>NW_022630995.1:53419933-54124230 GCF_010015895.1 Lontra canadensis
GTTAAAAAAAAAAAAAAAAAAAAAGAAAAAAGAAACAAATTAAAAAAGAAAACCAATAATAAAAAATATAAAACGGAAAAAATATGTATATATATTAGATAAACTAGTTAAAAAACGTTAAAAAAGAAAAGGGTAAAAGTTAAAAAAAATTTAGGAGAAGAAGAAAAAAAAATTGAAAAAGAAAAAAAATTAAATTAACTGCAAGGCTAAAGAATCATGGGGAGAAAGCCACGAGTTCCGTGCTTTGCTTTCTCCTCCTGTGGAATTCCGCTGCTCTCCTTGGTATTGAAACTGCACTCCTTGGTTGGTGAACTTGGTCCCGGCTGGGTTTCTTGTTGATCTTCTGGGGGAGGGGCCTATTGTAGTGATTCTCAAGTGTCTTTGCCCCAGGCGGTGTTGCACCGCCCTTACCAGGGGCCAGGCTGAGTAATCCGCTCGGGTTTGCTTTAGGGAGCTTTTGTTGCCTGAGCGCTTTCTGTAGAGTTCTGGAGGACAGGAATGAAGATGGCGGCCTCCCAGTCTCCGGCCTGGAAGAGCCGAGAGTCCGGGGCCCCACTCCTCAGTGTACCCTCAGAGAACAGCGCCCAATTGCTCCCGTCACCCTGGCCTCCGGCCGCGCTCCAAGCTGACCGAGCCTGTGAGCAGTTCAAGGTAAACCCGAGCTTAGAGCTCACTCCTCGGCTCTGTCTCTGTAGCCGGCTTCCCTGTTCTAACACCTGTAAGCTCTGCGACACTCAGACACCCCCGATCCTTCTGTGACCCTGCGGGACCTGAGGCCACGCTGACCCCGTGTGCGCTTCACCCCGGTTAAGCCTCTGGAGCGATGTCCCTCAGCGGAACAGACTTTTAAAAGTCCTGATTTTGTGCTCCGTTGCTCCGCCGCTTGCCGGGAGCCGGCCCCTCCCCCCGCCGTCTATCTTCCCGTCGCTTTGGATTCACTTCTCCGCCAGTCCTACCTTTCAGAAAGTCGTTGATTTTCTGTTTCTAGAGTTGCTGTTCTTCTTCTCTTCGATCTCCCGTTGGATTTGTAGGTGTTTTCAATCTTTAGATAAGCTATCTAGCTGATCTCCCGCTACCTGAAGTAGTCTCAGCCTGCTACTTCTCCGCCATCTTGACTCCTCCCCTACTTAAGCTTCCTTTTGTTTTTATTTTTCTCTCCCTCTGTTCTTCATTCTGGACAGCTTTTGTTGCGATGTTTCAAGTTCACTGATCTTTCCTTCTAAAGGGTCTAAGACATTTTAAGAACATTCAGTGAAAATTTATTTCAGATATCTTATTTTCCAGTCTACAGTCTCCATTAGTTTTTGACACATTTTTCCCATGTCTTTTCGTCTTTAGGTTCATGTTTCTTTAAAAGCTTGAGCATATTTATAAAAGCTCTTTTACAACCTCTGTCTGCTCACTGTTTCATCTCCATTATTTATGGGCCTATTTCTATTGTCTTATTTTTTTCTCCTGGGCATGGGTCACAATTCCTTACTTCTTCACATGTCTCATGCTTTCTGATTATGTGCCAGATATTGTGAATTTTACATGGCTGAGTGCTAAATTTTGGTATAGTCTATGAGAGGGTTTTAGACTCATACATCAAGCAATCGCTTTATTTGCTCAATAGTTTGCTCTTGTTGAATATTATTTTCAAGTTGTCTTAGGGGTAATCTTCAGCAGACTTACCTACTGTTAAAATGTAGCACCACTACTAAGACTGGACTCTTCTAGGATTTGTAATAATTATCCTATCTATTTAACAAGTTCTTTCCATTCTGGGTGTGAAAGTCAAATGATTTCCAGTTCTGTGAGAGTCTGGAAATTATTCAACTTATACAGCTCTTGGGAAATTTTTCTTCCCCTAGAAGTTGTTTTATGTCCATACTTGTGGAATTTCATCCAGTACATTCACAGACTGGTATTCAATCAAAGACTCATGAAGACTACTCTGCAGATTTTTGAAACTCTTTATTTACTAAGTTTACTTCTCTCTAAAATTCCACCCTGAAGACTTTTCACCTAGACCTCCCCAAACTCCAGACATCTGTCTCCTCAACTCAACAAAACTGCTGTACTCACTTGTTTGGGTTCTCCCTGTCTGCACTACATATTAAAAATTCCCTTTAGGCAGAAAGTTGGGGCATAGCAAAGTTCACCTTGTATGTGTTTCTTCTCTCAGGGATCCCTGTCTTATGCTGCCTGTTGTCCAATATCTAAAAATAGTTATGCTGTATTTTTAACCAGTATTTCCAGTCAAAGTTTGGACCCATTACTCTCATGACTGGAGAGAGAGAGAGAGAAAGGACAGAATTCCCTCTGAAAACAGTTTGTCATTAGAGCACCAGAAATCACGTGACCAGAAGCCAAGCACACTCTGGTCCACAAGCATGACTGTACACCCCTGCACAGGCCAGCTCCACAATGAAGCCAATACAGATAAGACTCCTTCAGTGTCATGATGTTCCTATACTCCTTCAGTGTCATGATTTTACTAAAGGCACTTCTCACTTGCACCAACTAAGGAGAAGGAGAGAAGGAGGAAGAGAGAAAAACCTAAAATGACAGATAGGTCCCAAGTGACTGAGAAAATGTAGGCTACATTGAAAATACCAGTTTCTGCCACTGCATAAAAGTAATTAGGCTCAGTGTAGAAACAGAAATTACTCCCCCCTCCTCCAGCAACTTCATTAGGATGACAGTGCAGCATGGCTAATAATTACCCACTTTGTTATCCATTGTTCACTGGTTGCTTTATGTGTGCTCACCCCATCCCTTCAAGTACACTAGAAGTTTCTCAAAGATGGTATTTTTTATATTCTTTTTAACATCCCACCACATGGAGCTCAGGGCTGAGACCTTAGGAGGAGATGTTTAATGGGTATGTGAAGGTTTACCCGTAAATCACCTGCCTATGTTTCTTTGTAATTCTTCCATGAAGTTGTTCCAGAGCTTATGATCATCTCTTCTTTCTTCTCTAGTTACACAAGAATAACTTACTCATGATACTTTCTTTGACCATACTCATGGCCAACATTTTCTCCTATTGCCACAGAGCATATGAGAAAATTTGTCCCAATATTTTGTTCAGAAAAAGATAATCATTGTGTTTTAAATCATTACAAGAACAAGAAACTTTCAAGTTGTTAGACCTTTTTCCAACTTACAACTTTGAATTCAAACTACTCCAGCAATCCCGCACTAGACAACCATTTTCCTATTTGTCAAGTAAAAAGAGAGAAATGGCAGTTTAAAAATATTTTCCCATTTCCTTTTCCAAAAAAAAATTTTTTGAAAGCAAAAATATGCTCAATTGTGTTATGCAGCACTGACACTACACAAAATATTCTGACTGTTGAGACAAAGATATGGCAAGCCTTAGTGAGAATATGATTTTATTTGAAATACATCATTGCATTTTATTTCTTCAACTGTGTATAAAACCCAGACCCATAGAAGTGCTCCAGGAGAAAATCAAGTAAAAAAAAAAAAAAAAAAAAAAAAAATCTATTGGCAGAGGAGGTAGCTGCTTGATTTAGATTGGCAACCATCAGCAGGGGTTGCAAAGCTAATTACACTTAAAAAAATAGTGGCTGATATTACTAAGTGGCCTTTGCTTTAAATACAACTTTTTAAAAAGCATCTGTTTTGCTGGGTTTCAGATGCGTGGTCAAAGGAGGAGCTAAGCTGTCTTTGGGAGTCCAGGTTGCCATAGAAACATTCTAAGTTGATCTTTCTGTCCTAGAGGTGCTTTGCATACAGGCCATCTAAGGTGAGGCAAATCCCCAAGGGACAGACTCTAGCAATGCCAATTAATTAGAACAGTGTGGAAGAGTCATAAGAATAGAAATGGGGGAGGGCAGAAAAATGGCTATTCCATTATGAAAAAGTTAGTTACAAAACATGTTGTCTAAAGACTCAGATTCTACTGCTTTCACTGCGTAGAATGCTGGTTTGCAAATCTTGGGGTCCTACAGATCATTTTATTGGATGTCTGCCCTCAATAATAGATCTAATCTCTCTGAGCTTTAATTTCCTCACCCATAAAATGGGGATACTAATGCTAGCTCTGCAGGTTATGAGGAGATTTAAAAGGGAAGATATATGTAAAATGCCTAGCATATTTTCCAGAGTATTGCAGGAGTTCAAAAAGATTTTAGTTTCTTTCCATATCTCACTAGAATCCTGTAAGACGTAGCTTACTCTGGGGCGCCCGGGTGGTTTAGTCGTTTGAGCATCTACCTTCAGTTCAGGTCATGATTCCAGGGTCCTGGAATCAAGTCCCACATTGGGCTCCCTCCTTATTGGGAAGCCTGCTTCTGCCTCTCCCACTGCTTGTGTTCCCTCTCTTGCTGTGTCTCTCTCTGTCAAATAAATAAAATCTTTTTAAAAAGAAAGAAAAGACTTAGCTTACTCCTAGAGAAAAGGATTTACAGTCTCTGTACTCCATCCATTTTTGTTTTTAAATCTCCACTAAATATTCATAAAACTATTAAAGTCATTTGATTCCTCTGTGGCCTGCTCACCTACTCAGATGATTTAAATCCACATGAAGAGATAATGATAGTTGGGAAACAGGATGCCCTACTTAATAAAATATCCTGTGTACAGAGGAACAACTTTCCAAATAATTTTATACAACCAACATATCAATCGCTAAAATATAGGTTGAGTATAATTGAATCTCTTTGATGATTCAGAGGTTACTTAGTTTCTTTCAGGGCTGAGGTTCGGGAATATCCATTTCACAGAAGAGTTGAAGTGCCAATTAACTAGATTAGTTTGATGAGAAGGATGGGGGAGGTGACCTTATAAATAGCTTTGGAGAATTTGTGCTCCATAAGTGGGTTGCTGTCTCTTCTATCAGGCAATATGCGAAACACGGATAGGAAAGCAAATCAAGCTAGTCTGAGTCCAGGATGAGCTCATTAGAGTGGGGATGAGGAAAATACAAAACAGACATTAGCAGAGGAATGTTTTAAGCACAATTGTAGCCAGAAGTACAGAGGGAAATGGAATCACAGGAAAGGGATTATCTTAAACTAGCTAACAGTGGGTATCAGAAAAGCCAGATTAATCTACCTCACACATAGTTTGATAGACAAGATGACAACTCTGCTCAAAATTTTTCAGTGACTCCCCACAATCTAAGGATGATTTTTCAGTGACTCCTCACAATCTAAGGATGAAGATGGTACTCTTTAGCCTTTCATGTAAAGTCTATCCCTTCACAATCAAGGTATCGGCAACTCTTTTCAGCCTTCTCTCCTTCGACTCTTACAAAGGAAATCTCCATGAAGGTTCACCAAGCACACCTGATATTCCTTTGAGGAAGAATAGGTTCCCTACCATCCAGAATTTCTATGATACCAATGCCCATTGTTACAAAAGGCATAAATATGGCAGTGCTTAGATAAGCAATAGCTGACCAGTAGGCAAGAACCAATAGTGGGAACCAATCAAGACTGTCAAGTGTCTCCATCAGTGCTCCAACCGACATATGGATCCTCACCTTTTAGGTGATTATGTGAGGCTATATATTATTTATGGATTCCCCACCTCATTTTTCTTTCCCACAATAACTTGCTCCTCAGTCAATCCTTGGTGATAATCAGGATTCCCATATAGATGTCTCTAAATTTTTTTAAGGTTTTATTTATTTATTTATTTATTTATTTATTTATTTATTTATTTATTTTAGAGAGAGACCACATGAGCAGGGGGGAGGTGCAGAGGGAGATAGAGAAAGAGAATCTTAAGCAAACACCATGCAGAGCACAGAGCCTGATGTGGAGCTTGATCCCAGGACGCCGAGTTCATGATCTGAACTGAAACCAAGAGTCAGACACTTAACCAACTGAGACACTCAGGTACCCCAGATATCCCTAGATATTATTATGAAAGAGATAATGTTATGCGTTTAAACACCATTTTCTCTTTCTGATCACATAGGAATTCTACATTTTCATCTCACAGAGTTAGACTGAATTGATATGAGTTTGACTGAATTGATATGAGTTCTGGCCAGTGGGGTGTGGCAGAGATGACATAAGTAGACCTCGCTATTTCCAAATCCCCTCATATCCTCCAATATTCTCTTCACTGATGTGCAACTTTGGAAGCCACATGTTCCAGACAGCAGAGCTGCCAGATGATGGGGGGCTGCCTAACTTATACCAGACTTAGTATAAGTGAAAAACATAATGAAGCCACCATATCAGCTAATGTTAAGTACACTGGCTAGCACAGCAAGTAAATATATCTATCCCTTAGCCTTTAAATTTTTCTGCTTTGGCTCTCTTCTTCTGTTTACTAATATGCTGAATCATCCTTGTTCTTCACAAATTAGCTCAATCTTCCCCAATTTACTAAGCCTTCTGGACTTTAGCATTCATTTTCCCATTGCATTTAGTGTATGTGTCATTCATTTCACATATAGGATTGTTACATCTTTAAAAAGAAAGTACAGGGCACCTGGGTGGCCCAGTCGCTTAAGTGTCCAATTCTTGATTTCAGGTCAGGTCATGATCTCAAGGTCATGAGATCAAGCCCCACATCAGGTTCTGAGCTCAGAGGGGAGTCTGCTTGAGATTCTCTTTCTCCTTCTTTTTCTTCTATCCCCCTACCCATGCACACACACTCTCTCTCTCTCTCTAAAATAAATAAATCTTAAAAAAAAAATAAAAAGAAAGTGATACTTCCACCTTTCTGACCCAAATCTCAAGCTTTTAGAGCAGGATCCATGTCCAATCAGCTCCCCAGATGAACACAGGCCTGCCCTATGCACTCTGCCACATTAAGGACAGAAAAGGCTGGTTTAGAAGGCCAGCTACAGGAATTTACCTAGCAACAGACTGGACAAAACAGGATAGGAATGTGATGGAGAGGAATCTGCTGCTCTTTGAGAGAGGAAGAGAATGAGCAAGCAAGAAGGACAGTAAGCTTTTTGCAACTCCGTGGGGGAAGCCAAAGGGGAAGTGTGAGGCTTGGTTCTGGCTTTAGAGTCACATCAATGGCACCTGCTAAGGGAGATAGTCCCAATGAGGGTCAAGCTGTGACTGAAAGAATTAGCTGTTCCTCTTCTCTTGTGTGTGTGTGTCGGGGGGGGGGCGGGTAAAGCAGAAGTATTCCCTTCAGTACCCCTCTATGAGGAGAGGGAGCAGATGCACCATCCTCTATGGGCCAAGGACCAGATGTATAGACTGGGGAGGAGAGAATCTACCTCCAACACCAAGAAACTGACTCAACAAGGCTTTCTCATCCCAACTTCCTCACTTTTCAAAATACAATACTAGTAAGTATAGACACAGTATAGGCAAGAAAACACAGATGCATCCAAGATGAGAAGGCTTCAAGAGCGAGTTCACGGTGAATTTTTTTTAGACTGACTTTTGGATGTGTCGATCTGCATTGGCTCATCAAGGGATGAGAAGACAGCTGATATAAAGAAGCAAATAAATGTGAAAGAAAAGCTTTTATTTAGATTCCATTTTAATTAATCTTTTCTCTCTTGGACAAAATAAAAATTAGCATATAAGACCAAATGAGGAATCAAGCTATTCAAATAGTACACCGAATACAGAAAAAAATAAAATTCTCAGAAACACCACCATCCCCCTTGAAAGGTGACATGCCATTTTAGAGTAAGCTTGCTTTGTTTAAGCTAGATTTGCATCTTAGTAGAAGCTTACAAGCATGTAACCTGTGAGGGGATGGTTGCCATGACAACATTAATGAGCCTGTCCTATGACCAGAGATATTGTAAAAAGAGAATGTTTGTGTTCCCACTTATTATTATATTGGTCTCTGCTTTCTGGACAGGGAGAGCTGAAAATTCACTCTAACAGAGGGAAATATTTATTAATGGTCTCGTCATGAGCCATTCAAACTTCAAATAAGTAAGAGGATAATTTTGCAAGATTAAGAAAAAAGAGTAAATGTCAGCTAAAAACCACTTAGATAAGAAGTGTGTTGCATTTATAATGGGCTACTGCTATGAAATTGGATGCTGTTTTCTAACAAATAACGTGTTGAATTTATCATTAGTCTAGTTTGGCCTGTATGCTTGTACAGTCGTTCTCACTGAAGGATTTCAAAGTCTTTTTCATTTAATAATTAAATCAGTAACCCTTCATATGCCTCTTTAAACAGTAAGTATCCATCAAGCACTATGGATTTACCAATTATATTCCTATACTATACTGGCTCTTTAAATATAACACTGCTTCTCAGCCTCAAAACAAAATTTAACAGGGATTATTCATATTTAAGTTGAGAAAAATAAGGCTCAGAGAAGTTGAATGGGTGTCTTGGGGCCACACAATCAGTAACTAGTGCTATGAACTGCATCCAGGTACAAAGGCAGTGGTTTGGGTTTGTTACCCCTTCCCCAACAATACCATGCCCCACCCCTAACCCCACCCAGGTGTTCAGTGATGTGCTGAGTTCTCTAAAGACCCATATTGTGAGGAGGGCAAGAGCAAGTCCCTATTCTCAAGGAGTTTTTGGTCAGTCAGGTAAGATCTGTAATTCATTTAGAAAAAAAAAAATTTAATTGAATTATGAGTCTTGAGACCAAGATTCATGACCCAGATCTGACACTAACTGGCTAGATATTCATAGGCAAGCTATATATGATTGTTGTGCTTTAGTTTCCAAAAACTACTATCTAATAAAATCCAAGTCACCAGTCAAACTAGAGCTCTCTGGAAATAGACTGGGCCATCACAAAATGTAGTGAGTGCCCTGTCAGAAAAAGGGATTTGACAAGAAGCTGAATGACCATGAAGCAGATAATACTCTGCTGAAAACTGGATTTAAACAAAGTAGAATGTGGAGTTTTGTTTGTATCTTTAAATCAATTATTGAAATATGTGTGTTAAAATCCCAATTATTACTGTGAACTTCTCTATGCTTTTAGTTATATTAATTTTTGCCTCACATATTTTAAAGTTATATTATAGATATATACAGATTTATGGTACAGATATCATCCCTTTTCATTTTGAAATCTTCTTTTTTATTTCTACTATTCTAAAAATTCTTTAATACTGCTTCTTACCTATAGTTTAATATTTTTTATTTAGATCAGCTTTTTCCTTGCTGTTCTAGCTTTTTTAATCATTTTATTTTCAATCTTTTTGTATCATAAATAAGTGTATTTTTAATACCATTTAATACCATAAATAAGTGTATTTTTTAACCTTTCTTATAATTCCCTCTTCTTTCTCTCTTTCTTCTCTCCCTCCCTCTCCCTCTCTTTCTCTCTAAACCCTACTCCAGCCCCAGCTCTCTAGCTCTGAAACACTGCATTAGAAATAATTCTGCTCTCCTGAGGTTTTAACTTTCTTCATCAAGCAGTTCCTAAGGAGGAGACGAGATATGTTTTGGGGCTAGGATTGCTTATAAGTACCACAATATAGCAGAAAATTTCATTCTGTCTTTGCTAGCTTTTGATCTTACCTTCATGGGCCATTCCCTCAGCATCCATATGGCTCCACTACTCAGTAGATGTCCCAAGCCCCAGCTCATCACTCCTGCCCCACATAGCCCTAAAAGCTTGACTAGTTTCTCCTTCCCCCACAAATGCCCTCTGGTCGGCCTGCTCCTGGCAAATGCTCCAAGGGAAAAATGGGTCTTTTCCCCTTGTAATAATTAAACGTTTCTGGAATTTTGGTTCATTTATTTCTCAATTCTTCTTCTAATCTCTGATGTCTTTAAAGGTTTTTTAATTAAAAATTTGGTGGTTTTTTTCCCAGTTGTACTGGGGATGTTAAACTACCATTAGTACCCACATCCTACAGAGGAATGGAAATATACACCCATGGAAAACAAGTCCAGTATTAAAGTGTTCAACTTTAATCTATGGGTGCTTAGGTCAGTGTCTCTCAAGAGTGCCAGGCACTCTTCTAAGCTCTTCATGGGAATTAACTTACTTGAGATTCATAACAGCCTTATGAGATAAGTTCTACTATTATTCCCAATTTCTAGATAAGAAAACTGAGGAACAGAAAGAGTAAGTAACTTGCACAAACTCAACTATTCAGTGTAAGGAGACAGACACAAATCTAGGATATCGAGTCACAATGGGTGTCATCTGAACCACTTCAATAGATGTCTCCTAGAATAAATATGGAATGAATCTAATTCTGTATACTAGATATACTAGATACAAAAACTCTTCTCTCTACCCCTAAAACTTACTAAACATTCTTACTATAATTTTATTTTTTTTCATAATGTTATTTCTCTAAAGATTTTATTTATTTATTTATCTTAGAAAGAGTGAGAGAGACATGAGCAGGGGGAGGCGCAGAGGGAGAGGGACCACCAGACTCCACGCTGAGGACAGAGCCCGAGGCAGAGCTCGATCCCAGGATCCTAAGATCATGACCCAAATGGAAATCTAGAGTCAGATGCCCAAATGACTGAGTGTCACCCAGGCACTCCACATTCTTACCGTGATTTTAAAATGATGACATTCTAGAACCTGGATTAGTCAGGATTAGGCCTGACTGAATTAAAGTTAGTGATCCTGTACAGTTTTCTTAAAAGCTACCATTTAATTGACACTCAGATTAAACAGTGATACTCCTCATTTCCTCCATAAACTGTGTGAGCCCTTGCCGGTGGCACCCTCACTGTTATACACCCATACACCAGCAGATAGTGCTAGTGAATGGCCTGCTTAGCAGAAGACATTTACACTTGTTCCAATTTACAGTTGTATCTGTTATTGTCATTACATAATTTACTCAAATATTGATATAAATTGATAAAATATGGATGTGAAAAGATGCAAGTTAATAAAAAGTTTGCCACTGAAACAACTATAAAAGATTGGGAAGAAACGGACAAAATCCAGAAGATTATGATTTCAAATTGCTTAGATCAGTATCTTTAGGTTCTTGGTCCACTTGAAAAAAAATTAAATGGAAAATCTTAGATAATGTGTGCTTAGTGTTCCATCTGAAGGCACATGTAGTCAAAAAGGGCTTGGTTCTTTATCAAATGTTTAGTAAACAGAAAAAGTTTATGCATTATACACAAGAAAAAATGTTTAAAATGTTAAATTTGTTTTTAAAAATTCTTCTTTAAGCAAATTCAATTGTCTGCTCAAATGTCACCTTATGAGTAAGGATTTTCCCTGAGTACCCAAACCAAAAACCTTCCCTTCCCTGGCACTCCCTATTGCTTTTAGCCCTTTTTACTTTAGTCCCTAACCTTTATCAAGAACTCACACCACATATTCATTTTTATTTGTTTTGTTTACAGTGTGTATTCCATTGCAGGTAGAATAATGCTCCACTAAAAAGGTCCATGTCCTCATCCCTGGAACCTGTGACTACACTGCCTTATATTAAAAAAGGGGACTTTGCAGATGTGATTAAAGTTAAAGACCTTGAGATGGAGAGAGTATCCTAGAGAATCCAGAGGGGCCTAACTTAATCACATGAGTCCTTAAAAGAATGGAGGTAAGCCTCAGAAAGAGATGTATCAAGAAGAAGGAAGAATGGTCAGAAAGCTGTAACATTGCTGGCTTTGAAAAGAGAAGTGGGCCATGAGCCAAGGAATGGGAACAGCCACTAAAAGATAAAAAAAAGACATGGAACAGAATTTTTCCCTAGAGCTACAAGAAAGTAACGTAGCCCTGCTGACGTCTTGATTTTAGCCCAGTGATACCCACATTAGACTTCTGAGTTACAGATGGTGATCTAATAAACTTGCATTATTTTAAGCCACTAAGTTTGTGGTAATTTGTTATAGCAACCATTGAAAATTCATATATATCTCTTTGCAGAGCATGAGCTCAGTAAAGACAAGAACATTGTTATATTTTCTGTTTTATCACTAAAACTTGTAACAGTGTCTGGCACACAGGAAATATTTAATAAATACATGTTGAATGGATGAATAATGAATGAATATGCCAATAAACCAATAAGCCATCTCTTTCTTGTCATGATCTCATAGCACAAGAGGAACTCTACTACAGTAATACTAATAGTGATACTATCTATTGAGTGCCTTTTATTGGTCAGACACTTCTGTATATTCATTTTCTCATTTACTCATCACAGCAAATGTTAGGTATACTCTCTCCATTTTCTATAGGAGCAATCTGGGACTCAAAAGGCACTGAGTAACTTGACCAGGTCTAATTAACTTTAAAAAGTCTTCCATTAGGAGACTACTTATAAGAATAAGCAAATTTACTTTTTTAATTTACGGTCAGTAAAATAAAAGTTAATTAAAAGCCAATCAAACCCAACATATATAAACGATGACCTTGAAGTATAAGGAGGGCTATTTATTTAATCAGTATGTAACAAAGGCATTCATGTCCAAGGCCTCAGAGTCTGTGTAAGTATGTGTGAGAGAAATAACACTTTCAGTACTCTGGTGATTAGAGTATCTGAAAGCACAGCAATTAGGCACCCTGCCTAATTGGATTCCCCATTAGAACTCCACATGTAAATTAATGTACCATACACACACCCCTCATCTAGACGGTCAGCTTGCAAACACTGTAAGCATGATCTTTCAGACTTCTCTGCATCCCAAACAGCTAGGACAGGTTGAGCTCCCACTGCTCTCTGCTCTACCCAGAACACAATGAGTAGCTCACTGGCCCCTGACCCAGTCTTCATTCACACTCCTGCCTTTGCTGAGGCTCCACAAGAAAAATCAGCCTGGCCTCAGAAGTTAGGCCCAGCCCCGGTAGCTTTGTTATTGAAATAGTATTTAAAATTATACTGAAAAGGAATTTATGGCAGAGTGAGGTAGAAGGACAATTATTTTTTGTTCCCCCACCTGACAATGTAGGTGTGACTGAAATGACAGAATTTCCAGGCACACTTGGATTGAGAGATCAGCTCAGCTATTAGCGAACTGTATGGCTTTTGGCAAATGCCTTAACTCCTCTGAGCCTCAGTTTTCTCATCTGTCAAGTAGGCAGGCATTTTAATAGTTACTGTACTGGATAAAATAAACAGGAAAAGAGCATTACCCTCAAGGTTCCACAGAGTTAAGCCACACCTTTAAGAATTAAAACAACTTTAAAATTTGGAAATAATAAAAATATTCTAAAATGGGGAACTGATTTGAGTAATTTCTGGCAAATCTCTACAGTGGATCAAGACCAAACAGGAATAGAACATGTTCTCTTTTGGGTTTCTTATTATGCCTTGCAAAGAAATACTCAAACTACATCACAGGACTATCTGAGAACCCAAGGAGAGAATGCATTCTTTCATTCATTCACTCAACAAATATTAAGTCCCTGCTATGTATCTGGTTTATTGTAGGTATAAACTGAAGTGTCAAAAATGTCCCCCATCTTGACACTAATACTCCAGGCTGGGAGATAGACCACCAACATAGTAAGTACATTGCAAAGTACATTATTAGTAAATGTTATGGGAAAATAAAGGAGGGGAAAGGGAGTGGTGAGAGAAGACAGAGATGGAGTTGGAATTTTCAAAGAGAGTCCAGGAGAGAATTCACTAAGGTGACGTTAACAAAGTCTTGTAGGAAGTTACTATTGTCAATACCTAGGGAAAGAACATTCCAGGCAGAGGAAATATATGTCTGAAAGTGCTAACATTAAAAGGTACTATATGAATATACACAGAAATCGAGCACTGGAAGTATCATCAAAACCTACTATGTCAGTCAATACATTAACGTAACGCCCAGAGTGATTCAATGACCTATATGTCCCCAGCTAGTTTCATGGCAGAGACCCAGTCTTACATGACTCTGACCTTTTGATCAAGCTCTTTCCACCAAAATTCAATTTTACATTCTCTCTACATTTATTATATAAAACTCATTCTCCTACTTTGATGGATATTTGGGTATTATAAGGCCATAACTGTAAGAGGGGAAAATAGTGTATTCAAATAAATAACAACTTATTTGGCTTGAAACATCTGTCTAAGAACTCAAAAGGCAACTACGGTGTTCAGTTCAATTCACTGGAAGCTAAGGAATAAGACAGGGATACCCACCTCTTGCTCCTTGACCTCATTAAATGTTGACATCTCCTAAGATTAAAGCATCACTAAGCTCTGGGAATCCCCATATCCCTGATGAGTAACTATTCCTATTATCTAGCAGTTGATATGTGCCAGCAAAGATATAATCTTCCATTTCAAAGAAAATGCCTCTATATGAAACACTGCAAGCCCTCATTTAGTCTGGCAAAAACACATTTCAGTAGAATTGTGAGTATTTGAGAGTCTCAGTAAATGACCTAAAAAGTTATTTTCTTCCTAGTTGAAGGCATAATCCAAACAGAGGAAAGAAGATGGAAGGAAACATTCAACTGAGGAGAGTCAGGTATGGCCCTCAACTCCTCACAACAATCCTGTGATAATGGTCTTCTCTGCCTGTCCCATTACACAGGTAAGAAAATTGAGGTCCACCAAGATTATACAATTGGTCCAAGGTCACCTAAATAAGAAATAGAAGAAGAAGGGCTAAAAGTGAGATTCCTCCAGTCACATACCAGACTATGCAAAAGCACAGGGGCCAAGATAAGGTTGTGGATTTTATTATTATAACAGCCATTGTGTCCACACGTTGGAAAAGAACAGAATTCTCACAGAGGAGTCTGCAAAAAGATTGATGAGATCAAGTTGTTAATACATGTCCAAAGAGAAAGATACATCAAGTAAAGAATGAAATTGTGTTGAAAGATTTCAGTCAAATCTTACATAGAATATGTCTTCACTGAGGTCCCAAGAAGTGAGAAGAATCCAGTCACAAAAAGCTCTGAATCTAGGTAATTAATGAGGAAAGAGAAGAACAGACAACTATGATTGCAGTGCCAAACCAGATCAGCAGACATTCAAAGCTGATTTGAAGGAGGAGGAGGAGGAGAACAAGAACAACGAGAGGAGGAGGAAGAGGAGGGAAAGGAAGCACTGCAGTAACAATAAAAACAGGGATATATGTGTTGGAGAAAGTAATGGAAAAAACTGTTTTTCAGTGCCCTTGTTGCCATATAAAATATATCTAAAACCAAGTTTTTCAAAGGCCTTCCATCAAAAACGTCACAAGGGCAGTCTTCATGAATTTGACATGGAGCCACAGTGCCCAATATGGTACCACTAGCCACATATGGCCACTTAATTTAAATTTAAATTAATTAAAATTTTTAAAAATTTAAAATCCAGTTCCTCACTCAAACTGCTATAGTTATCAAGTGCTCAATAACTACAGCTGTCTAGTGGCCACCGTAATGGGAAGCACAGATGGACAGGTAGATTGCCATCACTGTGAAAAGTTCTATTGGACAACATTTATATAGAGTTTTCTCACAAAATCTAGTCAAATTGTGATTCCATAAACACATAGCATACCCCACTGCAAACAGAAGATGCTGTGTGATGGAAGGAATTAAGCTGGATTTAGAATAAGCAGGAGGGGTACCTGGGTGGCTCAGTGGATTAAAGCCTCTGCCTTCGGCTCAGGTCATGATCCCAGGGTCCTGGGATAGAGCCCCACATCGGGCTCTCTGATCAGCAGGGAGCCTGCTTCCCCCCCCCGACCCCGCTCTGCCTGCCTCTCTGCCTACTTGTGATCTCTGTCAAATAAATTTAAAAAAAAAAAGAATAAGCAGGAAAGATAGGTTGGGGGTGTGTATTCGTAAGACGAAAATATCTACCACTGAAATTTTAATAAACTGATTTATAATTGAGACTCCATGTCAATGGATTTGGTAATAAAACTTTCATCTGGAATTCTCAATTTATGTTTTTTGTGGAAATTCATTGCTGTTTCTGTTGTAATTTTTATAACTTAGAACTTCTATTTATAAACAAAGCCAGGCAAAGTAAAAATGTGTAGCTATACATTTTTTTAATCAAAACTCCAATACATGTTATTTCTACAGAAAGATTAAATGATATCTGTCTTCTATGTGATTTTAGCCAAGTCTCTTATCAAGTTCTGCTCCCCTTCCCCATCTTACAGGGCTGTTGTGAAAAAAGTAAGAAAAGTACATGAAAACACGTTGAAGTTCATATATACATTTTTAATTATTATTGTAATTTTGGGGGAGGGCAGTTAAGTCGCCTATAAGTCAACTGTTAAAGGTTGGTATGGCTAAAAACATTAAAAGCCTTTCTCAAGCTAATAATTAACTTAGCTGGGCTGTTGCTTATCAATTTGAAACACCTGTCTTTTCTGTTAATGTTTAAATTCACTTGAGAGATGTCATTTATGTTTGTTTGGTTCTAATGAAAACACTGGAGCCTGGGTCCATTATCCTTTCCTCCTACCACCTGCTCCTGACTTCCTTTTCCTGCCTCTGCTCTGGTCTCAAAATTATGCTTGCCTTCACCCAGCCACATCTTTAGTGACACTAAAAAGTTTGAATCCAGAAATGAACAAAGACATCCATAGACAAACAGAAACAGCACTTCTTAAAGGATTTTTTTGACATGGACAAGGAAGAAATTTAATTACTGACTAATAACATTCAGCCTGAATATTATTCTGATGAACTTATCATCATGATTAGCTTGCCCAACCTATCCTATTTAGGTACCACATTGATGTATTTGATGTATTTAAATTTCATTTAATCTTACCATTTTAATTTTCAAAGCAATTTAAAGTCAACTAAGCATTTTCACATTTATTATTTCATGTGAGTCTCTCAGCTACCTCCTAAGATTGCTCAGGGAAGTACTTCTATCTTAGTTTTTCCCAAGGCTCAGAGAGGTGAAGTGATTTGCCCAAAGTCACACAGGCTAGTACACAGCAGAGCTGGAACCCAGTCTCCCTGGTTTTATCCAAGCTGACTTTCAAATGACTCTGTCTGGAGACCAGTATACATGTTATCTGTCTTCCAGTTGCCTTACAACTTCCAACATTGTCTCTTGATTCTCTCTAAATTGCTGTTTTCTGTTATAAATCTTATAAAGCTATGAAAGCATTAACTTCAAAAAAAACCACAAAATTAAAAAAAAATTTGTTTTTCTAGATCACCTACTTTTCATGCTAACCATGTATTGCAAAATAGCCTATAAATGCCAACTATAAATAGTTCACAGAGGCCTCCATCAATAGAGGTAAAAAAAAAACCTTCACAGGAACCTGAAATCAAATCAGTCTGTAGTATGAGAGGGTGTTTTGCTATGAAGATTTTTTTTTCTAGTAGGCTAAAAAGATCAAAATACTGTAGACAAGATAAATTTGCAGGAAATGGAAGTAAGGTCACCAACTGACACTTTGCACAGAAATGCCACAAACCCCATCAGCACACACACACACATACAAAATGGAATTATTCATAAGGTTGACTTTTCAAACACCTTTTTATCAATTTTTGTTGGAAAACAGCCTTTCAGCCACAGCAAATAGTAGCACAAATAAGCTGGCCTGGGAGGGCATTGTGCTCTGACAAAACTCTTTTTGCCTTCAGTGAACCCATAAAACTGGAATGCAAAAAGTGGGCAGAACTCCTACTGAGCTATGAGATGAGACAATGTGGCATGTGGGCAGATCAGGAGATTTGGAGTCAGAAGAATTAGCTCTTATAATTAAAAACTGGTACAGAATCAAGCAAAGCTATACAGAAGAAAACACATTCAGCAAAGCATCTTAAGGTTAGAAAATGGATTTGATCGACAGAATAACTCATCATGAAAACTCTCCCTCTAAAACTATCCTGGTTTTGGTATGGTACCTACATTTTTCACCCTTTCAACTAGGATAAAATAATTTGTAAACTGAGAAAATAGTTTTGCTCAGCAGCTGTTAGTAGTGATGAGTTTGGTCACCCATATCTCTCCAGAGGAAATGTCTTTTTATTATTTTTCTACCCACAAAGGTATTTTCCCATGACTTTAAATGATTAACAATTTTGTAGATTTTCCTTTGGCATTATTTGGACAATAGTTCTAAGGTTTTCTCAAGCTCTTATTGAGGTTAGAGTTGCCTGCCAACTTATGTCTTGGGTCTTGTTTATTGTAGTATACGAAAACATATTGGTAAATGCACAGGACTGATTGTCAGAGACCTGGGTTTGACAGCTAGTCTTGAAAACACCTGCCCCTGTACTATTTTCCTCTAACAGCCAACTGGGCTACTAAGAACAGACAGAAGAATAAACCCCTCTGTATGTTTTGCTGACCCCAACTTGGGATGACTTCTAAGATTGTCACAGTGACACCACTGTGGCAGGATTAAGTCATGAAACACACAAAGGCCTATTTTTCTCATTTTGAAAGTTAGGTTATTGCCATGTTCAACCCACACCCAGAATTTCTCCATTCCTCCCACTTCATTCATTTCCTCTCCCTAATTTTATATGTATTCACCTCCCCCAATAAAATTATAAATTAATGTTTAGACAGGGAGAACAAGACTCTATTTTATTTCTCTTTGCCTACATATATTTCAGTGATTACCACTATTTACAAATAGTGTTTGTACTAAATGTTTATTAAATGAATAAATGAATGAAATATCGCTGTGACTTTGGATAACCAGCCTTTGTCTCTGTGTCATAGTTTTTCCAGACTAAATAAAGATGTAGGGATTGGAGAGGTGGGATAGTATGATGACTAAGAGTGTGGGACTTGGGACCAGAGACACAGGCTGAAATTTTACATCTGCTATATGACCTTGGACAAATTACTTAATACCTCTGAGCTTCAATATCCTCATCTGTAAAATGGAGATGACAATACCAATAGGAAGTGTTGTGAGAATTAAATGCAATAATGTATATACAACATGTAACATAAAGCATAGTTTTATAGTAGTAGAGAGTAATAAAAATAATATAATTTAGAAGTTATTTTGGGGGGCTCTAACATACTCTGAATCAATGTTTTCATCAAAAGGACTTTCCACTAATCATCGAGAACACAAGAAAGGCATCACAAAATGGCTCCCTTTTGCTCATTGAGTCACTGTATATTTCACCATTTTTTGGCCTCAGTAAGAAGAATGCAGATATGAGAGAAAATGATTTTATTGTGCTATCTTCGAGCTTAAACTAAATGTAGGTTGGGGGGAGGGCAAGAGACCAGAAAAAAAGAAGGAAATACTGGCAATTAAATATAGTAGTTCAGAGAGAGGACATACTATTCATGACTCCATTAGAGTAGAACAACATTATGATACAATTAACATTAATATGCAAAAATCATTTATTCCATTGGCATTCCAAACAATGTGGCCTTATACAGTTAGAAACCCTGCCTCAGCTACCTAGGACAAATTCTTCCGATAAGAGTAGACACGCAGATATACACATGATGCACTTACAAACACCACTACATGCACATGCCTGGTCAAACTGATAATGCCTCAGAAGTAGACACACTTTAATAAAAACAGAATCAGTTTGATAGTAAAGCCATAGAAAACCAAGAATCTGACAAATTCTTTTGGTACTAAACCTTCTGACATTGTAAAGGATTTTTAAAACTGAAAATTGGGTGATTAGAGAGCTACCAACATGGCAGCATTTGAGTTTACTACTTGTATATTTTTTACACATGCTGTTAAAGTCGTTTTTTTTTAAGCCACCAATTTTTGATTAAATAATTTTAAATGCAAATGTTGACTTAGAATGCCTTTTTTTATTTATTATTATTTTTTTTATTTTTAGCCCCTATCAGCTCCCTTCCTGTTTGCTACATCTGCATACACCATGGCTTCTTGGGAGATAGCTCATTTTGGTCTGTGGTCCATTCACTTGATAAATATTTACTGAAGGCAAGGCTCCCTATTTAATACATCTAACTGTATATGTAGATGTGGAATGTACATTTTACTAGGGAGGAGGCAGTCAATAATAAGTAAAAAACTGGGCACCTAGGTGGCTCAGTGGGTTAAAGCCTCTGCCTTCAGCTCAGGTCATGATACCAGGGTCCTGGGATCGAGTCCTGCATTGGGCTCTCTGCTCAGGAGGGAGCCTGCTTCCCTTCCTCTCTCTCTGCCTGCCTCTCTGCCTACTTGTGATCTCTGTCTGTCAAATAAATAAATAAAACCTTAAAAAAAATGTAAAAAACTAATGGGTAACTAAGCATACAAATAGATAATAGGGAAATTTAAGATAGTGACAAGTGCTATAAACAAACTAAATTGGTTTTCTTCTAGAAAACAGAGAAACAAAAAACATAAAGAAAAACAGAAAATAAAAATGAATAGCAGGTTTAATCTCCAAGAGATCAATAATTGCAATAAATTAAAATGGTCTAAATACTAAAATTAAATGACAGAGATTTACAGAATAGATTTTAAAACATGACCAAACTTTATGCTAGACACAAGAAATTCATTTCAAATATAAAGATATAGAGTCAAAAGTAAAATGACAAAAAAGATGTATTATGCAAACATTAATCAAAGAAGGATTTACTATTTAATATCAAGTAAAACAGATTTCAGAATAAGGAAAATTACCAGAGACAAAAAGGGACATGTAATGACAGAAGAGCCAGTACACCAAGATGATATAACAATCCAAAACATTATATGCATCAAACAACAGTGCTGCAAATTATGTGAAGTAATAACTGATAAATTAAAAAATCAAATAAATCTATGATCATAGTCATAATCTTCAACACTACTCTCAACAATTGATAAAACACAACTGGGATCAAAGCAAGATGGCAGAGGAGTAGCAGACTGAAATGATACCAGGTCCCAGGAGTTCAGGTAGATAGTTATCAAACCATTCCAAACACCTTCACTCAACAGGAAATAGAAGAGAAGAAGAGCACCAATTCTAGGAACAGAAAAGCAATGACTTTCTGGAAGGTAGGATGTGCAGAAAAGTGAATCTGAAGCAACAAGGAAGATAGACCGCAGGGGGAGGAGCTGGCTCTTGGCAAGTCGAGAAGCAACAGAGCACAAAATTGGAACTTTTAGAAGTCTGCTCCACTAAGGGACATCGCTCCAGATGCTAAGCAGGGGTGGAGCCCTTGCAGGGGCAGTGCAGTCTCAGATCCTGGGTCACAGAAAGACTGGCCATATGTAAATGTGGTAGAGCTCCCAGGTATTGGAGTGGGAAAGCCGACTACAGAGATGGAGCCAAGGAGTGAGCACTCAGATCAGGATTACCTTAAACAATGATCTAAGGTACAGTCAGGCTTGCTCTTCGAGCAAGGACCCCACAAGTGGCAAATCCAGAGAGGCCCACTCCTTCCTCCTCCAAGAAGAATGGTGCAGGAGTGTATGGCAGGAATCTGCCGGGTTTGGAGACTCCAAATGGGGCTGTGTGCAAGAGAGAGAAACACCTGGTCACAGGCCAGGTGAGCGCAGAGTGCTGCCAGAGACCAGGGAGACAGGAGGGATTGACTGCTTTTCTCTGAGGCACATTGAGGAGTGAAGCCCCAAGCTCTTGGCTCCTTAGGGCAGGAGATTTGGAGGCCACCATTTTCATTCCTGTCCTCCAAAGCTCTACAGAAAGCATTCAGTGAAAAAAGCTACGGAGAGAACCCAAGCAGATTACTTAGTCTGGCCCCTGGCAAGGGTGGTGCAATTCTGCGCAGGCAAAGACATTTGAGACTCACTGCAATAGGCCCCTCCCCCAGAAGATCAGCAAGAACATCCAGCCAATATCAAGTTCACCAAACAACGAGAACAGTGGAACTCCAGAACAAGGGGAAAACAACACACGGAATTTATGGCTTTTTCTCCATGATCCTTTAGTATTGCAAAGTTTAATTTTTTTAATTTTATTTTTTTCTTATTCAATTTTTTAAAATATTCCTCTTTCCTCTTTTAACATTTTTTAACTAGTTTATCATAACAATAACTTTTAAAAACCTTTTTATATTTTTGGGGTACCTGGGTGGCTCAGTAGGTTGAGCCTCTGCCTTCAGCTCAGGTCGTGATCTCAGGATCCTGGGATTGAGCACTGCATTGGACTCTCTGCTCAGCAGGGAGCCTGCTTCCCCCTCTATCTCTGCCTGCTGCTCTGCCTACTTGTGACCTCTTTCTCTGTGTCAAATAAATAAATAAAATATTTTTAAAAATCTTCATAAATTTTTAATGCTATAGTCATATTTTGTCCCTTCACTGTATTTAACCTTATTTTTTGTATACATATAGGGTTTTTTTCCTTTAAAATTTTGTGATATAACTTCTTCTAACAGATCAAAATATACCCTAATCTAGCACATGGCTTTGTTCTAGTCTCCAGCCTGATCACATTCTCTCTTTTTTTTTTCTTTATCCAACCAACTTTTCAATTCCTTTTTTAGAATCTTTTTTAAATTTTCATCTTTACAGTCATACTCCATCCCTTCATTGTGTTTACCCTTATTTGAATGTGTGTGTGTGTGTGTGTGCGTGTATGTATGTATGTGTGTATATATATATACACATATATATATATACATATATGTATATATATACATATATATATACATATATGTATATATATATTTTTTTTTCTTTCTTTTTAAATTTTGGTAGGTAGTTTTTCTAAGAGACCAGAATACACCCAAAATCAAGTGGGTGGTTCTGTTCTATTCACCAGTCTAATATATATATATATATATTTTTTTTTTCTTATTTCCCCTTTTCTTCTCCCCATGGTTTTTGGTCTCTTCTGATTTGGTTATCATACATTTTTCTGGGGTCTTTGCCACGCTTTTAGTATTTTATCCCTCAATTATACATTCTTATCTGAATAAAATGACATGGTGGAAAAACTCATCACAAAAAAAAAAAAAAAGAACAAAAGGCAGTGCGGATAGCTATAGACCTGATCAATATGGACATTGGTAATATGTCAGAACTAGAGCTCAGAATGATGATTCTCAATGTGCTAGCTGGGATCAAAAAAGGAATGGAAGATATTAGAGAAACCCTGGCTGGAGAAATAAAAGCCCTTTCTGGAGAAATAAAAAAGCTAAAATCTAACCAATTGAAATTTTAAAAGCTATTATTGAGATGCAATAAAAAATGGAGGCTCTTACTGCTAGAATAAATGAGGCAGAAGAGAGAATTGGTGAGATAAAGACCAAATGATGGAGAATAAAGATGTTGAGCAAAAGAGAGAAAAACAACTACTGGACCACAAGGGGAGAATTCAAGAGACAAGTGATAACATAAGAGGAAACAATGTTAGAATAATTGGGATGCCAGAAGAAGAAAGAGAGAGAGGGGCAGAAGGCATATTGGAGCAAATTATAGTAGAGAATTTCCCTAATATAACAAAGGGACAAACATCAAAATCTAGGAGGTACAGAGAACTCCCCTCAAAATCAATAAAAATAGGTCCACACCTTGTCATCTAATAGTAAAACTTAAAAGTCTTAGTGACAAAGAGAAAATTCTAAAAGCAGCTCGGGACAAGAGGGCTGTAACATACAATGGTAGAAATATTAGATTGGCAGCAGACTTATCCACAGAGACATGGCAGGCCAGAAAGGACTGGCCTGATATATTCAGAGCACTAAATGAGAAAATATGCAGCCAAGAATACTATATCCAGCTAGCCTCGCATTGAAAATAGAAGGAAAGATAAAAAGCTTCCAGGACAAACAAAAATTAAAAGAATTTGCAAACACCAAACCAGACCTAGAGGAAATATTGGAAGGGGTCCTCTAAGAAAAGAGAGAAAATAAAAGTAGTAGATGATAAAGAAAGAAAAACAAAATACATTAATAACAGTCACAGACAATACAGTGGCACTAAATTCATAACTTTCAATAGTGACCTTAATGTAAACTGGCTAAATGCCTTAATCAAAAGATACAGGGTATCAGAATGGATTTAAAAAAAAAAAGATATGTACCCATTTAATGCAATCCCTATCAAATACCATCAATATTTTTTCAAAGAAATGGAACAAAAAATCCTAAAATTTATATGGAACCAGAAAAGACCCCAAATAGCCAGAGGAATGTTGGAAAAGAAAGCCAAAAATGGTGGCATCACAATTCCAGACTTCAAGCTCTATTACAAAGCTGTCATCATCAAGACAGTATGGTACTGGCCCAAAAACAGACACATAGATCAATGAACAAGAACAGAGAGCCCAGAAATGGACCCTCAACTCTGTGGCCAGCTAATCTTCGACAAAGCAGGAATGAATATCCAATGGATAAAAGACAGTCTCTTCAAAAATGGTGTTGGGAAAATTGGACAGCCACATGCAGAAGAATAAAACTGGACCATTTCCTTATACCACACACAAAAATAAACTCAAAATGGAAGAAAGACCTCAATGTGAGACAGGAATCCATCAAAATTCTTGGGGAGAACACAGGCAGCAACCTCTTCAACCTCAGCCACAGCAACTTCTTCCTAGAAACATCACCAGAGGCACAGAAATGAACTACTAATGTTTCATCAAGATCAAAAGCTTTTGCACAGCAAAGGAAACAGTCAACAAAATCAAAAGATAACTGACAGAATGGGAGAAGATATTCACAAATGACATATCAGATAAAGGGCTATAAAGAACTTCTCAAACTTAACACCAAAAGAACATATAATCAAATCAAGAAATGGGCAGAAGACATGAACAGACATTTCTGCAAAGAAGACATCTAGATGGTCAAGAGACACATGAAAAAGTGCTCAACATCACTCGGCATCAGGGTAATACAAAACAAAATCACAATGGATACTACCTCACAACAGTCAGAATGGCTAGAATTAACAAGTCAAGAAATGAAAGATGTTGGCAAGGATGTGGAGAAAGGAGAACCCTCCTACACTGTTGGTGGGAATGCAAGCTGGTACAGTCACTCTGGAAAACAGCATGGAGGTTCCTCAAAATGTTGAAAATAGAACTACCCTACAACCCAGCAATTGCACTTCTGGGTATTTACCCTAAAGATACAAATATAGTGATCCAAAGGGGCATGTGCACCTGAATGTTTATAGCAGCAATGTCCATAATACCCAAACTATGAAAAGAACCTAGATGTCCATCAACAGATGCATGGATAAAGAAGATGAGGTATATATATACAATGGAATACTATGCAGCCATCAAAAGAAATGAAATCTTGCCATTTGCGACGACGTGGATGGAACTAGAGGGTATTATGCTGAGTGAAATAAGCCAAACAGAGAAAGACAATTATCATATGATCTCCCTGATATGAGGAATTTGAGAGGCAGAGTGGGGGGTTTGGGGGTAGGGATGGAAAAAATGAAACAAGATGGGATTGGGAGGGAAACAAACCCTAAGAGACTCTTAATCTCACAAAATAAACTGAGCGTTGCTGGGGGGTAGGGGTGGAGGGAGATGATGGTTGGGTTATGGACATTGGGGAGGGTATGTGATATGGTGAGTGCTGTGAAATATATAAGCTTGATGATTCACAGACCTGTACCCCGGAGGCAAATAATAAATTATATGTTAATAAAAATAATTTTTTTAAAGATTTTATTCATTTATCAGAGAGAGAGAGGGAGAGAGAGCGAGCACAGGCAGACAGAATGGCAGGCAGAGGCAGAGGGAGAAGCAGGCTCCCTGCCGAGCAAGGATCCCGATGTGGGACCCGATCCCAGGACGCTGGGATCATGACCTGAGCCGAAGGCAGCTGCTTAACCAACTGAGCCACCCAGGTGTCCCAATAAAAATAATTTTTAAAAAAAGAACTAAAATTAAAAAAAAAAAAAAACAGAAAATCAACAAACATATAGGACTCAACAACCCCTACTTAACAAGATTTAATCAGCCTTATAAAACACTCTATAACAAAAGAATACAAATTGTTTTCAAGTGACTACAGATCATATATCAAAATAGGCCACATCTTGGGGCACCTGGGTGGCTCAGTGGGTTAAGCCTCTGCCTTTGGCTCAGGTCATGGTCTCAAGGTCCTGGGATCAAGCCCCGCATCGGGCTCCCTGCTCAGTAGGGAGACTGCTTCCCCGTCCGTCTCTCTCTGCCTGCTTCTCTGCCTGCTTGTGCTTTCTCTCTCTCTCTCTCTCTCTCTCTCTCTCTCTCTGTGTCAATAAATAAATAAATCAATCTTTAAAAAAAAATGGGCCACATCTTGGGCCATAAATTAATCCACAACAAATTTAAAATAATTGAAATCATACAGTGTGTGTTTATGAACCAAAGTGGAATCAAATTAGAAATAAGTAAGAGAGAACTAAATGAAAACCTCCAAACACTTGAAAACTGAAAAAGCAATTCTAAATAATCCAAAGGAAATAAAAAATACACTGAACAGAATGAAAACTAAAATACATCAAAATTTGTGGAACATAAAACTAGTGGCAAGAAGGAAAATTATGGTATTAAATTAATAAATTAAAAAAGAAGAAAAATTTAAAATCAATGGTCTAAACTTGTACCTCAAGGAAGTCCAGCAGAGAAAGACAATTATCATATGGTTTCACTCATATATGGAACATAAGCAATAGCATGGAGGATCATAGGGGAAGGGAGGGAAATCTGAAGGGAAAGAAATCAAATAGGGAGACAAACCGTGAGAGACTATGGACCCTGGGAAACAGAGAGTTTCAGAAGGGAGGGGGTGAGGGGATGGGGTGACAGGGTGATGGGTACTATGGAGGGCATGTGTTGCAATGAACACTGGGTGTTATATGCAACTGATGAATCACTGAACACCACATCAAAAACCAATGATGTACTACCATACAGTGGCTAACTAAACATAATTTAAAAAACAAAATAAAATAAATAAATAAAAATAATAAAAATAATTTTGAAAAAGAAATAGAACAATTGGTGAAATGCAAAAAAATAGAACCTAGATCAAGCAGAAGGAGGGGAACAAATAATATAATGGCATAAATTAAGAACATTAAAAACAAAAAGTAGAGAAAATCAATGATAAAAGGAAATAGAAATTTATAAGATTAATGAAAGTGACAAACATCTTGCAAGACTGTGAAAGAAAAAAGACCACACAAATTACCAATATCAAAAATGAGACAGAGGGATACCATATATAGAAACTTCAGAAAGCAAAAGGATAACAAAAAAATACAATGAACACATCTACATACACAAAAAGAAATCTATACACATCTATATACATAAGAGAAATCTCCAGTCTCAGATGATTTCACTGGAAAAATTTAGCAAGCATTTAAAGAAGAATGGGGCACCTAGATGACTTAGTCATTTAAGTGTCTGCCTTCAGCTCAGGTCATGATCCTGGGGTCCTGGAATTGAACCCCTCATCAGGCTCCCTGCTCAGTGGGGAGTCTGCTTCTCCCACTCCTCCCCACTCATGCTTCTGTTGCTCTTTCTCTCTCAAATAAATAAATTCTTTTAAAAAATTAGCAAACAATTCATTAATATGGAAAAATAATTATAAACCATGATCACATGGGATTTATTCAAGGGACACAAGGCTGTTTTAGTACTAAAAAATCAATTTAATCTACCATATTAATAGGTTGAAAAAAGTCATGATTGCATCAATCAATACAGAAAAATCATCTGCCAAATTCAACACTCTAGATTTTAAAAGCTCTCAGGAAAACCAGGAATAGAAGGAAACATCTTCAACTTGATAAAGAACATCTACGGAAAACCTATAGTTACTAATATACTTTATGGTAAGTGACTGAATGCTTTTATCTTCAAATGGGGAACAAGGCAAGGAGGTCTGCTCTCATCACCCTTATTCAACATAGTACTAAAAGGTCTAGCTAGTGCAATAGACAAGAAAATAAAATTCATACAAATAAGAAAGAAAGAGTAAAAAAAATTTTAAAAGGAAGAAAGAATAAAATAGTCCCTATTAGCAGATGACATGATTGCCTATATAGAAAATCCAAGGAGTCTACAAAAGTACTCCCAGAACTAACAAATTAGTTCAGCAAGTTTACAGGATAAACGATAAACCTATAAAAATCAAAACTGTAGGGGCACCTGGGTGGCTTGGTGGTTCAGCATCTGCCTTGAGCTCGGGTCGTGTTTGGGGGTCTTGGGATCGAGCCCTGCATCGGGCTCCCTGCTCGGCAGGAAGCCTGCTTCTCCCTCTCCCACTCTCCCTGCTTGTGTTCCCTCTCTTGTTGTGTCTCTGTCGAATAAATAAAATCTTAATAAAAAAAATCAAAACTGTATTTCTAGCAATAAACATTTGGAGACTAAAATTAAAGATATAATATCATTTACAATAGCTCCAAAATTTGAAATACTTAATTGTAAATCAAGCAAAATATATATTCAGGACATGTTTACTGAAAATTATAAAGTGCTAATGAAAGAAATCAAATAATATTTAAATTAAATGGGGAGATATA
Organism: Lontra canadensis; assembly: GCF_010015895.1. Lineage (NCBI taxonomy): Eukaryota > Metazoa > Chordata > Mammalia > Carnivora > Mustelidae > Lontra > Lontra canadensis. The sequence goes on from NW_022630995.1 coordinate 53,448,155, forward strand.
CCACGTTTATAGATTCCATATAATGACATTCCATATAAAATATATTCTACTGAGTCTCAATATAATATATAATTGAGACTCGGTATAATAATTAATTATCTCCCAAACTGACATACAAGTTTGCACAATTCGTACTAAAGTCCCAGAAATTTTTTTTTTTTGTAGACATAGACAAGATTATTGAAAAATGTATATGGAAGGGCAAAGGAAGTAAATTAGCTAAAATAACTTTGAAAAAAAAAAAAAAACAGTGGAAGGAAGCAGTCTCTCCAGTATCAAAACTTATTATGTAGCTATACTAATCAAGACTGTGTGGTATTGGTGGGGGTGCAGACACAGATAAATAAGACAGAATACAGATCCCAGAAATCAGCCCCACTGACTTGATAAAGGCAATTCAATGGAGGACAGATAGCCTTTTCAGCAAATGGTACCTGAGCAAACTTTCATCCAGGGGTGAGGGGGTAGGGAGAGGAATAAGTCTCAACCTGTCTCATACCCAATACAAAATTTAACTCAAAATGAATTATAGAATTAAATGTTAAACACATTTGGACCTTCAGACATTTCCACAATACTCTACTCCCTGACCTTTCACAACTGACACTTGCTTATCTTTAAATACCAGCTTAAATACCATTGCCCAGAGGGACTTTCACCAACTTATTTAAGTGAAACCTTCTCCCCAACAGACAGACAATGATTTCTGCCATGAAACTATGTTCATTTTACTTCGAGTCCTTATCACTTAATTTATTATTACATAGTTCTATTGAATTTATTTACTTGTTTACTGTTTGACTCTCCCATCAAGCTCTAAGCTCCACATGTCTATTCTATTAGGGAATGTGCCCTAAATCATCTAGCATGATATCAGAAATATGGTAGATGTTCCAAGAAATATCTGTAGAGAAAATGAATCTGTCTTAGAAGGCAAAGGGGATCTTATAAAATAGGGCTTCTGATGTTTTTCATCATATCCAGAAGTCTGATTGTGGGGAAAGAACTCTGGGGTTTTCAAATGGGCTTGGGGCCTTGCTCCTCCATTTAACAGTTCAGTTAGCTAGACTAAATGAGTAAATTATTTAAACTCTCTCAGCCCCCAGGGGTTGTTGCAGGTAGTGAATTAAATTATATTAAATTTATAAATTTACATAGTAGGCATGGGATGAAATATTGCCTTCTTTCTTGAGATGAATTGACCTCTTTTTGACCCCTAATTAATGAATATCTAAGCAAAATTCTTTAAATTCTTGCATTCATTTGAACTTTATGTAACAGTTTCATTTGAGAACATCTGTGGTTATTTGCAAAGGAGAATTATTAGCCCCAAAACAGAACTAAAAAGAACGACTTTCCCTAAGTTACATGATACTTTATAGGAATAAGGAAGATAAAAATTTCAAATGACCCACTTCTCTTTAAATTATACACATTTTTTGTCTTCAACACAGCAGTTTTTAGTTTCTTATATCTATCTTGGGGAGAGTGATAACTGAGGTTAGGCAAAGGAAGATACTACCCAATAAAACTAGTTTCCTCCTGCCTCCCACCAAAAAAAGTTTAAGAACAAAGTATGTCCTTGAAGTATCTTCATAGCCTTAAAAAACTCTTAGGATATTATTCCTCCTAGATGATTCTGTTCTAAAGAAATAATAGAAGTACAAAAAATATAAATATAAAATAAATATAAAAAATATATAAAAATAAAAGAAAATAATGGTGAGGACACCTGGGTGGTTCAGTTGGTTAAGCAGCAGTCCTGGGATCTAGTCTCACATTGGACTCCTTGCCCAGCGGGGAGACTGCTTCTCTCTCTGCCTGCAACTTCCCTTCTTGGTGCTCCTTCTCTCTCTCCGACAAATAAATAACATCTCTTTAAAAAGTTTGAACATGTTACCAAACTATTAAAAAAAAAATAATAGTAGCCTTTAAAACTAAAAAAAAAAAAAAAAAAAAAAAAAGGCTTAATGAACCATCCCTGATCCATTCCACAGAAGGTATCTGCTTTCTGTGGACTAGAAAGGGCATCATTCCATTTGTTCAGTGCCATATACCTAGGACTTGAGGTAGTATTAGCCATTTGGTAGGTAATTGACAAATATTTGTTGGTTGAATAAATGAGTGAATGAAAAGCAAACCTGGGTTGCAAGAGCATATTGTGTACTCAATAGAGACCTAGAATATCATACTAAAATGAGACAACTCCAACCTTCTTATTCAGACTATTCTAACTCTCTTATTCAGCATTTTATCTGCTCCTCCATGTATAATAGATCTGAAAAGAGGTCTCTGTTTAAAAACTTTACAGATGTGAGAAGCCAAATTCAGACAGGCCTTTTCAACTGCATCCCATTCTAATCCCTAGTATTTTCTTCCAAAGAACTAAAGTCTACCCTCCTTTAACAACCATCCATAGACCATAGTTCTTATCTTTCATCCAAGAAAAGCCTACCAAAAGCTTCCAGAGATTTATCACACCCCTGATATTCTGAAATTAATATAAACAACCAGTTAAAAAAATGGGCAGAAGACCTGAATAGACATTTTTCCAAAGAAGACATGCAGATAGCCAATAGACACATGAAAAGATGTTCAACATCACTTATCAGGGAAATACAAATCAAAACAATGAGATTTCACCTCACACCTGTCAGAATGGCTAAAATTAACAACACAAGAAACAAGAGGTGTTGGCAAGGATGACGAGAAAGAGGAGTGCTCTTACACTGTCGGTGGGAATGCAACTAGTACAGACCCTCTGGAAAACAGTATGGCGGTTCCTGAAAATGTTAAAAATAGAACTACCTGGGGCATCTGGGTGGCTCAGTCAGTTAAGCATATGTCTTCAGCTTAAGTCATGGTCCAAGGGTCCTGAGATCAAGCCCCACATGGGGGAGAGGTGTCCCTACTCAATGGGGAGCCTGCTTCTCCCTCTCCTGCTGTCTTTTCTCCCCCCACTTCTGCTCACTCTCTCTCTCTTTCAAATAAATAAATAATATCTTTAAAAAAAATAGAACTATTTGAAAATCTAGCAAGTACACTAGTAGGTATTTACCCAGAGGACACCAAAATACTAACTCAAAGGGGCACATGCATCCTGATATTTATAGCAGCATATCAACAATTGCCAAAATATGGAAAAAGTCCAAATGTCCATCAACTAATGAACAGATAAAGAAGAGGTGGCACGCGTGGGCACGTGCATGCGTGCACGCGCACGCACACACACACACACACAAGAATATTACTCAGCCATAAAAAAAGAATGAAATCTTGCCATTTGCAATGATGCAGATGGAAGCTAAAGAGTATTATGCTAAGTGAAATAAGTTAGTCAGAGAAGGACAAATATCATATAATTTCATTCATTTGTGTAATTTAAAAAACAAAATAAACAATCAGGGGGGAGAAAAGAGATGCAGTCTAAGAAACAGACTCTTAACTATAGAGAACGAACTGATAGTTACAGGGGGAGGGGTGGTTGAGGGGATGGATAAAATAAGTGATGGGGAGGAAGGAGTGCACTTGTGATGAGCACTGGGCATTGTATGGAAGTGCTGAGTTACTAAATTGTAAACCTGAAACTAATATTACACTATATGTTAACTAACTGGAATTTAAATAAGACCTAAACCAAAAAAAAAAAAAAAGAAAGAAAGAAAGAAAGAAAGAGGGAGAGAGAGAGAGAAAAGAAAAACCTCTCAGTAGCCCACTGAAAAGGGAAAGGCTTTTTAAAAGAAGCTTCTGGATAAAGACATTGGGATTCACACTTGGTGAACAAAAGCTGAAAAGGAAAAGGTCTCAGAATGGTGGTAAGAAAACAACTAACTATATATTTAATTAAATGTCTTATTTTAGAACAGTTTTAGATTTACAAAAAAATTGTGAAAATAGTACAGAGAGTACCCCCACAATCCATTTCCCTGTTATTAATATCTATTGCTATGGCAGATTTGTTAAAATTAACAAACCAATATTTATACATTATTACTAACTAAAGTTTATGCTTTTTTTTTTCAGATTGCCTTAGTTTTTTCCTTAATGTTCTTTTTCTGTTCCAGGATTTCATCCAGTAAACTGTATTAAATTAATTATGTCTCCTTAGGGTCCTCTTGGTTGTGACAGTTTCTCAGTCTTTCCTTGTTTTTGATAAACTTGACAGTTCTGAGGACTATTGATGAGCTACGTTGTAGATGTCCCTCAAATGGAATTTATCCGATGTTTACCCTCATAATTAAAACTGGGGTTATGTGTTTGGGGGATTAAGATCACAGGAGTAAGGAGCCAATTTCATCACATCAAGGGTACATACTGTCAACAAGATTCACTACTTCAACACCTGGCTGATGTTAAACTTCATCACCTGGTTGAGTTAGTATTTCTTAGGTTTTTTCCACTCAAAATTACTCTTGTTTTCTTCCCTTATATTCTTGGAAGGAATTCACTATGAAAGCCACACTTAAGAAATGGAGAGTTAGGCTCCACCCCTATGAGGTTAAAGTATTTACATAAATTATTTGGAACTCCTCTCCATGGATCTGTCTCTCCTCCCTCATTTCTTTATTCATCACTTATTTATGTTGCTATGGACTCATAGCTATTTATTTTATACCTATATAATAATCCAATGTCTTTTATTTCTTATTGCTCAAATTGTTTTCAGCTTTGGATATCAGTAAGTCTTTCAGTTGGCTCTTGATCCTTTTGACAAACTCCAATGATTATGGATTGTTCTTGGTTTTATTTTTGGTTTGAGCTCTTCCTAACTTTCTGATACTAGAAGATGTTCTAGGTGTTAGAAGATGTTCTATGACCTCTATAATGAATCCTGGGTCCTCTTGGTGGAGAATGTTATTAGAAACCAAAATCTGGGTGCTAGATGTGCCATTTCTCCTGGGGTGTTGTTGCCTCTAGACTTTCTTAGTGCACAAAGAAATATATGTATGTATACTAATTGGTATAATATATTATCTATAAGTGTTTCTATATGTAGCCACCAGTATCAATACTAAGCCAAACATAAGTTAAAAACTGATGTCTCCAGTTCTAATCCATTATCACATGTATCATTCTAGGCTCTTATTCAAGCTTCTATGTAAATTCACATTCCAATAGGGAGAAACCTGGCTATAGTCATGTGCCATTTCCTTAATTTTTCTACTCCAATATAAATGTATTGCTGTACCTCTGGGTTTTTTTTCATATTATACACTGCATTCAATTCTAAAGTTACTTAGGTCAGCACATTTCTTCCTTGCCCCTTCAGTGAGGTTGTTTCATAATTTGGAATACAGTTATACCTTTTTGCCATGAGATCTTGGTAAAGTTCTATGGGTTTTGACAAATGTATAGAGTCATGTATCCGCTATATCATACAGAATAGTTTAACCACCTTAAAAAAAAAAAAAAAGTCCCCTGTGTTTCATCCATTCCTTTATTCTCCCCAGCCAAACTCTTGGCAATCACTGATCTTCTGTACCACCATTATAGTTTTGCCCTCTCCAGATTATCATGTAATTAAAATCATACAGGGTGTAGCCTTTTCAGACTATTTTCTTTCATTTAGCCATATGTGCTTAAGGGACATTATATCTTATTGTTGCTTGTTCACTCATTTCTTATCATAGAATACTATTCTATTACATAAATGTATCACATCTTTTTATCCATTTACATATGAAAGACAGCTTAGTTGTTTCCAGTTTCTGATAACTATGAATGAAGCAGCTATAAATGTTCACACACAGGTTTTCATGTGGACGTTAAGTTGTCAAATCACTTGGGGAAATCTCTATGCACATGACTGCTAATCCTTGATCATATGGTCAAACTGTGTGTTGCTTTATAAAAAACTGCCTGTCATCTAAAGTGACCATACCATTTTGCATTTCCACCAGCAATTAATAGAGTTCCTGTAACTCTGTATTTTCATTAGTAATTGATATTTCCAATTTTCTGGATTTTCGCCATTTCAATATATGTGTCCACTACCTAATTTTTTAAAGAATTTTCAAAGAATTTTTTAAAGATTTTATTTATTTGAGAGAGGGAAAAAGAGGGATAGCACAGACAGAGAGGGAGAGGGAGAAGCAGACTCCCCTCTGATCAGACAGCCCAATGCCAGACTTGACCCCAAGATCACCACCTGAGCCAAAGGCAGATGTTTAACCAACTGAGCCACCGAGGTGCCTCACTATCTAATTTTTAACTCAATTTTTTTGTTGCTATTCCACCAATGACTACTTAGGTAACTGGCATAAATTGAATAGCCACAAACTAGTTACCCTTAATTAGTTCCACCTTAAATATGAGAGGGGGTACTGCCCATGTGAGGGGGGTATTGTGCCTGGACAACAGAGGCTCTGGAGCACCAACAATTTTCATTGTTGCATTTGGAAATATTATAAGATAAAGAATAGGAAATCAACCTATTTTTTTTCTGACAGCAGAGCCAATTATTTCATCCTTTCTCTAAAAATCTGTATATTCATTTCAATTAGTTACCAATTTATTTAAATTTGGGTTTGTTTCCAGACTGTCTGTTCTGATTTTGTGTGTCTATTTGTCTGTCATAGTACCACACTGTTTTGTTACTACAGATTGTGTATTTTGTCTTAATCTGTGGAACTGGCTTTCCCCTTCCTACTTTATTCTTATTTTTCAAAATCTTATCCATTTGGGGAGTTTCTTCTTATGTATACAATTTCAAGGTAATTTCTTATGTCACCTTTCCCAAAAAATTTTGCTAGAATTTTGGTTAGAATTGCTTTGCATTTATTAATTAATGTGAAAGAAATTTATATGTTTACAATGAAAAATTATCTCCTTCATGAACAAATTTCACCATCTGGTTTTTGTTTTAGGTACTTTAAAGTAACTTGAGCATTATTTTCACAAAATTCTTTTGTATACTTTCTTAGACAATCTCTAGATACTTAACAATTTTTATTGTTTGTATAAATGGTATTTACTCTACATTCCCTGGTTTGTAACTGATGAATCTTGTTGATTTTTATTGCTGATCTTAGATCCAGAAATTTTTGCATTATATTATTAAAGAACTTAAATAATTTTTAAAGCTTTATATATAAATTTTCATACCTTCTTAAATAATGAAAATTCTGTATCTTTCTTTCCAATCATTATACTTCAAGTGTCTTTTTCTTATGTTATTTCTTTGGTCAGGACCAGTAATAGGTTGACCAACTGTCCCAGTTTACCTGTGTCTGAGAGGGCTTCTAGCATATGGGACTTAATGCTAACTGTCCCAGTCAAACCACCCAGGTTTCCTGTGACTGAGGAGTTTTCCAGGATCCAGTTCTAAATTCAGGGAAATCCCAAACAAAACAGAATGACTTGATCACCCTATCTGTAGGAACCGGCTGAATGGTAGCAAGAAGAGTGGAAATCACTGTCTTGTTCCTTACATTAAAGGTAGTGTAGCTAATTATCTCCACTAAATATATTGTATGCTATAGAGTTATTTTAATAGCTTTTATTAAGAAGGCTAGTTTCTATTGCTTGTTTTCTAATCATTTAAAACATAAATAATTGTTAACATTTATCTAGTTCTTTTTCTTTACCTGTCAAGATAATAGATTTCATTTTGTGTTGAATCATCCCAGCATTTTGGGGGATGCCATTATATCATAATACAATTGTTATGCACTGTTATATTTGCTTAGCTAATATTTTCTTTTGGATATTTACATCAATATTCAAAACTGGAACTCACCTATAAACTTAATTCTTCAAACTTTCCCTTCTTTTTTCCATTGTTGTATAATAGTGTATATAAGAAAGAAATTATCTAATCCTTGAGAGTTTGAGTTCATCTATAAAACTATCTGGGATTGGGGGGGCAAAGGAAATTTTGAAAGTCCTTCTCAATTACTATAGTGGTTACTAATCTATATTAGTTTTCCCTTAATTTTGTCTTTTTGCTGTTTGAGGGGAACTATCTCTTATATCAAAGTTTTCAAATTTATTCAATATTATTTGTATAATACTCTTTTATTGTCCAGCTTTATTGAGATATAATTGACATATAACATTGTGTGAAGTGTACAATGTGTTGATTTAATAAACTTTCATATTGCTATATTATTATTCTGTTACCTAACATCTCCACCATGTCACTTAATTACCATTTCATTTTTGTAGTAAGAACGTTTAAGATGTGGGCACCTAAGTGGCTCAGTTGGCAAAGTTTCTGCTTTCCTTCAGCTCAGCTCATGATCCCAGGGTCCTGGGATAGAGCCCCTCATCAGGGTCCCTACTCATCAGGGAGTCTGCTTCTCTCTCTGTGCCTCCCTTCTCCTCATGCTTTCTCTCTGGCTCTCTCTCCCAAATGAATAAATAAAACTTAAAAAAAATTTAAGATCTATTCTCTTAGCAACCTTTAACTATATAATACAGTATTGTTAATTATAATCACACGTTGTACATTAGATCCCCAGAACTTGCTCATCTTCTTTTTTTTTTTTTTTAAGATTTTGTTTATTTAGTTGACAGACAGAGATCACAAGTAGCCAGAGAGGCAGACAGAGAGAGAGAGGAAGAGAAGCAGGCTCCCTGCTGAACAGAGAGCCTGATGCGGGGCTCCATCCCAGGTCCCTGGGACCATGACCTGAGAGGAAGGCAGAGGCTTTAACCCACTGAGCCACCCAGGTGCCCCTCATCTTCTAAGTTTGTATTCTTTGATCAACACTTCCCTAGTCCATCCACCATTTAGGCCCTGGTAACAACCATTCTACTTTCTGTTTCTGTAAGTTGAGCTACTTTAGATTACCATGTAAGTGGTATCATAAAGTGTTTTATTTATTTATTTATTTATTTATTTATTTATTTATTTAAGTGGCCTCCATGAAGGGCCCAAACTCATGGTACTACGGTCAAGACCTGAGCTGAGATCAGGAAGGAGACACTTAACCGACTTAGCCACCCAGGTGCCCCTAAAGTGTTTGTTTTAAATGTGCTTCAGATGTATATTTATTTCCAACTTTTCACTCTGAATTTTGGTTTTTACATCTTATCATTTTTCCTTATAGGTTCTGCCATTAGTTTGTCTCCTTGTTTTTTGAAAGAGTAAGTTTTGGGAGTTGTGGATCCTCCCTAGCTTTCTTCATGTGATCTCATTTTATTCAGTTCTCTATTTACCTTTATTATTCCTTTCCTGTTAGGATTTACTGTTACTCTTTACCCCACATCTTCAACTGAACACTGAGATAATATATTGTAATAGTTCTTCTCTGATAAATGTTTCAAATTTATTAATTTCCTTTTAATATGCATACCACAGGTGTTGACATGTAGTGCTGTTTTCACTGTCATGTAGCTTAATTATTTTACAGTTTCCCGTTTTCTTTTTATTAGGAATATTTTAGTAGTATAAATAGTATTTTGGTATACTTTCTAAACTTTCTAAACTAAGACTTTGTTTTTGATTCCTAATTTTCTTAAATTATGACCATACTTCATGTGCTGAATGATACTGACTTTTTGGAATTTATTAAGCCTGACTTATACAATGAACTTAATAAGACATTGATAAAAATTTTAAATAACAATTTCAATGGCTAATAGGTTCAACATTATTTTCCATCAACCATATGAAGATATTTTACCACTATACTCTTGCATTCAGTGTTACCGGTGAAAAGACTGATGATATCACTTACTCTCTAGGTGCCTTTTTTTTACTGCCTGGAGCATTTAAAAGATTTTGTCATCTTTTATTTCCTCAACTGTCATTATAATGGGTCTAGGTGTAGTATTTTCTTATCAGTTCTATCAGTGCTCTGTGATTTTTTTCTACCTAAGGATTCATATCTTTGTCCATTTCTGAGAAGTTCTTATTCATTATTTCTCCTACTAATTTATCTCCTTCAGGTATTCTTTGTTCTTCTTTGGGAAGTCCTTTCTGTTATCTTTGATACTTCTAATTCTGTCTTCTCTCTTAATCTTTCTTTCATTCTTTCCATTTGTTTAGCATTTCTTGACATCTTCCAGGAGACTTCTTCAGCTTGATCACACAGCTTCCTTGGTTTTTCTTCAGAAATTCTGTATGTTCTGTTGTTCAACACATCCATGTAGTAGTTTAGTTTAACAATATTATTTTCATATCTAACTCTTTCAATTGTTTCTTCATAATTATCTGATCTACATTTCCTATATTCTCCTTTATCTCTCTGAGAACAAATATGTTTATTTTAAATTCTTTCTCTGTATGTTCCATTAATCCTACATCCCCTTTCACAGGTGTTCTATTTTGTGCCTTTCCTTCCTAAGGCCTATTCTCCTTACATCTCGTGATTTCTTCATGATTTTATTTCTTATTCTCCTAGACTGAGACATGCATTGTCCTACAGTATCTCCCTCTGAGTAGGAGTAAGATTCTGGATGCTAACTGAGAAACTTAGAGTGAGGACCCTCCACTGGATTAATGAAACTACCTCTTTTCACACATATGATAAAGCCTTGACATCTGTTTTCAAGAACTACAGATTTAGAAGGATCATAGGATTTTAATGTAGCTTATTTTGGCTGAAAAGGCCTGCAAGATAAATGAGGACTAGAACAGCCTACCTAAAGAATGTTAGGAAATCGAATGAACTCATTTTTTTTATTCATATCACTTTTTCTGATAATTTTCAGCTTTAAGATTGGTTGCAAATGAATATATTCTATGAATGCTAACAATAGCATATGGCAAAGATAATTAATTTTATTTGATTAGAAAAAGGCCTGGGGTGCCTGGTGGCTCAATCAGTTAAGCATCTGACTCTTGATTTTGGCTCAGGTCATGATCTCATGGTTGTGAGATCAAGCACTGTGTCAAGCTCCGTGCTGGGCATGAAGCCTGCTCATGATTCTCTCTCTCCCTCTTCCCCTGCCCCTCCCATTTGTACTGTCTCTTTCTCTTGCTCACAAATAATTAAATAAATAAAGCAAACAAGGCTGTCTTACATATGGAATGTATGTCTTCCTAAATATTTCCCAGACCCTTGAAGAGGAAATACAAAAACATTTTTCCCTAATCAACAATAGGAGAAATTCTAAAGCATGGTCTAACAAGTGGGGAAAAAATCCATTAGCCAAAACAAGAAATATAAACTATGTTGATCTATAAAAATTGGTTACCTGCCATGATACAGCTTCCATAGAAGGAAGAAACGGAAGGACAGTTAGGCAATGATCAATATTAGACATCTAACTAGGGCAACTATACTACTCAATTTCCTATCAGTAAAACAATAGTAATATCTGATCCACCCATACCCCCATATTAACAGTAAAATAGCCACCTGGAAAGGGCATAAATTTCATGGGGCATTAATGCTTTATGGTTAAGGGCAGAGGCATTCTTGTTGGTGAGCTGAAGCTTCAATGCTGATACTTCACAGCTATATGGCCTTGGCAAGATGATTTCACTCCCTTTGTTTTTATTTCTTTGTCTGTAAAACAGAATTGATAACAGCACATACCCCTATAAGGATGTTGGAGGAATTCAAGCAGAGAGTGTATGTAAAATAGTACATGACATATGGTACCACCCCCAAACCATTACTGATTATTACCTTGAGTGAACATGAATATCAAGTGGGATGTACAGACTTTTTAAAAGTTGAAACTGGCCAAAGATTATTAGGGTTCAGGCAGCTCTGAGAACATCTCTTTCCTTTAAGCAACTGAGTAAGCATTTTAACTCAGAGTCAGTAGATAAAATGCAATTCAGTGTTGATTTAGAGCCCTGAGTGGGAAAGTAATGTGGTTGAAGTGAACACAGGGAAACAGGCATGAAATAGTTTGAGGAGCAAAATCTCAACTACTATGAACTTGGAAGAAGAGCTGACAGCATGACCCAGGAAGCACCTTTGGAATGTTTACCTTTTTAATACAATTTGACTTAGCATTTAACCTAGAATTTATTTTTATACCTTCAAAACTATGACACTGCAGACAAAATATAATCCAGGTTTTTTACAATTGGATGTAATCTCTGATATAGCAAGTGGCCAGTTCAATAAGAGCTTGTAAAGTCACAGTGGTATCAATCCAGAATAATAATCAAAGGAAAATGACACTGGATAAAAACCAGGAATTCACCTGAATAACTCCTGGTTAAGAGTTTCATCCATATCTTAAATTAAGAATTGCTTTATGGAATTAATAATCTTAATAGGTAAGTGAAAAGAGGTAAAAAATGAATGTGTGGGAATTGTGCATGCACACTGTGTGTGTGTATGTGTGCGTGTAAGAATAATAGACCCTAAGCTGTCCACATCCTAATCCTCAAAGTTGTGAATATGTTATGTTACATAGCAAAATTATATTACATAATTTTATCTGTTCAGTCATACATATCTTTTCTGTTGCTAATCAGGTGACCACTAAAAGGGCAAGATTTTCTGGATTAATTGGGAAGGTCCTAACTAATCTCATGAGCTCTTAAGAGTGGGGAACCTTTCTACAGTGAGTCAGAGAGACATGTTGTGACACGGACTCAACCTACCATTGTTGCCTTTGAAAATGGAGGAAGAAGGCAACCAGCTAAGTGATGTGGTGGCCTCTAAAAGCTGAGAACCACCCTGAGCTTACAGCCAGCAAGAGAACAGAACTTCAGTCACACCATTGCAAACAATGAGATTCTTCCTACAACCTGAATGAGCAAGGAAACAAGACTGTCCCCTTTATAAAGCCTCTAAAAAGAAATGCAAACCAGTCAGCAACCTTGATTATAGCCCTGTGAGATCAGGAATGGAATTCTGACTAACAAAGCTATCAGATAATACATCTGTGTTGTTTTAAGCTAATAAATATGTGTTAAGTTGTTATGGAAGCAGTAGAACACCAATACTAGAGAAGGAGATCTTTTTTTAAGATTTTATTTATTCATTTGACAGAGAGAGAGCACAAGCAGGGGGAGAGGCAGGCAGAAGGAGAGGGAGAGGCAGGCTCCCCACTGAGCAGGGAACAGACCGATCCCAGGACCCCGGGATCATGACCTGAGCTAAAAGGAGGTGCTTAACCAACTGAGTCACCTAGGCATCCTGAGACAGAGATTTTTAAAAGACAACTAGCTGCCCAAATAGTGAAACTCAAATTTTATTGCAAAAAGCCTATTGGTAAAAATGACACAAAGCTCTGTGCTAGGGTCCTAAGCAAAAACGTCAGAACACATGCCCCACAAGGCAGGCAGGACCTTCCTCTTCATGAATATTATCAGACATGTCTTTATGTAGAGAAGCAATTAACTATAAACATGTGTCCTAGGATGTAGATGGTGTCATGGACACAGGGATAGAACTGAAGGAGAAAGACACTCTGAATATCAAGGTTGTTAAAAGTATAAGCCTGTTTACCATTCACTGCAAAGCCTTGTATTTTGGCCAAGCCAAGTCAGATGTACAATATTTTAATTTCTGTATCACATGTCCTAGGCATCTACTGAACAGTCTCCACCTTATTTGCATTCACAGACCAGATCACCAATCCTTATTCTACCCTGTAGTATGCCATGGATTATCTCCATCTCCAACAGTTCCAGACAGTGCCTGAATTGGCTAAATTTCAATAACCTATCCCAACTCCTTAGCCACAGTCCTTTCAGCAGTGGACAGGAAATTCAGGCCTAAGCTCACCAGTGCATCACATTCTCCTGAATAGAGCTAGTCCAGATCATGGGATCCTCACTGATTCAGTGAGAATGCCCCAAGGTTTGTTCTGTAAGTCCTGGGATCTGGACTTTTCTTCCTATGGTTGTTGTGGTAGAGAGCACAGAGTACAATGGCAGCCCTTGCTTCTATTATGGACAGAGCCATATGAGGGCAAAGCCACACAAGCTAGAGGGCAGAGCCAAGGAATATGCCAAAAGGCAGAGCAGGAGACCTAGTGAAATAGGAGATCCATAAACGTGTCTGTCGTCACTCCTACCTCTGTACTGTTCAATTACATGAGCCAGTAAATTTCCCCTTCATATTTAAGCCATTAGGACAAATGTTATCTCATTTCCAACTGAAATGTTTCTGTCTGGTAGACTACTATACTCTGTACACCTAAAAGGCCACACTTCCTGGAGAGATGATAGAGGATCTAAGGACTGCCCAGTGAGGAGAGACTGGCATCAGCAACAAGACCATAGCTGGTACAGGAAGTGTTACTTAGAATTGAATACATATAAAAATATATTTATTTCTGCATACATTTGCATATTATCCATATGATTGTCAATTTTACAAATAAGCCCAATCAAGAGTATGACCAGTTAATTTGAACTAGAGTATTTTATTTTGTTGTAAAATTTTAATTTGAAAAGTTCTTTGCTGTACTAGTCACCAGAACTGAGTGTATCCCTCTGACATTAGCAGCAGCACAGAACACAGTGTTGAGAGGACAGACCCGGGGAGCAGCTCTCCCTCCATGTCAACTATGCTCTGCAGCATGTACAGGGGAGCTAAGCAAGCCCCATGAAGACGTAATTCTCAAAGAAATGATGCTCACCTATGTGGTATATCTGGAGCACCATAATTATGGATGTTAAGACCAGGGCAGGGCCTTAAAGCAAAAGCACTTCTCTCTCAGGAGTAGGTTTCTAAAATGAACTGGAAAGGTAAAAACTGCATGTAATAAAAACTGTGCTTGAAAAATATCTTAATGGGTGCCTGGTGGCTCAGTCAGTTGGACGTCTAACTCCAGCTCATGTCATAATCTCAGGGTCCTGGGATGGAGCACCGGGTCATCTCCACAGAGTCTGCCTGTCCCTCTCCTTCTGCCACTCCCCCAGCTCGAGCTCTCTCTATCTCTCAATAAATAAATAAAATATTTTTAAAAAATCTCTTTAATTGCCAATAAAGCACAGTATACATTGCTGTGTGTATTTAACTCAACACAATAAGGAGGAATATATTATAAAGTATCAGTCTACGGTATTTCTTTATTTTACCAAACACAAGTGAATCAGCGTAAATCCAGTGCAGCTTCACCACATACTTATGTATATAAATTCTTTCACACAGAATGCATAGTAGTTAGGTGGTTAAGTGAAAAGCTATACATTTATAGACAGATGTGGGAATAGACAGTCATCCTTGACTTCTCTCTTCCTCTTATAATCCAAAGTGTCAGCAAATTCTTTCAGTTTACCTTCCATTTTTACCACCCCATGGCTGGTTCAAGGCACTATCATCACTCACCCGAATCATCATTATAGTCTAGTCAGTGGTCTCCCTACACTCTTGACCCCCTCAGTTTATTTTCTACACAGCAACCAGTGACCCTGTTAAAAGGTGAATCAGACCACTTCATTCTCTTGCTCACAATGTTCCAATGGCTCTCATTTCAAGGAAAACAACAAATCCCTTACAAAGCCCTACAGAACCTGGCTTGACCCAGTGTCACATTTCCTCTGTCACTATATCTCCTTTATGTCTCCTTGGCTTACTCTGATTTAGCTAATCCGAACTCCTTATCGTGCCCCAAAACCCACCAGGTATGTTTTCAATATCAGGGACTTGTACTTGCTTTTTTTTCCTGCCTTGAATGTTCATCTCTCAAATGCCCACATGATTTATTCCCTTATTTCTTCAGGCCTTTGCTCACATGTTACCTTCCTACAGATACCTTCACTACCCAAAGTCTCTAAAATATCAACCCACCTACCCCTCTCCTTAGCATTTGCCACTACCAAACATAATACATATTTTACTAATTAATCTTGTTTGTTGTCTATCTGCTCCTTTAACATACAAAGTTTGTAAGTGCATGGATTACTTTAAATCTTTATGTCTGTTATAAAACACCCAGCACTTAAATAATCCCTGGATCATAGTCAATGCTCATTAAATATTTGTTGAATGAATGAACAAACAAATGCATACAGATGAGCTCCATTAATTTAACTCTATGTAAAGATGAGAAAGGGTTCATTGGTAATGGGCAAGCCTATCCTAGATGTTTACCAGTTTTTGATGTGATGTAAGTTAAACAGTCTACTGAATGAAATTACAAAAATGTGAAGAGTATACAGGAATTCTTTTGCCTATCTTTAATTACTCTTAACCAGCAATAAACCTTAACCAATTTGATTGTTGTGGACAGAGCCTATGACAGATTCTGTTTCCCGCCCCCTGGAACTCATGCCTTGTATAATCCCTTCTCCTTGAGAGTAGGTGGGACCTGTGACTTGCTTCTAACCAAGAGACAATGGCAATGTCACATCTTCAGTTAGGTTACCTAATGGCAAAGATGAAAGATTTGTGGATATAATCAAAATCCCATGTAGCTGATTTTGAGCTGATCAAAAGGGAAGTCATCTGGATGGGTCTGACTTAATCAAGTGAGAGTCCTTACAAGAGAGGCTGAGTCCTTCCTCAGGTGAGAGATTCTTCTAGCTGGATTGAAGTAAGCAGCCATGTTGAGGAATTCCACACAGCTGGGACCTGGTAGCATCCTCCAAGACTTGAGGACAGCCTCCAGGTTATAGACCACAAAAATGGAGCCCTCAGTTATAAACCACAGGAAGGAAATTATGCCAACAACCCAAATGAAATGAGAAGCAGATCTTTTCCCCATCAAGCCTCCACATGACAATGCAGCCTACTAAAATCTTGACGGGAGCCTTATGAGACAGAGAAGAGGACCCAGCTCAGTTTTGCCTAGACTTCTGACCCCAGAGAAACTTTAAGATAACAAACGTGTGCTGTTTTAAAGAACTAATCTGTGTTAATTTGTTATATCACAGAAGTAAACTAATATGGGGGCTCAGGGAATAATTCTAGTCCAGGACTGATCTTATTGTCCACTCTGTCATTTGCTGTGATGCCCACACTTTTCCTTTAGTTATTATTGGTCACAGAAAGTCCATGATTTTGATTATGCACCTGTTCAAAGTAGTCTTTGGAGTCTGAGTCTACACTAAATTATTTCTATGGAAGGATACTCCTTCCAGGATGCAGTACTAATGCTGATTACCTGCTTTACTTGTCAACAAAAATGCCTTTAGGAACAGGACTCTACCTCATTAATCTTAGCCACCTACATTGTTTTTTTTTTTTTCCTTTCTGGCATTAGCAATATCAGTATACCTGCTATGGCTAGAGGAAGGAGGCTTTAATCTCCCTTGCCAAGGAGAGTTACTTCTATTGGGAGTCAACACTGAGAAAAAATAAACCAGCGCACAGAACACTGAGCATTATGATGCCTCTTCAGTAAGATTTGTCAGTCTTCCTCTGGGTGCTAAAATTGCTAGGGGGCATCACCATTTTAAGAAATCCATTTCCCAATGTAATTCCAGTCTTATCAAAAGCAGCCTCATTTCACTTTCTCCTCCTCTTTCTTCTTCTTTCTCTAAATGTGCCCTGAAGACATCTTGGAGGCTCAGAGAGGAATAAAAGAAGAGAAAAGGAGGATGAGGGACCTTGGAAGGAAAGGAAGAAGGGAGGGAAGGAAGTTGAACAAAGCTACTTTTTCATCCACTGTGTTTATTATTTTCATATAAATAATTCTATGTAATATTTGGAAGAGTGGAGAGGCTAGGAGAGGTTGAACAAATTATCCAGAGTTATGAAATTAGTAGTTCCACAGATGTTTCCACAAGTTTTCTTCAAAAGTAAGCTGTGTTTTGAATTGTTTCCAAACAATTGTTGTTCTGTTGTTGGCTTTATTTTAGGCAATTATCATATATCATGAGGTAATGCATGTTTCAAAAAATCCTTATTAAATTCTAGAAAGAAAATGTGTTAAAATTTAAAAATTGATATACACAATTAGCTAATTTATGAGAAAAACATTTACTGCAGTGCAACATAATAAATGTGCTACCTGCAATAACCTAATATCAACCAATTTTAAATGCATAATATTTCTAACATTTTCTTCATATCTGTAGGTTAAAAGTCATTACTAGAGTACCAGACTCTTCTGTTTTGCACATATTATCAGGTGTTTACTACAAAATGCAAGCTGTTTAAAGTTGTCTCCTGTGGCTAAATCTAAAACCCAGGAAACAAGACAACAAAGCAAAAACCAAAGATATCATGTTGCCATTAAAAGTCTGTTCCAGGTGCACCTGGGTGGCTCAGTGGGTTAAGCCTCTGCCTTCAGCTCAGGTCATGATCTCAGGGTCCCGGGATTGAGCCCCGCATCGGGCTCTCTGCTCAGCGGGGAGCCTGCTTCCCTCTCTCTCTCTGCCTATTTGTGATCTCTCTCTCTCTCTCTGTCAAGCAAATAAATAAAATCTTTTAAAAAAAAAGTTTGCTCCAGTAAAGCTTCAGTAAGACTAAACTGTTGATATTTTTTTCAATGTTATATTTCTAATGAAACAGAGTAAAATGAAATTCATTATGTCATAACTTAGGGGAAGGAAGAATGTTTTCACTGAAAAAGCTGACTTTTCAGTGGGACTTTGATTGCTAGTCCAGTAATTGTCAAATCTTTGGTAAGGGAGAGAAAAGTAATCTAGACCAAGAAAGTATCCAACATTTATCCTAACTGACCTAGAAGGAGGAAGAGGCAAATGCAAAAGATCCCTGGTTCCTGGTTTCAAGGGCGTTTTCTAGAGTCCATGGCCAGAAAAATCTTGCACCTCAACTATTGAGATGATATGTGTTGCATTGGCAAAGTACTCAGACTATGGACCCAAGCCTGCCCGAATTCCAGCATAGCTTCTGCCTTTCCTGTTAATAAACATCTTCTGGTTCTTTCTCTCCTGTTTCCTCTTTCCTCATCTATACAATGGGAGTAATAGTTGTACCTATTCATAATATGGCTTTGAGCACTGAAGAGACAATGCATGTAGTGAATTTAGAACAGCACCTGGCATACAGTAAGTTCAATAAATAGTAATTGTTGCTTCTGCTATTACTAATTAGCAAAAGCAATACAGCATAGCAAAGCAGTGACATATTTGGGATCTAGAACCATACAATCTGGGTTCAAATCCTGGTTCCACCACTTGCTTGTGGGAAATATGTACTCTTGAACTCTCTATGTCTCAGTTCCTCATCTTGAAAATGATATTAATATGATAATGATAATAATGATAATGATAATACTACAAAGTACCTCATATAAGTAAATTAATATTTATTAAGTACTTAGAACTGTACCTGGAATATTAGGGCTTATTATATTTAAAAAATAAATGAGTAATTCAAACTACACTCATCCAACTGCTGTAACAGGAGATCTGCTCTGACCAAATAGCTCCAGTTGCCAGTACATTTAAGACTGCCCCCTTGTGTGTAAACATTCTTAAGGAAAACACATAAGACCTAGAGCAAATTTGTTTCCAGAACACAAGTTTCTGACCCTATACTAACATCACTCTAGTTCCAAACACTAGACATAATTTCAGAGATGATCTATCTGATGTCCTTCCTTCTCAGCTCCTTGTCACCATGTAATAATTATCACCTAATTCCCTCCCACATGAAAGCAGACTTCCAGACTTCCTGAACTCATTCCTGAAACAAGACCAAAGACGTTAATTCACATGGAATATTTTCCTAGATTCCTCTTTCTATTTCAGTTAGGAAAACCTGGATTTACAAAAGAAAAATCCAAAAGAGAATGGTGAAAATGGAAGGGAATGCAGTCTTTTAAGACTTATCTTACACATCTCCTCTTATAGGAAATATCCCATAATTCCCCAGGATAAAAGAGGTGCTCTACTTGGTGACGGCATAATATTTGGGAAAAATTTCAATGGTAAGCAATTCCATTGTTTTATAATCATGTGTAATACAGATTATGCTGCCATAGTAAAATAAATCCTAACTCCAGTGGCTTAACACAAGGTTCCCTTCTCACTCAAGTCATAATCCAATAAAATTTGGGTGAATCTCTTGGGAAGCTCATTTCCAAGGCAGTGACACCGAGGTATCTCCTATCTTGTGAGTTCTCATCACATCAGACATATGAACTGTAAAGAGAGAGAGATGAGGTAAGGCCAGGCCTAAAATCACTTCTCTCAGCATTTCATTGGCAAGAACTAGTCATATGATCTCAACTCTACTGTAGAAAAGATGCTAAGCTGCATAGTTTTCCTGAATTCCCAGGAAGCAGAAATGGAATTGTCTGCCACAGTGGCTGTTGTCTCACTTTACTCTGAACAACTTGGACAGAAGTTTCCTATCAATCCCACCAACATATCATCAATAATAATTGTGGGTACCAATAAATATTAGTTCAATAAATTAATGAAAAAAAAAACTATCCATATTCTTGCCTTTCTGGTGAGTTTACCTTTTGGGCTCTTCCTTACCAAAATCTTGGAGAATTTGTTTAATGGAAGAGATAACTCCCTTCTAATTACAGCTCTCTTAACTGCTCAGCCGGGCACAATGGCAGACCCCTCCCCTTTTGCTAGTCTTTGAGGTAAAGCTGGAGTAAGTTATCAAAGCCAAGTCACAAACAAAGCAACAGGCAGATGCCATAGGGAAGAATGAAGCATCAGCAACTCTGTGAACTGGGGCTAGGAACAAAGGGTGAAGTATTTTTGGATAGCAGATGATAGACAACAACACTGTGATGGGATAAACAGAAGTGATGTACTCTATGGAATCATTCTGATGTCAAACGAAGAAAGGAATAAAAGGAAAGGTACAGAACATTTATCAGAATGAGAACATAATCTGGTCAAAATAGCTTCTCTTGGTCATGGTTGTTGCTTTCTTATGGTGGCACCCTGATATGTCCCATTTAATCTCTAAACCAAAATGTAACTGTATCTGACATGCCTCGACACAACCAGAAACTTTCCTTGATTTGCGGTCTTTGTTCTTGCCTGACTTATCATTATAAAAAGAGAACATGAAGCATTCACTACTATGTATCTTCTGTTTGAGTCCATTACTCCATACTACTTATCTAGTGACCATAAGTCCAGTTCTTCACCCAAGAGTATGAAACTGAAACAAAGTCTACATGCAGTCTCTGTTCTCAAGTATGTTGTCAGCTCATCAGGGAGAGGAGGTATTGAGTGATACCACTAACTAAGCCACCTGAGCCAAAATACATATAATTAACTGTGTGTATGAGTCAAGGTGAATCCCTTAATCTTTTGGAACCTCAATGTCCTGATCAACAAAATGAGAACGCTGAATCAGATGATTTCTAAATGCCCTTCTTAGTCCAAGGTTCCAGGATACAATGCTCTGTGATTGATAAAAACGTGATTACAAGTTTCAGAATCCTGTTTAGGAACAATAGGACCAAAATAACTGGTTCCTGGAACAAATGAGAAGAATTTCTATGAAGATATTGGAGTCAGTTTGACAGAGATGTTTGGTTGCTCATCTCTGAACTATTCTTAAAAGGTGAAAGGTTGGCAACTCCTTCAAAACAACAAACACAACAGCTTTACCAGGACAGACTCTTTGCATTTACAGTCCTAAGTGGTTCACACAGGTGTGAGGTCACTTAGCATTCTGGGCAGTTCATGATGTCCCTGAGCTCCAACGAGGTGATTCAGTGGCTGTGTGACCACTTTTGTGTCCTTTGTTAGATGATCTTTTTTATGTGTTTGGCCTTCTCTTTCATTTCTGAAAATGTTTCCAAATGTGAGTTGCTTTCATTCCTTACAAAAAGAGGAAATAGGATGTTTAAGAGAGAGAATCGAGTAGACCTGAATTTGAATCCCCAACCTGCTGCTTACTATGTTACCAGGGGCAAATTATTTAATCTCTCTGAGATTCAAGCTTTAAAATATATATATAGTGGTGTCTGTGGCTCAGTTGGCTAAGCTTCTACTTTTGGCTCGGGTCATGACCTCAGAATCCTGGGAAAGAGCCCTGCATGGGGCTCCTTTCTCAGCCGGGAGTCTGCTTCTGTCTCTCCTTCTGTTTCTGCCCTTCCCCCCACTCTATTCATTCTCTCTCTCTCTCAAATAAATAAAATCTGCAAAATAAAATAAAATATGTATACAAATAATACAAATTGGACATAATTTTTCTGAAATTAATATATGTGGGGTATATCTGAATAGTAGACACTCAAAAAATGGCTATTGGATTTGCTCTTTTGTTATTGTTCTAAGGGAGAGAATCCTGTGCTGAGATTTGGAGATTAAATAAATTAGCCAAATCTGATTCCATATAGCTCCTACACAGCATAGATTTTGATAGTATATCTGCCTGATTCATTTCACTTTTCTCTCATCCCTTACCCTCCAGTGACTCTTCTTTCAATGATTTTATTGGACAATATTCCTTATACTTTATTCTGATCAGAGTTTTGGAAGGATGTTAGGGATAGTGTATCATAGATTATAACCCTACAAATTTTATCAGACTGAATGGTCAGAATTTGTCCAAGATGATCTGGTTACTTGGGGTCTGGAGTCTTCTGATTCAGCATTCAGTTCTCTTTGCTTACGTAGAGAGTAAATATTTTTTTTAAGTTTGTTTTTTTTTTTTTTTTTTTTTTTAATTTGACAGAGATCACAAGTAGGCAGAGAGGCAGGTAGAGAGAGAGAGAGGAGGAAGCAGGCTCCCTGCCGAGCAGAGAGCCCAATGCGGGACTCGATCCCAGGACCCTGGGCAGAGGCTTTAACCCACTGAGCCACCCAGGTGCCCCAAGAGCAAATATTTTTAATAGTGAAGTTTTATCACAGTATCAATGACTTGACCACAATATTACCTTAAAAGCAGTAAATTCTTTCAACCCCCACACATGATCTATCACAATTCACGTTTCTATTTTAAAAAACACAATAATGAACATTTAATAATGATTATAATAAATACTGATAATAATAAAATTAATTATATGCAAACTTGTAGAAACAAGTCTTTTTACAAAGACAGGTCAATTTGTAGAGAGATCAGGCCATACATTCAGGACAAAATGATTTTTTACATGTTTCCCAAAGTTGAACATGAGAGTATAGCTCTTTCTTCCAATAATAAATAAATTTCCCAAATGCAGAAGTTGATGCAGAAGTCTCCCTGAACCTACTGCTCCTCTGTTCAGCTATTTGTATTCCTGACCCTGAGCAATACAACCTGTCAATGAGAATAATTTCTACCAAGACAGAATATGAGACAGAAATGAGACAGAATCTCATCCACACGCATCTTAAGAAAGTTTGCGTTCACATTCTTTGCAAAGTCAAGGGTGTAGTTTACCATGGTCTACGCTTTGTTCCTGCTGACCTTCCCCTTGGGATATGGGGAACCAGTTTGCCAAATTAGAAAATGCAGTTTGACAATAAAACACAATGTCAAAATCAGGGACAAATGTGTGTAAAATTAATGATTTCTTCAAGACCCTCTTCTCCTTAAGTGATTAAGAACAAGTACTGAGAGCTGCGTTGAGACTGAATGTGGTGTTAGGCACTGAAGGGGCAACACAAATAAAATTAACATTAAAAGCAATCCCATTCATCAAACGTCTCACTGTGAATCTAAAGGGAAAGAAGGCAACTGTGGGATGGAGCAAAGATTATGAATGCTTGAGCATTTCCAGTTCATTTCCAATTTAACTAATTGGGCATCTCCTTCTCCACTAAGGTTCTTACCCCTTTCACCTTCTGAGGATAATCATTTTTGCCAGGAGGCTTCTCTTGGATTTCGTGCCACAACAATCATGCAGGAATGGGGGTATGTAGGGCAAGGGTATGAGCATGTAAGCTAAAGCCGGATAGGAATTCCTCAGGGAAGCTCAGGGGAGAAAGACGGGCAGGGACAGCTGGATATGTGTAAGGAGAAATAGATGAAAAAAAAGATGAAATGATTTCGAGAATACCTCCTAGTCTCTTTATGGAGATTGAAAAATGCAATTAGGAGTCAGAGTTTCTTTGGACTATCTTCCTTAGGTTCTGAATCATACTTCTTGGATCCCAGTGCCACTCTAAGAATGAACAATGTGAATGTGGCCCTTGATGAGCTACCCAGAAAACTAACTAAAAAAAGTCTTTTAAGGTAATATGCAGTGTAATTTACTGCTCAGCATCTGTGACTAAACCTTTTCACTGTGCTGTATTTTTAGGGAAAGACAAGTTTCCAAAACAAGTTAATATAGGCGGGATGAATACATACGCAACATGCAGGCTATGTTCTGTGCTCAAGTGGCACTGTGTCTCCTTCCTTTGACACGGACAGTAGAATCTGGTCTGCAGGTATGAACATACTTAGAGCAACAGCATATCCACGGCATTTTGATTTTTTTTAATTATGTATCAATGTTTGAAAAAAAAGGCATGAAAATAATTTATTATTGGAAATTGCAATTTCTTGAATTTTTGTACACTTATATTATGGTCTGATTATCAACTTTCTTTTTGAATTTTCTACAGGGAGGAGGTGGCAGCATAATCAGTTTTAAGCTCAAATCTTCTAATGGTTTTAACTTGGTCCTAATCTTTGGTTCTCAGTTCAATGCCTTAAAAAATGATATACCTACATTGACTTACTTTTTGAAACTTAGGCAATCAAAATTTCAAAATTTTAGAGAGACTCATGGCAAGGAGAGAGGCAACATGATGTTGTGAAAGGAACATTAAACAGATTTAAAGAAAACCTAGTTCCCAGCTCTGATTCTCCTACTTACTCACTTGTTCTGCGACCTTGTACGGTTGCCTAAAGTTCTTGGAGGTGGGGGGGACTCTTGTCTCATCTGTAAGCTGAAGGTGTTGGGATAAAACAGTGCTTTTCAACCTTTTTTTTTTCAATGCTACACACCTGATACCTACAACATTCTTACCAGAAACAATGGCTCATTCAAAGAGCAATCCTGGTGGCGGGTAGAAGAGACACAAAGAGAAGAAGGGAAAATCTCTGAGCTTCCAAATACTCCCTTACATTATTTTAACCTTTCCTCCCCACAACACCTAATAATAAATCACAGCACCTGAGGACGCCTGAAATCCCATGAAATAGGAACTTCTGGAATTTCTGTGACAAAGGTTTCCTTTCCATCTTCGAAGCCTTATAATTGCTATTGAAGATATACTCACACATCATTTGAAGGGTAAGGAACCCTAGGCTTAGAGAGTCTTCATGCCTTGCCCAGTGCCTAAAGGGAGGAGCCTTGGTTGCTGAATCCATGTGCCCAATCTTCTACTGCATGAAGCAAAGCATCAGATGGCAAGTAACAGCACCTAAGTTTATCCCATTGGCACTCAAGGCATCTTTCTTAGAAAGAAATAGTTGTCCTCTTTGGTATCAACCCAGAAACCCCTTATTTAGTTAGATTCAATAAACAATGGCTGAATGAATGCCATTCAATGCATCAGGCACTGCTGCACATGCTTTCCATCTATAAACCCGCTGAGTCTTCCCCCAAATGAAGATATTGTTGCTTCCACTTTACAGACAAGTTAGCTAAGACATGGAGCCCAAACCCAAAATTACACAGGTAGGAAATGCTGGAGGCGGAATAGATACTCAGGCATTCAGGTTCCCGAGCCCTTACTCCTTATCACCATGTTATGACTGACTCTTGAAAGATCTTGAAGATTTTATATTTCTTTTATCATTCAGATTGTAAATATAGGACCATGAAATCAGGAGGCCAGTAAAGAACGGAAGAGAAATCCTGCAAAGCATCATGAGAGAAGGTAATAAGGAAGAAAAGCATTTGAGGAGGAATTCTGGTTCTTCACTTCTCTAGCTGTGTGTGATCTCAATCAGGTTATTTGATTTCTCTGTGCCTGAGTCTCCTTAGATATGACAAGGCATTGAGAGGGGTAATATTCCAAAGGATTTCTATAGTTGTCAGAATTGAAAGAGTTAATGTCCAGTGAGCATGGCACCTGACATCGCCCACACAGAAACCAGACATTCTTTAGATCCCTTCCCTAGATCTTGCTGTCTCTGACCACACAACTCTAGTGAGTGTAAAAATAAAGTGTTCAAGGTAAAACAGTATGTTCAGTGATATGGATCACCCAATACAAGGCTATGTGCTGGCTATGTGCTGTAACCATGGAGATGGTTTTGCATTTTATCTTTAGGAGATATAGTTTTCTAGAAGCCTTTCTATGAGGTCTATATTCTTGACTAATGCTGACAGCAGCTCTCCCTTTGTTCTTTCAATTAAATTCAACACTTTAATTGAGTATCCCACTCCTCTCTTTCCTCCCAGCTCAAGCTCTCACTGTTTCTAACTTGGATTTTTTTCAGCCTCTTCATCCCTTGTTCCTGGGCCTCCTATCAACTAACCACCACTGCAAAATCCATATCAGCCTTCCACACTACTACCAGGGATATATTTATGACAAGCAAAATCCAACCAGATCAGATCCTTCCTTAAAGTATTCCAGTAACTCCTCACAGTTCCCAGAGTAAGTTCACATGTCTGAGTTTGCCACACAAAAACCTTCGTGAACTATGTTTTGCTTTCCACTCTAGCCTCCTCTTGTACTGCTCTCCTTACCTCCAAGGCTTAGACCATACTACATTATGTATTCGTCAACCCCTGCCCTTACTTGTTGCTTTGCATCTCCATGCTTTGCACATGGAGCTCCATCGTTAAAGATTTTTTATTTATTTATTTGACAGACAGAGAGATCACAAGGAGGCACAGAGTTAGGCAGAGAGAGAGGGGGAAGTAATCTCCCTGCCGAGCAAAGAGCCTGATATGGGGCTCGATCCCAGGGCCCTGAGACCATGACCTGAGCCGAAGGCAGAGGCTTAACCCACTGAGTCACCCAGGTGCCCCGGAGCTCCATCTTCACATGATGCTCTTCCCTGACACACCCCCAACACTTCACCATGACCCTTAAACTCAAGTATCTTCTTATCCATCAAGACTCAGCACTGGGGACCCTAAGATTACTTTGTTGACCACCTCACCAACCCTGCTGAATTTGGTTTTCTAAACATGCCCGTATCCCCATGTGCTAACCTCAATTACTATACTTGGTACATTAACCTGTGACATATTTGAGGACAGAAGCTGTGTTTTTCATCTCTGATTCCAGTTCATGCTTGGCACATAGGAGCCACTAAATTCTTCTATGCTGAGTAAATACACAAATGAATGAAACTTGTTTGAAACAGGTAATTCACATGGGAATTCATAAAGAAACCAACATCACACTCCTCCAAAAAAGGTAGGAAGCATAGCATTGTATTTTTATGCTACTAAGCAAAATGGTAAACTTTTCTTGCTTATCAAAACATCTGTGAGCTTGCCTCTGGCACATGTCAATGACTGCAGTGGTAGAAAGAATGCTAGTCTCATTTGCACAACCAATATAGGAGACTACAAGCAACCCCATCTCTATCAGACTGTTATAGCAGAAATGAACCAGGTGGAAAATTAAATTTTTTCCTATGAAATTTGAATGTCAATATATTTCATTAAAAATAATTAGAGTTGAAACAATAAATTTGTGAATTTATAAGTGTTAATAATTTTTATACTCTTATGGACCTTTGATTTTTATTACCTTCCCCCATCCTCATGTTTGAAGTTCCACACAATGCAGGGACAGATATCATGCCAACAGTAGCATATGTGCTGCTAAATCCAACATATGGGGAGAGGTGAAAGAGGAACTTTAAAAATGATCAATTTATCATTTTTAGAATTTTTGAAGATATGAGTCCTGGCACCTCATTTTTCAAACCTTGCATAAAAATCATGCCTACAAAGCTATATCTGTACGTGTTAAGGGGATACATGAAGGATTAAACATGGTGGGGTGAATTATGTGCTCAAGAGTTTAACTATTTTCGATTGTAATGTCTTGTCTGAAGGAGAACACATTAAAGCAAGGGAGGGGTAGATGGAGGACAGGCACCACTGGACGGGCTGGATCTGAGCATCATGAAGCCAGTCCACACAAGACTTCCTCTATGTTCTCACCAGCTTCACTGCCCAAATTCAACTGGGCTTTGGGACGAGCTCCAAGTTCAGACCCCTTCATGACCACATTCTCCATGAAACTACTGACCTCACTTCAGGAGCCTTACTGCCACTGTCTTTGAAATCGGAGGCCTTGTTTGCTAATACACAAAATCTGTCAAGGATATTGCTACACACCATGTTAATTTAATTAAGGGTTTTAATGAAGCAGAAAATTAATCAAAAGTTGTCAGAAGAATATGTCAAAATCAGTCTTTTCCAATGTCAACACACTGCTTCAGGAACCTTCCGCTGTACCTGGCAGCTTCCCTTATGAAAATACTAAAACATACTGAGTGGAACAGAAACAGAAACCTTCATGAAAAGACAAAAAGGAATCTCATTTTTTTTGTTCATGAAAATGACAGTGTAAGGTCTGTTTCCTTTCTCTTCAGGCTAATAGTGACGAGTAAGCCAGGGCATTTTAAAGAACTGAAGGATATAGAAGGATTTCTAATAAATGTAAGTCATGTTAGTTACTGTCTTTTTCCTCCAGAGAGCCCTGTAGGGCACCTGGAGGGGTGGGACGCATTTTCTGTGTCCCATCATGGCCCTATTTGTCAAATACAACTACTTCAATTACGGTATTTGTTTGCCCCTTCTAATGAAGGGGAAACTGTCCCATCATTTATACAACCTCCCTTTCAAAGTTAACAGCCATTTTTAAAATATTTTTTTAGAATTAAGGTGCAGTTTATATACAGTAAAATCTACCCTTTTATAGTTCTGTACATTTTGACAAACACATACATGTAACCACCACTATAAGTGAGATATAAAATAGTTCTTTCCTGCCAAAATATTTCCCCATGACCTTGTGCTGTCAAATTCAGCACCCACCCATCACCTTTAGAAACCACAGATCTGTTTTCTGTCTCTCTATGGTTTTGCTTTCTTAAAAAATATCATATAACAGGAACCATGCAATATATCGCCTTTTGAATTTTGTCACTGAGCTTAACACATATAGGATATATTCATGTTGCATATGTCAGTAATGCATTCCTATTTATTGCTTGGTATAGTTTCATTTGATGGTTGTACTACAATTTGTTTATCCACTCTCCAGCTAAGAGATATTTGGATTATTTCTAGTTTGAGACAATTACAAATACAGAGACTATAAACTTTTGTGTACAGGTTTTTGTATGAACATAGTTTTTCACATCACTTGGGTAAACCCCTAGGAATGGGATCTCTGAACTGTATATTACATGTAAGTTCAACTTTGTAAGAAACTGCTGAGCTATTTTCCCCAGTGGTTGCATTATTTTGCAATCTTACCATCAATGAATTCTCATCAGACTTGGCATTTTCAGTTTTCTTTTTTAAAATTTTATCCATTCTAATAGGTGTATGTGGTATCTTACTGTGGTTTTAATTTGCATTTCCCTAATGACTAATGATGTTGAGAAGCTTTTCATATGGTTATTTTCTATCTTCTGTGGTGAAGTATCTGTTCAAATCTTTTGTCATTTCTTTATTGGTTTGTTTTCTTGCCATTGACATATTTTTATTAAATATATTACTGTTTTAGTGTTCTATAAGGAAATTCTGAAAAGTACCTTTATGAAATATGATATTTGCAAATATTTACCCCAGTTGGTATTTTAAGTCGTATCTTAAAACTGTTTTTTTTCTTTTTTAATTTTTTATTTTTTATGAACATATATTTTTATCCCCAGGGGTACAGGTCTGTGAATCGCCAGGTTTACACACTTCACAGCACTCACCATAGCACATACCCTCCCCCATGTCCATAACCCCACCACCCTCTCCCAAGCTCCCTCCCCCCAGCAACCCTCAGTTTGTTTTGTGAGATTAAGAGTCACTTATGGTTTGTCTCCCTCCCAATCCCAACTTGTTTCATTTATTCTTCTCCTACCCCCTTAACCCCCCATGTTGCATCAAGTCAGGAAATGACAGATGCTGGCGAGGGTGCAGAGAAAGGGGAAGCTTTCTACACTGTTGGTGGGAATGCAAGCTGGTGCAACCACTCTGGAAAACAGCATGGAGGTTCATCAAAATGTTGAAAATAGAGCTACCCTATGACCCAGCAATTGCACTACTGGGTATTTACCCTAAAGATACAAACGTAGTGATCCGAAGGGGCACGTGCACCCAAATGTTTATAGCAGCAATGTCCACAATAGCCAAACTATGGAAAGAACCTAGATGTCCATCAACAGATGAATGAATAAAGAAGATGTCATATCTTAAAACTGTTTTAATGAGAGCAAAAGTTCTCAATTTTTATAAAAGCTGATGCATTAGTGTTTTCTTATTTGGTCATATTTCTGGGCCTTACCTAAGCAATTTTTGTTCAACCCAAGGCTCACAAATTTTCTCCTATATTTTCTTCCATAAGTTAAATAATTTAAATTTTATATTTTTTACATTTTAGTCTGAGATCCATTTTGTGTTAATTTTGTATATGGTGAGAAGCAGAGAGCAAGTTCATTGTTCTTATGTGTGTATATTCAGAGGATCCTGATCATTCATTCAAAAGATAAGCCTTTATTATTGAATTGCCTTTTCACCTGTGATGAAAATCAGCTGACCATATATGCATTGTTGTATTTCTGTAGCCTCTACTCTGTTCCACTAATCAATATCTCTATCCTTTTACTAAAATCCATTTCTTCTGGACTATTGTAGCTTCATACTGCCATTAAATCAGATAGTCTGAGTCTTCCAACTTTGTTCCTTTTCAATATTAGTTTGGCTATTCTAGTTTCTTTGGATTTCCATATACATTTTAAAATCAGGTTATCGATTTCTAGTGTTTTCTGGTTTTAAACATTAAATGTTGCATGTAATTTTTTAGATGTGTACCTAAGTATTTCAAGGTTTTGGGTACTATATTGTTAAGTGAAAATGAACTTTAAATTTCTTTTTCCAATTGCCCAGAAATGGTGTACAGAAATGCAGCTGGCTTTGTATATTGACTTTCTAGCTTGTGACCTTGCTAAACTCATTTATTAGATCTCATTGGGGTTTTCTATGTAGATGATCATGTCATCTACAAAAAGAGACTGTCTCACTCTTCTTATCCAGTCTCTAGGTATCATGTTTCTTTCTCTTGCCTTTTTATACTAAAACTCTCAGTACCAGGTGGAATAGGAGCAGTGAGAGTACATATCCTTATTTGTTCTCGATCACAGAGGAAAAGCATTCAGACTTTCAACACTATGTATATTATTATCTGCAGGCTTTTTGCAGATGTCCTAAGTCAGATTAAGGAAGTTCCTTCTATTGCTAGTTTGCTGAAAGCAAACTGAAGAATGTATTAAATGATTTTTTTTTTTTGCATTTCTTTAATGATTCTGTGGGGTTTTTGGTGGTGGTTGTTCTTTATCTAGAGATGTTAATTACATTGATTGATTTTTGAATACAGAACCAGCACTATATTCCTAGGATAAACCAAACTTGGTCATTATTTCCTATCCTTTCTATTTATTGAAGGATTCACTTCACTTAATTTTGTTAATAATTATTGCATGTGTCTCTGTTCATGAGAGTTATTAGTTTTCTTTTCTTGTAATATTTACTGCCAGGTTTTGGTATCACGGTAATGATGGTCTCGTAAAATGGCTTAGGAAGTATTCCCTTCTTTTAATTTTTTTGGAATACTTTATGTAGATTTTATATTATTTCTTAATCAAATGTTTAGTCATATATACTCATGAAGCCATTTGGGCTTGAGTTTTTTTCCTGAGAAAGGTTTAACAACAAATACAAACTGTTTACTAGATACAGAGATATTTGGATTCTTGTGTGAGTTTTGACAGTTTGTATCTTTCAAGGAATCTGACCATTCATTTATCAGGTTTACTGAGATAGTTAATAATAATCCCTATTATCCCTTTAATAACCATAGTATCTGTAGTAATGTCCCCACTCTCATTGTTGATATTAGCGACTTGTACTTTCTTTTTCTCTTGACCAGTTTAGCTAGACTTTATCAATCTTACTGATCATTTCAAAGAAAAACCTTTCAATTTCATTGTTTTTTCTCATAAATTAATTTATTTCTGCTTTTATCTTTTTTTCTTTCTACTTATTTTGGGTTTAATTCACTCTTTATATTGTAGTATCATAATGTGGAAGTATGGGTCATTGATTTGAGACTTTCTTTTCTCATATAGGTGTTTGGGGATAGAAATTACCCTGTAAGCAGGGTAATTTATCTACATTTCATCTTTATCTACATTTCATCTAAATTTTGAAATGTCTGTGCTTATTTCCATTCAATATAAAATACTTTTAATTCTGCTTATGAGTTATTTAAAAGTGTGTTATTTGGTTTTGAAATATGTGATGATTTTCCAGATTTTTTGTTATCGATTTTTAAATTCCATGCAGTCAAGAGAATATACCTTATATGAGTTTGGACATTTTAAAATGTATTCAAACTTGGTTTACCACCCATAATATTATTCTAGTGTGGTAAATAGTCCATGTATATGTGAAAATAATGCATAGTCTGTTTTTGCTGGGTATAATATTTTATAAATGCCAATGTGATCAAGTTATTGATCTTGCTGATAAAGTCTTCTACATGCTTCCTATCAATTAGTGAGAGAAGGGTATTGAAATGTTCACTATATTTGTGAATTTGGTTATCTCTTCTTGCAGTTCTATCAGTTGTTGCTTCATGAATTCTCTAAATCTGTCGATAGATGCACTATGTTTAGCATCGTTATGTCCTGATGAACTGATCTTTTTATGTTTATTAAACTAAACTTATCTTGGTCATTCTATTTGCTTTGAAATCTACTTAATCAAGCATGTATATAAACACTCCAGCTTTCTTTTGATTAGTCTAGCATGGTATACGTCCCTGGTTTCTATCTTTATTCATTTAACCTATTTGTATCTATATTTATGTTGTATTTGTTGTAGGCAGTATATAGTGGGCCCTCACCTTTTATCCAGTCTCAATCTTTCTCCATTATTTGGGGTGTCTAGTTCATTTAAACTTAATGTGATTATTGATATTATTATATTTAAATCTACAATCTTGATATTATTTTTTATTGGTCCCATCTACTCTTTGTTCTTTTCTCTTTTTCTGTATCCTACTGATGCATATTTTTACGATTCCATTTTTCTTCTTGTTGGCATATGAGTAAGGTTTTTTTGTAGTACTTTGATATTTTTATAGTACAAATTTAACTTACCAAAATATGCCTTCCAAATAATATTGTTACTTCACATATAGTATAAGAACCCTACAATACTACACTTCCATTTATCCTTCTGTTTTTTGTAATTTTATCAATGTATCATACATTTTACTTTTCCATTTGTTGTAAGCCCCACGACACACTGTAATGACTTTAGTTCAAATGGTCAATTATCTTTCAGAGTAATTTAAAATGCAAGCAGAAAATATTTTGTATTTGTTCACATATTTACCATTTCTATTGTTCTTCATTACATTTTATAGATCCAGATTTCCATTGATATTACTTTCCTTCTGCCTAAAAGATTTTCTTAACTACTTCTTATAACAGAGGCACCTGGGTGGCTCAGTTGGTTAAGCATCTGCCTTCAGCACAGGTCACGATCTTGGGGTCCTGGAATTAAGCCCCGCATCACGCTCCCTGATCAGCAGGGAGTCTGCTTTTCCCTCTCCCTCTGCCTCTGCCCCCCCTTGTGCTCACGTATACTCTCTTTCTCAAATAAATAAATAAAATCTTTAAAAAAAATACTTCTTATAATAAAGGGCAGCCAGTGATGAATTCTTTTATTTTCTGTATGTCTTAAAAAGCTTTTTTTCCCCCTTCTTTTTTTTAAAAAGATTTATTTATTTGAGAGAGAATGCATGCACGAGAATGGAGAGAGGGAAGAGGAAGAGAATCTTCAAGCAGACTCCCCTGAGCACAGAACTTAACATGGGGCTCTATTCCATGACCCATGAGATCATGATCTGAGCTGTAACCAAGAGTGGGGTGCTTAACTGACTGAGCCAACCAGGTACCCTCCCCTTCTTTTTTTTTTAAGATTTTATTTCTTTGATAGAGAGAGAGAGATCACAAGTAGGCAGAGAGGCAGGCAGAGAGGGGGGCGGAAGCAGGCTTCCTGCTGAGCAAAGAGCCTGATGCGGTGCTTAATCCCAGGACCCCGAGATTATGACCTGAGCTGAAGGCAGAGGCTTAACCCACTGAGCCACCCAGGTGCCACCCTTCTTTTTTAAGAGGTACTTTCAGTAGGTAAGAATTCTAGGTTAATAGTTTTTTCTTCCAGTACTTAAAAGATTGGTTCCGCTGCCTTCATACCTATAATGTTTTTGATGCAAAATCTGCCATCTTCTGCATAACATGTGTCTCTTTTTCCCCATATGTTGCTTTAAGGTTTTCTCTTTATCACTGATTTTAAGCAATCTGATTATAATGTGCATTGGTATGATATCATCTGATGTTCATTAAGATTCTTAGATTTTTTAGTTTATATTTTTCATCATATTTAGAAAATTTTTAGGCTTTAAAAATGTTCTTTTAGTTTCTCCTTTTTTTTCTCTTTCCTCTCCTTTGGGGACTCAAGTTTATATGTATTAGTCTACTTGAAATTTTCCCTCAGCTCACCAATGCTCTATTAATTTTTTCCAGCCTTTTTTCCCTCAGTGTTTCATTGTAAACAGTTTCTATGGCTTTAAAGCTCACTAAACGTTTATTCTATAGTTTCTAATCTTCTATCAATTCCATACAGTGTATTTTTCACCTCAGAAATCACCTGTTATGTCTAGAAATTTTATTTGTGTCTTTTTAACATCTTCTATGTTGCTCCTTAACATGTCCAGGATTTTTTCTACCTTCTTGAACATAAGGACTTAGTTATAACTTTTTTAATGTCCTTACATACTAATATCATGACTCATATAATTTAGGGATCAGTTTGGGTTTATTAATTATTTTATTCATTATGGTTTGTATTTCTTACTCCTTTACATGCCATGTAATTTTTTACTGGATGCCAGACTTTGTTAATTTTGCATTGTTGGGTGATGGACACGCTATTATTTTTTTTTTTTAAGTCTTGAGAGTTCTTTTGAGACACAGTCAAGTTACACTGAAATTCTTTGATCCTTTCAAGACTTGTTTTAAATTGTGTTTAGCAATTCTAGAGAAGCCTAGAAGGCTGATTTTGCCACAGCTAATCCTCCTGTCCTGGAGCTGTCCAGTATTCTCGGTGCTGAGATGTTTCCTTATTCAGTCATAAAAGGCTTGTGGGATAGAACTTGAAGCACAACCAGAGAGCAGATTAAATGTACACAGAAAGCAAGGCATTTATAATAAAGTCCCTAAACCAAAGCAAGGATCCTTCTCCTGAGGTGACCCGAAGTGACCTGTTCCTTGAGTTATGATGCTGGAATGCACTCAAAAATCCAGCTGCTTCTGGAACTTCTCACAACACACTCCCTAGTAACCCTATCCCTGGTTTACTAGCTTCAGCATTTTGTGAGACTCAGCTCTACCAAGCTCAAGTTCTAATTCTCAGTTTTTCCCTTCACTTTCCCACCTTCCTGTTGCCCATTCATACTTCCACCTCTTCTCTTATAGACTCTGCAATACCAAAAGGCTCACATTTCTTCCCAAATGAAGTTTGATGGCTTCCTGGATAGAGACACAAAAAGTCCTGCTTCTCTCTCTCTCTCTCTCTCTCTCTCAATGCAAGACAAAGAAGGGATGAAAACCAGGGAAATGTCCATTTATTAACCCAGGAACTAGAAGGTAGAAGAGTTTTCATTTCCACATAAGTCAACAAAAGTAAAAGGTAGTTTATGGATATGATACATCTAGAATATATCAGATACATATTCCAAAGGGGCAGTCTTCTCTGAGTAACCAAGGAAAGTTAACCAACTTGCCCTAGATCATAGAATTAGTACATGGAAAAGCTGGAATTGAACCCCTAAATACCTGTCTCCTCTCC
Source organism: Lontra canadensis (assembly GCF_010015895.1). Taxonomy (NCBI): domain Eukaryota; kingdom Metazoa; phylum Chordata; class Mammalia; order Carnivora; family Mustelidae; genus Lontra; species Lontra canadensis. The sequence continues at coordinate 53,483,948 of NW_022630995.1, forward strand.
AGTCCTATGTGGGCATCCATTCTTGGCTACTCTATACCACAATTCATGTAAAAACATTCACCACAAACTTTTGAGACCCACAGATTCTGTTTTTTTATAATCCATGATTTTTTGCTGCATATGAGCCAATTTGAAGAACTTACATTCTGATATAAATGGTTGCTCTTATAAAATAATTTCTTTATTTACAAATAGATTATTTATATATAAGCACCATCTGCAGACCCTGGGAATGTCATTTCACTAGATTCTCATCAAAATGCTATCAAGTTGTTATAGTGATTTTTATTCCCATTTTACATATGAGAAAACTGAGGCTTAGAGAAGATTAAGTAACATGCCAAAGATCACACAGCTCATAATTAATGGATCTAGGGAGGAAAAACAGATCAGAAAGTCTGCAAAGATCCCAATCACTATATTAAACTGCCTCACACATGGAAATGTATGTTCAAACGTCAAGAAAATCTTTCTGCAGATGACTTTACAGGAACATACCTCTCATATAACAAAATTCACATTGACAGCAATCAGGATGATAACAGTCCCCTACATTAGGATTACACTTCCCTGTTAACAAAGCATTTTCTAATAGTGTTTTGTTTCCTCACAGCTTAAAGCCCTGCTGGGTTCCTGAAATAGAAATTTCTAAGATCTGAATTGTCCTTTCAGAGAGAGAGAGAGACTGAGTGATACAACTTGAGTATTTTTTTAAGATTTATTTAATTGAGAAATGGGGGGAAAGAGGGAGAGGGAGAAAGGGAGAGAATCTCAATCAGACTTCCTGATCAGCAGGGAGCCCCAACATGGGACTTGATCTCATGACCCTGAGATCACGACCTAAGCCAAAAATCAAGAGCCAGTTGCCTCACCAACTGAGTCACCCAGGTGCCTATTACAACTTGGTTCTTAAACCAAATGAGCCTGAAGAGTGAGTCCCAATGTAGGATTCTAGTGGCCCAGATAAATCTTTGTTTAAAAAAAGAAAATAAAACTAATAGCATCAGGATTATTACAGTAAATAACAAATTAAGGTTTTCATTCTGCTTGGTCCTTATTTTTCTTTAAGATGGTGAGAAATGTAATTTAAGTTGCTCACTTTCACACATCTTAATTGACAGACCTCTTCCTTATGTTTTGTTCCCAAGAATTAATGTTTGTATTTAATATCGTACTGTCATTATCTTGTTTCCTCTACACTGAAAGGAGTTGTCTGTTATTTGCAGGTGTGGAGGGCCAGCTGGAAACACAATTCCCTTCTCTCCTTCCCTCCTCCCACTGATCACTGGTTATTACACATAATTACATGGAAGCATGTATTAGACTTTATTATAATGCATAACAGTGTGTTTTAAGTAAATTAGGAATTTGCATATCAATTCAGGAAAAAAACTAAAATGTCATTCAGGACCTTTTATTTACATCCGGAGGATTCCTAGATTTTAGGGAATTGCTTCTTTTTCTCAGGTCAGAGTCTAAAATTTGAAAACATAATGAAGCCAGAGGGAAGGGGGAGGGGACTACATCCTGTGCTGGGTTTTCTTCCTCTTTTTCCTCCTCCCTATCTTAGTAACCAGCTAGGCAAATGGTTCCTTAGTAACCAGGCAAGTCAGGTGTTGGCTACCTAGGGCACATAGCATTTACCTTCTCAGGTTTCAGCCCTCTAGAGCCGGCAAGTAGGTAGCTGGTGGTTTTAGTACTTCTAAACAGCCAAAAGAAATCAGGACTCTCCAAAGCAGACACAGCCACGTTCCCTAGAGTGTCGAGAGATAACAAGTCACAATGAGCCCTACAATTACTCTATCCTGGCCCTGCCTGTCACTTTTTGTACTGTACACCTTATATTCCTGGAGCCTGGAGGGAGTTGGCTGAGGTAAAGAACTGCTCAGGGACTTCTAAGCCATGGACAAGGGCACTGGAGTGGGTCATCTCCAAGTAAAGAGGGGGGAAGGAATCCTGTTTCTTCCTAAATTGTTCAGGCTTGACTGCGTGGGTGCTAAATCACTCCTGATGGAAATATATGTCCCTCAGCTCATTAAGATAATTTGTAAAAGTATATTTTTGCCTTTGGAGAGTACTGGAGGCTATCAGAGGGTGTCATTTTCCACACTAAAGTTCCTCACAGATTTCAATCGGCAAAGGCTTGGTTTCTGCTCCATTGTACTGTGTGTTTATTTATGGATTCAGAAATTCAAAGGCCAGAAAAGCTTTCTTTGATTTGGACTGTTTGGTTTTTTTTTTAATCTACATAATCTTTTTGCAAGTAAGATCTAAACTTTTTGATTTTCATGCTGGCAAATACCAGTTAAAATATATGAATAAATTGGGAAAGAAAAAATGGAGAATAAAATAATTATGTAAGAACAATGGGACTGTGGATGGATTTTTTTTCAATTAAATTGTTTTAATGCCAATAATAAATGCCTGTTTCCTTGAATTTAAAAAATATCACCTAATAGCCAAATGCTTTTACAATGGAAGCATACAGCCAAGGTGGTGTTAGTTGCAATGTCAATGATTTCTACTGCATACCCAGAATAGAAACCACTATTATCACTGGCCATTGCCAGTATTCAAACCCTCTGATCTACAAAAACAGCAGCTGCATGGGTTCAACCTAAACCATCTAACTGGTCAATAATTTTTTTGCTTCAACAACACAGAAAGATAGTTTTATTCATTTTTTTTTTTTTTTTACAGAGATAGAGATCACAAGTAGGCAGAAAGGCAGGCAGAAGGAGAGGGGGAAGCAGGCTCCCCGCTGAGCAGAAAGCCTGATGCGGAGCTCGATCCCAGGACCCTGAGACCATGACCTGAGCCTAAGGTAGAGGCTTAACCCACTGAGCCACCCAGGTGCCCTGTTTTATTCATTTTGTTTATTTGTTTGTACCTTTACTTTATTCCACTTAAGGTCTGAGAGGGGTAATGGCATTATATAATGTTGTTCCCCCCAGGGATTAAAAATTATAGGAGTTAGGGGTGCCTGCATGGCTCAGCTGGTTAGGCATCCAACTTTTATTCTCAGCTCAGGTCTTGATGTCAGGGTTGTGAGATCAAGCCCCACGTTGGACTCCATTCTGGCTGTGGAGTCTACTTAAAAAAAAAAAAAATACAAGAGTTAGGAAGAAAATGCAAGTAATCTTCTTTTGTAATTGTTGCTTTGGTTGGCTTTTTTAACATTAGTTCTCTTTAGAATCATGACGGCCTTCAGAATCATTCCATCTGGTAAAAACACATTAGGACACTAGAAAGGGATAGGTATCCAGTATCTCAGGGAGACTGTGGAGCACCATCCAGCAAAAGCTATCCCTCCGGAGGAGTTTTACCTGTTGCTGCACGACAGCTGCCCTAAGACAAAAAACCTCAGTCAACTAAAACTGAGTAGGAGACAGAAGAAGACAAAAAGAATGCAATTATCCATATTATTATTCCCCAAGAAGATCAGTGTTAATATGCCCAAGCATCCCAACATGCCATGGACTCAGTCACATCATCATATATTTCAGGACACAAAATCCACTTCTGCCAGGTCATTGGCTTCCACAAAAGATGATGGGGAGAACACAAGAGCAACAGAAACAAACCAAATACACCAAAAAGAAAGGGCTGTTCTTTGGGATGAAAGGTTGACTTCTAATTTGAAAAAGAAGAATGATGATATCCTTCAATTTGTCATTATTTTAACTCCCACATGAGGTTCAGTTCTATTAAGAGCAAGGAACATGAAAATTGAAAAACTATTGATCAAGCCACTCTCTGTTAATGTGGTCATATATGTACATCTTTTATTTCTATAGAAACAGATCTTAAAATTATGTATCATGTAATGATGTATGTGTGAATATAAACATACATTACCTACCTTTGTTGTAAAAACTTGGAAACTTGGAACCAGATAAGAGAAAAAGAATGGAAGACTTCCTTGAGGGGCTAAAATACAAACTCCTTGTTTTGAGTGAGATGCTGAAGCCACACATCATGGGAAGTTGGAACTAGAATCTAGTACTCCAGTATTCATTCTACTGCAGCACACCACATCTCCTACACCAAAAAAAAAAAAATCAACCAAACTTAAACCAAACCAAATTCTCCATCTTTAAGAAAAAAAATTATTCAAATCAAGCAGAAGAAAGTGCTGCGGCAGACACTGTAAATGATGTATGTGTGATACATACATTCTACATACATTCTACCTTCTGATATCCATTCTTCCCATCTTCCTTAGTAACAGAAAATTAAGTTTTCAGCCAGGTACAGTGTCACAAAATCTATATTTCCCAGGCTCCCTTTCAGCTGCCTGTCCATTATGTGACTTATCTCTGGCCAGTGGACTATCAAGAGGAGGTAGGGCTCTAGAAAGTTCCCTTAAAAGGGAGGATGTATACCTTTCATCTTCCTTTCCTCCTTCCTGTTGCCAGGAATAGTAATATACTGGCTGAAACCCTGATGGTCATTTTGGACCAAGACACAGTCTGCTGTGACTGGCAGAGCAACAAGATAGAAGGAACCTTGGGTCCTGGTAACCAGGCAGCCCTAATCATCAGCTAGGGATGTAGCCCTACTGACATTTAATCATACTGTAATTGAGAGAGAAACTTCTTTCTCACTTAAGCCCCTGTTATTTAGTGTCTTTCTGTTGTATGCAGCAAAGCCTAATCCTACCTACTTTGTATATACAAAGTATATACCTAAAAGACCTTAGAAAATTTTAATTAATATGAATTAATAATGGAAAAAGATTGATTTAACCTGTGATTTTTTTAACCTAACAGGATTGAAACATTAATCAAATTTTATATTATGCTTCCATTCCCAATCCTACCTCCTGGGTATATTAAGTATCTAAAGTCCAACAAGGTATCAATATCTAGGACAAGCTTTTTGATGGAAGGCAGAGAGGCAAAAGTTCATTATTTTATTTTCTGTATATTTATTTAAAAGCATTACAATTCCAGTTATGTAATTTGGTCATTTATTTGTCAGATGTATGGAGGCAGAAATAAAACAAATGTTTCAAATAATTTGCAGATTTAGGTAGTGTGTGTGTGTGTGTGTGTGTGTGTGAATAAATTGGCCCTATTCTCAATATCCATTCCATATAGGAACCTAAGAAAAAATGTTTACACAACATTTTTCAAAGAATACCGTTCAAGGGAAAACAAACATCATATAATACTCATCTTTATCTGGTTTCGCCACTCACTCCTAATTTTCATGGTTGTCTAATCTATTCCCTCTTGTTTTTATGATAAAAGTTCTGCTCTAAATATTTAGCTTGGAAACTAATGTCTCACAGGAGAACAGGAATTTTTAAAAAGCTAATAATAATATAAGTAATAATGATTTTACTTTTCCAATGTGCTTCCATACAAAAAGCTCCAAGTGTCTTATAAATTATATATACAGGGATCACTTTAACTTCCTACTAAAAGGCTGCTACTCTGAAAAGAAAATTCTCGGTCATGTTGTACAGCAAGAAATAAGTCTGCTGTGTCCATGTGCAATTGTGGGGGGAGTTTTAGGGAAGCGAAGTGTAATTCCCTACTCAGTTTCACTAAAAGCTTTGAACAATCCCTTTAAAAAATCGTCAAGGGAGCTTTTAATCATCAGAAGCAGTCAACTCTTTGTTTTGGGTCTTATCCAATCAAAGTAGAAACCTCAGCCATAAAATAACATGCCAAATCATCAGGGGTTATGAAGTCAGTTCGACTTCATTAGCAATCATCTTCTTGCCAATGCCTATGTCAAGTAAGGAAAACAGAAAAGATCAGAAGGCAGGCAAAAAATGTTCCTTGAAGCTGAAAGAACTCAACTGTGGAAGAAGTACAACTAGCAGCAGTTGCCTGCTTTTGCTCCCTATTTTCAGTTCTTCTGTCCATAACCAAGGTCTGAGCACCTAATCTCACCTGCAACCACCTGCCACAGAGGAGGACAGCAGAGGACAGTCTTCTTACCCCACCACCACTTGTGAACTTCTGTCACTTTTATAGACCATGACCCTGCTATTATTGTCACCTCTGTGAAGCCTACTAGTTGTAGTTACAATGGATGATCCTTCCCTTCTCTGAGCTGCCTCAGCTCATTTTTCTTGCTGCTAACAGAGCATGAGTCAATCCTAAAAGAGATATTTTGGAATCTTTCTCCTCTACGAAAGGATTTGCTTTTTATGTGATAGTACCTTAGCATATTTCAATCTCTAGTAAAAGGCCTGGACAAAGTAAGTGCTGAGTGTTTTATTAATGACTGAATATCCCAGTCCATTGTCAACTCTGGCCTAGATGATTACAAGAACCTTCTAACTGACCTTCCTGTTACCATCCTTGCCTTCCACTCATTGGTTTTGAGTTTAGCAGCCAGAGAGAGCTTCTAAAACTGAAGATTATTCTACCAATACTTCCCTCCTCTATCTCTTTCTTTCATCCACCCTCATGCAGGTGATGGACCACCATCATGCAGGACCTGGGTGGAAAGAGGTGTTAGGCACAGACTGTGCAAGTGTTTACATCTCATGCTAAAACACTTGGAATGTACCTAATGAACAACAGGGAGATAACTAAAAGCATGATCAGATTTGTAGTTTAGAGAAATTGCTCTGATTAATCTGTGAGCAATTTCTTTCCAAGGAAAGGAGAACTGGAGTGTAAGAAGTGGTTCACAGATAACCGCGCTGCTCAAAGACAAAACATGATGAGGATCTGAACTAGGTCTATGGCAAAAGGAGTAGAAAGATAAGTATGGATTCAGGAATTATAAATAAGGAGGGTTCTACAACACCAGGGGAACTTTTTGTAGGGATTAGCTAGATAATTATTTAAGAGACGAATGTGGGTTTGCAGAAAAGATAATAATTTTGGCTCAGGACAAACTGAGTTTGAGGTATTGGGAGATAACCAGGTAAAAATGTTAAGTGGATAATTATAGACTCAGACCTGAAACTCACAAAAGAAAGGTAGGCTGGAGATGCAGATTGGGAACCCCCTGGTGGCTAGAGGGTTCACCCAAAGATGACTTCATTGATGGTCCTACATAAAATGAAAACACCAGGGATAATGATTCAGGAATTGATCAGAACATTCTCCAGAGCAGAGCAATCTAAAATAAACAGCATCCTAACAGTTAAGAAAAATAGTATATGCTCAGTAAACAACAGACACTGACTTAGTTTCATATGAATTACGAAAACAGAAGACAGAACCAAAGCTGATTAAATCCTGCTCATTGTCCAGAATTATTACCACTTGCTCTCATCTTAAGGTGCCCCAAAGAAGGCACTTTGACTCTGGAGATACCAATATAAAATGCTGGAATTCACTAAAATGTATTACATACTAATATGCTAATGTGTTCTAGATAGGTGTTTGGCATCCACTACACTATAATGGGGATGAGTTAGCTTGTATATTATGTTCCTGTTGCTTAAATGTATCCCAGTACAAGTTTTACAAAACATGCTGATACATTCTTAGCATCCATCTAGGTCCAACAGTGAGGTTTAGCTGTATATGGTATATGTATATGTATATGTATATGTATATGTATATGGTATATGTATATGTATATGGTATATGGTAGTACTATGACTGAGTTCAACTACCTAACTGAAATAGCACAGAAGAGGAAACTAAGACTGCACTAGTGTGAAATCACAGTAAGAACTTACTATGAATCAGGCACTCTTCATTCACTCATTTGTCCCTTAAACTACCACAGGGGATATTAACATCATCCCAAGTTTACACCCTCCCCAAAAACTAAAGCACAGAGAAGTTAGTCACCGTCAAGGTCACAGAGATTAAAACTGATAAACTGGAGCTTGAAACTTAGGCTATCTGGCCCTAGAACCTGTTCTTTGAATCACTCCGACTCCATACCTTCCCCTCTCTAAAATTTCTAAAGGCCTTCTTCCTTTGGGAGGGACTGAAAAGTTCAATCATTCCTTCCATCAATAGAAAGTAGGAGCTAAAAAATTAAATGCTGACTTTATAGATTAATAAATAGTGCATGGACATTCTATTATATCATCTATCGCTCTAAAATCCCACTGCACTGACATTTTGCTGCTCCCTGCTAAGCCAGACCATCAGCCTTATTCTGACTTCTTTGTGGAGCCCATTCCATTCTAAACATAGTGGTTCATCATTTCAACACTGCCCTCATCCCTCAAACTTCCACTGGATGAATAAATTCAGAGTTCATAGTCTCTGTTCCCTGCAGAAGAAACACTCAGGAGGCCTTCATGGGTGGGTGACTTTGGCAGTTGCACAGGGTCCTATGCCTGAAGAGCCCCATGTTTGGTTTAATGCTTTGCTGTCACTGTGTTGAAATTCTTAGTAATTTTTGAACAAGGTGCCTGTGTTTTCATTTTGCACTGGGCCCTAAAAATTATACGGCCAGTCCTAAGGTCACATAAATTCATTCTAATGTCAAACCAGCCTTCCCTTGATTTATTTGTAAAATGATTTATTTTATCACCATTGGGGGGAAATATGTTAAGGGGAAAAAAGAGGAGAGCTGTGGGCATGTGTTGTCAGAGGAGTTAGGGAAGCCTTCTTAAGAACGTCAGATTCCCTCTGGGTTCTGAAGGATGAGTGGATACAGATACTAATGACATCTAGGAGCTGGGAGAAGCATATCTCAGGCAGAGCTCTGAGCACAAAGCACAGAGTGGCCTCATGGGAATAAACAAAGGGCATTTAACACAGTGGAGAGTGGAAGAAGGTGAGGCTGCAGTGGAAGACAGGCAGGATGATGAAGGAACTGTGTACTATGTTAAGAGTTTTGATCTTCATCCCCCCAAGCAATGGGAGACCACTGTACCATTTAAGTCAGGAGAGTGATAAGATTCGATTTTTATTTTACAAGGTCACACCAGGCCCTCGTGTCTTTGAACCTCAAGTTACCCCTTGTCCTGCGCTGATATTTACCAGAGCAGCAATTCCATTTTTCATAGTTCTCCAGCTCCAAATGCTACCTTCTTCCACTTGGTTGATGACTTCATCCACTGTTTCTAAGGAAGCCGGAGAGTCGCAACTTCATTATTCCTTCATCTCCTCTGCTCCTATCCCCACATGATCCTCAAAACTTTAAAAGGTTCTGTGTTTACTCGGGCTTACCCCCCCGCCCCCTTGTCTTGGAAGAAGGCGTATTCTTCATGTCCTCCCAGGCTAATCCTTCCAACTGTAGTCTCAATCCCATCCTCTCTCTCATCCCCCACTGGCCTCACATTCCATCCAGCAGAACAGGGTAGTCCACGTCTCTTCTTTTTCTAGAATCTTAGATCTCACACTATGCAACAGCTTTCTCCCTCAGCCTGTAGCTACAGCTCTAGGCTTCAGACAAAGGTGGGGAAGGCAGAAGAACACCTTTCTCTTGAACTACCAGCCCCTCTTTTTCTCTTCCCTTACTGACCAATTCCTTAAAATAGTAGAGTCTAACCATATGGTTTGGATTTGTATCTTTCTCTTTCTCTTGCATATAGCCTCCAAGGCTCTTCTCCCAAAATGTGTGACTGGTTTTTTGGAACCAAGTAAACTCATCTTAAAATGACACCTTAGTTTGAACTTACTGCTTTGCTGATCAAGATCTCTTGGGATCCTTAACCTGAGAGCCCACACATTTCCTTTTCCTTCCAGCTGTGAGTGATGTGTGACTAGACAATGCATGCCTTCCATGTGATCATACCCTCATGAGTGAAAAGGAATGGGTAAAGGGTACACTTTACACTTTTTATCTCATCCACAGAAATGGTATTGTAATTCTTTGCCTATTTTCAAATTCATTCTTCTGTACAGTTACATTTTTCACTGATGAAGTTACATTCTTATTTCTGCTTAAAAAAAATGGAAGGTTAAACTGCTGCTATCATTTCTAATGCCAGGAACATTAGCAAAAATCTAAATACATTTGTTTAAAAGAAATAAGAAATTCATAGGTGTATATTTGAACAAGAAATATTTTTATGACTGAAAATCTAACTAGAAACAAAAGCACAAGTGTTTTATGTCCTATCAGATAGTCCTCAATTTAGGCAACAATGGTTTTCCCAGCATGCCTCAGGGCATTATTACAGGTTCTTGCACTGCCTGGTCTCATCAAAGCAGCGAGTGGGACCAGGGTCGGCCAGTTTGTGTACAAAGGTTGCCTTAACAGCCCAATGAGGGGGGACCAAATGGAAGAGTATTGAGATTTCAATGCCTATTCAACCTTTTGCTTTTTGAAAATTCTAAAGGCCTAAAACTAGGCAAAGAGAGGATCTAATAACCTTGCCTCATAATTAGGGTAATCTTTAACAGAGCATTGTATCTGACTTCAATAACTACATAGCAATTAGATGATTATTGGTGCCCAGTAAAAATATACTATTAGGCATTAAGGGAAAAAATACAGAGGAACAATAATCACACTGTATTTTACATTGAGCTGTAACCTGAAGCATAATAATTATCATGTGCTATAATCTCCAGAATATAAATAACAGTATAAAGACCATTTGAGAGAGGGAGAAAAAAAGGGGGAAAAAAAAAAACACCTCAATCTGGACCAACTAAGAAGCATATATCAGCTTTAAAAAAGCATGGACAACTGGGGAAAAAGAAACAGTAAAAATCATAATGACATACACAATGTGATTCCTACCACCAAGTCCAGGGACTCTACCTCTTGAGTGTGTCCCTGCTGCCACTGCCCTAGCTCAAGCCAGAAACGTGTTTTGCTTGGGCTGGTGCATATGGATTCTCCTAATGACTTTTGCCGTCTCTTCTCCACTTGGCAAATTCTTAGTGGCCCTAATTAGTGACTCTAGTCAAAAGGTATTTTTTTTTAAGCCTCAGCTCTCCCACTTTCTTACCATTAAGACATTATAGACCTTTCATTTTCTCTTCTCCTATAACACCACAAGACTTTAATGATACAATCGAATGACATGAATTCTGGTTTTATTAAATGCTTAATATGATCTATGCAAATACTAGCCACAGATAAATTAGATATAATGATTTCCATTATACAGATAAGGACACTGAGAATCACAGTTGTAAATGAACTTATTCAGCCAGCAGGTAGAATTAGAGTTCAAATTCAGACTGATATGACCCAAACCTATTATCTTTTTTCCATACAATATGCTACCCAATTGCAAAACTCCTACTCTACATTAAAGACAGGTGCTTATGCAGCTGTTTCTCTACACTATGATCTTCATCTCATTTCTTTTTTTTTTCACCTCATTTCTTCTTTAATCACAGCAATTTGCACAAGGCCCAGCACACTGCATGCACTCAATAAGTGTATGTGATCTTTCAAAACCACACTCTAAATGAACGCTGTTAAACAGAAATACAATGTGAGCCACATGGACAATTTTAAATTTTCTACTAGCCATCTAAAGAAAGATACAAAGAAACAGGCAAATTCAATTTTGGTTTTCTATTTACCCAATGTATCTGCAATGTTATCATTTTAACATGTCATCAATATAAGAAATGTTAATGAAATATTTTGCCTTTTTTCAGACTAAGTCTTCAAAATCCAGTGTATCCTTTATACTTATAAGACATCTTAATACAAAATGGCCACATTTCAAGTGTTGCTAGCCACTGTGGTTAGTGGCTGCTGTATTGGATGGTGAAGGTTGAATGAATATAGACTGTAAACATAAACTGAAGGGGATACTATCTCCTCTGCTCTGTGGAAGTCAACTCAAATGATCTAAGTAGACAACACATGCTCTCAATCTCAGCTGAGTCCCACTACTACATTCAGACAACAGCTCTACTCTCTACACTAGGTCATTGGGGCCTTTTGCAATCCTTTTAGATCCATGCTTATTTTAGCTCTTCACTGCCTTAGACAAAGTCCACATGAAATATGAACAAAGCTATTGAACAAAGCTCTTTTTTTTTTTTAATACAAAGTAACGTTACTAGGTTTACCTATAGCATTAATGAACTTCCACAGCCTGCCGGACACTTAGTGGATAGGAGAGAATTAAGCACACACCTACAACCCATAGTACTTAAGTTGAGCCTTTCTTGAGGCATTTTTCAAGTTTTTTCTTGTGTTGGAGCCAACGACTTTTAGAACATCTCTGCACACAAGATTTTAAGCTAGAAAATGTCATGTGTTTTACTTCACACCTGGCTAAATACCCAATGGTATGCCTTGACTCATTGTTCAGCACTCAGCAGACCATTATGAGATGAAGAGTCTTAAGGAGTTACTATGATTTAGAGCACAGCTCAAATGTGGGAGATGTGACTCCAGGCAGCTCAAATGTGGGAGATGTGACTCCAAGCAGCCTTGTCATCAAAGTCTTCAAGGTTAAAACAGAAATGGAAATAAAGGTCATCCCAAGTAAAGAAACAGGATGAAGAAGCACATTTCAGGCAGAAGAACTAGGCCAAAAAAAATCCAAAACAAACAAAAATCTCACAGGCCAGGAATTATTAATATATATTTACATAACAGTATGAGCAAGGCCCTGTCCAAGGGACTTTTAACAGGTTAACTCACTTAAGCTTTATACCAACCGACTAAAGTCAGCCCATTTTTGCAGATGAGGAAAAGTGGCTAAATGACCTGAAAGCTTGCTCTACTAGAAAGCAGCAGCACTGAGATTTGAACAAAGAGCCTCTACTTCTAGGGCCAATTCCCTTAACCACTATGCTATGCTGACTCTTTGTGGCAATCATCTGCTATGATTATGTTTTATGAATTATGCTTTACCTTCAATCATTTTGGTTCTTGATGGGCGAGTGAGGTGTTTGGACTATCATAAGGTAAAAAGAGATGCAGGTTAATTTTGATATGATACACTAGGGTCACCTCTTGGGTATGTGCAGCCTGGGGAAGCAGCTCAGCATGCTTGAACACTGTGTTTTCATAATGATCCGCCCACTTTACAAGAAATGTGTAAGCAAGGTCTGTCTGTAAGTTCCCACCACAAGGAGTATGTGGCTCCAGTACAGGAACCATATAACAAAGAAATGTATTTATTAAAACGTTGGGGACATTCTAGAGACAAACAGTAATAGAGGCTTTTTCTTTTTTCTTTCAAAAAATGTTTTGGGTTGTCGTGTAGGCACAACAAAAGTGTTTGTTTGTTTTTTTTTCATTTTCCCCCAGTGACAAGTTTGATAAAATGAAAATGGAGTAAGATAAAAATCACTCTCCTCAAAAAACTCATATTTTGGTTCTTTTCAACTCAATTTGACATATAATTGTTTAGCATCTATGTACTAGCTTCTCTGCCAGGGAACTCTTTTAACAAATCCATTTTTTAATATTTAAATTCCTGACATTACAGAATAAACTGAAATTGATTAACATTCTATTTTTACATTTCTTATCAGCATACAGAAATAAGATTCATGAACTAAAAAGCCCAAAACAAAACTAAAAACAGGGAGAAGTTTATCAAACTACATATGGATCCCAGCCCTAGCGGCTGAGTAAGAATGTGGTTTTTAAATTTTTGGTAAATGACAAACTTGTTCAGAAATTGAATATTTATAAATTATCTGGAAAGAATGACCAGAAATAACACAGTTGGATCATGGGGAAACAACAGAAATGGGTAAGGAGTAAATCTACAAGCAAGATAAATCATAATCCCTCACTCCAGGAGCTCAAACTTTTACATACTTGTAAAAAAATGACTATTCTATGCTAAGGCAAATACTGGACAAAACTAGAAACAAATGTTATGTAAATACAAAAGAAGCCACAACTAATTCTAGCAGAGTGGAGGGAATGGGCATCTGTTTGCTTTTCAATAATTTTTCAAAGGATTTTTGAGAAAACATACACTAACTACAATAAAAGAAAGAATGAAATAATATACAGTTCCAAGTGAGATCATTTAAAGGAAGAGGTGATTAATTTTACCTGGGGAAGTAAGGAAAAGTTCTAGTGAGGCAGTGATGTTTGGACTGAGATTCAAGGAGTACATATGGAATTTTAGGTGACAGTGTGGCAAGGTCACTTAAAGCAGAGGAAGCATGTGCAAAAGATCAGAGATATAAAATAACATATCAGGAAGGAATAACTGTGCTCTGCATCTAAAGAGCTCTCATTAAGTCTTTACTTGCAGTGGAATTTGAGGGGCAATCAATGTATGTAATTCTAAAACAACTTACTGAGAATTTATTAGGCACCACTACCTGACAAAGTAATTGGAATACATGGTTTCTCTTCCAGAGGAATTCAGAGCTGGTAGGAGAAACAAACATAGAATAAGTAGCTGTCAGTCAGCAAAACACTTACAATAATAGAGGTTCTAGTGTAAGGTACAGGTGGCACCATTCGATTCTACCTAGGAATTAGGGAAGACTGGTCTGAAAGTGTGATATTAGAACTGGGTCTTAAAGATGAATAAGGACAAGTGACAAAAAAGAAAGTTTCTTTCAGACAAAGGGAGCATGCGCAGATATGACTATATGAAACATTATAGCAAATTTATGGAAAAGCAGGAGTTCAGCATTGCTTCAAAGAAAGGAATAGATGAATATGGCCTTGGAGAACCACGCAGGGGTTGCACAGTGGAGAGTTTTATGTGAAATGTACAAATATTGTACTGCCTTCATTCTGTAGGCAGTGGTGGCCACTCAGGCTTATAAGTAGAGATATAACATGATCAGATTTGCTCTCCAGTCAAAACTAGATTGGACAATGGATTGGAAAAGTTAAGATTAGAGGACCTGTTAGGAGGTAATGGCAATGAAAAGATGCCCACCTGACATAATAATGTGGGTTAGGACATAGCAAGAGGGACAGGATTGAGGCTATTTCAGAGGCAGAACCAATGTGATGTAATGACCAACTGAAGCAGGAAGGGCAAGGAGGCTGATAAGGATGATTTTTAGTTTCTAGATTGTCATCAAATGCACGGTGAGGACATAACCAAGATAGAGCAGGGGCTGTTTGTGAGAGAATGATGATGACATGGAGAAGTGGAAGCTGATGTCTTAAAGCAGAAGGAACAATCCATTCAGGCTTTTGATGACACCAATCTATCAGACAAATCTGCCATCTGCCCACATCTACCATTTACTATGTGTTTCTTCTAAAATAAAAGAGCAATCAATCTTCACATTCATCCCACTTCCTGGGCTTGGCTATCCCTCCTACCTGCGATGTTCATTGCAAAAATGGGTCAGATTAAAACAAATCAATCAAGTTGTGTCTGCCACGTTAACATCTCTGTAGGAAGTTAATTGACCCTGTTTCTGACACAAGCCTGCATGACAGATGAGAAGTAAGGGAATACGGGACATGGCTGGCAGCTCAGGACACAAACAATAAGGAGATGCCCTCTTCTATAAACGGACTGTCTGAACAATAGGACACATGGAGCAAATGTGTGGGGGAAAGTCAGAGGGTAAACAGGTGTCCGAGGTTGAGGAGAGCAGGCTTAAAGCCACAGCTGTCATGGCAACTTCAGGGAAGCAATCAGACTCAGACAATGAGAGGAAAAGCAAGAGGGAACACCCTCTCTCTGCCTTAGGGAGAATGGGGCACAGAGCAATCATAAGGATTTGCAATCATAAGGCCTGAGTTCATGTCTGACTTTGTGGACACGTCGCTTAACCCATCTGAAATCAGTTAAACTCATATTTGAAAGGAGATTCCTAATACCTAGCTTACATCTTACCAACTGAACAATTTGAGGAAGTTACCTAATCTTTCAAAGCATCTGTTTTCTCATCAGAAAGATGGTCTGACACCTGCCTAAATTTGTAAGACTGTTTTGAAGAATAAATAGAGTAATTTAATGTAAAGTACTTGATAGAGTGAAAATTGTTCACCAGATTTTGGGGTCAAGCAGATCTTGGATCAGTAATCAAAATATAGAAGTTTTCATCTTCACTATGTCCTAAATTTGGGATCTATCACTTTATTCCTCTGGACCTCAAAACAGAGTTGAGACTAGATGTTCTTGCATTCCCTTGTAGTTCAATATTTTATGCTTCAAGGATACTGGTTAGTCTATTTGGAGTTTGGGGTCACATGAGAAGTTCCTGACAATCTAAAAAGAAGTGGGATTCAGCTATAAGATCTGGATACAGGGGAATCTGTGTGGTTCAGCTGGTTAAGCATCTGCTTTCAGCTCAGGTCATGATCCCAGGGTACCTGGAATAAAGCCCCACATCAGGCTCCCTCCTCAGCCAGGAACCTGTTTCTCCCTCACCCTCTCTATCTGCCCCTCCCCTGCTGTGCTCTCTTACTCTCTCTCTCAAATAAATAAATAAAATCTATTTTTTTTTTAGAAAAAGATCTGAATTTAATTTCCTTTCCAGCTTCTTAGTAGACATGTGACCTTGGGAAATTTACATAACTTCTCAGAGCCCCAGCTTTCTCTTCTGTAAAGTGGATCTTAATATCCCACCAAAAAATGGTGCTTTACTTAGCATCATGAAGTACATAAATATAAATCACCTATTGCCATATGGCCCAAGTTGCAATTTGAATCAATCACCACAACCCAACAACCTTCCTAAGCTCTTCAAATCCAAATTAATAATAAACCAACATCTGACAAAGCATAAACTACATATATCTGTGTGGTATTCCAACAAATCTGAAACAATGAATAAGCCACTGTTGTGAACTAAATGTTTGCATCCCCTCCCCAAAATTCATACATTGAAACCTTAACCCCCAATCTGATGCTATGAGAAGGTGAAGCTTTGGGAAGTAATTAGGGTTAGATGAGGTTTTGAGGGTAGGGACCCCAGGATGGGATACTGTCCTTACAAGAAAAGACACCAAAGTTTCCTCTCTCTGCCTTGTGAGGGCAAAGTGAGAAGGTGGCCATCTACAAACAAGGAAATGGGCCATCACTAAGAACTGAATCTGCCTGTACCATAACCTTGGACTTCCCAGCCCTGGGAACTGTGTATCTGTCCCTCGTATTTTGTTATAGCAGCTGGAGCTAAGATACATGCTATGATTCTCTGGCAGGGAGATTAATTTTTCTGTGCCTTTTGGAAATCTGTCTTTCCCAAACCATGCTTATTTAAGGTACAGTATGACCTTGGCTAAGACAGCTACCATGGCTACAGCCTGACAGCTGTAAACAGAAACATTTTGTTTACAGGGAATTTCAACTGATCTCTTATTTTTAAACCTCTACCACCTCTTGATTCACCTTTTATTTGGTAAAAAAAAATACATGCTTCCCTCTTAAAATCTTGGCCCCTTCAAATCCCTTTTAAACTCCATCCTTTTTAAAGCTTAATGGTGACCAGAAGGGGCACACTCCCTCTCTACCATCTGTGGCTCCCTATTGCCTAACTGAGGGACATAAGAGATCCTTCACAACCTGGCTCCCTTCATACCCCCAGCAAGGGAGAGTCAGCATGAAGCAGCGATTAATAGCACAGGCTTCTAGGTCAGAACTACTAACTGACCTCTTATCATTAGAGTTAGCTCATTTGCAGAAGACATTATTAATATCTGCTATATAGTTGTTCTGACAGAATGGAATACAGTATATAAAGTACAGCATGTTGTCCAAGACATATTAACTGTTCAATTATTGACAGTTAGCAATATTATCAAGGCACCTTATGCCCCAGCAAAGTTGAAAAGTTTGACATCTCTCAAGCTTACTTTGTCCTTTTAGTCCACAATTCTCACAGGTCATGATGACTCTCCTCCCTTGGCAATGCTGGGAAAGTATGCCCGTTGCCTTACTACTTAGCATCTCTGACTTTACCTGAAAGCTAAGTGAGCATATGGCTTACTTCTCTGCTAACCTCTGAGCTCTGAGAGAATGAGGCATGGGTCCAATTTATCCCTGTGTCCCACTTGGTGTCTTGCATAGTGCCTGGACCGAAGCTAGTGATCCAACTGTGTTTACATGCTCAAACAAATGGAGGGATGCATAAACATAAATGACATCTGTTGAGGGATGGTGTCAATTTCAGCAAATGTCCTTTTTCCACAATTTAAACCATTCTTGCTATGTTTATTGTCTTAATTGTGATGATAGTTTCTTGGTTGTCTGCATATGTTCAAATTGCATACTTTAAATGTGTAGTGTTTTGTATATCAATTACACCTCAATAAAGCTGTTTACAAAAAAATAACAATAAATAACTATACTTGCCAATTGTGTGAAGGGGAATAAAGGTCTCCTGGCTTCTGCATAATACATTTACCTCGGTCCTATCCTTGGCGTCCTGATCATGAGAGCAGGCCTTCCCTGTGACCTGTGACCAAGGAAAGACGTGGTTGGCTCTGCTCTATTCGTACCTGATTCTGAGGAACTGTCCAGAGCCTTTCTGGATACCCTTTCCAGCAACATCAGAGAAAGGGATAGAAAGCTCAGGATAAACACATTTCCCCTTTGAGTGTATCTGTTCACAATAAAGAAGGAATCAGTGATGGCCACAAACCTTTCATCTTATTCATTACTCTAGGGTTTAATAATTCTTAATAATAATTCCCACTTCAGGATGATACTGGATAAATCAAGTTCCTCTGTTCCTTACTGTCCCCCACCTATAAAATGGGTATGACATGAAGTTGTGAATAAATGGATAGAAGATCATCACCCTGAAGTTAAACCACTTTTAACTTTACCTAGCTATCCCCTCAGGCTACAGGCTCCACTCAGCTCAGCCCTCCAACTTCTAAACCTCTGGGTACCAGTGATAATGTGTATAGACATGTATTCACTTACAGAGGGAGAAAGGAACTAATATTTACTGAATACCTATGTGGGTTCAGACACTATGCTAAGCACTTAACAGATTAGTCTCAGATCTGTATCTGTAGATACAGATAAAATCTCCTGATGGGGACCAGAGAAGTTAAATAAGCCAAAGTCACATAGCTAGTAAATTATAGTGCTGCGTTCTATTTATTTGATGTTTTTGTTGTTTGTTTTTACTCTGAGTTTAAAGTCTTTGCTGAAGTCCAGGCTGATCTGATACTAAGTTGAAGAAATATTTAATTTTATGTAGTCTATTCTTTCAGAGGAATTCTTCACATTCTTTCTTACTGTCACAGCAAACCCATTACAGAGGCAAATTGCAGAAGAAATACCTTGCAATTTGGGAGGCTAGGGCTCAATATTAATGCTGTGCCTTTATGAGGCAGGTATGAAGAGAAATATAAAGTGTCATGCTACCATCTGCCATGTTCCCAGAATTATTCTTTCAATGATTATATTGGATTCTTACTAAGGTAAACTTCTAGAATGATAAAAACCCTCTTCATCACCACCACCACTCGTGTGTCCCTACAAGAGAAAGCCAGGATCCCAAAGTCTAGGTCTTTCTATTATCTGGAGACAATAAAGCCTAGGGAATAAAAACAAGCATACTGAAGTCAGAGAGACCTGGGTCTGACCCTAACTTCATTATCTCATCACAGGGGGACATTAGGCCAGTTTTACCACTAGGACATTTGTTCTAGGATTATAGGAACTGTTTCTGTCTTGCTTTCACTCCATCCCAGCACCTGGAAGGATGCCTGGTAAATTGAAGGGGAGATTAGTGCTTGTTAAGTGCATATCTTGAAATCACTTGACAATGTAATAAGTACACAAGAAATAAGATTTAAGATTTATTCATAATTTGGAATTTAGAAGTTGTATATAGTTGAAGTTTTCCAATGGTAGTGGTGGAAAGACTTTGGAGACCCTCTCTCATAAAGCTAAAGGAACTGTAGCCCAGTGAATGACCTGCATTGATTCACCCAGCTAGGATTTGAACCTGCAATGCCTGACATGTTTTTGGTTACCCCTAGTTATTTTGTATATTAGCTCACAGAATCTTAGACATAGTTGTTCGATAATAAAACAATAAAAGCCAGCAGAGTCTTTCATATGACATCAAAATTATGTCTTGTGTGTTTGATTGCTAGAGAAACTAAAACCAATGTTCTAAGGATTCCCAAGTTGTTGAGAACTCCCTAGAAAAAATACTGGAGTTGGACCCGCAGGCCAGAGGCAAAAGGTCACCAGACCCTATTGGGTAATAATGAACTACAGACAGCCCCTTGAGTACTTCTTCGTGAGCTGCTTATAAAGAGTCGTCTCTGGAACTCAGCAGGGGCTGTGCTAGCTATCCTCATGGTCTGACTTGTAAGGAGAAGGAAATCCTGGGATGCCAAACAGAGACCATGTACGTGGCATCTGTGTTTGATGCCAATTGCAAAGAAAAAGAAATTCCATAGAAGAAATCAAAGTATTCTTTGCACAAAGGGAAAAACAACAAGGAAGAAAAACACAGGCAGCTGAACACCTAAGCCATGTGGTTCAAATTCCATTTCATTGGTATTTCTTTGGTTGTTGTGTTCTCAGGGTAAGGTGTAAGCTGTGGTCTAGTTAATGCAAATTGTGGCCATAGTGGTAACCTTTGAAAGTGCTCATGAGGGTTCATTCGCATTACCTGCCCACAACTGAAAACTTGACCTAGGGAGGTTATTAAGGTCATCACACCTAGCATATTTCCCAGACTAAATGTTCATCTGTTTTTCTTTTTCATAATACTTCTTAAGCATTAATAAACATACAAAGTCCCCACAGATCTATAAGAAACATTTCTTATTTAAACCATGTTTTTAAATGCCCCAGGAAATATGGTAGCTTTGCTTAATGCTACTCTTGAAACGGTTCCACCCTCAAAAGGTCAGCATGAAGTTGAAGCTGATGGGCTCAGAGCTTCAGCATCCGCTCCTGCCCGACTAACTGATTACCAGGAGCAATGTCACAGCTCAGCCTCCTGGAGTGAGCCTGCCTCCTCCAGTTAAGTCTCTGTACCCACCAAAGAACAATCCAAATTAGCACTGTTCCCAGCCAACTTATTTGTTCCTTGCCTGGGGAGCTAAATCCTTTGCCTTTCCCTCATCACCTCAATAACCTCCAAGTCACTAAGTTCCTCTGCTTCCTTATTTGGACTTCTTGGTTGCAAAAAGCTCCACTACAAAGTATACTCAATTTCAAAAGAACACCTAAGCTCTGCTCCATAAAGTCTTTCAAACTGTAGCAGGTCCTTAAATTCCCAGAAGGTTATCCTGGTCTTGTTCTCATGGTGATAGCAGAAAGTCAAGAGAGAGCAGAATTGTCAAAGGCCTCTTGAGATGCAGATCTAGAATGGCCACATTGTTACTTCTATCATATTGTTGTGGAAGTAAATGAAGACCCCCAAATGACAGCAAGAAAGCCTTATTCAGAGATTGATAGCAAGGGAGTCAGCCACCATCACTTGCATTTGGCGGAGATTCAAAGACAGGCAGAAGAGGAAGAACGCATTATAGTGGGGAAAAAAAAAAAAAAAAAAAAACCCCAGAAGGTTTCAGGTATGCCCTGACTGGAAGCTGTTGGCATAGGAAAGCTATAGGTGAGATATCTAGAAGGGGGACACCCTATGGGATTGGTTAGGAGTAACTATTTAGATCTCTGATTGGTTCTAATTTGGAAATAGGAGCAAAAGTTGGGAAATCTGCCAGTTATTAATCGAGTCTTATCATTTTGGGGCAGTTGTTACAGAGGTTATTGTTTGGGGGCCCAGGACTCTTTGTTCCAGATAGTGGTTTGAATTTCTAGTTACTACAGATAGTAGGCTGACTTCTTGGGCTGGTTGCTGCCAGTTGTGGGTCAGAGTTCTGTTTTTATACATAGTTTGGCCATTGTCCATTTGTATATTCAGTCTCTTATTTCTGTTGAAAGTCACAAAATTAGCCCATATTCAAGGATGGGGAAATAGACTATATTTTTATGGGAGAAGCTGCAAGGTTATATTGCAAAGGATGTGGATACAGGAACATCATTAACTGAGTTCATTAAGGCAGTCAAGCTACAACAAGCTTCCAGAATGTGCTAAGGGACTGAATGTGAATTATGAGAAAGGAGTCAAGAATGACTCCAAGTGCTTTTCCTTGAAGTAACTGTAAGACCAGCATCATAAAATATAGAAGACAAGAGGTGGAATTAACACTTCCATTTTGGATTTGATACCTTGCAAGACTCTTAGATATTCAAGTCAAGATATCAACTGGAAATAAAAGCCGGGGCGGGGAGTTAGGCTGGAAATAGTAATTTGAAAGTAAGTGACTGAAAGGAGATAGCATAGTCCCTTCAGGGTGTTACAACAAACCACCATAGACTGGGTGACTTATAAACAGAAATTTATCTCTCACAATCCTGTAGACTGGAAGTCTGAGACCCAGTTGCCAAATAGTTAGGTTCCGGTGAGAGCCCATTTCTTGGCTTGTTGACTTCTCAATATATCCTCAAATGGCAGAAAGAAGGTAAGAGAGCGAGCTCCGGGGTACCTTTTATAAGATGACTAATCCCATTCATGAGGGCTCCACCCTCATGACCTAATCACCTCCCAAAGGCCCCACCTCCTAAGAACATCACATTGGGAGTTAGGATTTCAAAAACATGAATTTGGATGGAGGAACATAAATAATAAGTCCACTGCAGAAGAGAAAATAATTTATAAGCCTTGAATATTAGAAAGATACAAAAAAAAAAAAAAAAGATTAAGAAGTGACCAGTACATTGAGGGATCCAAGAGAGGACAGCATCTCCGAAACAGAGAAGAGGTGAATTTAAGAATGACATCACCAGTATGATTTGTGTCAAATGTAGAGCAAAATGAGGACAGAAGAGAAAACTGACCACTGAATTTGGCAATATGGAGATCATTAGTGACCTTGACATTGGTGACCTCCTAAGATTGTTCCTAGACTGTTTTTTTCTTCACTTCTACTCCCACCACTAGGAAGCTGAACACCACTTCTCTCCTGGAAGATTGCAGTAGACTTAGAACTGGCCTCTCCTCACACCCACTGCCCACAGTAAAGCTTTTCTAATCCTAACCACTATCACCACCAACCCCATTTAAATCCCCATAATAGCTTCACATTGCTCTCAGAACAAAGTCCAAAACCTTAATATGATCTCAACACACATGGCCTCTGTCCATCTCTTCAACCCTCCCATTCCTCTCCTACATGCTGGCCTTCTCTTACTTCCTGGGATACTATTCTCTCTCCCACCGAAAAGTCTTTTCATATATAATTCCCTTTCCCTGAAACATTCTGCTTCCTGAAACCCAACACATGAGCTGTGTGTGTGCATGTGTGCACACATGCCTATTCATTACTATGTCACAAGCACCCTTCCTCCTCCTGTTTAAAGGGAAATAGTTGAGGACTGTCTAGTCTGACTTAAGTGCCCTAAACACCCCACACCCTATCCTCTACTCCTCCATTATCCCATATCTCACATCCTAAATTTGATTTTGGCAACAGTTTTCAAAATTATCACACTATTTAATGGCTGTCTCCCCTGTACCTCTGTTGGCTCCTCGAAGGCTGCCAAATCCCCTGATTCCAAAGGAAGGCTTAATTAATGTTTTTTAAATACATAAATAGATATCAACTGAACTCTATGAAATATACATTATTGTCCCCTTTTTTCGGATGAGGAAACTAAGACTCAGCAAGATCAAGACCTTTTCTAAACTAATCCTGCTTTGCCTGACTCCTAAACCTTAGCTGCTACCCTCTAATGTTGTGTGTGTGTGTGTGTGTGTGTGTGTGTGTGTGTGTTCACCACTAGCTGGAATTTTTTTAAGGACAGAGTCTATATTTTATTCATCTCTGAGTTAGAGCTCATCCCTGGATTATTGGTACTATAGTGTCTAGAAATATTGATTGGATTGAGTTGTAGAGAATCGAATTTCATAGATTTGAGTTAAACTGAGCAAACATGTAAACCTTATAAAAATATGTTTAGATTTATCTTAGGAATTTTATGTTTGGTTTATAATAGCAACTTCTGCCTCCCCCTCCTCCCTTCATTGCTATGGTTTCCTTCTTCACGGAAATGTTATTTTGCATCCACACTTACAGCTAGTTGGTTCTGGCAGAGGTTACCTCCTGCCCTTTCTCACTTACCTCAAACACTATTTGTGTTTGTCTGATGGAGAGAGAATTCAGCCCATTATGAAGCAATAGAAAATGTGTGAATGCTTTCAGCTCAAGGATCAGTGCACTTATGGGAAATAAGGCTCTCAAGCTCCTGTAGACTGCAGACCACTTTGGCGAAACAGAGGATGCCCACGAACCACCAACTATCCTCATTCCCACTTGGGGCTGCCCCAGATGAAAACCACACCCCAGGAAATGAAAGGCTGTACTGCCTCTGATGGGCTGCAGACGAGACAATGCTTGCTTTTATTAAATATCATAAACAAATGACTTAATAATACCAGAAACCAAGCCATGGGTACACTATAAAATAAATAACCCCTAATGCCACAGCCCACAGACCACTTGGTTCTCCAACTGTGGATCGCCAGGTGGTCCCCCAAAAGACTTCAAGAATACTCTAGTTAAGGTGGTAATCATATTGACAAAAATAATAAATAACAATATTAACAATTAACTTTGAATACTGCAGTAAAGTTTACAAAGAAGTTCACATTTGCTCTCTGAGATCTAAATAAGTCTAACAGGAGTATGGAACAGAAATATAATGACCACTCCTTCTGAGGGCTCAGAAAGGTTGAATGACAAACAGGCCAAATGCTTCATGGGCAGGGAGTAACAAAGCCAGGACTTCAAACTCTAAATACCACTAAAGGATAGACCACTAACACACACCTGCTTAGCCGTCTTGCTGGTTTGGGGTTGTGGTAGACTGCATTTTTGTTCCAAATTTTTCATCTGCCCTCCATACAGAATTATACATCTGAACACTTTCCTATAGTACCTTACAGTTCCTCCCACTATGAGAGAGCTATAATTCCCTGCCTCCTTGATAGTTGGCTGACCATATAATATACCTTGGCCAGTGAATGTTAATGAACATAATGTGAGCAATAGCTTTAGAGTCTTTGCATGGTTTGAATGGCTCTCTCATACTCCTATCATTTACCATGAGAAGATGCCCAGGGCTCTGGTAGGAGTTTGAGAAGACGTTTGGAGTAGACCTGCATTCAACCTCCATGGGGAAGCCAAATACAGTGAATCCTTCCAGATCCAGCTGATATCAGCCAAAGGCTAGCCTGCTTACAGATCCATGAGTTAAAAAAGTGAAATGCTTGTTGCTGTAAGCCAATGAATTTGGAGGTTATCTGTCATGTGGCAATATTCCAACAACAGCTAAATAGTACAGGGACTATGTCTGATTTGCAGAGAGGGAATCTGGCTGAAGGCTGATGGAACTGTCACAATGCACAGAGATTATGAGCCAAGGCTTTGCAGTCACAACTTGAAGAACTAGGATTCAAATCCTACTTCTGTTGTGCCTTCACTGTATGACTTTGAGAAAGTTATTTGACAGTCTGAGCTCTATCTTCTTTATCTACTAATAGGAATACAAAAATCTAGTTTACAGAATAGCTGTATAGGTTAAATGGATCTTTCATATCAACATCTACAATATAGGAACCATAACTGTATACAATTATTAATTTCCTTCGTAAAACATCTGCCTTTTTTCCCCCACAAGATATGTCAGACTCTGTGCAACTTGAAGTTAGCAAAGTGTTTGGCTCCATATGCCACTTTTTGAATACCAGGATTTAATCGGTATTTGTTCAAAGAGCAAAAACAGAGAAGGAAGGAAGGAAGGAAAGAAGGGAGGAAGGAAGGAAAGAAGGAAGGAAGGGAGGGAGGAAGGGAAGGAGGAAAGGAGAGAGGGAGGGAGAGGAGGGGGAGGGCAGCAAAGGGGAAGGGAGGGAGGCAGGGAGGGGGGAATTATGAAAATGCAACTAACTTTTAGAATGCAACTAACTTGTAGAATGCAATTAACTTTTAAAACTCACATAAGGAAAAGTGCTCCCAGGTGCCATTCCTCCCAACACATTCCTCTGAGTTCAGCTGCTAGGATACAGAGACTCAGCCTAGACATGCATGCAGAAGGTTATAAAGTATGAGAAATAAGAATGGGGAAATGAACATGTCCCTTGCAAACAGAATCATGTTAATCACAGGAAGCACCTGGTTCCTGGTTGCTTGCACCTTCTGTGTGCACAAGAGTCTGGATGGAGCTCAGTAACTATGTGCTCACTGAGCAGAGGATGAATGAATGATTTAGTGAATGGGGGTTCAGACTAGCCAGTGAGAACCTTCTACAAAGGAAGGACGTGTGGGGGTGTGCCAAGAACATGTGGGGCTGAGGCAACAGGTATCCACACTGTGTAACAGGCTCTCTAGATCAGAGGAGTCCCCTAGACCCGCAGGTCCCCTACAATTCTAGAATTCTACAATTATGGTAAGGAAGAAAAGACAGTCATAAACACCACAAGCAGGCAGTTAATGAGCTGGTTGCCTGAAAAACACATGTATTACATGATGACATTAACAATTTTGCTTCTGGCCACAAATTATTACTTTCTCATAATTAATATTATGTAGGCACCACATTATCAGGTACTGATACACCTAAACCAGCAGAATTTGGCCACTGTCACTATTGACAGCTGATATTTTATTCTGGACAATTCTTTTGATGCCCAGTGTCCCTCTAAAAAATAATACCATCTTTCTATGTACCATCCTTTGTTAGGCACTAAGGACGCAGACATGAAAAACAGGCTCTGCCCACTCAATCAAGTTCTTCATGGGTTTGATCAATCAATCACTCTTTTACTTTTTATGAACATGTCATTTCTCCAATGCCGATTCACAGTTAACATCAGTGGGAGTCTAAAAGCCCTTCCTCCCTCAGGAGTTTGATGAAACGCTTAGAATATTTACAAATATTCCGGGAGTTTTTGACTCTCTACATCTTTATCCCAGTCCCTCCTCCATGTTATACATTTATAATCTATATTACCAATTGGGCCGTTTTTACAGCTCACAGTGTTTCTCCCTTCAGCCAAACCACCTGCTCCTGGTCACAGCTAAGTGATTCAGGGTACAATGCAAGAACCAAGATGAATCCAACAGATTCTCATATTCAAGAAATTAAAACGTGAATGAAGAGACACAATTGGTGTATCACTTAACTGTTGCCGTGTAATAAATACCCACAAAATTTACCTAAAGCAACCATTTACCCTTTCTCTGTTGTGTCAGGTGGACAGTTGTGTGGTCTATGCTAGGTTAGTCGGCTGCCCATGAGACAGGCAGTCCTCAAAGGAGCTTTCTCATAGCTGGAGGCTCAGCTCAAATAGCTGGGACCATGCAGCTCTTCTCCATCTGCCACATTATCCAGTAGGCTTACCTGGGCACATCATCACAGCAAAGAGGGGGGACAAACAAGGAGGCAGAAATCTGCAAGTGCTTATTCACGTTTCTGATTACATCACATTTGCTGCTCGTCCAGGGCCAATTTCAGAATCAGAATGAGATGGGCCTATGGAGTTAGAGAGCAAAGCGCAGGGATGCAATGAGGTCTTCAATTAGGACTATTAATGCCACTAACCAAGCACAGGTTGGAAGTCAATAACCCCATGGTACCACAATAGAAGGAAGATATATGGAGGCTCACTGCTGATATGCCTAGAGATTCCCTGATTTCTGCCTTTCCAAGATTTGATCAATTATGTGGGCTACCTTTCTTCAATTATGTAAACTACCCACAAACCTGATAAATCACCATTTCAGCTTAAGTTTGCCAGATAGTTTCTGTTATCTGCCACCAAAAATCATCATCATCATCATCATCATCATACTGACTTTTAAATAATAAATCACATTTTGTCAATTCTAGATATAAATGTTTCTCATATTCATCCCTTCCTTCCCATGGTTGGAGTTACTGCTTCAACTTGGACTTCCATCCTTCGTAGCCTGAACAATGGCAATAGGATTTCTGAACCAGAGTACTGAGCCACCAGATCTAAATCCCATGGCAAAATGGTTTTGAGTCTTTAGTATCCCCGAGTTACACGACTTTTTAGTATCTCTGAGTTACATGATTTACTTATTATGTTAAGTGTTTTCCAACTATTAGGTGTCCCACATCTTTTAACAGTAGAACAGGTTGGTGATTGTCTATGGAATTTAGTGAGAGTTGAGAGGCTGTTCTTGTCACCTTTTTCAAATACTTATTTTGGTATTTGTAGAGAAATATCTTTTAACTTAGAAATATCTTTTTTGCTTAGAATCCTGTTTTGGGCCTCCCAGTCTTTGTTTAGTGTGTAAAAATAAATAAACAAATGTCAAAGAAGATTTTCTTAAGGAATGTGCAATCCATGCTATCTTCAGTAGAGAAACTAACATTACAGTTTTACCTGAAAAGTAAATTTTACCTGTATGTCTTTATGACAATGGAATTGTCAACAACACAATGATCTGTTTGTACATGGCAATCTAAGAACTGTAAGAAAATTTAGTCAATGACATGAGAAGGAACCAGCACCCAACTGAGAGAGAGTGGACTATAATAATTTGTGTGTACAGGGGAATGCTCTGACCTAGTCTGTTGTGGTTAACTGAGACCTAATACTTGAAACACTAGTTATGTGTATACACACACACACACACACACACACACACATTTTTTAAAGATTTATTTTATTTTATTTTATTTGAGAGAGAGAGAGAGCATGAGCTGGGGGGGGGTGGGCAGAGAGAAAGGAAGAAGTAGACTTCCTACTGAGCAAGGAGCCCAAAGGGAGCCCAATTCCAGGACCCCAAGATTATGACCTGAGCCAAAGGCAGGCGCCCAGGTGCCCCCAGTCATGTATATATTTAAAGAAGAGTTTCATTGCTTTCCAGAGGTTGACAGTCATGTAAAGTGTGAAGCTGTAAAGTGTATATGAAAAGGCCTTTGCTCTCATTCAATGAGGAAAACAATAAGCAAATTGTATGATGCCCTTTACAAAACAGTATCACCCTCCAAACCCTACCTTCCTTTAACTATTTTCTGTCCTTTTTATTTTGGGGGTTATTGCTTTGGCTTTTATTCTGGGGCTTTCAAGGTTTGGCAAACTAGGTTTGCAGACTAAATCCCACTCTGCCCATTTTTGTAAATTAAGCTTTATTGTAACACAGCAGTGCTCATGTATGTTTTCATACTCTGGATGGCTGCTTTCGCACCACCTGAGCACACTGATAGTAGCATACAAACACTGTTTTCTCAAGTTCTTTTCCAAAAATGCTTGCTGACCCTTGTCTAAAGAAAAACGAATTGCCTTGGGGTCAGCAGATATGGGTTAGAACCCAAACTCTACCAGCATGAAGAAATCATCTTTTCTGAACCTGGCTTTTCTCATTGTTATCTGGAAACAATAGGCACAGCCTCCTGGAGATACTATGAAGATTAAACACGTGTGCAAAGAATTTGGAACACAGTAAACCTCACAAATCTGAATGTTTGCATCCTTCATCCCTCACTAACCATACATAACCCATTCCCCTTCTCTTGAGCTGTACAATTTCAATCTACAAAAGAATTTATTTCAAATAAATTCACTGGCCTAGAAAGGATAAAAACCAAGGCTTCTTATGAGTCTCAAATGGGTGTAATTTCTCATTTTTTCCTCCCTTTTCTTTCTCCTGATGCACTTCCAAGGGAATGGAGCAAACTACACACCTACCAGTCTGGGTAATACATTGCTTTACAATGAGAGCAAATCAGCATTTTAAAAATGTTGGTGTAGCACCAAGTTATTCAAAACCGACACAGTTTAGGATCCACAAAATGCTTCCCCTTCAGGTAACGATGGAATTTTGTTACACCTATAGTTCAGTATTTATAAATTTATATTAATTCCTGACAATTCAGTTATAAATTGTGCTCTCCCAGATACTCTCTAAAGAAGTGGCGATTTTTCTAGTCACACAGTTCTCCGGATCCTTGAACTCTTTTTGTCACCGCTTTCAGAGGCCTTTTGTGCTTCTGTGACTGTGAAGCAGATGTTCAAGAAGATCACCACAATTTTCAAGTTCACATTCTAACAGTATGAAGCCACCATTCTCACCTATGAAAGCAGGTTCTCTGTCTCATAAACCCAGCTCCTGCTTTTCTGTCCATGGTCTTTGATTCCACCTCCTAGACAAACAGAAAAGCTAAGCTCTAGCTCCAGGGTGAGGAAAGAATCCCAAGATTCCAGGGCATAATTTGCCTATAGTCTGCATTTCCTAAATGGGAGTGGGTTATTGAAGAAGCAATGTCTGGCTGGATTGAAAACAAACTGAAGAAAAAAAAAGAAAACAAACTGAAGTTAGGTTGCTCAACTGAATCAATAATCCAAAGAGAAGATGTCAAAAGCAAGCATCAGGTATGAAAATTCCATGGGAGGAGTAATAAGGATGATAATGACTGCCAAGGAAACACTTTCTTTGCACTGGGGAGTGTGTTATGTCTTTCAGGAGGGCGATTATGGTTGTTCGTGGCACAGTACTGGCCACATGTGAATGGTGCTCTTAGAGTCACTCAGTGTCCTTTCTACACAGTCATTCATGGCAGGCCTGCATAAATATATCACGATTGCATTGTTGCCCTGAGTATTTCCCATGGTTCTATGTCATTTAATTCTAGCAACAAGCCTCTGAGGTAGATTTTGTTACCCTCTTCTATCCAGATCTTCTATCCAGGTTAAATAATTTACCCATATCTACATGGTTAATAAGCAAAGGAGCCCAAGATTCAAACCCAGGTCTGCCTGGCTCCATGTTTTTTCCAGAATTCCACTGTGCTTCCTCTTAATTTATTGATTGTTAGTGCATACCTTTCAGAGAAGAGAAATCTGAGAAGCTCTGACAGTTTGCAGTATTCCACCAGGACTTAAGCAATTTCCCCAGAATGAGATAGGAACTCATAGAAGAATACAGAGCTCTTTGAGGCCATGGGGGCACCATTTAATAAACTGCTAGATAAGCCTTCAAAATGGAAAAAGATGATTATCAACTTCAAGATGAAAACAAAGTGAACAGGTCTTCCACTCTCCCAGAGGGTCAGCTTCTTCATGAAGAGAGCCATTCATCCAGGCACAACCTGGTCAGTCAAGTTAGGTGCTGACAAGAATATACTGCTCACCACAACAGTGTCAGAAATAATCTCTTCCAGCTTTAATGATCAACTCACACATGTTCAACCTCTTTATCTTATCATGAAACTTCACTTGGATTTGAATATAAATATAGTAATTGACAAAGAACCTAAATCAAAACCACTCAGTTATTTACAGACTATGCAAAGCATGTTTCCTCATAAGATCCTTTAGAAGAGAAATTTAGGTAGTGCTACAAGCCATAGAGAATGAACAGAGTCAGACTGACCCAATTTAGTCAACCCTGGCTGGTATCACTACCTCATTCCTACAGGCAGCTTCACCGAGAAAGAAAAACAGCCTTTGGAATCTAAAAGAATTAAGTTTAAATCTTACTTCTCTTTAAATTTGAATGATGATGTCAATCTCTGCCGGTGTAATATGAGGATTTATGAGAAATTATTTATAAAGGGCCTAGCGCATGCTGCCTGGCATGTAGTGGATATTCTGTAGAAGTCAGTTCATGTCCCTCCATCCACAAGTGGTTGTGATCTATTAGTCTCAGAAATCCTGACCTTAAAATCCCAATTCACATAAACCTGTCAGTAGTTGATTGTATTCAGTTAGAGGGCAGTTCCTTTCGGTTTCATCCAACACAAAGCATATCTTCTACCTTAGGCACTCAATAATCATTTAACTAATAAATTAGTTAACTATTTGACAAGAATATGTGGAGAGATTAGAGGAGAGAACATTATATCTAACTGAGATTTAAATCTTAATATTTAAGAGATAAAATTATAACGTAGGATTTCAGAAGTCAGCTGGAAAAGACAAGACAAAAAAACACTGGGGTTTTCCTGATGTTCCACACTATCTGGAAAGATGATGTCTAACTCCTTTTCTCAGAAACTGTATTATTGGTCATTTAAGCTAGTACTAGGAAAGGCTAATGTGATAAAGATTCCTACAATTCCTCTTCTGGGCTCCCTGGAGGAAGGATGACTATCACCTGGCATAATCTTTGCCTTGCCAATAATAGTTATTAATTGAACTATGGAAGGGTACAAACACAAGGATAAGAGAGAGTCCAGGTTAGCAAGCTGTAGGTCCTGAAATTACCAAGTCAAATAGACTCAAGAATTAAGCCTCCCATTTTGAAATGGTCAATTTTAGGGTTACGTGTGCTAAAAAATAAACAGGGAAGGCTAGTTTGCAAGAAAAAAAGAGAGAGGATGGATCAAATGTGTAAGGAAACAGAGATGAGAGTCCATTTGTTTCTAAAGCCAGAGAGCAATGGAATTGCTGCCTAGTCTTTGGAAGCCTTCCAGTCCTCAATATCCATAGTTTATGAGACCTCTGAAGATCCATAGTTTATGTACTTCATAGAGTTACTGTACTTCAACTCTTAGATTCCACTAAAATCCCTCGATCCCTCATTATAAATTTTTATTTTAAATCCTCAATGAGCCACACTGAGTAGGTTTCTATTTAATATAATCAAATTATCTCTAAGACAAATCTTAGTCTTATGGACTAAGTTATCAAATATAAACCAAATGTTTCTTAGTTCCTCAATATCTGCACAAATGGCAGAACTGTCCTCTGTGGCCCCCTTGCCACTGGATGGGCTAGATGACTAGGGTCATTTCCAAGCTAAGCATTCAGCTGTTGGTAAGAGACATCAGAGCTCTACCTTTTTTTTTTTTTTTTCCTGTTACAACAATAGATCATGTTCAAAATGGTGGTTGCTCTATTAGCTTGGGTCTCTGAGGCACTGTGATCAATAGCTTGCTTATTAACCTACTAAAGATATTTAGCATGAATTAAAAATAAACCTTTGCTGTGTAAGCCACTAGTATTTAGGTGTTGTTTGTTACAGCAGCATAATGTAAGTAACCTGACACAGAGATTATTTTAGGACGCTCCCCAGGTACCGCTACCTCTATCTATGAGGTCGATGCTGCAGATATGAATGAAATAGCATCAAGGAGAATCAATGTCACTATAAAAGCAATGTTAGGTTCTATAGAAGGGAGAAAGGAAGTATAGGGCTGAGGACATTGGGATGAAGCCAGAGATCAAGTACTAAGAAAAACACAGGAATAGATGGTGAAATGGAGTAAAAAATGTCTTAGGGTTAAAAACACTTGTCACTGCCATTATCAAGATTCAGGG
This sequence comes from Lontra canadensis, assembly GCF_010015895.1. Lineage (NCBI taxonomy): Eukaryota > Metazoa > Chordata > Mammalia > Carnivora > Mustelidae > Lontra > Lontra canadensis. Next base: position 53,517,037 of record NW_022630995.1, read on the forward strand.
TGGAAGATGCATCATACAGGGATAGATATCTAGTTATACATGCATCCCTATGTGGTTGTTCATTACTGAATGCAGAAAGGTTCAAGATCACCAAGACTAATGAAGTACAGACAAAAGCATTTGGTAGCACCATTCAGAGAGTATAAAGATCAAAAAGTAAGTGAACAGCCACCCAATGTGTTAACTTCTATGAAGTCCTTCACATTTGTTGAATATATTATCTGTATTACACAAATTATGGTTCCTGAATTCAAATCCAGGTTCTGCTACTTATTGACTTCATGTTCTTAAGTAATTGTTTAAACTCTTTCAGTCTCAGTATTCTCATCTGTAAAATGGGGATGATAATAATATACCCAGAAAATCATGTTGACACTTAAATGAGATAATGTTGGTAAAGTGTGCATATCAAACAGTGGGTATTTCAATTAAAAATGCTTGGGAGTTACAATCATTACTTTCAAATATACAAACTAGTGCCAAATAAATAGTAACTTTGGGTTGTTTTGTAAAATCCAAAGGGGATGGACAGAAAATCAACAGATAGGAGTTATGGGATGATGTATTTTAGTTTAATGGAAATGGAAACATGAAAATTTTACAATTGTTAGAAAGATAAAATTGACAGCATCAAGAAGAATGAGTTCCTAGTTAGGGGAAGCATTCAAGAAGAAGCAATCAGCTACCTGGAGGCCAGGAAAGCTGTTGTAGAAACCGTAAGTTGGGAACTGGTTTTATAATCTCTTCTACTTCTGAGCATCTGTGTCTCTGCAAAGTTTCTTTCATTCATTCATTCATTCATTCATTCATTCAATAAATGACAAATGATAACTTACTCTATGACGAACACTATAGGCCAGGGCTGGGGAAACAAAGTATACTAACCAGAAAATATACATGAAACAAACAAACAAACAACAACAACAAAACCATGAAATTATTCATTTAGTCACTAGAAACATGAGGAGTTCTAGGAAGGAAGATGGAGAATTCTAGCATAGGTGACAAATCAGGTAATCACAACAGTGAGGTCAGGACAGCCTCTAAAATAAATTAGGATTTAACTAAGTCCCAAGGGACATGCAGGAATTTAGGTAGGTGATAAATAGATGGTGGGAGAAAGAACATTCCAGGCAGATGGAATGGGTGGTACAATGATCTGAGGCATGAAATAGCTTGGTATTTAAGAAAGGAAGAAAAGGTTTGTTTGATAATGTTATCAGAAAGCGACAAGCTGCAAAGAATGAAGAGTCAATTACACATGGCTTTGGAGGCCAGGTTAATATTGATTTAAATGGCATGTCATAACTCCTCCCAAGAAGGAGGTCAAAAAGTTTCAGATTTCTACCTCGGAAGGGTAGAATTTCACAGAACAAAAATAAGAGGTTTATTCATAGAGTTCATCACAGTCATGTTGAAAACCCATTCTGTGCAATAAACAGGATTCATGCCCAAGAACAGGAGTTGATTCCAATTTCACGGCCCCTCTATTACCCAATCAGCATTATTTCTTGCTTAAAATTCTACCATTATCAAACAAAAAGTATTATGTCTTGCAAAGTTTCAGTAAAATACAATAATACCAGGAAAAGTGTTACAGAGGTGTAACACCAGTTAAAATAGAAGAATACCAGATTATAGTTTGAATGTACACACTTGAGCTGTCCCTTCATTAAAGGAAATAGAGACTTTTAAGGAAGATGTCTGAGAAAAAATCTGTTAAGCCACAAATGTGCCCTACTTGGTGATGCAAGGTTTAATAAACTCCAGAGTTTATAATTTCACAGGGGAGAGGAAGCAGAGTAAGAAACTGAAAAAAGCAACATTCAGAGTCAACTACTTCCAGGGAGACATCTGATTCCCCTGGTTGTCAGGACTCAGAAGGGAGGTAACCCTTCCTTAAGTCAGAGTCAGATAGAGGAAGAGAAACAAACAGGCAACAGTAGGCTGCTAAATGATTGCTTGGCTAACACATCTCCGTGATAAAACACATCAATGGTTCCAATTCCCTGTGTCTCCCTAATTCCATATCCTTTGCATATACTTTTGTAGTGTCCTCCACTGTAGGTGAGGCCACCCCTACTTCCAGAATTTGGGCTCAACCATGTGATTTTCTTTGACCCACAGAACAAGATGGCTTTAAGAAGTCTTGTGTGCTGGGTCACCTGAGTGGCTCAGTTGGGTAAGCATCCCAGTCATGATTTCGGCTCAGGTCATGATCTCAGGGTCATGAGATTGATCCCTGTATCAGGCATCACACACAGCAGAGAGTCTGCTTAGGATTCTCTCCCTATTTCCTTCCATCCACTCAGCTTGTGCACTTTCTCTCCCAAATAAATAAATAGAAAGAAGCCTTGTGTGCTTCCACTTGCTCTCTTGAACCTTGCCATTGCCAAGAACATACTGGGGCTGGCCTAATGATCCTAGCCAGAGGATGGAGCAAAGCCACCTGCAGCCAAGCCCAGCTACAATCAGTCAACCCTCAGCCAGTTCATAAACTGTGAGAAATAATAAATGGGTGGCATTTGAGGTTGATCTGTTACATATACTATCCAACTTGTAGAGTCTCTACTTCAAAATATTTTGTTCATAATAAAATCAGAGGTAGAAAATGACCCAACAACAGAAAATAAAGCAGGAGTCGTGAAATTAAAGAGAAATGAAAAGAGCTAAAATTTATGGAAATACTTACTGAGCATGATCCTAAGCATTTTATTTGCACTACATTCTTTTCTCCATGTATTGGCCCCACTGTTTCTCATTATCTCCATTTTACAGATGAGAACACTGAGAAGCATAGACACTCATTACCTTTGCCAAGATTCTTTCCATTAAGAGTTAGTAAAAGGATTTAAATCCAGGGCTTTAGGATGTCAAATATGACCCTTTCCACAGCTATATCACAGCACCTCCCAGACTCTCGGAACTTGTCCATACCTTGACAGATTCGACTAGTGCTCTCTGCTTTTGGGTCAACAATTTCTCAGTGTTCATGGGTGGGGGGGTAGGATCTCTTGACACCTACATGGAGAATTGGGTGACAATTTCCACCCTGCTAACAGGGACTGGAAGGAAGACCGTATACTTTTTCTCATAAAGGACAGTATAGAACAATTCCCAACCTTCTACTGGACTCTTCAACACCCTGACACCCCGCTATACTCCTTCCCCGCTGGAGCCAGGCCTACAGACGGGACCCTGCTGCCATCCATGGACATTCACTTTGTGCTTTCATGCACTTCCATCCTCTCTCTTCAATTACTCAAATGGCAGTAAAGCAAGTCAATCAGTGTGTTCCAGGAGGTCACACTTTGGGAAGACTCTTACAATGAATTAAAATTTCATTTTAGACCCTTAATAGCCCAATCAATAATTTAGGGAACAAAGAAAACATTTTCTGGGAAAGCATTAGCTTAAAACTGAAGAGTAGCTGCTCATCCCTTGGAAATGACATAATTTTAACAAGGGTGGGGTGGAGGGAGCAAAGCCTTCAACTGCCTTTCATATATTCTTACTTGTTCTCCTTTCTTCTCTCTCTTCCTCTCTCTCCTTTTTCTCTCCTTACTCCTTCATTTATCCTCTTTTCTGTCTCCTATCTCTCCCATTCTCCCCTGCACTACTGTTATTATTACCATTCTGCATTTTTTCCCTCATCTTTCTGAATATTGTCCTTGCTGGTACAGTAACTAGTTAGTGCTATAACAAATCTGCAGCTAGGAAGTATTCTTTTTTTCCTTGGAAACAGATCAAAACCATCACCCACTAATGTTATTTAATTCCATTTTGAAATAATAGTTGCACTTAAAATGAAAGATTCACCTTAAAGAAATGGCTACAATTCAAATGAAAATTTTATTTTTTCCAATGTGTTTGGCTGACTAAATATATTTAATTAAAAAATGTCAAAACAGGGGTGTCCGAGTGGCTCAGTCAGTTAAGCATCCAACCCTTGGTTTCAGACTGGATCATGATCTCAGGGTCATGGGGTTAAGACCCATGTCAGCTCAGTGCTCTGCATACAGTCTGTTTGAGATTCTCTGCCTCTCTGTCTCCCCTCCCCGCCCTCAAATAAATAAATAAATAAATCAAATCGGTTTTTTTAATGTTAAAATAGACAAGATTCTAAGAGTTCCAGTGTTGTTTTTGAGAGCTCACATGGTAGCTAACTTGCTAAAACCTTTGGAAATGATTTCCAAGAAACTACTTCAATATGTATTTTTCTTCTTTCTCTTGTTGTTACTGATTTCAAGTGCACTAAAAAAGATATCCATTTGGTTTTAGAACAAGCAACCCTTCAAAGAAAGTAACCCGACAAAGACTTTTGCCCCAGAAATTGTTAATCTGGGCCGAATGTTAGTACAAAGTCAAAGCCTAAGAACCCAAATGCCCCATGCCTCTCTAGCCACCTCAAAGATGATTCACCAAAGCAATGCGAAATTATAACAGAAATTACGCTTGTAAAAGAGAGCTAGCATGGGGGTGGTCTCTGAAAAACAGAGAGAACAGAAAACTAGTAAATATCAAAAGATAGATAAGCTGCCTTCTCTTGTCCTAAAGAAAAGTAAGAAATTTGGACAAATCAGTGATGTCAGCTGTAAAGTATCCCCACATCATATTTGTCACCATAGCAGTCACCAGCAAATCCCTCTAAAGCCTGTGGATCAGGGGACTAGAGTTGTCACATGAGAAAATCCCTCTTTGGAATCGTAGGACTAGGTGACCTTCAAAGTCTTTTTCAGTTTTAAAAAAAAGTCCTTAAAACTAGATTGTTTGTTTAGGTTTACACCCAAAGGTAATGGTAGAAACCCAGTATCCTGATTTCTAGATCAATTCACACTTACTGATATTGTCTCTTTAGGCCCTACCCTCATTCTTTTCCACCTTGTGCATTATCACAACGAGGAGTCCCGGGCACATCCCGGTGTCTCTGCAGGCACTGCCCTAGGAGATATTCCCACTGATCCACCATCCACCTCTACCCAAATTCCTGAGTCAATCCTCAGTACATTGCAAAGACAGTGATCTCCAACTTCAGTTGCATCAAAATCACCTGGATGCCTATTAAAACTCAAATTGTTCAGCTCTACCTCCAGAGTTTCAGAATCAGTTGGTCTATAAGTATGTAAGATTTTATATTTCCATCAATTGTTGTAAGACATTTCTCCACAAATCTAGCATTTCCTCATATCTTGCAAGCAGAGTCACTGGCTTCCTTTTTTCTAAACTACTTTTCAAGGATTTTGTATAATGAACAGCCTTAGGAGACAGAGATAGTAAGATAGTAAAAGGCAGGTTTATTTACACGTGTTTAATAAAGATAACAATGTTATCTTCTTATCTCCAGGGCAAACTTCAGGCAGACTTAGTGTCCATTATAAAAGCTCAGGATTCCTTAAACTCATGATTCTCCTCCTGTAATGCCAGGTACTTTGTGTGCAGGAATTATCTGTCCCTCCTGTCACTGCCCTGTAAGAATTATGGCTCAGGGACTGATAAAAGCACTTTATATTTTTACAGACTTTAATTTATTTTTAAGGTTTTTGTCTACATCTCCTTTCTAGACATTCCTTGAATTCCAGGATTCCTATTGTGTTCATTCCACTTTTGTTCCCAGGACTTAAAACAGAGTCAGGTACATAATAGGTGCTCAATAAATATTTGTTGAATGAATGAATAAATACATAAAAAGTAAATAAACAATAACCCAATAAAGTTAGCACAACTCAACTCTATTTTATAGATGAAAAAACAGAGGTTAAGAGAGTTTGGGTAACTTGGCCAAAATCACAAAGCTAGTTGGTATTTGAACCTAAGTCTCTGACTCTTCCACCTAAGCTTGTAACCACTATTTTCTCCTCTGTGTCTGTGAAGAGAATCAGAGCAGAGAGCAGACAGCAGTAGGTAGGTAGTGGCTACTTGGTAATCCCGATGATTGTGCTCTTCTTTCTGCGGAAATACACTTTTTAAATTTTCTACCAAAAAAATAACATATATATTTTACCTATGTCTACATATACATATTTATAAATATGCACATATATACATATAAATGTATATCTGTAGATATACATATATATGTGTATATATATATATAAAAAATGAGAAAAATCCTAATTTTAAAAAATCTAAGGAGTGGAATTATTTCAATGATGCTTCTACCACCAAAAACATTTTAAGACCATCTCATTCGGAATTGTCCTCAGAGATAGTGAGTGAGGCACACAAGAAAATGATTCTTCATGCTTTGTCACATTTCATTTTCACTCAAAATGGCCTTGCCCCCATCATCCCTTCACTTAATTCTCTAGACCTGCTCTGACTCCAAATATTGTTGCTTTTTTTCCAAAATCAAACTGTCCCTTGTAGACAAAGATTTGCAACTGCTGAGGAAGTTAAAGGGAGTTGATGTAAACTCTACGGACATCCCACAGTATAGGGCCTGAAAATCATTGTGACCATCTTTAGAATTGGTAGTCTCTGGAGACTAGTCTTTTAAACATGAGCTATGCTTATTTCTAATATATGGGTTTCAAAAGACAATATCCTTAAATCAAGGTCATAGCTCAGGTTTTCCTTTATTATAATTTTTTGAAAAGTGACTGTCCTCTTGTCTGCAACTCTATCATGATGACAGCTATCAAGAACCCTGCCTGTCCCACATTCCCTTGCCATGACAGCCCAGAGTATATTGGAAACACAGAGAAGGAGCTATGCCTCCCACAGCAGCATTTGGACCCATGTAATTTAGATTCACTAAGATAATCAGTGTGTGATCATTAAAAGAACACTGTACTGTTTACAGTTCTTAAGCATTGGGGACATTCTCCTTTGTTCATTATACTCAATTAGAAATTTGAATTAAGGTTTCCATTAAGCAAACACTGATCTCTTTTCCCATGTTTATTGTGGAACAGAAGCCAACAAGCCTCTTTAATTCCTTTCCAAGTTTTGTGTATGAGTTGCATTGTTGAGAACAGGGTTTGGTAATATAATTGCTCTCCCTCTGTGTGTTTGGGCCACTTGGTAGGAAATAGCACAACTCAATCAAAATTCTATCTTCTGAAAACCATCAGAAATTTCCAATCTTCTTTCCTTAGCATTTGGAGATACATTTGCAGAATTCTGAGAAAATCAAAATATACTTTCTGTACGTTGACTTTATAAGTAATCTTATGGTATGGTGAAAAGAACCTCACTTCAAAAATCAAAAACCTGGATTCATGTCTCAGTTGCACTTACTAGCTGGAGGACCTAGGGGAAGCTATTTAACTTCTCTGAGTTGAGGTTTTTATGACTGGAAAAAAAAAAAAAACAGATTTATAATACCAGTGATAACTACCTCAAAAAATTATTATCAATATCAAATGAGATAATATATGTATGAAAATGCTGACAGTGTTTATTATTTAGAATTAACAGTCACATAATCAAATCTCATTGAAGGTAATCTTCAAAGACATACCTAATTTTTAACTTGCCGCTCTAGAAATGCTTCATTATAATACAGTCTAATGTCTCATTGGAACATTTAATCCATCAACAAAGAGCATAATAGGAGGACAGTTTCTATTTAATCATGCAAGAATAATTGTAATAGGAAGGTTACATTTGAAACATCCACTCCTGGGGGTGGGGGAAGGAGATGTATTATGCTTTAGCTTTCAAATTCACAGAAATGGATCCTTCCTTTCTTGTGTGGCATTTCATAATGTTTTTGTCCTAGAAAAGGGGTGGGGCAGGGGCTGCAGAAAGAGGGACAAATTGGAAAGGTCTCATTTCTTTTCAATTACTATAGCCAGACTCCAAGGACATCATTCACAATGGGTAGTACAAGGAGACGCTCCCTCCAGAAAACACTTTAATTATGAGCTGTTGGCATGTGTCCAGGAGCAAGCTGGCTTATCAGAGACTGGGAGGCTGGAGCAAGGCTTTCAACCGTCCAGATTCAGAAAAGGGAATACCCAGGGAGGGACACAAAGTAATTACCATCATCAAGAACAATTGCAACAATACTGGAGTTGGGCTCCAGTTGTTCACAAACAGGCAATTCCTTTTGTGCAGACATTTGTGTTGACCCCCTCATATAGTCGTTCCAGAAGGAAAAAAGCTGGGTATAACCTTTTCCTTCTTAATCATCAACATTTAGCAGGGTAAATGTCATCTGCTGTCTGACTTTTCATTAACCATATAAAATCCTGGGAAACGGTCCCTGCACTTAGAGATATGCTTTAAAAAAAAAAAAAAATTTCCTCTGCTTCTTTCTGTTTTGTTTTAAAAGCCAACTATTTCATTTGCACGCCCCCACCCCCTCCCCCCACCAGGGACTGCTGGAGGGGGCACTTCCACAATCTCCTCATCAGAAGTTTCTTAAGGCAGAATTATTGAAAGCAAATTGGGTAACTACACTAACGAGACTCAATTTAACTGTCATCAGGAAATTATAAAATAGCTTATCAGAGATTGAATGTGAAGGAAAGACCCTGAGGATTGTCATTTAAGAAGCGGTAGGTTAAACTGTGTGGGGAAGATTTCCTTTAGCTCGTTAGTACTTGAAGTCACAAACATTTAAAGATCTAAGACCCGCCAAGGGAACAAGCCTGCCTTCGGTTCTCCTACTGGAGAGGGTGATTAGCTGGAATTAACAAGAGTGCCACTAGGGATTTCTTCCTGGATCAATTCAAACAACAGAGTTACCCTGACATAGAAATCTTAGGAAACAGTTAACCTGATTTTGCCACGCTGCATGCATGCCATGGGAGGAGTGTGTATGTCTGGCATTTTCTCTCTGCAGAGCAGAATGTCACTGGGAAATTACCGAGATAAAAACACATCCACCCTGCACCTGTCAGAGTCAGGTCGTGATGAGAAAAATTACCCCATGGTGCTGGTTCTGTGGGATGTCTCCATTCTACTGCTGAGACTGCCAGTCACTTACTTGTGGCTCCAGGAGCAAATTCCCCTAGGCAGTGTTAATGGTTGGGGGAGGAGGGTGGAAAGCCATCAGTCAACTATTAGCTTTAGCAAGCATTTCACCAGTCTGATTCATTTTGTCTAAGCTGACAGAGTCATACAGTGTAGGACAAGAACCACTTCCAAACTGCCATCTTAGATGGTTCCCCCATCTAGGCCTGGACCCTATCTCTATAATGCATTAGACATACTCCTCAGTAGATGGTATTATAAAAAACAAAACAAAACAAAACACAAAAAAAAACAAAAACAAGAACAAACAAACAAATAAAAACCCAGGGCCTGCTATGAACCAGCACACTGAGGGGAACAGACAGTACTGATTAAATTAAATTTCAGGCTTATCATTTCAGCTAGGCAGAGTGCTAGATTTGTCATTAAAAATATTCCTAAATGAGTTGGGGCTTGCTATCATGAAACCTGAGTTTGAATCCCAGCTCCACCACAACTGCATGACTCTGGGCCAGTCACCCAAGCTCTGGAATCTCATCTCCAAACATGGAGATAATCAGGGGAGGACCCACCTCACAGGAGTAGAACAGGCTTTGGACTAAGTAGTGTATTTCAAACACACTGGAAGACATCAAGCAAACTGACATTTGACTGAGTAGTTGCTCAAACCAAGATTACCCTGATGGTAGCTCAGTAAAAAAATAAGAATGATGATTAACTAAAATCATGGAATATTTGTATCATAAGTCAATCCTGTCTTCAAAATAAATCAGACTACAGAGTGGAGAAAATACATTTTGATTCATTAAACATCCCCATTACTAGGTCTGCAGTTTATATAATACTATTAGAGAACAGAGTTTATCTATCTGCATTCTTGGCAGAAAGAAACTGGCTATCCTCAAAACAAAAAGATGTACCAAAAGTTTATGAGGAAACACAAAATTAAAAAAAAAAAAAAGAAGAAGAAGAAGAAGCAGTGTAAAAATCATCCTTCAGATGTGACAGCTGACAGACTCTTTCCTTAAACGTTAATAAGGGTCCTCCAAGTCCTGTTCTCAACGAGGCTTCAACATTGATCACTCTCCGGTCTTGGGCCTGGCTCATCCATAAAGCAAGAGTCCTGCCAAGTCAGTTTGGAAGAAGCCCCCAGCCTTGATACTTGGTCAAGTTACTCACCTCTCACCTTTGATATGCAAGTCCTTGGCCTACCTTTAGCAAGAATCCTGTTGGGTTAGTTTAGTAAGAAACTCCCCACCCTTGATGTCTCCTCTTTGTAACTTGCCATCCACTGACCCCATCTGATCCTGCTCCTTGGTGACAAACCCCCAGCTGTCTTTGTTGTATTCAGAGTTCAGCCCCATCTCTCTCCTCCATGCCAATAGCCATGACCCCTAGTGCAATGATCTTAAATAGAGTCTTCCTTATCCTTTTAACAAGTATCAGAGAACAATTTTGACACATGAAAGAAGGGAGTGCAGGATCAAAAACACAAACACCATGAACAGGAACCATCTGCTTTCTCACTGTGAGCTCTCCCACCAGGAGCTCCACTGTGACAGCCCAGATATCTCCCAAATTCTGGCCTTAGCAGCACTTGCTTCTAATGCAAAGTCCTATATGGAAGCATCAGATTGGCTCAGACTAGGTTCCCCACCCAAGCCCTGGCTACCAGGACTTGGTATTAAAGAGACCTTATTCTCCCTAGATTCTGGCAACAGAGATGAAGCAGGGGAGGTGTTTCTCAAAATAGGAAGGATTAGAAACGTTAATTCCATTCCATTCTATTCTATTCTAGCCACTGGGTGTGGCCCATATGCCAGAGACTTTCTATATATTGTTTCAGCTAATCCTCACAACCACCTGGGAAGATGAAGAGTTATGATGTCCAGGTTACAGATAGGGAAACTAGGACTCAGATAAATTTGGTGCCTTTTTCAAGAATTATACATCCCCTAGGTAGTAAGACCCAGGTCTTTCTGACTTGATCTTTCCACATCATTCAGCTAGCTCTCACGAGAACGGGCTTAACCATTAGGTCCAGGGCTGAAGGGAATAACAAATGAAAAAAGAAACTGTAAATCACCATGAGAGGAAGAGACCAGTGGGAAATAAAATCAGGGTCTCCTTTTTTCTCTGTAAACACAAGGTCAGGTGTCTCCTCTGCTTGTCTGTGCCTCACACAAAGGAAAAGGAGGGAAGTAGCACTGTGTCACATGGGCAAGCAGGCTCACTGCCCCCTGCTGCAGAAGCTATACCCTACCCCTGAAGGAGGAGGCAAAGCATTCTTGTCTTGGTGCTGTGTGAACCTCACTGCCCCAAGACGCTATAGCTCCCTGTGCCACCAACATGTATGATTCCTATCAGCCAAGCACCAACGGAAACCAGATTGACCAGAGGAGGACGCTCATCAGAAAAGGTTTTGGGGGCACCTGGATGGTTCAGTCGGTTAAGCGTCTGCCTTTGGCTCAGGTCATGATCCCAGGGTCCTGGAATCCAGCCCCACACTGGGGTCCCTGCTCAGTGGAGAGCCTGCTTCTCCCTCTCCCTCTGCCTGCCGTTCTACCTACTTGTGCTCTCTAGCTCTCTGTTAAATAAATAAAGAAATCTCTTTAAAAAAAGAAGAAGAAAAAGAAGGAAAAAAAAAAAAGAAAAGAAAAGGTTTTGTTGGGGCGCCTGGGTGGCTCAGTAGATTAAGCCTCTGCCTTTAGCTCAGGTCTTGATCCCAGGGTCCTGGGATCCAGCCCCACATCGGGCTCTCTACTCAGCAGAGAGCCTGCTTCCTCCTCTCTCTCTCTGCCTGCCTCTCTGCCTACTTGTGATCTCTGTCTGTCAAATAAATAAAGAAATAAAATATTAAAAAAAAAAAGGTTTTGTGCCCTTCCTGTAGATTTTTCTTCCCTGCAAGCCAAGGACATTCAAAACAATAACAGAAATTACACACTGTGTGATTTATGTCTTAATATTTCAACCATTTTTATTCATATGGGGCTGGACAATGGCACGAATAATAATAATTTGAATTTTACATCTAAAAACCTTTCATGGAGTGCCTGCGTGGCTCAGTAGGTTAAGTGTCTGACTTTAGCTCAGGTCATGATCTCAGAGTCTGGGATGGAGCCCCATGTAGTGCTGGGCTTTCTGCTCGGTGGGGAGTCTGCTTGTCTAGCTCCCTCTGCTACTCCCCTCACTCATTTTCTCTCTCTCTCTCTCTCTCTTCCTCTCTTAAGTAAATAAAATCTTTAAAAAATAAAAAAGTTGAAAAATAAAAACCTTTCATATACAATTATAAATATTTTTTCACCAATCCTCCAGATAGGGTAGAATAGTAAAGTATAAAGATTAAAAATAAAAGCCAGGATAGAATCTTTGCTTGGCTATCTATTTAAAGAGCATCTTAGAGAAAGTTAACCTCCCTAGGCCTCATTTTCTCCATCTGTAGAATGGAGATAATAATGGTATCGACCTCACAGGCTATCACAGAAACTGAGCACAGTATTTGTCATGTATTAAACATTAAATACAGGAGAATTATCATTATCATCATTTTTCAAAGGACAACCTGGAGAGATTAAGTAATTGCCAAGATCATGGGCAGCAACAAAGGATTAAACCCAATCTTTTGATTACACTATATCTCTGAGCCTTATATTTCCTACCCAACTTCCTGCTGGCTCTTACACATACACACCATTACTGTTTCATATTGATACTTGAATCCATGATGATTAGCGAAGAAGGTAAGAGATTATGCTCTAGGGCAAACAGGTTTGTAATCAGAACATAGGTTGTAAGTGTTTATCCTCCATGGAGAGCCACCCTTAGCTGGATATGTCTCCAGCACCTTCCTTTTCCTTAGTGTTCTGCTAGGGACATGTTTCCCACGTCTGTATGCAAGAACTTCTCAAACTTCTCTTTTTCTGTGACCTTGTTTATGAATTCTTCACATTCACTCCTTGCAGGGTGAGGTAGGACTTCTTTGCCTATGGGGTACTTTCATCCAACATGGGATTCTCTATCCAAATACAGAACATACCTATGGTCCATAGATTCATAAAAGTAACTTCAGAAAGAAGCTCAGCCAAGAGATGCAAATGCAACACATGAGAAATTGAGGCTGCTTATGTCTCCATGGGGGAAAAAATTCCAATTACTGCATCAGCCCAGAAGATGGGCAAAATCCAGACAGCATTAGGATTTTGAAATAAAGGAGAATAAAATATCCAGAATCCAGCCATGAGAAAACTAGAAGGTAACTTTATTAAAATTGTCAAAAATTATTAATTCTAATATTTTTAAAAATGTATATATAAATGTGGAGATAAATGTATAATGAGTGAATGTACATCCCCTGCAAAGTATAGCAATAATGCCCACCCACCCACACACACACAGGACTGGGACTCTGATACAGAGGTGACAACCCCACCCAGGTGCTGTTTCATTCACTGAGGTTAAATGATGTCGTGCCAAAAGCATGGGCTTTGAGGTCAGACACACCTACACTTAAATCCTTTAATAGCTGCAGAGAGTTGCTGTTTCTGCCTGAGCCTCATTTTTGCCATGGGTAAAAGGGAGATAATTATACCTATCTCACAGGATTGTATCAAGATTAAATTAGCATAAATCAGCTCTCAAGTCAATAAATAGTAGTTTTATTCCAAATATGAGAACTTACAGTAGATATATTTTGTATCAGTGAAGTGCATTACTTTTCCCCAAACCCTTTCATTATTATTATTTTACTTTATCATCAAAACCTGGTAAAGTCAAGAGATAAAATTAAGCCTATTTAATATGGGAAAACTAGGCAAAGAGGTTATTTAGAATCACCCGAGGGCACAAGCCAGCTGGTGACAAAGCTGAGCCAGATTCTGGTCCTTTGATATCCTGTCTAGTCTCCTCTCAGTGTCCTATAGGGGCTTCCTGACATTGCCCCTGAATATGTTTAAACCTTTCAGGTACTTGGGTTCCATGTGTTTTCTCTTCCATTTTCTTTTATTCATTCAAAACTTGATTCTTCTTTGTGCATATATTACTTCCTCTCCATAATTTATTTAGAAATGATTAATACACATGCTAATATAAATTTCTACTTCCCTTCAAAATATCCCCCATCTTACGATCCCTTCCAAGGACTGTCTCTAGTATTAAAAAAATACATATATATATATATATATATACACACACACACACACACACACATATACGCACACACATATATATATATTTATATATATACACACATATATGTACAACTAGACAACCATATGTTAAAAGGTATTTATCATTATCTTGGCATGGGTCTGATCTCAGAGATTTATTTCAAGCTGAAAAATTTTAGGTGTTAAAAAAAAAACTTTGATGAAGCCAATTAGTAAACACATCTATCTAACATCTTTAATATGCTTTAGATTTAATCAAAATAGAAATCAACTTAAATAACTGTACTCAAACTAAAGTAATTTTTTTATGGTTTAAGGTAATATTAAAAAGGTAAAATTAAAATATTATGGTTTAAGGTAATTTTCTAGTCATGTTTCTAAGCCCCCAGATGGACATTTGGCAAAATTATATATTATACATGAACTATTAACAAAATTGAACAAGATGTCCCATTGGTCAAAGCTAACAGTTATGGGAGATAAAATAATCTAATATTGCTTACCATAGAGATAACACTTACTAAAGGTTTATTATTTGCCAGGTATAGGACTAAGCACTTTATAGTACACTGTTGCTTTTTAAAGGCACAATGCCTTATTCTTGTGCCCATTTTAAACCTGAGTGGCAGAGAGACAAAGTTACTGGCTAAGGGTGAGAATCTCACCTTAAGAAAGGGGTAGAACAGAGGACTTGAACCCACTATCTCAATGACTGTTTTTAAAACTACATATTCCATGGGATACCTGGGTGGAACAGTCAGTTAAGCATCTAACTTCTGGTTTCAACTCAGGTCATGATCTCAGGGTCCTGGAATCGAGCCCCAAATGGGCCTCCACACTCAGCATGGAGTCTGCTTAAGACTCTCTTTCTCCCTCTTCCTCTGCTCCTCCTACCTGTGCTTTCTTTCTCTCTTTCTCTCTCAAATAAATAAATAAAATCTTAAAAAAATAAATAAAACTATATACTCTTGTGTTATTTATTGAGACCTCTTCAGTGCTGAGTGGAGTTCAAGATTCTGGTGATACAGGACTAAGCAAGAAAGGCAAAACCTCTGTCCTTCTCAAACATTTTCTTTTGGGAGCAGATGGAAAATCAATACAAGAACTAATGAACAAGATCACTGCAGATGGTGATAAGTGCTATCAAGAACAGGAGACGAGCCAAGGGGTAAGAGCTAAAGGCAGTTGACAATTCCCATGCACAGTTCCTGAAAGCCTCACTGGGGAGGTGACATTGAAACCAGGCTCTGAACAGGAATTCACCTGGCAAGAGGGGCCTGGAGGCCAAGTCTTCGGAAAAGCCCTGCTCAGGAGACCTGCTGGGAGGCAGGAGGAATGGAAACAAAGCCAGGGCAGCTAGAGTGCACCATGGGAAGTGGAGTATGTCAGGAGTTGGGGTTGGAGACAGGCAGGACCCAATCCCATGATAACACACTATCATGTAAAAAGTAAAATCTATGGACATAAACAACCCACTACCCTACTGCAAACACAGCCAAGAGTTACATATTAAAAGATATTTAAGTCAATCGCCTCATAAGAGAAATATTTAGCCTGTATATCAGTATACTATGATCATTATTTCCTTACATTTAGATAGGAAAAAAAAATCATTTTTAGCACTATAAATAAACTTGGGCTTGAGCTATTAGCTACATGAGGACTATTAAAAACTTAGAGTAAGCCTCTGCCTGCTTTCCCTCCAAACTTTATTGGGATAAAATTGGCATGTGACATTATATAACTTCAAGGTGTTCAACATATTGATTTGATACACTTACACAGTGCAATATGATTACCATCATATGTCAGCTAACACCTCCAATCATCTTGCTTTAATTACAAATTCACTGAATGGATCTTAGGGGGTGCAGAGCAGAGAGAGAACCGCAAGCAGACTCCCTACCAAGCACAGAGGCCTACGCGGGGCTCAATCTCATGACCCTGAGATGGTGACCTGAGCAGAAACCAAGATTTGGATGCTTAACCAATCGAGCCACACAGGCATCCGAGAATGGACTTTTTGATATTTATTTAACACAAATGCTGATGCATCATTATTTTTTCAAGTCCTTTTGATGAAAGTTCACAAAAGAAAGGCACAATTTTGCCTTGTATTGATCTCTATAATGTCCAAGCAGACAATAAAAGCATTCATTGGCCCTTAAAAAACATTCACCCTTCAAAGTGTACAATTTAGTGGATTTGAGTATTTGAGTATTTTCACAAAATCGTGCAGCCAACCCTGGTAGGCAGAGTAAGGAAATTGGCTTTTATTCCAAGGGTAATGAGAAGTCACTGGAGGATCTTAAGCAGAATTCTTTTTCATGTTTTTATAATAATTGCCTGACTATATAGTCCTTCCCCTTACCTACTGCACCACTTACTAGCTGAGTGAGCCAACTAATGACCAGGTCACTTAATTTTCCTCCTCACCTGGCTGGGACTTCTCACTCACACTCCACTTTAACCGTACATGATGACATGCAGTTCTCAGATACATGATGGCCCTTCTCAACTCTAGGCCTTTCTTTGCAACTGCTGTTCACTCTACTTGGAAAACCCACTCTACCTCCTACCTCTCTTCCTGCTGGGCAAGTCCTATCATCTAAGATTCTGACCAGTGTCACCTCTGCCCCTGATACTCCAAGGCCCACTGACTCCATTCTATACTTTGGAGATTTCTTTTTATCTCAACTATGAACATTTTTATTATAGAAGTTTTATAACCCCTTGATAAAATACTGAAAAAATAAAAATATATATACTCTACTCTTATGCAAATACTGCTTTAAGTTAAAATGAAGCTAACATTTGTTGCAGAGCACTCTTGTTCCACTTTACAAAACATTGCTATTGTATAGATTGTCAGGAGAGGCAAATACTGTGTCAACATGTAAACACAAATAGTTTCCTAAGGTGCAAGATGCTTATTAACCTATATCCCTCAGGGTATGAACAACTCTGCTCCTGCCTCTTTTCTCCTTTCCTTCCCTTCCCTCACCTCCCCTTCCCACCTCCCCTCCCTTTCCTTTTCCTTTCCCCCTCCCTTGTATCTTTTTTTTTAATTCTTCCTTCCTTCCTTTACTACTCTCTTTTCTTTCTTCCTGATGTATAATTCACATATAAAAATTCACATTTTTAAAGAGTATAACTTAGTGGGTTTTAGTATTTTCACAAATTCTGCAACTGTTTGCAAACTGGTCTCTGTACATAAAGAGCAAGGAGAGACTAAAGACAGAGAGAGGCCAGATTGGTAGGTAGCAGTTTTAATAAGCCCAGGAACTTACCTTCTAGGCTTGTCTTGGGCAGCAACAAACAAGCAAAGATTCTTCACCCACCAGAGTCTTGAGAGTTATACAGAAGCCTTAAGAGATTTAGTCAGGTGTATCATCCAGATGGCCTCAATGACACCTTACTTTCTCAAGACTGCATCCTTGAAAATGACTACCACTGTGGGAACAGTGCAGAGAGCATATATTCTAAGCACAGGAGTGGTGGTGAGGAGCCTCTGATTTGCCTGGGTCCAGGGTAGTTGTGTCATCTCAATGACCTGACCTCCTTGAACAACAGCCACCACCACTATCTAATTCCAAAATGTTTTTCATCCCCCCAGAAAAAACCTTGCATCCATTAGCCGTCACTCCCTATTCCTACCTAACCCCAGCTCCTGGCAAACACTAATCTATCTTCTGTTTCTAAGGATTTGCCTTTCCTGGACATTTCATACTAGTGAGATCCTACAATATTAGTATCTTTTTCTGTCTGATTTCTTGAACTTGGCATTCAGTTTTTAAGGTTCACTCATGCTGTAGAAAATACATCAGTACTTCATCTATTATGGCTAAATAATGTTCCATTTAATGAATATGCCACATTTTGTTTTTCCATTCATCAGCTGGTAGACACTTGACCTGTTTCCACTTTTGGACAACAATGAATAACACTGCTATGAACACTTATGTACAACTCTGTGTGTGAATATGGGATATATACCTAAAAGTGGAATTGCTATCGTTTTTAAGGAACTGCCAATCTGTTTGCTAAATTAGCTGCACCATTTTACATCTCCACAAGCAGTAATGAGAGTTCCAATTTCTCCATATTCTTGTCAACACTTGCTATTGTCCATTGTTTTTATTATAGCCATGCTAGTGGGTACAATGTGCTATCTCACCATGATTCTGATTGCCATTTTCCTAATGACTAATGATGTCGAGCATTTGGGATGTGTTTATGCTTACTACTTCTTTTGCCGGGTTGACAAGTAATGTGTGTTTATGCCCATCTCTCCCCAAGATTATGAGTTCCTTAAGAGTATGTACAGTGTCATTTGTCTTTGCATCCCCAGAAACTGAAATGAATAAAAGAGTAAACAAGCTAATGAAAGGACGTAAGACTTAAGGAATTCCAAAAAGCCACATCACTAAAATAAATAAACCCATACTTAAGTACATAAATAAGTTAATCAATTAATAAATTAAAAGGAAAGATATGGAAAGAAAACAAAAATAGGTAACACAGTGGCAAAATTTTAGACAAAGGAAAGAAAGCTCTGTCAAGATTGGATCATCTAAAGATGAACATATTGACTGCTATTTTAATGAGCAGTAAGAGACACCCAAGCACACAACTGAGGAGAAGGGCATCCAAGCAGAGGAAATGGCTGTGCAAATGCCCCAACACAGAGCAAGAACATAGATGATGAATGGAGATGATAGCCAAGAAGAGAAGAGCATCAGTGAAACAGAACCTTAGCAATACTGATAAAGGTTTGTATCTGTGGTGGTCATTGGGACTGCTCACAATGTTTGGTTCTCTCATTTAGTGAAATGTGATCCAATAGCTGTTCTCTACCCAGCTGAATGCAAGTTAGGCTAATCTGACTTTCTCTGACTAGTGAAAGTTGAGAGGCTGAAAAAATGGGTCACTTCCCACAGAAACTTAAAGAACCAGCCTAGGATTCAACTAATCTGCCTGCCTTGCCTCACTGATATGGAAGCTATCAACCTAGGTCCGTGAGTACCTCTGATCACCAGAGCCCCTAAGCAGACAATATTTATGGGCTTGCACAGCCATAACATAATACCACACCCTGGGTGAATACGCTGAGTGACTTCAACAACAGATATTTATTTCTCATCATTCTGAAGGCTGCAAAGTCTAAGATCAAGGATTCCACTGATTTGTCTGATGAAAGCCTTCCATCTTCCTGGCTATTTACTTACTGTATCTCACATGGTGGGGAAGAGAGAGAGAGGAAGCAAGCCCTCTTGTATCTCTTCTTGTAATGCTATTAATTTTATCATGGGGTCTCATTTTCATGACCTTCACCTAGACCTAATCACCTCTCAAAGGCCCTGTCTTTAGGGTTTCAACATATGAATTTGGGGGGACACAGTCCAGTCCATAGTACAGACTCACAATGGATGTGCAACATGCAAGAAAAATAAATATTATTTTCGTTACCACATGAGATACTAACCCTGAATGACTGGTGCAATATTTTATTCTAAGTTATTTGAAAAGACATTGTGGAGATTTAATCTGGGATATGATGTGATATAATGTACATCTTTAAAAATATGTAAATGTTTTGAAAGAGCAAAGAATAGCAGCAGAGGGAAAGAGAACTATTTGAAGAGAAGTTACAGATGTCCAGAGAAGAGTTAACGTGGTTTGGGCCATAATGGTGAATGTAGAAATGTACAGAAATCATTAAAACTTGCAATGGATGAGTATGGGGAGTATGAAAAAGAGAGTCAGTTACTATCTCTCCATAATAGTGCTACCAGCTCACAGAATTATAAGGGAAAATAAAGCTTTTCTGTGAAAGAATCTTACACATCACTCTTTCAGGGTTCAAAGTTAGCTCCCATTTTCCTGTCTCCTCTACCCATCCCATCATCGCTGCCACGCTGTCCTAGGGCTGAAATCAACAATTACATTTTCTTCAAATTATACCATTGTCTCGCTCTTGTGGGGGACCAGAGTAGGAGAGCCTGAGTCACTAATCACAAAACTTGGCTCACCACATATTTTACCCAGGGCTGGCTTACAAATTTGATTTCTGTTTACTTCTCCTCAACAATGAGCTCTGCTTATGGCTAACAATAAATGATGCGCTATTCACAGGGAGGTAGCTTGATGGGGAAGAAAAATCAAATGAAAGTGGCTCATAGTCCTATTGAGGCAACTCTCTTACTTATAATTATTCCTGACAACCAGAAATTTGTGGAAAGAGAAGATGTTTGGATTATGTTGTTTCCAGTACGCTTGTGACCACTTGACTCCAGTGAAGGGAATTGGCTGTCCCTTCTCTTTATAATAACCACAAATATTTCTTTAGGAGAACAATCAGTTTTTCCTGTAAATACTGTTCAGTTTGGAATTCTATTTGCCTAATTGTCTACTGCAGTAACAAGGTGGAAAATAGTATCATTGTTTTAGCCATGACATATCCAGTGATTTAGAGCAGGCCTCGTATAAGACCGAAATTGTGGACTGCAGACCTCAAACTCCATCTGGATGGGAGTGGGCAAGGGAAATATTTCTTGCATACAATATCTCTGGGTTTAATGCCTTGCTGCTAAGAGCATATTATTTTGGGAAGCTTTTTTTTTAGAAGTTGATGCTCAATAACATAAAGTAGTTCTTACATTTTATATGCATTAAAAGAGAAAATGCTTCTCTGTTGTAATAAGTCTAGGCAGCCTCAGCAGAGTCAAGATAGTAGTGTTGACTATTTGTCCACAGATAGAGAGAGAGAGAGAGAATGTCCCCCAGGCTCCTTTGAAATTGTCTATCAAATGCCCACACCAGCATCATGAAGTCACCTAAACTTTTAATGCCTAAATATTAACTTGCTAGAGAGATAGGAAAGGAGTGAATCTTTGAAGGAAGACAAATGACCCTGGATCAAAAGAGGCTGAGAAAATCTAAAACAGATAGAATTGCCTCCTTTTGCTAATAGTAGAAAGGGTATTCAGGAACAAAATACAGACACTTTGGGGATAGAAAGCAAGCAGAAATTCTTTTGTACCATAGCATTACTAAATAAGATCCCCCTCTGAAAGATGTCTACATGTATTTTTGAATCCCCAGAACATGTGACTATGTTACATGGTGAAGAGAAATTAAGGGTAGAGATGGTATTAAGGTTGATAGCCAACTGTCCTTAAAATACTAAGATTACCCTGGGGAACCTGGGTGGCTCAGTGGGTTAAGCCTCTGCTTTCGGCTCAGGTCATGATCTCAAAGTCCTGGGATCCAGCCCCACATTGGGCTCTCTGCTCACCAGTGAGTCTGCTTCCCCCTCTCTCTCTGCCTGACTCTTTGCCTATTTGTGATCTCTCTCTCTGTCAAGTAAATAAATAAAATCTTAAAAGAAAAAAATACTAAGATTACCCTGGATTAGCCAGATGGGCCCAGTGTAATCACAATAGTTCTTACAAGTATTACAAGAACTAATAGTAATTACAAGGGGAAGACCTATGAAATGAAGAACGAAGGTCTACATTGTTTTAATTTGCCCAAGGACACACAGCTCGAGAGGGGCAAAGCTGGAACTTTTTGAATCAACCTGGGACCTCTCTTCTGTGACTCCACTCCAGCTCTCATAAAGAACCTGGGATATCCTTGTATTGTCTCCTTCAATTATGCCTCGTTTTTATTTCTAGACCCAAAGCTGTGTGAAATTTTCCTAGCAGATACTCTTGTGGTATTTCACAACATATGCAGTAAAGGTTCTTATTTCCAAATAAATATCAAGAGAGGAATAGTCTGTTTAGATTTAATGAATCAAAGAGAAAGGTAAAAATGGTGTGTGCAGAGGTTACTACTTATACCAAAAGCACAGTGGAGGGCATAGGGCATTCTGTTTTCCTTCTCAGTATTTAGATCCTTCTCTGCTAAAGCAAACCCAAGATATGCCTCTGCTAAGAGATCCAAGCTGATTATGAATACAATGCATGGCAACATCTGTGTTTTGCACATTGTTGAACTAAAAAGGTTCTAATGTGTTAGAGCAGAGGCCAAGCAAACAGTATCCATGGTAACTGCGTGTTTAGTTTCAACCGACAGTTGTCAAGAGTATTCAGTCAGATTCTTATATTTGTCTAAAACGGCACCCAATAAATATTTCCCATAACCAACATTTTTATCTTGGCTTGGAAACAAAGGAAAAGAAGACCTGGGTAGGGAAGGAGAAGAGGGGTAAGAATTTACCACAAACTTCCAGAAAGCTAAAATTGATGTTCCACATGTCAAGTGAAAAAGAGCTGAGGAAATCGTAATAGGTATGCATATAGATGTGAGTGGAGATGGTGAAAGATAGTATCAATACCTGGCCCAGACTGTATCATTAAAAGTGACATTAAAACACTCATCAAACCGGGTTGTGAGGACACCTGGGTGGCTCAGTTGGTTAAGCCTCTGCCTTTGGCTCAGGTCATGATCCCAGAGTTCTGGGATCGAGTTCCCCACTGGGCTCCTTGCTCAGCAGGAAGCCTACTTCTGCCTCTGCCTGCTGTTCTCCCTGCTTGTGCTCCCTCTCTTGTTCTCTCTCTCTGTCAAATAAATAAAATCTTAATTTTAAAAAAACCTGGTTGTATTCACAAACTAAGAGTCCACTATTATTTATTGTTTACTGAGTATTTATTCAGGCATTATGCTAGGAACCTTTCAAACATTATTTCTAATCTCCATGAACACACATACATACACACACACAACACATACAAAACCTACAAGAAAGCCATTATTACTTCCATTTTCTACTTAAGGAAGCTGCAGTCTAGAAAATTTAAACAACTTACCCCCATTACAAATTTCATCTATGAAAGATTTAAACTTCAGTCTAATTTAAAAGTCTTTGCTTTTTCCAGTGTTTCATACACTGAAGGGACCAAGAAATATTAATTAAAAAAAGAAGTTCCATCCTTGTTTCAATGAATAGTTCAAAATAAGATATTATTCTGGCAAATAATAAATTTCAAATTTGAGTCTGAGAATTTGTCATTATTACAGTATTTATCAAAAATTAAACAACTCGTGGAGGGGAAAGGCGAGATGTCAGAGGAGTAGCAGACTGAAACGACATCAGATCCCAGGAGTTCAGCTAGATAGGTATCAAACCATTCTGAACACCTACAAATTCAACAGGAGATAGAAGAGAAGAAGACCAGTAATTCTAGGAACAGAAAATCAACCACCTTCTGAAAGATAGGAATGCAGAAAAGTGAATCTGAAGCTACGGGAAAATAGACCGTAGAGGGAGGGGCCAGCTCACGACAAGTGGTGGAGCAGCAGAGCACAAAATCAGAAATTTAGTAGTCTGCTCCACTGAGAAACATCACTCCAGGGACTAAGCAGGGGTGAAGCCCTCACAAGGACAGTGTGGTCACAGGTTCCATGGGGTCACAGAAAGATCAAGGGTGTCTGAGTGTGACAGAGCTGCCAGTATCAGAGCAGGGAAGCCGACTACAGAGACAGAGCAAAGGAGTGAGCTTTCAGATCAGGGTTTCATTAAACCGTGATCCAAAGCACAGTCAGGTCACTGCTCCTCAAGCAGGGACCCCACAAGTGGCAGATCAAGGGAGACACATCTTCCTCCTCTGGGAGGAGCAACATGACACAAATCTGCTGTGTTTGGAGACCCCAAACAGGGCCATGCATCAGAGATAGAAATGCTTGGTCACAGGTTGGGTGAGTTCAGAGTGTGGCCAGAGACCAGGGAGACAGGAGGGATTGACTGCTTATTTGTGAGGGAACACTGAGGAGTGGGGCCCTGAGCTCTTGGCTCCTCTGGGCTGGAGACTGGGAGGCTGCCATTTTCATTCCCGTTCTCCAAAGTGGTAGAGAAAGCATTCAGAGAACAAAAGCTCCAAGAGTGAACCTGAGCAGATTACTTAGCCTGGCTTCTGGCAAGGGCAGTGCAATTTGGCCTCGGGCAGACATTTGAGAATCACTGCAACAGGCCCCTCCCGCCAAAGATCAGCAAGAACATCCAGCCAAGACCAAGCTCACTGATCAAGGAGAAAAGTGGAACTCCAGAGCTAGGGAAAGCAATACATAGAATTCACAGCTTTTCCCCCATGATCCTTTAGTATTGCAAAGTTACTTTTTTTTTAATTTTACTTTTTTATTCTATTTTTTTAACTTTTTCCTCTTTCCTCTTTTAACATTTTTTAACTAGTTTATCTTAATAATGCCTTTAAAAAATCTTTTTAAATTTTCTGTTATAGTCATATTTTATCCCTTCATTGTATTTAACCTTATTTTTTGTATAGATATGTGTTTTTTTCTAAAAAATTTGGAGATACAATTTCTTCTAATAGATCAAAATATATCCTACTCTAGCACATGGCTTTGCTCTAGTCTCCACACTGAGCACATACCCTCCTTTTTTTTTTCTTTTTCCAAACAACTTATCTTATCAATTCTGTTTTTAGAATTTTTTTTTAAATTTTCATCTTTACAGTCATATTCCATCCATTCATCATATTTACCCTTATTTTTGTACATATATATAAGTTTTTCTTTCTTTAAATTTTGGGAGGTAGTTTCTTCTAAGAGACCAACATACACCCAAACTCAAGTGGGTGGCTTTGAGTTCTATTTACCAATCATATATATATTTCTTTTAATTTTTATTTCTTTTCCCCCTTTTTTTGTCCCCCCAGTATTGGATCTCGTCTGATTTGGTTAGCATACATTTTTCTAGGGTCTTTGCCACCCTTTCAGCATTTTATTCTTTCATTCACATATTCTTATCTGGATAAAATAACAAGGCAGAAAAACCCACCACAAAAAAAGAACAAGAGGCAGTACCGATGGCTAGGGACCTAATCAATATGGACATTGGTAATATGTCAGAACTAGAGTTCAGAACAATGATTCTCAAGGTGCTAGCTGGGCTCAAAAAAGGCATGGAAGACATTAGAGAAACCCTATCTGGAGAAATAAAATCCCTTTCTGGAAAAATAAAAGAACTAAAATCTAACCAAGTTGAAATAAAAAAAAAACTATTAATGAGGTGCAATAAAAAATGGAGGCTCTTACTGCTAAGATAAATGAGGCAGAAGAGAGAATTAGTGAGATAGAAGACCAAATGACTGAGCGAAAGGGAGAAAAACAACTACTGAACCACAAGGGGAGAATTTGGAGAGATAAGTGATAACATAAGAGGAAACAATGTTAGAATAATTGGGATCCCAGAAGAAGAAAGAGCGAGAGGGGCAGAAGGCATACTGGAGCAAATTATAAAAGAGAATTTCCCTAATATGGTAAAAGGAACAAATCCCAAAATCAATAAAATCAATAAAAATAGGTCCACACCCCATCATCTAATAGGAAACTGTACAAGTCTCAGTGACAAAGAGAAAATCCTAAAATCAACAAAATCAATATCAATAAAATCAATACAAATAGGTCCACACCCCATCATCTAATGGTAAAACTTACAAGTCTTAGTGACAAAAAGAAAATCCTAAAAGCAGCTCGGGACAAGACATCTGTAACATACAATGGTAGAAATATTAGATTGGCAGCAGACTTATCCACAGAGACCTGGCAGGACAGGAAGGACTGGCATGATATATTCAGAGCACTAAATGGGAAAAATATGCAGCCAAGAATACTATATCCAGCAAGACCATCATTGAAAATAGGAGAGATAAAAAGCTTCCAGGACAAACAAAAACTAAAAGCATTTCAAAACACCAAACCAGCCCTATAGGAAATATTGAAAGGAGTCCTCTAAGCAAAGAGAGATCCTAAAAGTAACAGACCAGAAAGGAACAGAGACAATATACAGTAAAAGTTACCTTACAGGTAAAACAGTGGCACTAAATTCATATCTTTCAATAGTTACCCTGAATGTAAATGGGCTAAATGCCCCAATCAAAAGACACAGGGTGTCAGAATAGATAGAAAAATAAGACCCATCGATCTGCTGTCTATAAGAAACTCATTTTAGACCCAAAGACACCTCCAAATTTAAAGTGAGGGGGTAGAAAACAATTTACCATGCTAATGGGCATCAAAGGAAAGCTGGGGTGGCAATCCTTATATCAGATAAATTAAATTTTAAGCCAAACTATAATAAGAGATGAGGAAGGACACTGTATCATACTTAAAGGTTCTGTCCAACAAGAAGATCTAACAACTTTAAATATCTATGCCCCTAACATGGGAGCAGCCAATTATATAAAGCAATTAATAACAAAATCAAAGAAACACATTGACAATAAAAATAATAGTAGGGGACTTTAATACCCCCCCCTCACTGAAATGGACAGATCATCCCAGCAAAAGATCAACAAGGAAATAAATGCCTTAAATGACACACTGGACCAGATGGAAATCATAGATATATTCAGAACATTCCATCCCTAAGCAACAGAATACACATTCTTCTCTAGTGCACATGGAACCTTCTCAGAACAGATCATATCCTGTGTCATAAATCAGGTCTCAACCAGTACCAAAAGACTAGGATCATTCCCTTCATATTTTCAGACCACAATGCTCTGAAACTAGAACTCAATCACAAGAGGAAAGTTGGACAGAACTCAAATACAGGGAGGCTAAAGAGCATCCAACTAAAGAATGAATGGGTCAACCAGGAAATTAAAGAAGAATTTAAAAAATTCATGGAAACAAATGAAATGAAAACACAACTGTTCAATTTGGGACATAACAAAGACAATCCTGTGAGGAAAGTATATTGATACAAGCCAGTCTCAAGAAACAAGAAAGGTCTCAAGTACATAACCTAACCCTACACCTAAAGGGTCTGGAGAAAGAACAAAGGAGAAAGAACAGCAAAGAAAGCCTAAACCCAGCAGGAGAAGAGAAATCATAAAGATCAGAGGAGAAATCAATGACACAGAAACCGAAAGAATAGTAAAACAAATCAATGAAACTAGAAGTTTGTTTATTGAAAGAATTAATAAGATTGATAAAGCCCTGGCTGGACTTACCAAAAAGAAAAGAGAAAGGACCCAAATTAATAAAATCATGACCGAGGGAGGAGAGATCACAACCAATACCAGAGAAATACAAACAATTACAAGAACATATTATAAGCAACTATACACCAGCAAATTTAACAATCTGGAAGAAATGGATGCATTCCTAGAGACATATAAACTACCAAAACTGAACCAGGAAGAAACAGAAAACCTGAACAGACGCATAACCACGAAGGAGATTGAACCAGTCATCAAAAATAACATAATATACAAGATCCCAGGCCCAGACAGCTTCCCAGGGGAATTCTACCAAACATTTAAAGAAGACGTAATACCTATTCTCCTGAAAGTGTTCTGAAAAATAGAAATGGAAGGAAAACTTCCAAACTCATGAGGCCAGCATTACCTTGATCCCAAAAATGAATGTCCAATGGAAAAAAGTCTCTTCCACAAATGGTATTGGGAAAATTGGATAGCCACATGCAGAAGAATAAAATTGGACCATTTCTTTATGCCACACACAAAAATAGACTCCAAATGGATGAAAGACCTCAATGTAAGACAGGAATCCATCAAAATTCTTGAGGAGAACACAGGCAGCAACCTCTTTGATCTCAGCCACAGTAACTTCTTCCTAGAAACATCGCCGAGGGCAAGGGAAGCAAGGGCAAAAATGAAATATTGGGACTTCATCTAGATCAAAAGATTTTGCACAGCAAAGGAAACAGTCCAAAAACCAAAAGACAACTGACAGAATGGGAGAAGATATTTGCAAATGCCATACCAGATAAAGGGCTAGTATCCAAAATCAATAAAGAACTTCTCAAACTCAACACCCAAAGAACAAATAATCCAATCAAGAAATGGCCAGAGGACATGAACAGACATTTCTGCAAAGAAGACATTCAGATGGCCAAGAGACACATGAAAAATTGCTCAACATCACTCAGCATCAGGGAAATACAAATCAAAACCACATGAGATACCGCCTCACACCAGTCAGAATGGCTAAAATTAACCAGTCAGGAAATGACAGATGTAGGAGAGGATGCAGAGAAAGGGGTACCCTCCTACACTTTGGTGGGAATTCAAGCTGGTGCAACCACCCTGGAAAAGGTCCCTCAAAAAGTTGAAAATAGAGCTAACCTATGACCCAGCAATCACAATACTGGGTATTTACCCTAAAGATACAAATGTAGTGATCTGAAGGGGCACATGCATCCGAATTTTATAACAGCATTGTCCACAATAGCCAAACTATGGAAAGAACCTAGATGTCCATCAGCAGATGAATGGATAAAGAAGATGTGGTATATACATACAATGGAATACTATGCAGCCATTAAAAGAATGAAATCTTGCCATTTGCAACAACGTGGATGGAACTATAGAGTATTATGCTGAGCGAAATAAGTTAATGAGAGAAAGACAATTATCATATTATCTCCCTGATATGAGGAATTCGATGCAGAGTTGGGGGGGCTGGGGAGTAAGGAAGGAAAAAGATGAAATAAAATGGGATCGGGAGGGAGATAAACCATAAGGGACTCTTAATTTCACAAAACAAACTGAGGATTCCTGGGGGGAGGGAGATGGTGGTGTGTTATGGACACTGGGGAGGGAATGTGATATGGTGAGTGCTGTGAAATGTGTATGCCTGACGATTCACAGACCTGTACCCCTGGGGCTAATAATACATTATATTTAATTTAAATAATTAATTAAAAAATTAAACAACTCCATATTTCACTGTAAAATAAATGTGTGAATATTCTTCATTTGTATGTGATTTGCATGTATTCATTCTAGGTCAACAAAGAGTAGAGACTGGGAGGTGAAACCTAGCTGGCTAGGTGCCAGAAACATGAATGTGATAACCCAGAGTCCTAGATAGAGACCTGAGCAGAAAACCAGACAGGAGAAGCTGCCCTTCCACATGGAAGCATCTAAAACCAAACTTCCCCACACCTTTTGGAACTTGAGGCCTTCCTAAAGGGAATTGATGATTTGCCTCTTGTTTCACTTAAACCATCTCATTGCCTGCGACTTTCAATATATCAAGCAAAAGGTACAGAGGTTTACCAAATATCCTGTCTCCACACATGTACAGCCTAGCCTCCCTCATTATCAGCATTCCCTACCAGAGTAGTATATTTGATACAACTGATGAACCAACATTAACACAACATGATGACCTAAAGTCCATAGTTTACTTTAGGGTTCACTCTTAGTATTGTACATTCTATGGATCTGGACAAATTTATGATGACGTGGATCTACCACTATGGTACCATATATAAGTTTCACTGTCCTAAAATCAATTATCTAAAAGATTAAGTAAGTGAGTTAAAAGATCTTTAATATTTACTCATATATTTGTCATTTTTGGCACTCCACTCCTTTCTGTAGATCCTAATTTCCACTTGTCTTCATTTTCCTTCTGCCTAAACAACTTCAATATTTCTTTGTAGGACAGACATGCGGGTAATAAATTTTCTCAGATTTTGATGGTCTGACAGTCATTCATTTGCCTTTTTCTTTAAAGATGCTATCACTGGGTATAGAATTCTAGTTAACAGTTTTTCCTTTCAGCACTGCATGGTTTTGATAAGAAGTCTTCTGTCACTCTTATCTCTGTACCTCTGTGTATAATATGTCCTCCTCTTTGCTTTTGAAATTCTTCTCTTTCTCACTGGTTTTCTTTAATTTGATTATGATGTAGCTTGGTGTAGCTCTCAGTGTTTCCTTTTACTTGGGATTTTTGAGCTCCTTGGATCTGTAGGTATATAGTTTTCATCAAATTTGGGAAAAAAATTTGCCATCCTTTCCAAGAATAGTTTTTCTGATCTCCAATCCTTCTGAGACTTCAATGTTAATTAATCTGAAATTGTCCTGCTACTCACTGAGACCTTTTCCCCTAGTCATTTTTCTCATTATGCTTCAGTTTAGATCTTTTTTTTGCTATGTCTTCAAATTCACTGACACTTTCTCTTCTGTAATATCTTATCTGTTTATCCCATCTAGTGACTATTTTATTTTAGATGCTGCATTTTCATCTCTAAACATTCCATTTGTGCCTCTTCTATTCCTTTTATTTCTCTGCTTATGTTAGTCAGGCTTTTAAAGTTCATGTATCCTTGAACATATTTAGAAGATTTATAAAAGCTATTTTAAGGTCTTTGTCTAATTCCACTAACTTTCTCATTTTAGGAATTGTTTCTATTGACTTTTTTTTTCCTGGTTATGGGTCATATATCTGTCTTCCTTCATGTATCTAGTAATTTTTTATTGGATGGCAGACTTTGCAAATTTTATATTGTTGGGTACTTGATGGTGTTGTATTCCTTAAAGACTGCTGAATTTTGTTTTTGTTCTATATTAGTTTCCTACTGATTCTGTAATAAACCATCACAAACTTAGTGTCTAAAACAAAACTGTTCTTGTAGAGATCTGCAAGACTTAAAAGACGCTAAGGTCAAGGTGTTAGTCTATCTAGTTCCTCCTACAGAATCCATTTCTTGCCTCTTCTAGCTCCTGGTAGCTGCCAAAATTCCTTGACTTGTGGCTGCATCACTCCAATATCTGCTTCCATCAATACTTTGCCTTTTCTATTCTAAAGTGAAATCTCGCACTTAGGCGTCATCCAGATAATCCAGGATAGTGTTCCCATGTCAAGAGCCTTAATGTAATTATATCTTCAATGTCCCTTTTTTCATCCAAGGTAACATTTACAGTTTCCAAGGATCAAGGCGCATATATATATATATATATATATATATATATATATATATATCTTTGGAAACCATTATTCAGCCTATCACAGTGCCCATTTATGTATTTAAAGAGCAAATTTAATCCTTACAATGCTTGCCTTTAAGTTTTATTATGACAGGTCCAGAGTCACTTAGGGCTAATTTAACCCCACTATTAAGGTACAACCCTTCTAAGGACTCTGTCATGCCCTAGAATAACAAGCTAAGGCTTGTGGGAATACGAACTATTCTCAGTGCTATGTGAGCATCAGAAATTTTTCAGCCTATTGCTTTGCAGTGGTTCTTTCCAAGCCCCACGTATTTTCCTCTCATACGTGCACCTATTAGTACTTACTAAAAAATTAGAGGGACCCATCTGCAGATCTCAAGCTCTCTCTCATTAATTAATTCTCTTTCTCTGTGTCTCTCTCACTTGCTTGCTCCCTCAACTCTTGTTTCTCAAATTTTAGCTCCTCCAACCACCCTAAACTTCAATTTCTGTCTCTTCATTGAGACCACTAATCCTGTTTCTATTCCCTTTTCAAAGAGTGACCTGGGAAAATCACTGGGCCTCCCATGTCTATTTCCCTTCTCTTAGGCATCACAGCCCTGCACTGCCTGTTGTCCAATGTCTGGAAATCATTAGTTCATATAATTTCCCAATTATAGGTGTTTATGGCAGGTGAGAAATTCCTGTTGCAGTTCATCTTTCAGGAGAGGAAACAGAAGATTAAGAATTGGGCCTTAAACAGTCAATATGAAAGAAAAAGTCTTGTTACGTGACATAAAAGAATTTAAACCAGCACCTTCCAACCTTCCAACTGGCAGAAGACTATGACCAATATCCACAGGTACAAAGGTGGCAGGTAATCATTTGCATGCTTAGATAAATCCCTTTAGACTAGTATTATTTCAAGTTAATACCTTGATAGTGGAAAACATGATATAAAGTACTAGCAAAACTGATATTGTTATTGTCTTTTGAACTAACCAATCTTAGGAAGCATAATTTAGAAGCATAATTGAGAAGATAAGTTAGAGGATTTTTTAAAAATTTCAACACCATAATGTGCATACAAAAAAGCACAAGTCCTGACTATATACAGCTTAGTACATTTTCATGAACTGAAAAGATATATGTTACCAACACCCAGGTTAAGAAAGTACACTCTCAGCAACCCAGAAGTCCCCACTCATGATCCCTTCCCACTTCCTCCCCCTGCAATGATAGCCATAATCCTGACTTCTAACAATATAGATCAGTTTTGCCTGTTTTTGTATCTTCTACATGAGCTCATAATTATGTGTTCTTTTGTGCTTGTGGGGTTCACCTACATTGTGTATAGTTGTAGATCCACCATTCTCACTGTTGAGTCATTTTCCATGACAACAGTGCAAAACAAATTTATTTTCCTTTCCATTGTTTTTTTTTCTTTTTTTTTTTCCTTTTTTTTTCTTTCCATTGTTGGTAAGTATTTGAGTCTCCAATTTATAGGTATTACAAATAATGCTGTAAAGTACATTCTTATACATATTTGTTGGGGAAAATACATATACTTTTCTAAGGGCATTTATCTAGGAATGATATCTCTGGTCAGAGGTGAGATATATACATATACATATACATATACATACACACACACACACACACACACACACACACACACACACACACATTTAGCCATAAGAGATATAAGAGATACTGCCACCCAGATTTTCCAAGGTGCTTATAATGTAGGTCACTTTTAAAACCCAGCCGTCTGTTTCAAACACCAGAGAAGCAACTCTAGGCTCATATTCTGTCTGAGGTAAGAGATCAGTATCAACAAGTAAAACCAAATTTCCATTTCCTCAGCTGACATGCAGGTATCCTTTCCTCTAGATATTTAAGAGCTATAACAACACATGATAATTGCTCACTAAGTTAAATAACTGAAAATAAAACAAATAAACCTAATGATTTAAAACACCCGAGTTGAAATTTGTTAGCTCTTTGTTTTATAGCAGCAGAATCCTTGTAATCTAAAGCACTTTTCTGCAAAATCTTCATATATAAAACCTGCAAAAGCCAGGGAGTTCTGGAGACAGCTTTTTGAAACCACAGGGCTTTAAGAGCCCAATCTGAAAATATTGCTGTGGTCTATCCCCTTCTGTCTTAGAATAAGGAAATTCCCAAGGGCGGGGATAAATGCCTTCATGGGGTTACCTGGCCAGGTAGTGAGAAACCCAAGGATTAGAACCCAACTTCCTCT
This sequence comes from Lontra canadensis, assembly GCF_010015895.1. Taxonomy (NCBI): domain Eukaryota; kingdom Metazoa; phylum Chordata; class Mammalia; order Carnivora; family Mustelidae; genus Lontra; species Lontra canadensis. The sequence goes on from NW_022630995.1 coordinate 53,550,102, forward strand.
TAACCCCCAGTTCAGCACACTAGCCTCACCCTGCTGAATGGAACCATCACGTGGACTCAAATGCTGTGATAATCAGATTCCTGTCCAATCCAAAGCAAGTGTAAATAGATTTGGGGAGACTCAGATCCCTTTGATAATCCTCATTTGGTTATTTACTCTTAAATAACTTGACTCACATAGAACAACGTATTCTTCTACAAAATTCTACAAAGGAAAAGAACCCTCTCCACCAGTAAGAGAGGGGAAACACAAAACTACTACACCCAGATGCTAGTTCAAAGAAAAATACATTTATTGAATGTGAATGTGGACAACTGAATACCAAATGTGAACAAAATTTATGACCTCCTAAAATCTACTGGAAAATAAGCAATGAGTAAATGTGCCCTTCCAGTGTGTGTATCTACTTCCAACTAACAGAAGATTGGCCTTTTGAATCTGACCCAAATATTTTTTCAAAGTATTGGGGGAAAAATGTAATTTGAATTTTTTCCAAGCAATTGACTTTAGATCTGATTTCTAAAGACCTTGAAATCTTGTACATCAAAGGGCTCTTTTAAAATTTTGCGAAGACTCAAATAAAGCTGAATTCAATTTTCTCTTGAAGAACATATGGACTTTCAAATAGACAAGAAAGGAGGTGGCTGGCAAATATGTTTTCAGTTTTAACACATTGAAAAAACAAAAACAAAATAAAACAAAAATCATGGCTGGATTTGCCCTGGCCCATAATAATGACCATTTTTCCTGTGACTGATGACTATAAAGGTTTTTCTTATTATTTTATATGAAATAATTGTTCTTTGTACTAATTGTACTTGAGTAGTTTCAGGAAATGGGCTGATTTTATAAGACAAGGCAAGCCTCAGAAAAAATAAATAGTTCCTTATAAATCATCTGGAATAGAGACTATTCCCAGAAACTAATAAAGGTAAGTCCAGATTAGCACCAAGATGTAGACTGTAAATCTCAACAGAGAATCTGGGTTTAACTAAGAAGGACGAGGAGGAGGAAGAGGGGGAGGAGGAAAAAAGAAGAGGAAGATAGGAAAGAAAAGAAGAAATTCTAGAACTATTATAACAAATCAATGAATTAATGAGTCCAAAACTAGCTCTCTGGACTCTGGCATCAGAAGGGTTCTGTTTTGTTACTGAATTTGCAGTTTTTGGTAAAATGCTTTTTTGTTTTGTTTTGTTTTGGGCCCCCACCCCAAGGAATAAATGCATGAGGGCATTTGCCAGAACCCAAGTGATCCAACGTCTTAGTTACCAGAGTTTTTCAAGCATGTATTTATCTAAGAGTGTTAAAAATAATTCTTCCTATCCCTGCTATAGCCCTGGTACACAATTAGCCCCATCTCCTCAACATTTCAGAGAGACAAATCTGATCAAATGATCAAATTAGGATCCTGCCCCTTAGGTAGCTAATTGGGGGTTATGCATATGGCATGAAATTGGAGGGGACTAAGTGAGTTCATGTTGTGAAAGGAGGAAGGAAGAAGTCCTTCCAACTGAACTGGGATGAAGGGGCCAAGATCAGGGCTGCCTCATTATAGAAAGGGCCTATAATTTGTTGCATGATCCACTCCCTACCTGACTCTTCCAGTCCCACTACCTACTCTAGCAATATTCATCCAACAGTTCCCATCCTACCGTAGTAGGAAGGATTAGTCATACGGAAGCCCCCTCTGGCTCCCTGAACATGTTACACTGTTTTATGCATTTAATTCTGGGGATATCACTCTCTCTCCCTCTTCCTTTCTCCCAGACCTGCTATTCTTTGTTTGAAGACAACAGCTCTAGTACTATCCTAAACAAAATTAATCAGTCCCTAATACTAAAAAAAATGCTAACCACTGTTTACTATTAAACACATCTATGGATCAAGTACTATCCAAGGCATTTAACTCCAAACAACACTCATATGAGTAATGGTTAGGATTCTCAATTTATAAATGAGGAAGCTGGCATATGTTTAAGAAGGGAACTGTAAGAAAGAAGGAAAAGGCAACTAAATGTATAGGGAGAAAGAATGAGTGACCCCCAACATGATTTATAAATTAGATCCCCTAAGTGATTTCAGTACTAGTCACTCCACCATTATAGCATCCTTCTTCTGATGCTTCTCAATCTGCTGTAATCTGAATGTTTGTATCCCCCAGAACTCATATGTTGAATTCTAACCCCCAAGGTCATGATATTGTGAAGTGGGGCCTTTGGAAGGTAAGTAGGTAATAAGGATAGAGCCCTCATGAATGAGATTAATGCCTGTAAAAAAGGATCAAGAAGACTCCCTTGCCACCTCCACCCACCATGCAAGGACACAGCAAGAAGGCAGTAGCCTAGGAAGGGGTCCCTTACTAGACATGGAATCTGCCAGTGTCATGATCTTGGACAAGCCCCAGAACTGTGAGAAATAAACTGTTGTTATTTATAAAGCATCCAGTCTGTGGTATCGTGCTATTGCAGCCCAGACGTCTAGGTCACCATCATCAAGTATTCGATAAAATGTAAATACATTAGACATGTTGATCAGAATTCTTACTCAAGTACAATAGAATCCACTCCAATTGGTTTAAGCATAAAGTAATTTAGTAAAAGATACTATGTGGTTCACAGAATCTCTATAAAATCCAAATTACCACATGTATGCTACATAATCCAGCATAGATGCAACTAGGTAAAATGCATCTAGAAAAACCATTCTGGCCCAACTTGAGACTATCCTAGAGGAACCATCACTGCTCCAAATGCATGTACAATACCCTGGATTGGGTGCTAGAAATACCACACCAGTTGTCCTAGACACCTTCCCACCAAACTTTTAGAAATGCTGGTCTCTTTATGGCATATTGCCCCTTCCCTTTGCTTACTTTCACCTCCAACCTGGGGGTCTTTTGATTGGCAGATCCTAGGTCAGGTGCCTACACCCTAGCTACAAAATAGTTAAAGCAATATTGGTTTTGGCTCTCCAGGTTCTATAATACAAGAAACCAATTTCTAAGTGTTGGAATAAGTTTTGAGGCAAAAAACAATTTTTGATCTTTAGTAGCTACCAAGTAAAAAGATAAAAATTGAGATGTGGGGAAGGGGCTTGATGGCCTTCTAAGGCAGGGAAAGGGTCCTCAAAAAGAGGACAGAGGGCTTCAAAGATGGTAAACACTCAAGGGATAATAACAAGGTCATTCTCCTGGTGGTGGTAGCCTGGGAGAGGTGGGAATAAACTACCTTGAAGAGAAGCTAAAGTGACAGCAGCCAGTTCTAGACAGTGTATCTATTCCAAATAATTTATGCTAATTTTTACACTGGAGCTGCCCATTTTGTCTCCATGAACTACTTCAAGCCATTCATAGACAAGCTGAGGTATATCAGGAAAATGGAATAATACAAGCAGAGATAAAATTGAGAGAAGCAAAATGCTGTATCCTGGATAGAAAATTCTTTGGAAACAGAAACCCACACTGTTTATAACATTCTTGACATCAGTGGCACATACAATAGCTGAAATACATAATACTAAGGAAACTGCCATTCTAAAAACACATTGTACATTAAGTGACTTTGGAGAAATATGAAATGATATCAAATTGATAGATAATTGATGAAAACAAGTTTTTGGCAAACTGATGTTTCAACACATTGGTCATTTAAAAAATTGACATGTCTAATGCTTTTAGGAAATTGCTATTAAGCCAATCAGCCTAGAACTATTAGCCCAAACATCTCTTCCTCAGACTAGCCAATCCCTTCTAATTACATAACTGTTGCTTTTAATTCATGACACTTAGCCTTCTCTGAAATTATTTTATTCATTTTATTACTTTGGGGTTGTATTGTGTCTCATCTCACCAGAAAATAAATTCTGTAACATGTCTTATCCCACCTCTGTATCCCCACCATCTAGAACAACCCTAGTACATAGTTGGTGCCTGATAAATGTTGTTCCCTAACAGTAGTAAGTAATGATGCTTACCTTACAGAGCTATCAGTAAGATTAAATTTATCAGCATGTGTCAAGCATTTAGAAGATTATTTGGCACATAACAGGAAGGGGCTCAATAAATGCTAGCTATTGTGATTTATTTCAGAACAATGCTCATATTCTTTGTATTCTCATATTAGTAATAAATATTCCTTCTAAAAACTTGTGCTTAATTTACCTGTATTCTAAATATGGATTTTAGTCAGAGGACCAATGGTGGTCCCACAGTAGTTCCACGTGGTCCACAGGCTGGTCTTTGCAACATTAATGTTTAATGTAGTATAATAATATACATTTACATCTGCTACAGATTAATAATTTACATGTGATATTTAATATGAACCAGAATTCAAATCCTTAGTGCATCTTCAAAAATGTTGCCATCTGGCCCTCAAGTCCTGGGGAATATTTTGCGGTGAGAAACCAGAAGTGGGAGGCTTGTGGTCCAAGGGGTTTCTCTGCTTCTATGCCCCTCCCACCAACAGAGGTGGCCTTGAGAAACAAGTAATTAATAAAGGTTTAAGACCTCAGGAGCAGATGGAGCTGGCCCCCTAGATACCTTTTCAAACTTATAATTAAAGACTACTTTGTGTGTTTGTCTATTGAACATTGCAAACCTAGAATATTGGTGCTGCAAAGAACTCCCAACATAACCCAGGTCCTCCCTTCATTTCACAAATGAGGGAACAGAGAAATAAAGTGAATTAATCAAAGATACACAGACTGTTTTAAGAAGAGCCAGTTCTAGAGACAAGTTATTTCTGTAATAATATAATTTCTAGTTTTCCTGAGTTTCTTTTTGGACAGATGTGCCTGAATTTTTAAGAGACAGTATTCATGAATTTTTTTAAAGCAATTTACTCTTTGTAATCTCAGGAAATCATTATTCTATCTCTCTTTCGTGTGCTGACTTTTGTTTTTTAGAGAGGTTCCCCCCTCCAACTTTGGATTTTTTGTTTGACCATAACATTTTTCAAACCCAAAGGCATGTTCAGACAGTAGGAAAGCTATCCCTATCCACACAATGCTGAGTCCACCATAAGAGTTTATTAAATGTTTGTGGCCTTAAACCAAACTATATTTTTTGTGGTCCAAATTTAAGAGCTTACTGAGGAATAAAGTCAAAATTATTTCTTAAAGTAGGAAGGTTTATGTTTTAGTTATCCATTTCTTTCACAGAGGTGAGGAAGACAAGATATAGTAGTTAAAAGTGCTGCTTGCTTCAAAGATAGTTGGAGCTGAGTCTGAATTCCCACTCCACCATAGATACCAATGAAGTCACCAGAATTTATGAGGACTGACCTGTTTTCAGAGAGCAACTGGCAACTGTGTAGGGAAGAAACCAGACAAATACACATGGGAGGCAAGGAAACATGTAAAGAGACCACAGCAACCGACAGGACCAAAAGTGGTGAGTGATTATGTCATTCCCATTATCTAGGATCACCAACAATTGGCAATAATCGCCCTCCAAATCAATCCTACCAGAGGAAGGTTGAAATACATACATACATACATACATACATACATAGGAGAGAGGGAGAGTGCAAAAGCGGATGGAGGGGTGAGGAAAGGAAGGGAGGAAAGGGAGGAGGGAAGGAAAGAAAGAAAGAAAGAGAATGAACAGACAGAGAAAAGCAGGGAGGAAGAATCCTTTATTTTTTCCTATCACCCCCAGTGTCTTTTGCTCAATGGATTTTATAAACCAGTGGTTCTCTCAGTGTGGTTCCCTACTAGCAGCATAAGCATCACTGGAAGCTTATTAGAAAGATAAATTCTTGGGTAGTACCCCAGGTCAACTAAATCAGAATCTCTTGGATGGGACGCAGTAATTTGTGTCCTAACAAGCCATTGAAGTAATTCTGGTGCACACTCAAGTTTAAGAACTAATGATGTGTGTGTGTGTGTGTGTGTGCACACACACACACACAACATAAGTACAAGGTGTACATAAAGTCCTGGTTCAGTTCAAATAGTAAATAAATCATGTCTGTGTAACATATAAAACAATTTGCAAAATACAACATAAGATAATTATTCAAGACTTAAATAAACTCTTAATTTGTTTTAATACCTTTATTCCATTTTCTAGGTTATAAATCCTATATATAATAATGGCTACATCCAAAGGTATCCAGTATGATGGCAGACTTGCTAAATGTTAACATTCAAAATTTTAAATCTGAATAAACCCTCTGCCACATTTTGCAGATTGCTCACATCCTATATAGAAGCAGATTTATTACAAATTAAAACTGCACAAGAATTTTATGGACACTTTCATATATAAAATAAATTTAGGTGTATTTATGTATATTTACATAATTTATGTGTATTTATAGATTTATACTTAGGTAATGTATAAGGATTTTTCAAATTAGCTGTTCTTCATGATGTATTTAGTAGAACAGATGGGCTGTGATTTTATGAGTACAGGGGCCTTGGTTATAGACAGATTAGTTTATTCCATATTCCCAGGACATCTTTGATTTTCTCTACATTTGCTCATGTGTTCTCCCAGCCTGAAAGGTCCTTCCCATGCTATAGGTTCTGCACCCAATTCTAATGTGGGAAGGGGGTTCCCCTCGCACCAACAAGCAATTCTCTGGACACCAAGTGGGGGTCCTACAGTTCAACTCAATTCTGATACTGTCTATCCATAGGCAGCATCAGATCCCACAGTTTAAGGTCTCAGTCCTACAAGATCTCCCCCAGTCCTGCCCCTCCTCCAACCTCAGATGCCACAAGCCCAGGTGGTCATCTGTGCTCCTGACAAACCAGCTATAGAGTGGAGGTTCCAACAGCCCCCTCCTTGGACACAGACGCCAGTCACAAGTCCAGGTTGTTACCTGTACTTCTCACAAACTGGCTATAAGCCAGAGGTTCCCAGATGCCCTCCTTGGGTGTGACTAATCTGCTAGAGCAGCTCACAGAACTCAGAGAAACATTTATCTTACTAGATCACCAGGTTTTCTGTAAAGGGATATAATTAAGGAGCAGCCAAATAGAAGAGATGTGTATAGCAAGGTAGGTGGGAAGGCACTTAAACTTTCATGCCCTCTCTGAGAGCACCACTCTCCCAGCACTTCCACATGTTCACCAACCTGGAAGCTCTGAACTCCATCTTTTTGAGGTTTTATGGAGGCTTCATCACACAGACGTAAATGATTAAATCACTGGCCACTGGCAATTGATTCAACCTCCAGTCCTTCTTCCCTCCCTGGAAGTCAGGGGGTAGAATGAAAGTGCCAACCCTCCTCTGTTGGAATTCTTTGAGAGGACATGACTTCCAGTTGGCTTGAGACCTGGACCTGGGCAATTAGAGCTCCTCACCCACTTCCTTGTCCTTGGAATGTATGTGTAGCCTCTTATTCCCTCACTGTTTTCAACAACGTAGCACTGAGATAGTGATGTGGGGTTGAGAACACCTACATGTTACAAGTGGCTGAATTCAGTTAAGCCCTCTTTATAAACTTCTAAGATTCTGGTAGACAGGTAGACAGGTGTGGATATCTACCAGTCACCTACAATCTGCAGTGACCCACCTCTTCCTTCAGTCTCTCCCTGCCCTCCATATATAGGGGCCAAATTCAGATTTCACCCAGGTTAAGCTCTCAAGTTTGAGAACCTACACCCTCTAATCACAAGATTGGTTCTTCTGGCAACCAGTTCCTTCTGGATCCAAAAGTCGCCACATTATCATAACAAAAGACACATTTACCATTCCTAAGCTCTTGTTAGGAAATTCTAAGGATGATAGGAGTGCCAGAAATGGAGACAAAGTCCAAATCTATCTTTCTTACTAAAAATTACAATAACCACACTCCTTTCAAACAAGTATCTGTCCTGCCCTGCAAAGCTTCACATGATGACCTAGGTTGAAAATCCAAGTAATGTTTAATGTTTAATGTTTCTGAGCTCACCAGCTACAAGACCTGGAGGTTCTTAAGCAAGCAGTATATCAACTTTGCTAAGGTTCACAAGGAGAGAACTGGACCTTAAGGGCAATTTTTATGTGCTGGGTCAAATGACAGGCTGGGCACCAGTTTGAGGTGAAGAACCTAAGGGGTAAAATTCTGGAAAGAGACTGGCCTGGGAGATCTACAGAGCCACAGGCAAAAAGGCTAAGCAAATGACTTGACCTTGGGACCTTTCTTTGACCTATAGGACCTAAAGGAGAGCTAAGCCTTTGGGACTTTGGGTTTTCTCTGGCTACACAGCTGGGTTAGTGAGATTTGTAGCTCGTGCCCGTGAAGAACTAGGGAAGTGAGAAGCTTCCTTCTGATTATTGATAGAGGTCCTAGACTGCCACCTAGTTCAAAGTCCACTATGCCTCCCAGAATGGTGGGGCTCCTACCATTTAACATACCCCAATAGCTGGACCTCAGCCCCAAACACAGGTGAGGGGAAAATGATACTCTCCCCAAATCCAGAGAAGAATGAAAAAAAACATAGAATATGAGCAGAAACTAACAAAACAGAACAGCTAGAAGAATAAAAATATTTTAAGGAAGCAATTGAGATCATCATCTAGCACAAACAGTTTTAGGAGTAAATTATCTGTAAAATATGTATTCACAGAGAGTACAGTGATATAGAGAATAAATGCAAAAGAAATATAGAAAAAAAAAGTTAAATTTCCTTTATAGCACACTGACAAGTACTTAGGATAGGAAGGGTGACCTTCCTCCAGGAACTCAACTACCTTGCTAGAGGCAAAAGGCCGACTTAGGGTGACATTAGCCTGACCTCCACGAACCTGTAAGTTTTCTGTAACATATGAAAATCCGTGTGGAAAAAACTTTATCTCTACCCCATCCCACCAAGATATATGTTAGCAATCATCCTCTAAACATATAGTCCACTGAAGGGTCTCATGAATAAGGTTTTACTAAACAGAAGTAAATGACCCTTCAAGATCCTGGAAACCTTGCTTCCAAATTCCTAAAAGACTTATACTACCTCTAATCCCCTCACCCAACTTGGAAGTATGTAATCAGTCAATCCATACAATCTCAGTGCAGCTCTTTCTGCTCAAGAGCCTTGTCCCCATGCATTAATAAAACCACCTTTTTTGCACCAAAAACATCTCAAGAATTCTTTCTTGACTATTTTCTCCCAGACCCTAACATTTCACATCACTAGAAGGGAATGTGCAAAGAAAGAGAGTTTGACTTCTTTGCCAATATGAATACATTTTATTTCTTTTTGTTGTCTGATTGCTATTGCTAGGACTTCTAGTACTATGTTGAACAACAGTGGTGAGAATGGACATATGACAGGATACTTTATATGGAAAACCCAAAAGACTCTACCCCCAAACTACTAGAACTCATACAGCAATTCAGTAATGTGGGAGGATACAAAATCAATATACAGAAATCAGTTGCTTTCTTATACACTAACAATGAAAATATAGAAAGGGAAATTTGAGAATCGATTCCATTTCCTATAGCACCAAGAACCATAAGATACTTCAAAATAAATCTAAGCAAAGAGGTAAAGGATCTGTCTCAAGGAACTACAGTACACTCATGAAAGAAACTGAAGAAGACACAAGAAGATGGAAAGGCATTCCATGCTCATGGATCAGAAGAATAAACATTGTTAAAATGTCTCTACTGCCTAGAGCAATCTATACTTTCAATGCCATCTCAATCAAAATTCCACCAGCGTTTTTCAAAGTGCTGGAACAAACAATCCTAAAATTTACATGGAACCAGAAGAGACCCCGAATTGCTAAGGAAATGTTGAAAAAGAAAAACAAAACTGGGGGCATCACTTTGCCTGATTTCAAGCTTTACTACAAAGCTGTGATCACCAAGACAGCATGGTACTGGCATAAAAACAGACACATAGACCAGTGGAACAGAGTAGAGAGACCAGATATACACCTGCAAATCTATGGTCAAATAATCTTTGACAAACCAGAAAAAAATATCCAGTGGAAAAAAGACAGTCTCTTCAATAAGTTGTGCTGGGAAAATTGGACAGCTATGTATGGAGAATGAAACTTGACCATTCTCTTACACCACACACAAAGATTAACTTGAAATGGATAAAAGACTTCAACATGAGGCAGGAATCTATCAAAATCCTAGAGAAGAACACAGGCAGTAACCTCTTTGACATCAGCCACAGCAACTTCTTTCAAGACATGTCTCCAAAGGCAAAGGAAACAAAGGTGAAAATGAACTTTTGGGAATTCAACAAGATCAAAAGCTTCTGCACAGCAAAGGAAACAGTCAACAAAACAAAGAGGCAAACCACAGAATGGAAGAAGATACTTGTAAATGACAATACAGACAAAGGGCTGAGATCCAAGATCTACAAAGAACTCAAACTCAACACTCAAAAACCAGATAATCACATCAAAAATGGGCAGAAGACATGAATACACACTTCTCCAAACAAGACATATAAATGGCTAACAGACACATGAAAAATGTTCATCATCATTAGCCATTAGGGAGATTCAAATTAAAACCACATAAACAATGAATTCTGAAACACTGAAAAGAAATTTTAAAAATAAATAAATAAAAATTAAAAAACAAAAACCACCTTGAGATACCACCTTATACCAGTCAGAATGGGCAAAATCAACAAGACTGTAAACAACAAGTATTGGAGCTATTGGTGGGAATGCAAGTTGGTATAGCCACTTTGGAAAACAGTGTGGAGAATCCTCAAGAAATTAAAAATAGAGCCTATGATCCTGCAATTGCACTACTGGGTTAGGGTTAGGCCTCAGTTGTAGTCTTGCCTTTGCTCTTCATTATATGACCTTGAGCAAGTCATGTCTCTTGTCACTGAAGAAAGGTCTCTGCATATAAGAATTTCTAAATTCTTTATGTTTTAAAATTATAATTATTTCAAAAGAAATTGGTTGCCAAACACCACTGAGAAAAAATTATAAAGGTTGAAGTTATTTTTTATTTATTTAAATTCAATTAGCCAACATATAGTACATCATTAGTTTTTGATGTAGAGTTCAATGATTCATTAGTTGCGTATAACACCCAGGGCTCACCACATGACATGACTTCCTTAATTCCCATCACTTAGTTATATATAATGGAATGGTTTGCTCCTTACACTGAGATACAAAACACACCTCATTACTTATTTTGAATCATAGCTATCATGTTTAACCTGAGGTTCATTCACCAGGGTAACAAGAAAAGCAATCGCAATCATTTTTCCAATTTCACTACCCTCTTCCCTCCTGAGATTCAACAAAAATCAGAGGATTTAAATGGCATCTAGAAAATGAAAACAAGCCTCTGGTTTTCAACCCATCCTGATTGCAACTGAGATGCTCAGTGTCCATGATCTTGTACTCCATTAGAAGGGTGACAGTTTATCCTCTCAGTGTTTATCAGAGCTTTCTAAGCCTTGACACCTTGTTTCTAGCCCACACAACCTTCTACTCCAGCACCCATCTGACCATCTCCAAGAGCTTCACGGGATGGGGGCATAGAATCTTGCCACATTGAGAAACCTCTCACGTCTTCAAATCCTCAGTCTTAGGGAACCTGATGCTCTGCTGCTGAACTCGGGTAACTTTCAACTCTCCATCTTTAGACTCCCTCTGCTCCTCATCAAAAAAATCAATCTCCATTTCTTAATGAAAATAAAGTCTTATGAATTCTTCCTTGGGCCTCTGGAATACAAGTCTGAGGTTGGAGGAGGGGTACAAAAGGAAATTATTATCATCTTTTCATGAGTCTGCTTATGATAGTTAATATTATGTTTCAGCTTGGCAGGGCAACAGTGCCCAAACATTTTGTCAATATTATTCTGGACATTTCTGTAAAGGTCATTTTGGATGAGATTAACATTTAAATCAGTGGACTCTGAGTAAAGCAGATTATCCTCCAAACTGTGGTGGGCCTCATCCAATCAGCTGAATGCCTTAATAGAACAAAGACTGACTTCCTTTGAGCAAGAAGGAATTCTATCAGAATACTGCCTTTGGACTCAGACTACAACTCTATCATGGTTCTCCAGCCTGCTCTGCAGATTTTGGATGTAGACCTCCATAATAGTATGATCCAATTCCTTAATCTGTCTCTGAAAAAAGAAAAAGAAAAAGAAATGGAGAGGAGAGGAAAGAAAAGAAGAAAGGGGAGGGGAAGGAAGGGAAGAGGAGAGAAGAGAAACGGGAGAGGAGAGAAACGGGAGGGGAGAGGAAGGAAGGGAAGGGAACAGAAGGGAGGAAGGAAGGGAGGGAGGTAGTGAGGAAGGAAGGAAGGAAAAGGAGGGAGGGAGGGAGAGAAGAGAAAAGAAAAGGAGAGAAGAGAAGAGAAGAGAAGAGAGAAGAGAAGAGAAGAAAGAAGAGCATAGGTTTCTATCTGTAGATAGATGATAGATAATAGATAGAGATATAACCATATATATAAGCATACCTCAGAGATATTGCAGGTTTGGTTTCAGACCACTGCAATAAAGCAAGTATCTCGAAAATCTCAATAAAGTGAATCAAATACATTTTTTGTTTCCCAATGCATATAAAAGTTGTGTTTATACTATAGTGCAGTCTACTATGTGTGCAATAGCTTTGTGTCTAAAAAATTTTATATACCTTAAAGTATACTTCATTGCTAAAAAATGCCAACCATCAATAGTAATCATTGGTCACAGATCACTATAACAAATGTAATAATAATGAAAGAGTTTGAAATATTCCAGGTATTACCAGAATGTGACACAGAAACACAAAGTGAACAAATGCTATTGTTGGCAAATGGTGCCAACAGACTTGCTCAACACAGAGTTGCCACAGCCTTAACTTGTAAAAAACAAAACAAGAAAAAAAAAATACCCAATACATCTATAAAGCACCATGAAGCAAAGTGCAGTAAAGGTATGCCTATACACATAACATACACATATATAGAGAGGTCAATTTCTAGAGACAGAGAGATAAAGAGGTGGTAAAAATGGACCTTTACTTCTCTGATCTTACTCCAAAAGTCACAAAACCCCAATCTGACCATGCAAAAAACAGCACACAAAATCCAATTGAGGGACATTAGACAAAATACCCAACCAGTACCCCTCAAAACTGTCAAGGTCATAAAAAGCAAAAAAGGGTTGCAAAACTGCCATAGCTAAGAGGAGCCTAAGGAGACATGACAACAAAACATGATGTGGGATCCTGGATGAGATACTGGAACAGAAGAAGATATGAAGTAAAATCCACGGGAATATGAACAAAGTATGAATTTCAGTTAATAAAAGGTCTCAACGGTTCATGATGATGAACTCAAAGGTTCATCAAGTATAATAAACATGCCATACTAAACTAAGCTGTTAATAGTAGGAGAGCCAGGGTACAGGGTATACGGGAAGTCTCTATACTAACTTTGAAATTGTTTTATAAATCTAAAACTGCTCTAAAATTAAGTTTATCTTTTAAAAAATCACCTGGCTACAGTAATAAGAAAAACAGTAGTTTAAAGAAAACTGTGATACCCAAGAGAGTTAAGAATAAGGAGCTTCAAAAAGCTACTTGGAGCTCTCTGCTTATTCCCTTGATAGAATTATACACTTAATTTTGACACTTCATTTGTCCGTTGGGAATGGAAACAACACAGATATGTTCTATTCTGGCAAATCTAGTTTTGTTTTCTTCTTTTGTTTTCTTTTGTTCTGCCTGTTTCTTTAATTTGTGAACAGAATTGAAGCAATCCAACTTCTTAATTCAAGGCATACTGTTGTTATTGGTGCTTGATTCACTTTTTATTATTATTTATACCTGCTTATTCACAAACCCACTCTATTTCCTCCTACCCACATAAGCAACCATTTTAACATGCTTTATGAGAATCTGACAAAAGCTCACCATCCCATAGCCCAAAAAAGCCTAAAAAGTGATAATACTGCCAGTGCCTTCTTTTCTAATAGTAAAAACCTTATCAGAGATTAAAATCACTTAAATGGGAGCTTCAGAGTGACAAGTGGTATTGAAAGGCTCAGTATTGTTCCAAAGCTGTGGGTTTAATAGGACATTATTAAACCATTTAATCTCTCCTGCAGAGACATTTCACGCTGTCCCTTCAGGGAACTTTCCCCGTAGGAGGTCCTGGAGTCAGCCTGTGGCCAAGTTGGTGACAGTTCAAGAAGTTCATCCTGCTCTAATTTCAACTGAGCAGCAAGAGCACTAACAGCAGGAAATTCAAATTTGAAAATATCAAGGAAAAATACACACCGCCTTTCATTTCCCACCACCCAGGATATTAAACCCTGATGACCACGGGGAAGGCAAGGGGAAGACAAATTTCAGAAATAAGCACTGCTATTCTAAGTCGTCAGGTCATTTCAAGTGACAAACATGCCCATTTTATTTCTGGGGGAGTCACCATCTTCCCTAAAGGGAATAGAAACATGCTCTTAGAAGCTAGTTTGTCAAGGGAATAGAGTTATGTAAGGAAACTGACTGGTTCTACAGAGATTAAAATTCAGAGTTTTTACTTGAATGATGTTGGTTTTGAATCCAGCTTTGTTAGGTCATTCCAGCACACTGCTGCAATCTGATCCCTGTAAAACCTATGCAGTGTTTCTCCTTCTCTGGCAGCCAAAGTACACCTGTCAACCTTTGTTCTATAATCTACCTGAGGCAGCAGATAAGAACCCGAAGAAAGCTTTGGAGGAAGGGAAACAGGGCTCCAACCCCAGTTCAGCCCAATTCAGCCCTTACTCCCCAGGGAAGTCGATCTATTGTTCCCTTTCCAGACATCAGTTCCGGCATTTTAGGATTACAGAAAACAGTACTAATGGTTACATTCAGCGGTTTGACTCTAGTCAGACTGTAAAGCAAGAGTCATGTCATTTTTTTTTTTTTTAATCTCCAGGAAGGCTGCTACTTTGGAGCCCATGTGTCACTATATTCCATTTAGACCAGCAGAGCCCGTTCCTTTTCCAGTGTTGAGAGAGATGGCTGCTGCTTCATCTGAAGACCAGATGAAGCCCTTGGGTTGCACATGAGGGCTGTGTTGAATGGGAACTATTTAAACATTAGAATTGCACTTAGCACAGCTGATGCTCCCCAAATGAGAAGCATCTGAACCAGAGGCCATTTTGGAGAATAATGCTTTCATGTGCCCATCTCAGGTTACTCTAAGCCAAACACTAATTAGTAGAAAGCTAACCAAACCTGAATGCACTATTGAAATATATCCTGTGCATACTCCTTCCTTTCTCCTTACCTACCCCCATTTTCTTCCTTCTATTTCTTTTGCTTTTCTGCTACTTCTCCATCTTCCTCTCCTTCTCCCTGCAAGTTAAAATGCACGCAAGTTAAATGTTTGTAGGACTGTGTGCTGCAATTCTGCTATACTGACCTTGCATCGTGTTATTAAACGTGACCAAGTACATAAAGCAGGTATTCCCATGCCTGGTGCTTCACAGCTCTTCAATAATGAGGGCTGGTGTTGACGATGAAGGCATGGCTCTCTCAGCCACTCACACTTAGCTCCACTTTCTCCTCACCAAAAGCAACAAATGTAATTTCAAGACCTGGGTTTGTTTTACCTTGGCTTCCTCCTAGAACCTCATTATTACAACACCTTTATTACAGCTCAACTGAAAGACTGAAAATTCACACAGACTTGCTTGAAAATTCTTCAGAGTTTAAGTAAAGGTGTTCAGAATAAAATTAATACCTAGAGTACCAGAGTTTCGAAGTGAAAAGGAAAACAAGATTGGAAAGGAGTAGCAGCATATATTATATCTAAGACAGTATGAGACAATAAAGAGAAGATGGAATCTGGAATGATACGTATCTGAGTTAAAAGTGTTTCTCTATAATGCTATTTTAGGCAGTTTGCTTAATTTCCCTGAGCCTCAGTTTCTCCAAATGTAAAACTTGGGTTTCTGATCCGTTACTGAAGCAATGAGGGTTACGCTCTATTCGGCATCCTAGAGAGAGAAAAAATCCAGGTGCTTTGTATTGGCAAAGGTCCAGATAGGAAAATAAACAGCACCCTTGCTACTTCAACAAAGAGAATTTAATATAAGGAATTTGTTAAACAGGCTAGGGGACCAAAGATGCAAGAGGGAAACACTAAGGTAGAGCACGTAGGTAATAATCACAGGGCCGGGGATAAAAGGAAAGAAGTTTCAATGTTCAGAGCTCTGGAGCTCTGAGGAGGAGCCCTGCCATGGTGGGACACAGACCTCTAAGAGGAGATACTGCCTGCCAGGAACTCAGAGGAGGGACACAGAGAACACAGACAGTTGGGCTCAAGTCTCTGATTGGGGGTGGGGTGGGGAAGGGTCCACTGGCACCAGGAGCTCTGAGAAGTATGACTGAGGCTGCTTCTGGGGTTGCTGAAAAAAGCACTGGAGCCAAAATGCCTTTGGGGGGCAACGCCAATGGGAAGAGCACCCTTCCTTCCTTCCAACCACACAATACAGTTCACAAAGCATCTAGCATTCACTCTAACCTTATATTCAAAAGTGAGTAACTAACCTTTATTAAAGAACACAGCTAAAAACATTCATGGTCATTTACTTGAAAAATAGTATTGTGGTTGGTAGCACAGATGTGGTGTGGGCATGAAAAGCTCTGAATTTACATTTAGGCCTCCTCATTTCCTAGCTGTGTGACCATAAGCACATTTTTAAAATATTATTATTTATTAATTATTTCTCCTCCTATTGGAATTCTGGTTTGTGCCTTCTTGCCCTCCAAGTCTTCTATCCCTTCACCTTCTCCTGCACTTCCCAAACTGAACATCTCAAAAAGCCTATTAAAGATTTCTTTTTAGATGTCATATTTCCTCTACATATCTACTTATCTAAAAGTCAATAGTATTTATTGAGTTCCAACTTCATGAAAGGCAGATACTAAAATAAGACTAATTTATTATATTAAATGTTTATTCAATGCCTATATATGCCAGACAGCATGCTTAGAAATACAGAAATAAATAAAACACAGTCAATATACTCAAGTGAAAGTTGTGAATGTAGCATACAATTATAAAATAAGGCAACAACGAAGTAGTATGTCCACAAGTTCTTATAGGAGCACATATGAGGGAACACCTCACTCTGGGGTCTTCCTGGAGAAGTCGACAGCTGACCCATATCTTAGAATAGAAAGTATCCAAGTAAAGACATAAAGGATGTGGAAGAATTTAAAACAAACTCATCATGGGGCTCCTGGGTGGCTCAGTGGGTTAAGCCTCTGCCTTCGGCTCAGGTCATGATCTCAGAGTCCTGGGATCAAGCCCCGCATCGGGCTCTCTGCTTGGCAGGGAGCCTGCTTCCTCCTCTCTCTCTCTCTCTGCCTGCCCTTCTGCCTACTTGTGATCTCTGTCTGTCAAATAAATAAATAAAATCTTAAAAACAAAACAAAACCAAACTCAACATTTATCCCCTTCCTAGTACATCTTTAATGTCTCATTCTTCCGGAGATTGTTTCCCTATTCTAAAATAATAATAATAATAATAATATTTCTTCAACTGAATCACTTTCTTGATCTATCATTGCTCCAGCCTTCTGAAAAGCAATATATCTCCTCCTCACCTCTATCACTTAATAATTACCGTGTACTACTCATCACCCGAGCTTAATCGAATTATGCCAACTTGCTTGGTATTTTATTTTACAGAACAAAACATTACAGAAGAAGCTAATGCTCCCTTTATACATGTGCCCAGCCACATTACTTCCTGCCCTCCCCAGTGGTAATCACCATCTTGACTTTGCATGTATCATGTCTTACAATATTGTTATAGGTGCATGCATCCATTAAAAATAGAATTTTGTAGGTTTTCAAACTTGATATAAATGATGTCCATCATATGGTATTTTTTCATTTTTCAGGTTACCTCCTTAAACTACACTACTTTGTGTTTTGAGTTATATCCACAAAGAAGCATATACTCTCATTCATCTAAGTGCTATAAAGGATCTCTAGTACTTGCAAATCACAATTTATTTAAATATTGTCCTATTATTTCTAATTACTTCTGGTGTTTTGCTATTATCAACAACACTGCTATGAATGTTCCTGTATGTCTCCTGGTGAACAATGAGCAAGGAGAGAGTGGATTTGCTGGACTGTGGGACAGGCATGTATTGTACTGTTGATGTTCAACCCAATCTTTCCCCCAACTTCTTGCACTCCCTCCCTAGAAGTGAAATCTAACACTGAGCACCTGAAATTGACCCTGAACCATCATGCATTCACTTCCCCACTTCAAAATTTAGGCACATTTTAAATTGACCAAATATTGCCAAATTATTCTCCAAATTGGTTGAACTGGTGGATACTCTCATAGGCAGGGGTGAGATGCTAAGTCTCCATTATCACCCTCAAACTTTAAAGTTAGCCAACTTTCATTCTTTTTTTCCAGTTTGATAACTGTGAGGAGACATATCTTACTGTTTTATTTGATATTTCTCTGATTATTAGTGAGATAACCTCATTTTCTTTAGCCATTCACATTTCCTCTTCTGTAGATTGTCCATTCAATGCCTTTATCCATTATCCTATCAAAATGTTTGCATTTCACAGTGATATGCAGGAGTTATTAAATGCTAGAAGTTAAACATCTGTAATTTATGCAAGTTGTGAATATCTTCACCTAGCCTATGGCTTATTTAATAAGTCTATGACTTATTTTAAATTTACATCATCTTACACTAAAACATTTTCATTTTCATATACTCAAATTTATTTTTATCCTTTATAGTTTTTTTTATAAAATTTTTTGTAACCTAAAGTCAAAAAGATTTTCTCCTGTATTTTCTTTTTTTTAAATTTTTTTTTAATTTATTTTCAGCGTAACAGTATTCATTGTTTTTGCACCACACCCAGTGCTGCATGCAATCCGTGCCCTCTCCAATACCCACCACCTGGTTCCCCAACCTCCCACCCCCGGCCCTTTCAAACCCCTCAGATTGTTTTTCAGAGTCCATAGTCTCTCATGGTTCACCTCCCCTTCCAATTTCCCTCAACTCCCTTCTCCTCTCTAACTCCCCTTCTCCTCCGTGCTATTTGTTATGCTCCACAAATAAGTGAAACCATATGATAATTGACTCTCTCTGCTTGACTTATTTCACTCAGCATAATCTCTTCTAGTCCCGTCCATGTTGCTACAAAAGTTGGGTATTCATCCTTTCTGATGGAGGCATAATACTCCATAGTGTATATGGACCACATCTTCCTTATCCATTCATCCACTGAAGGGCATCTTGGTTCTTTCCACAGTTTGGCGACTGTGGCCATTGCTGCTATAAACATTGGGGTACAGATGGCCCTTCTTTTCACTCCATCTGTATCTTTGGGGTAAATACCCAGTAGTGCAAGTGCAGGATCATAGGGAAGCTCTATTTTTAATTTCTTGAGGAATCTCCACACTGTTCTCCAAAGAGGCTGTACCAACTTGCATTCCCACCAACAGTGTAAGAGGGTTTCCCTTTCTCCACATCCCCTCCAACACATGTTGTTTCCTGTCTTGCTAATTTTGGCCATTCTAACTGGTGTAAGGTGGTATCTCAATGTGATTTTAATTTGACTCTCCCTGATGGCTAGTGATGATGAACATTTTTTCATGTGTCTGATAGCCATTTGTATGTCTTCATTGGAGAAGTGTCTGTTCATATCTTCTGCCCATTTTTTGATGTGATTGTCTGTTTTGTGTGTGTTGAGTTTGAGGAGTTCTTTATAGATCCTGGATATCAACCTTTTGTCTGTACTGTCATTTGCAAATATCTTCTCCCATTCCGTGGGTTGCCTCTTTGTTTTGTTGACTGTTTCCTTTGCTGTGCAGAAGCTTTTGATTTTGACGAAGTCCCAAAAGTTCATTTTCGCTTTTGTTTCCTTTGCCTTTGGAGACATATCTTGAAAGAAGTTGCTGTGGCTGATGTCAAAGAGGTTACTGCCTATATTCTCCTCTAGGATTCTGATGGATTCCCATCTCACATTGAGGTCTTTTATCCATTTTGAATTTATCTTTGTGTATGGTGTAAGAGAATGGTCGAGTTTCATTCTTCTACATATAGCTGTCCAGTTTTCCCAGCACCATTTATTGAAGAGACTGTCTTTTTTCCACTGTATATTTTTTCCTGTTTTGTCAAAGATTATTTGACTATAGAGTTGAGGGTCCCTATCTGGGCTCTCTACTCTGTTCCACTGGTCTATGTGTCTGTTTTAATGCCAGTACCATGCTGTCTTGGTGATCAATCACATCTTTGTAGTAAAGCTTGAAATCAGGTAACGTGATGCCGCCAGTTTTATTTTTGTTTTTCAACATTTCCTTAGTGATTCGGGGTCTCTTCTGATTCCATATAAATTTTAGGATTATTTGCTCCAGATTTTTGAAAAATACCAGTGGAATTTTGATCGGAATGGTATTAAAAGTATAGATTGCCCTAGGCAGTATAGACATCTTCACAATGTTTATTCTTCTGATCCAAGAGCATGGAATGGTCTTCCATCTTTTTGTGTCTTCTTCAATTTCTTTCATGAGTGTTCTGTAGTTCCTCGAGTACAGATCCTTTACCTCTCCTGTATTTTCTTCTAAATATTTGAACATTTGCTTATCACATCCTATCTTTAGCCATTTTGTGTATGGTGTGTGACAGGAATGTGATTTTAATCATTTTTTTCCAAATTGTTTTTTGCCAAATAACTTTTTTGTATAGTTTTTAATGCCACTGTGTCATATTCTAAGTTTCCACATATGTACAGAGTTTTTTTGTGGTCTTGGTCCATTTATTTATCCCCTAACCAATGCCATGTGCCTTAATTACTATAGTATTAAAAATTAAGAAATTCTTACTATCTATAAGGCAATTCACAGTTTCTTTCTTTCCTTCTTTCTTTCTTTCTTTCTTCCTTTCTTAGATTTATCCATTCATTCTAGAGAGCAAGAGCAGGAGGGACAGAGGAAGAGGGAAAGAGACCCTCAAGCAGATTCCCCACTGAGCAATGGCACCCCTACCATCTTTTTTCCTAAAACTTTAACTATTATGTCCCTTTCTTCCATATTATTTCTAAGATGAGCTTGTCAAATTCCATGAAAACTTAGGATTTTAATTAAAATTTCATTGACAGTTTAGAATAACTTTGGAAGATTAATATCTTCATTAAATTTTTTATCCATGAATATAGTATATCAACTCTCTCACATCCATTTTGTGGCCTTCAAATATATTTTGTAATTTGCTCTATAAAGATATTAAATTTTTTGGTTAAATTTATCACTTGGAGCCTTATAATGTGCTAAATTTATATTCCAGTCTTCTATTTCTGGTGTTTAAGATGGCTATTAATGTTTTTACATTGATCTTACATCTAATAAATTTACTGAATGCTAGTATTTCTAGTAGTTTATAGATGCTATTAAAAATTTCTATGGAAGCAATCACATGATCATATGGTCATGTGGTATACGCTTTTAATCTGTTAATATGATGAATTACATGATAAGATTTTCTCATATACAGCTATCCTTACATTGCTGAAATAACTCCTACTTGACATTTATATACCTGAGACTATATATGTAACCCATGCATTAGCAGACTTCAATTTCTTTATATTTTATTTAGTTTCTGCATCTGTATTCCTATACAAAACTTATCTATAACTTTATTTTCCTTTCTTGATCTAGTTTAAATATCAATATTATGATATCATCACAAAAAAAAAACAAAAAACAGAAAAAGCTAAGTAGCTTTCCATTTTAATTCTTTGGAACAGTTTTATAAGATGAAGATCTGTTCCTCAAAGGACTGGTAAAACTTACTTATTAAAATTATCTGTGCTGTAAGACAGATGCCTTTAATGCTTATCTGGGCTGAGGTTAATAGGTAGAGAGAGGGAGATTTTTAATTATTATCACAACTTCTTTGATGATTATTCTTTTATTTACATTCTTTACATCTTCCTGACTCAAATTAGTATTTTAAACATATTTTTCGAGAAAATTGTTATTTATCTAAGATTGAAATCAATTTTTTTGTAGTACAAATATGTTTGTAGTATCCTTTCTACTGTTTTCACAGCCCTACTGGATACTGTAGTATCCTTTCTACTGTTTTCCAGCCCTACTGGAAAAGTTACATACTTTTTTATTCTAATGCACCTTTTTGTTCTTACCAGTTTTCTAAGGGTTAATCTATTACCAGTTTGTTATCAAAAAACAATATTTAGATTTTCTTGGTTCTTTGTATGTTTCCTTTATTTTCCATTTAATTTTCTTTGGGGATTTTTATTACTTTCTTTTTCCTACAATGTTCAGGTTGTTTTTGTTGTTTTTGGTTTTTTTTAGTTTTTTGAACCAAACAGGCAATTTATGTTTAATCATTTACTGTTAAGAAATGCATTAATTGTTGATGCATTCTTCCAACATTTTGTAATTTCACTGGGTTTTACACTTTAATTCATTAATCATTTTAAGTATAATTTCGTTTTTTAATTAACATATAATGCATTATTTGTTTCAGGAGTATAGGTCTGTTATTCATCAGTCTTCTACAATTCACAGCACTCACCATAGTACATACCCTCCCCAATGTCCATCATCCAGCCACCCTACCCCTTCCCCTGCCAACCAGCAACCTTCAGTTTGTTTCCTGAGATTAAGAGTCTCTTACAGTTTGTCTCCCTCCCCAATCCCATCTTGTTTCATTTTTTCCTCCCTTTCACCCTCAACCCCCCTGCCCTGCCTCTCAAATTTCTCTTATCAGAGAGATCATATGGTAATTGTTTTCTCTGACTGATTTATTTTGCCTAGCATAATACCCTCTAGTTCCAACCACTTCTCTCCCAGTCTTCTCCCATTCTGTCAGTTGTCTTTTCGTTTTGTGGACTGTTTCCTTTGCTGTGCAAAAGTTTTGAACTTGGTGAAGTCCCAATAGTTCATTTCTGCCCTTGCTTCCCTTGCCTCTGGTAATGTTTCTAGGAAGAAGTTGCTGTGGCTGAGGTTGAAGAGGTTGCTGCCTGTGTTCTCTTCAAGAATTTTGATGGATTCCTATCTCACCTTGAGGTCTTTCATCTATTCTATATTTGTGTGTGCTGTAAGAAAATGGTCCAGTTTTATTCTTTTGCATGTGGCAGTCCAATTTTCCCAACACCATTTTTGAAGAGACTGTCTTTTATCCATTGGACATTCATTCCTGCTTTGTCAAAGATTAGCTGACCATAGAGTAGAGAGTCCATTTCTGGGCTCTCTATTCTGTTCCATTGATCTATGTTTCTGTTTTTGTGCCAGTACCATACTGTCTTGATGATGACAGCTTTGTAATAGAGCTTGAAGTCTCAAATTGTGATGCCACCTACTTTGGCTTTCTTTTTCAACATTCTTCTGGCTATTCGGGGTCTTCTCTGGTTCCATATAAATTTTAGGATTATTTGTTCCATTTCTTTGAAAAAAGTGGATGGTATTTTGAAGGGGATTGCATTAAAAGTGTACATTGCTTTAGGTGGCATAGACATTTTCACAATATTTGTTCTTCCAGTCCATGAGCATGGAACATTTTTCCATTTCTTTGGAATTTCTTTCATGAGTGCTTTATAGTTTTCTGAGTATAGATTCTTTGCCTCTTTGGTTAGGTTTATTTCTAGATATCTTACAGCTTTGGGTACAATTGTAAATGGGATTGACTCCTTAATTTCTCTTTCTTCTGTCCTGCTGTTGGTGTATAGAAATGCAACTGACTTCTGTGCATTGATTCTATATCCTGACACTTTACTGAATTCCTGTATGAGTTCTAGCACTTTTGGAGTGGAGGCTTTTGGGTTTTCCATATAAAGTATCACATCATCTGCAAAGAGTGATAGTTTGACTTCTTCTTTGCCAGTTTGGATGCGTTTTATTTCTTTTTGTTGTCTGATTGCTGAGGCTAGGAATTCTAGTACTATGTTGAATAGCAGCGGTGATAGTGGACATCCCTGCCATATTCCTGACCTTAGGGAAAAGCTCACAGTTTTTCCCCACTAAAATGATATTCGCTGTGAATCTTTCATAGATGGTTTGATGATATTGAGGTATGTACTCTCTATGCCTACACTGTGAAGAGTTTTGATCAAGAAAGGATGCTGTACTTTGTCATATGCTTTTTCAGCATCTATTGAGAGTATCATATGGTTCTTGTTCTTTCATTAACGTATTTTATCACACTGATGGATTTGTGGATGTATAATTTCATTTCTGAAACATACTGGGGCTTTTAAAATATTTTCTTATTATTTATAGTTGAATTGCCTTTTGGTTAGAGAACATGGAATGCACTGAGTCTTTGAAATTTATTGAGAGTTCTGTGTCTGAATGTGATCATAGTGTAAATACTTCACATGTACTTATAAGACATGTCATATTCCATCTTTGTCCAACTTAGAATTCTATCTTGTCTGTTAGAGTAAGCTTCTTAATTGTGTTGCTTAAATATTGTCTATTCTTACTATTATTCCCTCAGCTTGTTCTGTAAGTATCTGACAGGGGTTAACTCTCCCACTAAAATTGTTGATTTGACCATCTTTCCTTACATTTTGTCCGGTTTTTACTTCATGATTTCCAAGGATATGCCTTTATGTGTAAATGGATTGTGATTATTAAATCTTCTCAGAGAACTGTTCTTTACACAATTGTCCTCTTTTTTGATTAATACTTTAAATCTATGTTGTATGACATTAATATTGCTACACTAATTAGTTTATTTTCCCATCTCTTTGTTTTCAACCTTTCCATGTAATTTTGTTTTTGTGGTAAGCTGCATCAGCAGCATATGGCTGGATTTTGTTTTTATATCCATCTAAAAATCTCTGTCTTATGAAGACTTAATCTACTTGTACAATTCCTAATACCTTATTTATTTTAAATTATTTCTACATCTTATTTTGTGTTTGGAGTTTACCAATATTTTCTTTGGTTCTTTATCTTTTTTTCTTTTTCTTGTCTCCACTAGGTAATGTTTTTTACATGCCTTTTTTTTAATTTTTTTTAATATATTTTTTAAGATTTTATTTATTTATTTGACAGACAGAGATTACAAGTAGGCAGAGAGGCAGGCAGAGAGAGAGGAGGAAGCAGGCTCCCTGCTGAGCAGAGAGCCCGATGTGGGGCTTGATCCCAGGACTCTGAGATCATGACCTGAGCTGAAGGCAGAGGCCTTAACCCACTGAGCCACCCAGGTGCCCCTTTACATGCCTTTTTTATCCACCTATAGATTTTATTACCATGGCCTTAGTTAACTTTTTAGCATACATAATTAGCTACACATTATTCTAATACTCTAAAGATTACAGTACTTTTGTCTCCCTCATAGAAACAAAAAGGATTTTAGCACTCTATATCCATCAAATGTCCATTTCTTAGTTTTATCTTAAAGAAAAACATGACATTGGCTTTTTTTTTTTTTACTTTGTTTCTTTTACATCAACTCTTAGAGACATTTTCCAACAAAATGTGCCCTCTATTGCATCTTGTATCCTAGGGCATACCTATGCATTCACTTTTCTATACTCTGTATCTTTAATGATTCTTATATTGGTAATATTTGTCTAGTAAACTCTTGCACTTTTATATATCTGAAAATATATTTATTTATCATCAATCTTGAATAATTCACCTTGATTATTATTCTTGGTTGACATTTTACAATGGCAATTAAGAGTCTTCTGGCATCTGTTTTGCTGACTGAAAAGTCAATTATAAGTCTAACTGCTGTTTCTTTGTAAGTTGTCAGCCTTTTATCTGTCACAGATTTAAAGTTTCCCTTTCTCTCTGATATTTTGCAGCTTCCCTACAATGAGAAGACAGGGTTGAATACAGTGAATTCGTCACTACTATCTTTAATGCACAAATTCTCACTTTGTGTCCTGCCAACCTAGAGCTGATTTTGTTAGAAAGTAAGACTTATGGAGTACCTAGCTGGCTTAGTCAGAAGAACATGTAGCTCTTGATCCTGGGGTTGTGAGTTCAAGCCCCTACACTGGGTGTAGAGGTTATGTAAATAATTAAAAACTTTAAAAAGGCGGGGGGTACTTATCCCTCACTCCTCAAGTATCTCTATGAAGGGATGTGCCCTAGAAAGTGACATGCTTTATTCTTGCTCCATCCCTTACACACTCCTTGCACCTGATTTCTGGGTGTCAGGCATTACTTCACACTCTGATTGGATAGAGCTAATCCATCATAAAGGCTATAAGCCCTGGAAGCTCAATCTTTTCCTCTTTCGGCAGTTTGAACTGATATGAGACAGCAATCCTGGGTGCCTGTGTGCCACCCCAAAAATATCCAGGGGTGTGATCCAACTGGAGATGGGGTAAGCTAGAAGCAGAGTAAGCAAGGAATATCAGCAAACTTACTTGGCACTTGTCTGCATAGTTTGGCCTTGTCCTCCAACATAGCTGTTATATCAGTGGCAAAACTCACTTTTTCTTTTTTCTTTCTTTTAAATTGACATATAATTCACATACTGTCACATTCACCCCTTTAAACTTTACTATTCAGGGTGCCTGGGTGGCTCAGTGGGTTAAGCCTCTGCCTTCGGCTCAGGTCATCTCAGGGTCCTGGGATCAAGCCCCACATTGGGCTCTCTGCTCAGCAGGGAGCCTGCTCCCCACCCTACCACCCACTCTCTGCCTGCCTCTCTGCCTACTTGTGATCTCTGTCAAGTAAATAAATAAATAAATTTAAACTCTACTATTCATTTATTTTTCTGAATAGCCACAAAGTTGTACAACTCTACTATCTAATTCCAGAACAAGTTTAGCATGCCAAAAACAAACCTTGTATCCATTAGCAGCCATACCCCACCCTACCCCACTCCCAGCCCCTCGAAACCACTAATCTACTTTTTGTCTCTGTAGATTTGTCTATTCTGGTCATTTCATGTCAATGGAATCACACAATATATGGCTTTTTGGCCTGATTCTTCCACTTAATAAGGCTCACTTGTACTTTCTCTCTCTCTCTCTCTCTCTCTCTCTCTCTGTCTTCTGGAATTATCCCTCAACTGGCTTCAAATATAGTAGTGTACAGAGAGGTGTTATTTATGGAACCCAGAAAACCCCACATAATTTTTGACTACTTAGTTTCAATAACTATACTTATAATTCCCAAGATTTACTTATAAAGCCAGTTGTTCCTTTTTCTGCCTAGTTTATTTTCCCATTTAAAAAAAAAAAAAAGATTTATTTATTTGAAAAAGAGAGAGCACCATGGGAAGGGGGCAGAGAGAAAGAAAGACTATGCTGAGCATGGAGTCCATCAGAGGGCTCGATCTCATGACCCTGAGATCATGACCTGAGGCAAAATCAACAGTCAGATGCTCAACCAACTGAGCCACCTGGTGCCCCTATTTTCCCATTTTCAAATAAACTCTTTGTATTATAACATAGATACAGAGAAAAGTATACATAAGAAGTATATATACCAATGAATTATTACAACCTAGTATGCAAATATTATCCCGAAATTCCCTCATGCCCCCTTGTACCCTTTCTCTTCTTCTTTACACTACAAAATAACAATATCTTTATCCTAACTTCTAAAACCACATGAGTTTTTCCAGTTTTTAAACTTTACGAGGTGGAAATCATATGGTATACTATATTGCATGTGTTGTGTTATTTGACTATAATACTTGCCTGTAATACTTCCACTTTTTTTTTTAGATTTTATTTATTTATTTTACAGAGAGAGAGAGAGAGAGATCACAAGTAGGCAGAGAGGCAGGCAGAGAGAGAGGGGGAAGCAGACTCCTCACTGAGCAAAGAGCCCCATTCGGGGCTCAATCCCAGGACTCTGAGATCATGACCTGAGCCAAAGGCAGAGGCTTAACCCACTGAGCCATCCAGGTGCTCCAATACTTCCACTTTTAATAGAAAATATCTCTGGGGTTTTTTTTGTTTTGTTTTTTGTTTTGTTTTGTTTTGTATTTTTTTTTTTTGGCTTTGATGTCTTAAATACACACAAAATTCTTTGTCAGACTGGTTCCTAAAATAATTTCATTTGGAGTGAATTCATGTTTTGATTTTTTAAAAATTCTGTTCATTGTCCTTTTCAAAAAGCATTAATTTTTTCATGTGTTTTAAATTCTGTTTATAAGCTTGTTTAAAATAGATACTTTCAAAAAATTCATTTGCTTTCATGCTATCTCTGTGTGTGATTTTAGTATTTCACACTTATACTCATCTTGTGTAGAAGTTCTCTAATTATCTCCACCCATCATCCCAAGTCCAAATCCAGGCCTGCACCCTCACAGTGGGACTGTCACAGACCCAGGTACAAAGCCAGGGAGCGCTGGAACACAGTTCCTACTTATGGGTAGTAGGCTGTGCTTTCGCCCCTCCTGAATCCCTGTTCCCACCTCCACTCCTAAACTTTTCCTCACTCCCCAGCTCACAAATTTTTAGAACCAGTCACCGATTACACATCATGAGGCATTTTTTTTTTAGCAGTCTCTTTTCACAAGTGGTAGAAACTGTGCAGCTTTAATCAATGACATGGCTGTGTTCCCCCACCTCATCAGGAGCATGTTTGCAGAAACCAAGCTCCCTACTTCAAAATGGAAAACCCAGAAGGTCTGTGCTGCAGCTGTCACCAACACTTGAGTTTAGAACCTTCCACTAAGTCTTTCACTTCCTTTTTTACTTGTTAAAATCTATTATTGTATACTTGGGACA
Organism: Lontra canadensis; assembly: GCF_010015895.1. Taxonomy (NCBI): domain Eukaryota; kingdom Metazoa; phylum Chordata; class Mammalia; order Carnivora; family Mustelidae; genus Lontra; species Lontra canadensis. Next base: position 53,578,739 of record NW_022630995.1, read on the forward strand.
AAAAGATATTTACACAGCAGGAACACATTGCCCCATCTTAAACACATGTCTCAACTCTTTCCTGAAGCCGTTATCAGCTAAATTATGGCAAATATGCTCTACAAAAGGGTTCACTTAAATGATCATCTAGCTACTTCACCCAAGAGATACTGGCTTTCCCTCAACTCTAACTCTTTTTCATCTTCTCGGCACATTTCATACTGAGCACATTCTTGGGCTAAAAAGCTCTCACCATCTTTCTTGTCCATTACCTTATATCTTCCTGATCATCTTCCTCTGTAACAGTTTCTTCTCTAGTTCATACTCACTCTTTGAACTCCCACTCCCTTAATGTGTGAACTTCCCCAAATAAATCTCTGACTTTGTCCCTCTCTTCCTCCTCTCTATACTCTTTCCTTGGGTGACCTGTGCTTTTACAGCATCAAATACCATTTCTGTTTCCAAGCCTCTGCTTATACCACTGGTGCTTCTTCCTAGTTACACTCCCACATTTCCCATTGTTTTCTGGACATCTCCAGCTTGATAAACTGCTGACTTCCAAAGCATATTCATCCTAACTCCCACTGTTAGCTCCTCACCAGATCTGTTCTTTCTCCTTAGCATGGCCAATTCCCTAGGTACTTGGATAAAAACTGCTAAGGTAACTTCTCTTTTTTTCTCTTGGTTTAAACAATTAGTCCTGAAATCCCACAGGATACACCCCTATCCCCTTCTCATGGTTATTCTAGCTACTTCTCTAGTTAGAGCTCTAATTACCTCTTACCTGAACCATGTACCATCCCCCAACTCATTTCATTGACTCTAGTCTCTTTGTTCCCCAGTGCACCTGACATTCAGCCCTCACAGTCATCTTCCACCCTTCACACGCTTGCTTCAAAATGGCCAGTGCTTCCACAGGTCCTGCAGCATAGCGCACAACATATTTTGGCTGCCTTTCTAAAGACCCAGTGACGCCTGGGTGGCTCAGTCAGTTGTGCATCCAACTCTTGGTTTCAACTCAGTCATGATCTCAAGGTGGTGAGACTGAACCCTGTATCTGGCTCCCTGTTCAGTGGGGAGTCTGCTTGGGATTCTCTTTCCATCTCCCTCTACCCCTCCCCCTGCACTCACATGCTCTCTATCTCTAAAGTAAATATATATTTTTAAAAAAAAAGAAAGAAAAACACTCAATGACCTACAGAAATCTGTTTTTCCTAATGTATCCCTCTAACTATGTTTCCAACCAGTTATCCTGCTAAGCATGTCCTATGATACAGCCACACCTAACTTCTCTGTGTCCTCTTTTTAAGACTCCTTCATTGTCACAATATCCTTCTTCCTGGAATTTCTTTCTTTCCCATCCCTGTGAGTTCAAACCTTCACCCTTCTTTATGTCTCTGCTGAAAAGCCACTTTCCCCAATACTTTTTATCCCATCAGTCAAAATTAGTCTCTTCTACCCTGAAACTCTTCTAGCATTCTATCTAGACTTCTATTAATCCCTGACCATCAGCTAGGATATGTATAAACATGTAGCATAATTGCTGTGAGACTATAATCCCCTGAGGGCAGAGCATATTTTACTAAACTCTGAGTCTTTCACAAAACCTGGCACACTCACTGGCTCAGAGTAGGCACTTAATAAGTGTTTCCCTGCTGAGTGAATGTATTAAAGACATGGCAGAAGAGACTTTTGTCTTGAGCTGGAGACTGAATGAGTTAAAAAATTTTCTCCTCCCAGATTCAATAATCCTCTGATTCTCAAAGTTATGACAAGCAAAAACACATTACCATAGAAACTTGTAGAATTTTAATTAATAGTAGACAAAATTAATAGCATAACCAGCAACCTTTTGGGAATATTTAGGCATAGTTTATATCTAACCCTATGTGACCAGTGTCTTCCATAATCTCAAGACTCTGAAAGAAAGACTTGAAGCTGAAAAATACCTCAACTTAACTCTGCATCTCGTCACACTATAGCTCAGTGAAGTGAATATCTCACTTGGCATCCACAGCTCAGACTTCACACTTCTAACAAGCATTTATCAAACTCTTTCTATAACAGCATGGGGAGGGTCAGTCTGGCCCAGTATGAGGCACACTCTTTGAAGGTGAGACTAGAATATTTAATGATAGACTGAAATGTTTACATTTTTATCCTATAGGCAACACTAAAGGAACTTTTTCAGAGGTAAAGTCAGCATATAAAATTTAAAACTTAAAGTAGAAAATTTGGTCTAGTACCATGGAAGGGTAGATTGGTTAGGAACACTTCCTCATATTCTAACATGTCCAAGAGCCAGATCAGGAATTCCAACCACCACTACCCCACACCAAACTCAATTTACAGCTAATATCTTTGCACTGATTTCAGAACATAACAACACATTTTCAGAAAAAAATCTGAGCAAAAACTGTAAATTTGCCTCTAGGCATGTAAATGTTATTGCATAATTAACTGAGACATGGATTAATGTAACTAAATTCACAAAAACAATCCCAATTAGGGAACTGTATCTTGAGAGGGTTTTTTTTTAACCCAAGCACCCACAGAATTTACTGTTTCAACTCTGTTTTGATTTCTAATGTTTCCTCTCCAGTAAACACATGAGATTTCAGAAAACCATGGGCTTGAATGAAGAAGGACATTGGGGTACTTTAAAGGATGCTTAAGGAGCATATTGCCAAGCTTTCTGCCAACTCTGAGGAACATTTGTAACTATGCTTCCAGTGGGATGCTTACCTATCTCTGAGGAAGATATTTTCTCTATAAAAATCTCTGATCACTCTGATAGCATTTAAAGTAAAACTAACCGCACATACTCAGAAATCACTCCATCCTTATGGGGTATAATAAAAGTAATATATAATTTTTCCTGCCACCAGAATCAGCTCTTCAACCTCCCAGGCCTAGACAAATTCCTAGTACAGTAAAATGAGAAGCATTCAATTTTTTATTATATTTTGCCTTTGTATTATCTACATACGAATCTTATATATCATTCTACATCTTCTATTGCTCCCCCCAGACTAGTTTTAAGTGCTATTAAGTTATATTTAGCAAAGACAAACATACCTATTTAGTTACATATAACACACATAACATCTAAGAAAGTGCTTTCAGGCATTATTTTTCATTTTCCTATCATTTCAGTACTTATCCCAGACAGATAACGTCAATGCCTACTGAATCTTTTCTTCTAGATCTGTGCTCTTGGTTTCTGCTCTGGGAGAATCAAAATCTATTGTACTATTCACGTAATCATACCAGGAAACTACTCCAAGAAAATTCTATGAACAAATGATGGACAGCACAGGTTCTATGAAGGGTCATCATACACCACAACCTGTAAGGATAAAAACTCATTTTGTGCTTATCTATCACACTATTCCAAATACCAAGTTTCTTATGGTAATACTTAAACTATTAAAAAATAATTTTAGTTCAAGGACAGTTCTTCAAAATCCAAAAATTTACTTTTGCCTTATTTCTAAATTAATTGATAGCTAATTAATTTTATCTCTATTAATACTATTACTAGTAGTAGTAGTAGTCCTTTTCAGTAGATGTTATTGAAACAAACTCACTTCAAGTTATCATAAGCAAATCAAAAGAGAATTTACTGGCTTCTATGGCTAAAAGGAATATTTTTTAGTAACTCACAGGGTTAAGGAAAAACCTTTAAAAATGAAGGAGGACCAAGAAGGCAGAAAAAGAAAAGACCTACATATCATCAGGTCCCAGGAATTCAGCTAGGTAATTATCAAACCATTCCAAACAGCTACAAACTCAATAGGAGAGAGAAGAGAAGAAGAGCAGCAATTCTAGGAACATAAAATCGACCACTTTCTGGAAGCTAGGACGTGAGAAATGAATCTGAGGCAAAATTCAGGAAGATAGACTGTGGGGGAAGGGGCTGGCTCCTGGCAAGTAAGAGAACAGCAGAGCACAAAATCAGAACTTTTAGAAGTCTGTTCCACTGAGGGACGTTGCTTCAGAGGCTAAGCGGGGATGGAGCCCTTGCAGGGACAATGTGGTCTCAGGAATTATAGGGTCACAAAAAGACCAGGGGTGTCTGAGTATGGCAGAGCACCCAGGTATTGGGGCAGGGAAGCCAGCTGCAGAGACGGAGCCAATGAGTGGGCTCTCAGCTCGGGATTGCCTTAAACTGTGATCCAGCAGTCAGGCCACTGCACTTCAGGCAGGGACACAACAAGCAGCAGATCCAGGAGACTTACCTTCCTCCTCCAGGAGGACTGGTGCAGGAGTGCGCTACAAAAATCAGCTGGGTTTGGAGACCCCAAATGGGGCCATGTGCTGGAGACAGTAACACTCAGTCACAGGTCAGGTGAGCTCAGAGTGCAGCTGGAGACCAAGGAGATGGGAGGGATTGACTACTTTTTTCTGAGGCCACATTGAGGGGTGGGGCCCTAAGCTCTTGTCTCCTATGGAGCTGGAGATTGGGAGGCCACCCTTTTCATTCCCATCCTCCAAAGCTGTATGGAAAGCATCCAGAAAATAAAAGCTCCTGAGACCAAAACTAAGCAGATTACTTAGCCTGGCCCCTGGCAAGAGTGGTGCAATTCTGCCTCAGGCAAAGACATTTGAGAAACACTGCAACAAGCCCCTCCCCCAGAATATCAGCAAGAACATGCAGCCAAGACAAAGTTCACCAATCAGTGAGAACTGCAGAACTCTAGAGCTAGGGGAAGGCAATACAGAATTCATAGCTTTTTTTCCCATGATTCTTTAGTTTTCAAAGTTAAATTTTTTAATTTTATTTTTTTCTTAATCTATTTTTTTAATTTTTCCACCTTCCTATTTTAAGGTTTTTTAACTATTTTATCTTATCAATACCTTTTTAAAAATCTTTTTTAATTTTCATTGTGATAGTCATATTTTATCCCTTCACTGTATTTAACCTTATTTCTTGTATACATGTAGGTATTTTCTTTCTTTAAAACTTTGGGATACAATTTCCTCTAATAGATCAAAATATACCTTAATTTAGTGCACAGCTTTGTTCTAGTCTCCAGCCTGCTCACTTTCTTTCCTCTTTTTTTTTCTTTTCTTTTTACAACCCACTTCTTATTAATTCCTTTTTTTAGAATCTTTTTAAATATTCATCTTTATAGTCATATTTCATCCCTTCATCATGTTTCCCCTTATTTTTGTATATATAAAAGTTTTTCTATCTTTAAAATTTTGGCAGGTTTAGTTTCTTTTAACAGACCAAAATACATCCAAAATCAAGTATGTGCCTCTGTTCTAGTTCCCAGTCATTTATATATATAGATAGATAGATAGATAGATACACACACACACACACACACACACATATATATATATATTTGATTTTATATATTAAACTGGTGGGGCAGAAATGGGGAAGAAAAGGGAAAAAATATATATTATATTATGTATTATAATATTTACATATAAATATTATATTATGTATTATAATATTTATATATTATGTGATATATAATTACATAGCATATTATTATATTATATTACATATTATATAATATATAATATTATTTTTTTTCCTTTTCTTCCCCATTTCTTCTCCCTAGAGTTTTGGGTCTCTTCTGATTTGGTTAGTGTGTATTTTTCGGGGGTCCTGGCCACCCCTTTAGTACTTTGGTCTCTCATTCACCTATTCTTATCTGGATAAAATGACATGGTGGAAAAACACACCACCAAAAAAAGAACAATAGGCAGTACTGACAGTTAGGGACCTAATCAATGTGGACATTAGTAATATGTCAGAACTAGAGTTCAGAATGATGATTATCAAGTTGCTAGCTGGGCTCCAAAAAAGCGTGGAAGATATTAGAGAATCCCTTTCTGGAGAAATAAAATCCCTTTCTGGAGAAATAAAAGAACTAAAATCTAACCAAGTTGAAATAAAAAAAGCAACTAATGAGGTGCAATCAAAAATGGAGGCACTTACTGCTAGGATAAATGAGGCAGAAGACGGAGTTAGTGATATAAAAGACCAAATGATGGAGAATAAAGAAGCTGAGCAAAAAGAGGGACAAACAACTACTAGACCATGAGGGCAGAATTCGAGAGATAAGTAACACTGTAAGATGAAACAATATTAGAATAATTGGAGTCCCAGAAGAAGAAGAAAGAGAGAGAGGGGCAGAAGGTATATTGGAGCAAATTATAGCAGAGAATTTCCCTAATATGGCAAAAGGAACAAGCATCAAACTCCTACAGGCACAGAGAACCCCCTTCAAAATCAATAAAAATAGGTCCATACCCCATCATCTAATAGTAAAAGTTACAAGTCTCAGTGACAAAGAGAAAATCCTGAGAGCAACTCAGGACTAGAGGTCTGTAACATAACGTTAGAAATATTAGGTCTACAGAGACCTGGCAGGACAGAAAGGACTGGCATGATATATTCAGAGCACTAAATGAGAAAAACATGCAGCCAAGAATACTATATGCAACTAGGCTATCACTGAAAATAGAAGGAGAGATAAAAAGCTTCCAGGACAAATAAAAACTAAAAGCATTTGTAAACACCAAAGCAACCCTACAAGAAATATTGAAAGGGGTCTTCTAAGCAAAGAGAGATCTTAAAAGTAACAGAACAGAAAGGAATAGAGACGATATATAGTAACATTCACCTTACAGGCAATACAGTGGCACTAAATTCATACCTTTCAATAGCTACCCTGAATGTAAATGGGCTAAATGCCCCAATCAAAAGACACAGGGTGTCAGAATGGATAGAAAAACAAAACCCATTGATCTGCTGTCTAGGAGAAACTCATTTTAGACCCAAAGACACCTCCAGATTTAAAGTGAGGGGGTGGAAAACAATTTACCATGCTAATGGACATCAAAAGAAAGTTGGGGTTGGCAATCCTTATATCAGATAAATTAGATTTTAAGCTGAAGACTATCATAAGAGATGAGGAAGGATGCTATATCATACTTAAAGGAAGATCTAACAATTTTAAATATTTATGCACCTAGCCAATTATATAAACCAATTAATAACAAAGTCAAAGAAGCACATTGACAATAATACAATAATAGTAGGGGACTTTAACCTCCCCCCCCCCATTGATGTGGACAGATCATCTAGGCAAAAGATCAACAAGGAAACAAAAGCTTTAAATGACACACTGGACCAGATGGACATCACAGATATATTCAGAAAATTCCATCCCAAAGCAACAGAACACAGATTCTTCTCTAGTGCACATGGAACATTCTCCAGAATAGAATTCCAGGAATTCAGTAAAGTGTCAGGACACAGAATCAATGCACAGAAGTCAGTTGCATTTCTATACACCAACAGCAAGACAGAAGAAAGAGAAATTAAGGAGTCAATCCCATTTATAATTGCACCCAAAACTGTAAGATACCTAGGAATAAACCTAACCAAAGAGGCAAAGAATCTGTACTTAGAAAACTATAAAGTACTCATGAAAGAAATTGAGGAAGACACCAAAAAATGGAAAAATGTTCCATGCTCATGGACTGGAAGAACAAATATTGTGAAAAAGTCTATGCCACCTAAAGCAATGTACACCTTTAATGCAATCCCCTTCAAAATACCATCCATTTTTTTCAAAGAAATGGAACAAATAATCCTAAAATTTATATGGAACCAGAGAAGACCCCGAATAGCCAGAAGAATGTTGTAAAAGAAAGCCAAAGTAGGTGGCATCACAATTTGAGACTTCAAGCTCTATTACAAAGCTGTCATCATCAAGACAGTATGGTACTGGCACAAAAACAGACACATAGATCAATGGAACAGAATAGAGAGCCCAGAAATGGACTCTCTACTCTATGGTCAGCTAATCTTTGACAAAGCAGGAATGAATGTCCAATGGATAAAAGACGGTCTCTTCAAAAATGGTGTTGAGAAAATTGGACTGCCACATGCAAAAGAATAAAACTGGACCATTTTCTTACAGCACACACAAAAATAGAATGGATGAAAGACCTCAGGGTGAGACAGGAATCCATCAAAATTCTTGAAGAGAACACAGGCAGCAACCTCTTCAACCTCAGCCACAGCAACTTCTTCCTAGAAACATTACCAGAGGCAAGGGAAGCAAGGGCAGAAATGAACTACTGGGACTTCACCAAGTTCAAAACTTTTGCACAGCAAAGGAAACAGTCCACAAAACGAAAAGACAACTGACAGAATGGGAGAAGACTGGGAGAGAAGTGGTTGGAACTAGAGGGTATTATGCTAAGCAAAATAAGTCAATCAGAAAAAGACAATTATCAAATGATCTCTCTGATATGAAGAATTTGAGAGGGAGGGCCAGGGGTCATGGGGGGAGGGATGGGAAAAATGAAACAAGATGGGATCAGGAGGGAGACAAATCATAAGAGACTCTTAATCCCATGAAACAAACAGAGGGTTGCTGGGCAGAAGAGGGGGCTAGGGATAGGGTTGCTGGGTCATAGACATTGGGGAGGGTATGTGCTACAGTGAGTGCTATGAAATGTGTAAGCCTGATGATTCATAGACCTGTACCCCTGGGGCAAATAATACATTATATGTTAATATAAAAAAATTTCTTAATAAAAAAATTAAAAAAGAAGAAAAATCTTATTTTTATCAATTGTAAATATTAAAATGATGAAGAATTTAATTTAAAAAACTGAAGGACTCACTAACTCAGTGCTGCCAGGACTCTCTTAGTCTCTTTTCTCTCCACTTATCTCAGTTTTTTGACCTCATTCTCTCCCACAACTGGATTTTTACCAAGTGACCAAGGAACATGGTCATTGGCATCTCTATGCCTACAAAGAGGAGTTGAGCAAGACAAGTAAGGAAGGATAGACTAATTTTCCTAGCATCCAAATACTGATCCCTAGAAATAACCTAATTAGGCCTACCTAGCTCCAGTATCAACCCCTTCGATGGAAAACTATCATCAGTCAGATCTGAGTCAAGGGAGAAGGTATGTTACAGAAAGTAAGGAGGTAGGCAAGCTCACAGGAAAAGCTAAAAACAATAGCTCCAAAGCCCATTAAAAATAATAATCGGGGGGTGTCTGGGTGGCTCAGTTGGTTATACGACTGCCTTCGGTTCAGATCATGATCCCAGAGTCCTGGGATTAAGTCCCAGGACTCCTTGCTTAGTGGGAACCCTGCTTCTCCCTCCCCACTCTCCCTGCTTATATTCCCTCTTTTGCTATCTCTGGCAAATAAATAAATAAATGAAATCTTTGAAATAATAACAATAACAATAACAATAATAATTGGTAATACCAATAAATGGTAATACATAAATTACATAATTAAAGGTCATACAAGGAGGCTCACAAATGAACATATGTTTTGATTAGCTTTCAAAAGTGAAATTATTACCAACCTTTTTCAAAATCCTGAGATTCCTCTTCAAAAATCCTTATTTCCAGGTTTTCTTGAAAATGCGAAAGCTCTGACCACATCCCCCAAATGTTAACAAGTATAGTAATCTAAGTATGCCCCTTTTCATTGGGACATGCCCCTTCCCATTCACGATGGCCTATTTCATTCATTTCTGTCACTCACTTGGCCCTAAGTACTTCAGAGTATAACCCTGACTGGTACCGCCCTTCAAATTTATGGGCATTATTTCTTTCCATCTTTTCAGTAATGCTTTGCCATTGTATTATACTCCCAAGGAAGCCGAATTCAGTTTTCATGACATGCCCAAGATCACATGGCTAATAAGTTGAAGAGTTGAGACTTCTCAGGCACATCTCAAATTTAGGGTTTTAAAGGAGCAGCTTTCAATCTTTTTTTTAAGCTGTGAAACACTTCCAGTCAAATGAAATCCTGAGTGGATCATTTATATGTCAACTAATGGAAGTGGAGCTCTACAGATGAAGTAAGAGTGTAGGGCTGGGAACTCAGATTGGAGTCCCACAAGCTGGGAGCTCTTCCACTTCACTTTCTGATTCTGTCACCACCCCTACTCCCACCTCACCCTGCACTGGCTTCTAAGGCATTTGCACCGAGCACAGTGAGACACTTTCCTGTCATAACATAATTAAAGTGAGAGGTATAAGGTAGTCACTGGTACTCCGGGAAATCAATCCTTCAAGGAGATGAAGAGAAATACATTTACAATACACTATAAAACATAATATAAATGTAATACATAATGGGGGGCCTGCATGGCTCATTCATTAAGTGTCTACCTTCAGCTCATGTCATGATCCCAGGATCTTGGGATCAAACCCCGCATCAGACTTCCTGCTCAGCAGAGAGCCTGCTTCTCCCTCTCCCTCTGCCTGCTGCTCTGCCTACTTGTGCTCTCTCTCCATCTCTCAAATAAATGAAGTCTTTTTAAAAAATTATAGAAGATGTGATTGTACTATATATTTTAATATTCATAATGTAATCTCAAAGAATGTCTACAATGTAAAATAATATACCTGCTTGGCCATATAGATAGCAGTCTAGGAAAAGAGCCTCCAAAATTTTGGCAACCAAATAACTCAGGTGAAAGGGTTATATCAGTCAGGCTTCATTTGGGAAAAGAGAAGCCACCCTATTACTCCATTATGAAGCAGTTAATATAGGAATTAGGATCTTCTACAGTCATTGGAAGAGCTAAGGGAACAGAGATAAGGGGAGGTGCCTGTGAAATCAAAGCCAGCTTGGTCAGCATCTTGCGCTCAGCTTGAAACATCAAAGAGTTTAGGGCACAAAACTCCAAAGGAAGCAACTTTGAGTTTGCAATGGCCTCCAGAGAACACTAGCTTCTCCCACTCTTCTCTTGCAAATCTTATGTAAATTCTTCTTATTAGCAAATTCAAGACTGGAACAATATGGAGAAGGGGACAGGGATAAGTATACTTCCTGATTTCTCTTCTGTAATGTGGAGAAAACCTTAGAGAGGGGCCATAGGGATGCAAAGTTGACAACAAAGAATTCAAATAGGGGCACTTTAGGAACAAGTAAATTTGGGCAAAGAAAATAATATATTCCTCATCTAGATGGTTATTGACTGAGGTGTGTCTCTTCAAAGACATCTGGGGCTTCTGCCCTCAGGCTGTGCAGTACCTCCTGGTTTGTCTCTTGTTGAGATGGAGAACTGATGGTTAAGGAGGGAATTTGACCAAGAATTGTCAGATTCAGGACAAGTAGATGTGTAATGAGGCAGAGAATGTAAATAATACATAAACAAAATGGACATTTAAATACCAGAAGACAGATAGATATTAGTAGGACTTGGTAGGATGGAACTTTGGCACATATGTACTAATGGAAGCACAAAGTCTTCCAAAAAGAAAAAACAGATGTATTATAATGAAGGTTGGAGTCACATACCATAGCAGAAGCTGCTATTTACCTACTCTCACAAGTCTCTTCTCTGAAAGAACAAAATAAAACAAAAACCCCACACACAATTTTTTTTAGCCAGGCACACAGCCTCTCAGAATAAAAGTCTACATTGCCCATGCCTTGGTAGCCCTGTGACTAAATGTCTGCCAATGATTATAAGCAGATGCATTACACAGAACTCTGAGAAATAATGCAGTCTTTCCCACTTCTTTCTTCCTACCGCCTGAAATGAGGATGTGATGGTAGGAGCTCCAACAGCCATTGTATACCATGTAATCTTGGGAATGGAAGCCATAGGGTCAAGGATGGCAGAGGAAATAAGTAGGAAAAAACTGTACAAGCTATCTGCAAACTTCTTTTACATGAGAGAGAAATAAGTCTCTATCTTACTGAAGCCACTGTTGAGAGATGGGTCCTTGTTATAAACAGCCAAATGCAATTCCTAATTGATAGATGATTGAAGGTATCAGAGGATACTTACTTGGAGTGCAGACATAAGACAGGGGCTGAAAATGCAAACACCTTCAGGGGCTAGGTAGTTAACAGGAATAAATAAGTGACATAAGAAAAGGAAAGGCAGGGCGCCTGGGTGGCTCAGTGGGTTAAAGCCTCTGCCTTCAGCTCAGGTCATGATCCCAGGATCCTGGGAGAGAGCCCTACATCAGGCTCTCTGCTCAATGGGGAGCCTGCTTCCCTTTCTCTCTCTCTGCCTGACTCTCTGCCTACCTCTCTGCCTACTTGTGATCTCTGTCTGTAAAATAAATAAATAAAAGCTGTAAAATTAAAAAAAAAGAAAAGGAAAGTCATTGGGAGGACCAAGTCATGATCAGAAAACAGACAATGCTAACTGACCTAACACAGAAAATTGGAGATCAATTATTAAATATCAAATATCTCTATTAAATATCAATTATTAAATATAATACTCTCATTCTCAAAAAACTGGTTTTTCTAGGTCACAAAAGCAATCATGTCACCTCCCTGCTCATCTCCATTGTCTGAGGATAAAATTCAAACTTTGTAACCATGGTCTGCAAGGCCAGAAACCTCTCTCTAGTCCTGTCTCTGTCTTCTTTCTCCATCCTCCCTGCACTGCACCACTCTACATCTGCAGATGTAGAGGCTCACCCTGATCAATCTGGAATGTGCTGCCTATCTCCTTCTCTCCACGTTGCCTTTCTAGTATAAATCCCTTGGTCATTACTTTCCCAGAGGAATCCCAGATCGCAGACTTTGGTGTGAAATCTTCTCTGAATACTGTGAATGTTCAAAGAATGGGAATGTTGCTTTCAGGTTCAGGAATTAGAAAAATAATCGTTGTAGAGGTGACATTTTAATTGGGGATTAAGTGATGAGCAAACTTTTGCAAGGCTAAGGTACAGGAAGGAAAAAGTACATATCAGAAACATGAGCAAAGGTCCAGAGATGAGAAACATGCTGTTAGTTTAGGGAACAGCAAGTGATATAGCTTGGTCATAACACTGGCTATACACATAAGGCAACCTTGCTAGGGAGAGCTCAAAATCACTATCAAATTATGTGCAGTTAGAACATTTAATAAGAATCTTCTACATGTAGAGCCTTATGCTAGCTCACTAATTGTAAAGTCAGATTCCTTAAGGAATTCAAGTCTACTAGGAGAAACAGACATGCAATAGGTCATCTCAATATGTTTTGGATAAATATTATGATACAGATATACATGGTGTGCTCTAGGAGCTCATGACGGGATTATGTTCTTATTTATTAAATGTCTAATACACTATGCACTCTATACACATTATTTTACTTAAGATTCATAGCAGCCTTTGACAGTGGGTACTTTTATCTCCGAATTAAATGATGAGAACACTGTGATTCAGAGAATTTAGGCAACACTGTCCAAGGTCACACATAAATTAGTAGCATTCTTTCCACTACATCATGCTAAAAGGAGTTTACTTAACTTGGTGGACAATGAGGTGTCATTGAAGGGTTCTGAGCAGAGAAATTAAATATTCAGAACAATGCCTTAAGAGGATTAATACGGTAGTGATTTAAAAAAAGAAAGGACAACAGAGAGATCAATTAGAAAGCTATGGAAAGTCCAGGATTGAAATGATGATCTTCAGAACTGGCTGCTTAAAAACAAACAAACAAAAGGCTATAATTATGCTTATGTGCAGCAGTCATGAGCGCTGTTCACCATGTATGTTCACCAAATATTTTGTTTCTCTCCCTTCTGGGCATTTGATAAGCTTTCTCTTCCTTGTCCCCTTTGAGTTAAGTGCAGTCACATGACATGCTTTGGCCAATGAAATATGAGTAGAAATTATAGGTTTCACCACACTATCTGTTCTCCCTTACGTAACACCAATGACAAATGATCCAGAGAGCACTGGCCAATTAGCCTGGAACCTGGAGTAAGAATGATGTGGAACAGAGCCCCCTCTGGTTTACCAGGGACAAGAAGCATTAGTGAGAAATAAAATTTGTTTATTTTAAGCCCCTGGACTTGGGGCTTGTTTGTTACTGCAGCATAACTCAGCTGACTCTAATTGATACCACATCTCTTCCTGAGACTTACTCGTTTCCAGCCCTGCTTCTCAAACTTTAATATACATATAATATCTGGAGATATTGTTAAAATGTAGATTCTCGTTCAGTAGATCTGGAGTGAGGCCCAAGATACCACATTTCTAAAACAATCTCCCAATCCCAGGTGATGTGGATGCTGCTGGTTCACACTTCTGGGACTGCAAGAATCAAAAACTTCAATGCACGAGAACATAGCAAATAGCTACATATGGCCTTTCCGCACTACCCAGGAAGGAGTCCATATGGTGTTGTTTGTATTCCCATTGTAACTCAAAGGAAACTTTCACAATATTCAGAGCCCTTGATGTCCTGCAAATGAAGGAAGAGTATGGTCTTCAAATTCCTTGCAGCAGTAACCCACTTAGGTGGCACCAACCTTGACTTCCAAATGGAACAGTACATCTGCAAAAGGAAAAGGGATGGTATCTACATCATAAATCTGAAAAGAACCTTGCAGAAGCTTCTTCTGACAGCTCATGCCTTTGTTGCCATTACAAACCCAGCTGATGTCAATGTCATACCATCTGGGAATACTGGCCAGCGAGCTGTACTGAAGTTTGCTACTGCTACTGGAGTCATTCCTATTGCTGGCCTCTTCACTCTTAGAAACTTCACTAACCAGATCCAGGCAGCCTTCTGAGAGCCGAGACTTCTGGTGGTTACTGATACGAGGGCTGACCACCAGCTTCTCACGGAGACAGGTTAACCTGCCTACCACTGCTCTGTGTTAATGAGGACTCTCCTCTGAGCTCTGTGGACATCACCATCTCTTGCAACAACAAAGGAGCTCACTCGGTGGGTCTGATATGGTGGATGTTGGCCTAGGAAGTTCTGCACATGTGTGGCACCATTTCCCATGGAGACCCATGGGAGGTCAAGCCTGATTTCTATTTCCACAGAAATCCTGAGGAGATCAAAAAGGAAGAGCAGGCTGCTGTGACTAGGCCCTGACCAAGGAGGAATTTCAGGGTGAGTAGACTGCTCCAGCTCCAGCTCCTGAGTTCACTGCTACTCTACCTGAAGTCACAGACTGGACTGAAGGCATGCTGGTAGCTTCCCTGCTGAAGACTGGAGTATGCCGTCACTGCTCAGGCCACTGAATGGGTAGGAACAACTACTGAGTGGTCTTAAGCTGCTCTTCCACAAAAACAAACAAAATGGAAAAGCGTTCTTAAAAAAAAAAAGAAGGCTACAAAGCTACATTTAAATTAACTATAATTAAATATTCAGTCTCACAGTCATACTGGCCACCTTTCAAGTGCTGAAAAGGTCCACGAGGCCAGTGGGCTACTGTATTTAATGGCAGAGAGTTATTTAAACATTCACATCATCACAAAAAGTTTTATCAGATGGTGCTATTATACAGCAGTATCCAGAAACTTAGTGACAGTTAGCCCCGGCATCATGGGGGACGGACATGGTCAAGATAAAGGCGAGCGGAGCTGCTGGCATCAAACAGCAATGCGATGGAAAGCAGGTTGATTTGAAGGACATGAAGCTGAGACAGAAACAAAATGCGACATTCAATCTGAGTACAGGATAAATTCCTGCCCTGCCTAATCATTTTATTTCCCCTGTGGATCATTTTAAGAGATTCCATTTCAGGGAAGGCAGTTCCAGGGAGCCTCTTCTCTCCTTGCCCTGATCTTGTCTGTCCAATTTGGCTAATCTATTTACTTCCCCCAGAAAACACACGACACGAAGTATAACACTTGTTTTTGATCTCCTTTCCCCAAGAAATCAATAGCACTCAGAGAGAGCATGCCTGTAAGCACTGCCAAAAGAGCTACAGAATTATACAGTACAGCAGGCATGTGGCTATGATTGGATGCTAGCTGCTGCCTGCTGTCAGTGAGGCTCTATACACTGGGGCCCACTTACCTCTCTCCCCACCTTTCTCTTCCCCAGCAATTCAGACAACAGGAAGAATCTCCTGGTTCACCTCATTCCCTCTTCCTTACCCCTGTTCCCTCTGAAAATAAGAGACCTGTTTTAGACTCAGACTTGGTCAGGGGCTATTAATCTGAGATCCATGGGCATGGTGGAATTGTGTGAAAAAGCTTTGTGTATGTTACATGGTCCCCAATGCCCCCCACCCCAAGCTAACAGAGAAGTGGGGATGTACTGTAGCTGGCTCCATCCAGATTCTGGTGGCCCAGTGCATCTGAGGAGGAGCAAATAGACTCTAAAAGGAACAAAAGGATTGGCATAGACACAGAGAAGAAAAGACAGGACTAAAAGACTGCCTGTGAGGGACAGGTTAGGAGTGACCCACTGGAAAAGTCACTGAAAAGCAGAAGGAATAGAGGAAAATGTCATCTAGATACCAATTCAGACCATATGCCCCACTAAACAGTAACTCCCTGTTCACCCTTCCCCATATAACCAAGGCCTTAGTCACATTCCCAGGGAATAATTCCAGACTGGTAAAATTCAACCCCCTCCCTAGCAGCAATAAGGACACAATAACCATTAAGCTGAAGTTGAAATCTATTACAGCCAAGTTGGTAGATGGTGCAAGTTCATAGAGTCTATAGGTTTTAGCAGATTCTTAAAGAATCTCTTGGGCTAAAGGTCCACTGCTGTCTGAAGATCTCTGACAAAAGATACAATGCATCTGTAAATACTGGCAGAACTGGCCATGTCCTTTCAAGGGCCTCCCTCTTCCACCTTCCTGCCTCCCATTATTAATAATGTCACGTTCAGGGGCACCTAGCAGGCTGAGTCAGTGGAGTAGGTGACTCTTCATCCCGGGGCCATGGTTTGAGCCCCATGTTGAGTGTAGAGATTATTTAAAAATAAAATCTTTTTAAAAAATAATAATAATGCCACATTAAGGACTTACAGAAACATAGTTACTTTAGTCCTTCTCTGACAATTTCACCTCAAAGATTTCTAACTGCAGGAGAGAATGAATTTATCCCTGATCCCCTCTCCTCACTCCAGAGACCTGAGACAGACCCCCCAAATGATCACCAAGCAGGTCAACTTCTTTGAAGTCTGTGCTCCATCTTTAAACATTCTGAGTTTTTACTCTGTAATCTAGCCATGCTTGTTTAAATACAAAAATCATGATTTCTACTACAAATCTGCAAGTACGACTAATACCCAGAAAGTTATGCTAAGCTAATATGTGGATGCAGGTACTTGCCATCACATAACCATGGGCTCTCCAGACTTGTAACTCTGTGTGAGAAGCATGACAGACTTTGTTGATTCCCTGGCTATTGTCATGAATCTACCAAGTGCCTTGCCCTTTCCAGATGCTCAAAACACATGGAAATTAAAAAACCCTGCCTTTTAGGAACTCACAGTCTAGAAGATAAAGTAAACAATCATAATTTTGGGCATGGATATACTACTGCAAAGGAAAGAACAGGGCTCAGGCAACCAGAGGCAGACAACAAGACCTACTAAGGGTCACTGAGATAATGCAGACAAGTGTCTTTGCTTAATAATTTCTCCCACAGGTGTGAATACCTTTAGAGAAGGAAAAAGAGAACTCCTTGATTTTTCTTGAGTGACCAAGACCCTAGAAGGCCTCACTAGATATGTAGGCAGCAGACTGCAGAGAGTTCTGTCTTCTCAGCTGAATCTTAATGTAGCTCCCGCTTGCTCAGTTCTGTTCTCTAGGTTACAATTATCACACCCATCCCCATAACATGAAGGTAGGTAGAAAAGGGTACCAAACAGAGCCATCTCTGGTGGCACATCTTTCCTCAGAGGGTGAACAGAAGTTCAGTCTACTGGAAACACAAAATGGGCGCTTGAGCAAGTCTCTGATATATTCAGAATGAGTCAATTCAAAAAATCCATATCCCTCCATTACAGGGGTCAGCAAAAGGCAAGACAGTAAATATTTTAGGTTGCCAACCATGCCGAGTCTTTGTCACACTATTCAACTCTGCTCTTATAGCAGGAAAGTGTCCCTAACCACTCCCTCAACAAATGATCATGACTGTGTTCCAATAAAACTTTATTAATGGACACTCTAATTTCAATTTATCTAATTTTCCCTTCCTAAAAATATCATTCTTTGATTTTTTTTTTTTTTTGGTAACCATTTAAAAATGTAAAAACTATTCTTAATTTGAGGGCTTATACAAAAGCAGGCAGTGTTTGCCCACTCTGTTGTATTAGTAAACTACTGCTTTTTATCACATGATGGCAAGTTGGTTTTAAGAAAACCCCGCCATCATGTGACTCATTATGCATGAGTCTACATGGCCCCATAGCCATGATGACTGAAAACTCATCGAGGATATGGAGATGAATTTGTGTGTACAAAATATTCCTTTTTATTATGAGCAGTCTTTTCAAATTATTGGATAGATATTGCAGGACATCTGCTTCTAGCAGGTAAAATTTTCCTATTTTTATTTTTTGCAGCAAACAAAGAGAAGGAACTGAATTATTTCATCACCTAGAACAGAGAACAGCAGCCACCTCTCAATAACAAGACAAAAGGACAGCAGCAGAGGAGGCAGGGCCCCAGGCCAGGCACGGCATGGGGAGAGCACACAGCCTTCTGCACCACCGCCCACCACCTTGCAAGCCAGGATTAATGGGATTTGCAGGCCATGCTGCCCTACTGGGGGTCGTACTCCTGTGAATAAGACAAGGTCCCTGAGCCATACACGTAGCAGATACACGTCAATGCCAGGAAATGTTATCGCCAAACACTGCCTGCGTCATGAGCCATGAGCAAGGCCAGCTGCTCAGGAGTGGAAATTTTCTAGCTATCAGAGAGTTCTCAACAATGCAGAGTACTGCTAAGCTCCTTGGAGACCCAAATTGAATTTCTCTTGTTTTCTTTTTTTCCAAGTTCAGGGATCAACTTGGGGTAGCAACTTGGGTATCTTGTTCAAGGAGACAGAAAGTGAATTGATGCACTTTCTGCAAATCCTCTTTCTACTTCCATGCCTAGTATCTCATACCCATAAGAGATCTTTAGTAATTCAGTTCCATCCCATTCACTAAACTAAGCCAGTTACTGGAGATAAGGCAGTAAACCAGACAGCATTGGTTTGGACTAGTTGGCTAGCAGAGAAAACACCTTACTAGTAATTCAAATATGACACATATTATAGTAAGAAACACATCAAGTGCTATAAATGCATCTAGGAAGGGAATCCAGCCTACTCTTGGATGTAGAGAAGGCCTCCTTGAGAAAGGACCCACAGTTGGTGGCATGGTAAAGAGGAAGAGAAGATTTCCAGCGGAAGAAATAAAGTGTGTAAAGAATGCAGAGTAGAAACTAGGGTGTGATCACAGATGTGAAGTTTTAAACTCCAAAAAGCTGGAAAGAAGGAACAAATTGGTCCTTGCAAAGGGCCTCTCCCAAGTGTTCCATGACCATCTGCAGCAATACAGAGAGCTAACCTCTCCCATTTTTCCTTCCTTCTGTATACAACTTAATTACAGGGCATCTTGCATGTGGATCAGTTACCTGTTTACAGTTTAGTTCCCCATTTAAACCAAAAGATGGATTTTGTTTTGTATTCCTCATACCCGTCTGAATGTAAGGGCCCAACAGTGAAAGAAACTAGATAAGAATGAACAAAGAAAGGAAGATACAGACAAAGCAAACTAGAAAGAAAGAACATCAGTGCATTAAAATAATCATTATTGTTATAGATTAATTCCTTCCCTTGGCAATGAGCAGAATGGCAGATTATGGCATTCTAGGCATGGAAGGAAGAGGAGCCAATGTCCTCTCCACCTTTTGTCTTTTGTATCTCTTTTGTGTCACTTTTTAAGCGCCAGCTAGTATTAGTCAACTACTGCTGCAATAATGCTGTATGACAACCACCCCAAAATTATTGAGCTTGATTTCTTGTTCATAGGCCTCAGGCCAGCTGTAAACTAGGTAGATCAAACTGAACTTGTGGGATGGAGGCTCCAGTATGAGGGCTGAATTCAGGTCCTCTCTGCACTGTTGGCTCAGCTGGACTTGGCTCTTACATTCCTATGAGCTCCACAGAAGCTCTCCCTATTTTGGCTGGTACCATTTTCATACCTCAGTTGAAAGTCAGTCACCTAATCAAATCTAGGTCTGTCCCACAGCTCACTCTAATATTCTACATGTCTTAGGTTGTTTCCATCATCCTGTGGCAAGAGAAACAGAATTGGTTTTTCAGGGTAGAAGATATTTGTACCTTATTTTATGCAGAAGGGTAAGAGCCAACAGAGAGGGAGGAGTTAATGAGTCATGAAAGAAACTGATTAACAGATGGAGCAAGGGCCTGAGGAAAAAAAGCAAAAAGGGAGAGAATCAAGGGCATAGGTAGAAGAACTGGCCTTCAATGGGAACAGAGGGAAGCGCCAAGGAGTCACTTCCTTTCAAAGAAAAGGGAGAGACTGAAGATGAGAGTTGCTAGCGATAAAGGAGGAAGGGAGGTGAGAAATGTATTCTAAGGCCTCTATTCTCTCTGGGCAGTTTATCACCAGAGAGTAAGGGACAAAGGGTGAATAAGAGGCCCTCAGGAAAGAACTATAGAGTTGGAAGAGCTTCCCTATGAATAGGAAGAAGCACTGATGAATGCTCATAAGAGACATGTATGCCAAGCAGAGTTAGGGCCCAGCTAAAGATAGAGGTCAGGAGTTTGTTATGGTCTTCTTCTTTACCATTCTTTTATTTTTCTCCAAAGTGCTCGGCCACCAGGATGTGAGAGCTGAAAAAGCTGGTAGTTGATGAGATCCAAGATTGGATAGAGGCCTTGCAAGCCAAGGAGCCAAAAGTGCAGGAGGTACTGAAAAAGAGTGGTCGAATTGATGGGTCCTGGAATGTAGGCTAAGTGGAGAGGGAAGTGAGATGTGCATAGCAACAAAGGATAAGTCAAATCATTTAGCATCTGAACCAAGTCTCTTATTTACAGAAATCAATAAATCAACACAGTATATGTTTTTCAAGTGTGTTTCAGAGAACACAAATAACACTTTTTTACCCCTCAAGGAGCTTACAGCCCAGCTGGGGAAACAAGATTACTGTATAAATCAATTCATGTCACACACACAGAAAACACAGCAATATTTCAAAAATGTCAAGTATTTGTATCTTAGAAATATAATGTAAGCTAGAGCACAGTAGCTAGGGTAGCCTATCCTCCTACACAGAACCAGCACTGGATGCCTGACTTCTTCCACTGAGGAAGGAACTTTTTTTTTTTTTCCAGATTTATTTATTTATCTTAAAAAGAGAAAGAGAGAGGTAGGGTGGGGGTAAGGGCAGAGGGAGCAGGAGATAAAGAATCTCCAATAGACTTCCCACTGAGCATGGAGCCCAGTACAGGGCTCAATGTGGGGCTCAATCTCATGACCCTGAGATCATGACCTGAGCTGAAATCAAGAGTGGGACACTTAACTAAGCCACCCAGGTACCCCTGAGGAAGAAACTCTTACCCAGACCTACCACGAGATGACTAGATCCTTGATGGCAGATAGGATAGGATATTAGCTTTTATGTCCTAAGTATTTTGCATAGACATGTGGAGAATCAATAAATGTTTAAACAAATGACTGAATCCCTAGAAACCTTGAAACCAATGGAACTGAGCTCAGTTGACTAAAGAAAGTGTTGAATGGACGAGCAGGGTGTGTGCAGGCGAACACGTGAGACTAGAGCTATTGTTCACCACCTGCTTCACAATATGAGTGGGTGATCTGGCCCCATTCAAAGGACCAGGAATGGAAAAGACCACATTACCGTGTGGTAGTACATTTCAGACCCCACGAAGCAGTCAGCCTGTATGGAGTACTTTGGGGATGGAGAAGAAAAAGAAACTTTGTTTTCAATTATGTAGTTTATTATCTAGTTGAGGAGATATGAGGTACATAAACCCATGGGGCCAAAAAACAAAACAAAGCAAAACAAAAACAAAAAACATGTAAAACAGTCTGTGACATCATTCTAGACATGATGTCCACTGCAGTTAGAATTATACAAAAATTAAATTAAGTGTGTGTGTGTGTGTGTGTGTGTGTCTGTAAACATTAGCTAGAGAAGATGATGGTTGTTCTGGAGCTGATTTTAGCTGTATCCACACAATATATACTTCCTCCTCCATCAAATTCAGCTAAAGAGCTTTTTCAAAATCCACAAGCTGGCATCCCTACAGAGTCTACTCAGTAAAACCGTCATAGAACAAAATAACCTCTTTATCTTAAACACTTCCAGAAGTGATTTACCTGTCCATCAAACAGAAAGAAGCATTTCTTTAAACAACTTGAAAATGGAGAGATTAGTAATGAATAAAAAGAAGCTAAGTTTTACATCCAGGTGATATAATTCAACTGACCTAAAATAGAATGAAAAAGCAAATTACAAAAAAAAAAAAAAAAAAAAGGTACCAAACAACAAAAAGAAAGGTATGTAGACCACATGAGTAAAAAAAAGAGCCTTTGAAACACTATATGTTAACAATAACCATGTAAAAGATAAAATGCATTCATATGGCTCCAAGGAGAATATATGGTCTACAAAGTTTTAAAGTCTACAACTAAGATTTTAACTATAAAATATATATATAGTTTTAGATCTTATTTACTTATTTGACAGAGAGAGAGAGAGATCACAAGTAGGCAGAGAGGCAGGCAGAGAGAGGGGAAACAGGCTTCCTACTGAGCAGAGAGCCCAATGTGGGGTTCGATCCCAGGACCCTGAGATCAAGACTTGAGCTGAAGGCAGAGGCTTAACCAACTGAGCCACCCAGGTGCCCCTATAAAATATTTTTTATTAACATAAAATGTATTATTTGTTTCAGGGGTACAAGTCTGTTATCCACCAGTCTTACACAATTCACAGCACTCGCCATAGCATATACCCTCCCCAATGTCCATCACTCAGCCACATCGTCCCTCCCAGCCCCTTCCCCTCCAGCAACCCTCAGTTTGTTTCCTGAGATTAAAAGTCTCTTATGGTTTATCTCCCTCTCCAGTTTCATACCATTTCATTTCTCCCTCTCTTCCCCCATGATCCTTTGCCTTGTTTCTCATATTCTGCATATTAGTGAGATCATATCATAAATGTCTTTCTCTGATTGATGTATTTCACTTAGCATAAAACCCTCTAGTTCCATCCACGTCATTGTAAATGGCAAGATTTCAATTTTTTTTTTATAAACATATAATGTATTTTTAGCCCCAGGGGTACAGGTCTGTGAATCGCCAGGTTTACACACTTCACAGCACTCACCATAGCACACACAACCCCCAATGTCCATAACCCCACCGCCCTCTTCACACCCCCCCCCAGCAACCCTCAGTTTGTTCTGTGAGATTAAGAGTCCCTTATGCTTTGTCTCCCTCCCAATCCCATCTTGTTTCATTTATTCTTTTCCTACCCCTCACGTTGCATCTCCACTTCCTCATATCAGGGAGATCATATGATAGTTGTCTTTCTCTGATTGACTTATTTCGCTAAGTGTAACACCCTCTAATTCCATCCACGTTGTCACAAATGGCAAGATTTCATTTCTTTTGATGGTTGCATAGTACTCCATTGTATATATATACCCCATCTTCTTTATCCATTCATCTGTTGGTGGACATCTAGGTTCTTTCCATAGTTTGGCTATTGTAGACATTGCTGCTATAAACATTCGGGTGCACATGCCCCTTCAGATCACTACATTTGTATCTTTAGGGTAAATACCCAGTACTGAAATTGCTGGGGCATAGGGTAGCTCTATTTTCAACTTTTTGAGGAACCTCCTTGCTGTTTTCCAGAGTGGTTGCACCAGCTTGCATTCCCACCAACAGTGTAGGAGGGTTCCCCTTTCTCCGCATCCTCACCAGCATCTGTCATTTCCTGACTTGTTAATTTTAGCCATTCTGACTGGTGTGAGGTGGTATCTCATTGTGGTTTTTATTTGTATTTCCCTGATGCCGAGTGATGTGGAGCATTTCTTCATGTGTCTGTTGGTTATCTGGATGTCTTCTTTGCAGAAATGTCTGTTCATGTCCTCTACCCATTTCTTCATTGGATTATTTGTTCTTTGGGTGTTGAGTTTGCTAAATTCTTTATAGATTTTGGATACTAGCCCTTTATCTATATGTCATTTGCAAATATTTTCTCCCATTCTGTCAGTTGTCTTTTGGTTTTGTTAACTGTTTCCTTTGCTGTGCAAAAGCTTTTGATCTTGATGAAATCCCAAAAATTCATTTTTGCCATTGCTTCCCTTGCCTTTGGCGATGTTCCTAGGAAGAAGTTGCTGGGGCTGAGGTCGAAGAGGTTGCTGCCTGTGTTCTCCTCAAGGATTTTGATGGATTCCTTTCTCACATTGGGGTCCTTCATCCATTTTGAGTCTATTTTTGTGTGTGGTGTAAGGAAACGGTCCAATTTCATTTTTCTGCATGTGGCTGTCCAATTTTCCCAACATCATTTGTTGAAGAGGTGTCTTTTTTCCATTGGACATTCTTTCCTGCTTTGTCGAAGATTAGTTGACCATAGAGTTGAGGGTCTATTTCTGGGCTCTCTATTCTGTTCCATTGATCAATGTGTCTGTTTTTGTGCCAGTACCATACTGTCTTGATGACGACAGCTTTGTAATAGAGCTTAAAGTCTGGAATTGTCTCTACACCAACAACAAGACAGAAGAAAGAGAAATTAAGGAGTCAATCCCATTTACAATTGCACCCAAAACTATAAGATACCTAGGAATAAACCTAACCAAAGAGACTAAAAATCTATACACAGAAAACTATAAAGTACTCATGAAAGAAATTGAGGAAGACACAAAGAAATGGAAAAAGGTTCCATGCTTCTGGATTGGAAGAATAAATATTGTGAAAATGTCTATGCTACCTAAAGCAATCTACACATTTAATGCAATTCCTATCAAAATACCATCCATTTTTTTTTTTCAAAGAAATGGAACAAATAATCCTAAAATTTATATGGAACCAGAAAAGACCTCGAATAGCCAAAGGAATATTGAAAAAGAAAGCCAAGTTTGGTGGCATCACAATTCCGGACTTTAAGCTCTATTACAAAGCTGTCATCATCAAGACAGTATGGTACCGGCACAAAAACAGACACATTGATCAATGGAACAGAATAGAGAGCCCAGAAATAGACCCTCAACTCTATGGTAAACTAATCTTCGACAAAGCAGGAAAGAATGTCCAATGGAAAAAAGCCTCTTCAATAAATGGTGTTGGGAAAATTGGACAGCCACATGCAGAAAAATGAAATTGGACCGTTTCCTTACACCACACACAAAAATAGACTCAAAATGGATGAAGGACCCCAATGTGAGAAAGGAATCCATCAAAATCCTTGAGGAGAACACAGGCAGCAACCTCTTCAACCTCAGCCGCAGCAACATCTTCCTAGGAACATCACCAAAGGCAAGGGAAGCAAGGGCAAAAATGAACTATTGGGATTTCATCAAGATCAAAAGCTTTTGCACAGCAAAGGAAACAGTTCACAAAACCAAAAGACAACTGACAGAATGGGAGAAGATATTTGCAAACGACATATCAGATAAAGGGCTAGTGTCCAGAATCTATAAAGAACTTAGCAAACTCAACACCCAAAGAACAAATAATCCAATCAAGAAATGGGCAGAAGACATGAACAGACATTTCTGCAAAGAAGACATCCAGATGGCCAACAGACACATGAAAAAGTGCTCCATATCACTCGGCATCAGGGAAATACAAATCAAAACCACAATGAGATACCACCTCACACCAGTCAGAATGGCTAAAATTAACAAGTCAGGAAATGACAGATGCTGGTGAGGATGCGGAGAAAGGGGAACCCTCCTACACTGTTGGTGGGAATGCAAGCTGGTGCAACCACTCTGGAAAACAGCATGGAGGTTCCTCAAAATGTTGAAAATAGAACTACGGTATGACCCAGCAATTGCACTGCTGGGTATTTACCCTAAAGATACAAACGTAGTGATCCGAAGGGGCACATGCACCCGAATGTTTATAGCAGCAATGTCTACAATAGCCAAACTATGGAAAGAACCTAGATGTCCATCAACAGACGAATGGATAAAGAAGATGTGGTATATATACACAATGGAATACTATGCAGCCATCAAAAGAAATGAAATCTTGCCATTTGCGACGACGTGGATGGAACTAGAGGGTATCATGCTTAGCGAAATAAGTCAATCGGAGAAAGACAACTACCATATGATCTCCCTAATATGAGGGAGTGGAGATGCAACATGGGGGGTTAAGGGGGTAGGAGAAGATTTAATGAAACAAGATGGGATTGGGAGGGAGACAACCATAAGTGACTCTTAATCTCACAAAACAAAATGAGGGTTGCTGGGGGATGGGGGATTGGGAGGGGGGTGGGGTTATGGACATTGGGGAGGGTATGTGCTATGGTGAGTGCTGTGAAGTGTGTAAACCTGGCAATTCACAGACCTGTACCCCTGGGGATAAAAATATATTATATGTTTATAAAAAATTAAAAATTAAAAATTAAAAAAAAAAGTCTGGAATTGTGATGCCACCTACTTTGGCTTTCTTTTTCAATATTCCTTTGGCTATTCGAGGTCTTTTCTGGTCATATAAATTTTAGGATTATTTGTTCCATTTCTTTGAAAAAAATGGATGGTATTTTGATAGGGATTGCATTAAATGTGTAGATTGCTTTAGGTAGCATAGACATTTTCACAATATTTGTTCTTCCAATCCAGGACCATGGAACATTTTTCCATTTCTTTGTGTCTTCCTCAATTTCTTTCGTGAATACTTTATAGTTTTCTGAGTATAGATTCTTTGCCTCTTTGGTTAGGTTTATTCCTAGGTATCTTATAGTTTTGGATGCAATTGTAAATGGGATTGACTCCTTAATTTCTCTTTCCTCTGTCTTGTTGGTGTAAAGAAGTGCAACTGAATTCTGTGCATTGATTTTATATCCAGACACTTTACTAAATTCCTGTACAAGTTCTAGCAGTTTTGGAGTGGAGTCTTTTGGGTTTTCCACGTACAGTATCATATCATCTGCAAAGAATGAGAGTTTGACTTCTTTGCCAATTTGGATGCCTTTAATTTCTTTTTGTTGTCTGAGTGCTGAGGCTGGGACTTCTAGTACTATGTTGAATAGCAGTGGTGATAATAGACCTCCATGCCGTGTTCCTGAACCTTAGCGGAAAAGCTTTCAGTTTTTCTCCATTGAGAATGATATCTGTGGTGGGTTTTTCATAGATGTCTTTGATAATATTGAGGTATGTGCCCTCTATCCCTACACTTTGAAGAGTTTTGATCAGGAAGGGATGCTGTACTTTGTCAAATGCTTTTCAGCATCTATTGAGAGTATCATATGGTTCTTGTTCTTTCTTTTATTAATGTATTGTATCACATTGATTGATTTGCAGATGTTGAACCAACCTTGCAGCCCTGGAATAAATCCCACTTGGTCGTGGTGAGGATTTCAATTTTTTTTTAAAGATTTTATTTATTTATTTGACAGATGGAGATCACAAGTAGGCAGAGAGGCAGGCAGAGAGAGAGGAAGGGAAGCAGGCTCCCTGCTGAGCAGAGAGCCTGATGTGGGCCTCGATCCCAGGACTCTGGGATCATGACCTGAGCCGAAGGCAGAGGTTTTAACCCACTGAGCCACCCAGGTGCCCAAGATTTCAATTTTTGATGACTGCATAATATTTCACTATATAGATATAGATATAGATATATATCTCACATCTTTATTACATTTTATTTAAAAATATTTTAATGACTGCATAATATTCCTTTGTATTATGCAGTCATTAAAATATTTTTTAAATAAAATGTAATACTTGTGTTATATTATGCATATGCAGTTTTTTATCAAAATGTTTATAAGCAACTAAATAATATCAGTATGGTAAATGATTAAGTCCCTCAATGATGTGATCATTATTTATTAATCATTGTATAGTAGGGCATGTGACTTTTCTCCAGGGAGCATCTGCATCAGAAGGATGAAGGCAAATTCCAGAAGTCTCTGCCATTTAAAATACAAATGAAGTAGTAGGGTTATTGTGGCCTAAAGAAGTGCTTGATACAATTTTACCACAATTTATGTAAGGAGTTGCATTAGGAATGTTCACTGTACATTTCAGTGAAATAGCAGGAGTATAGTGATGATGATAGTTTTTATGGATGAATGTAATAAGGTCAGCAGGGGAAAGATCTATGAAGATAGGGGCGCCTGGGTGGCTCAGTGGGTTAAGCCTCTGCCTTCGGCTCAGGTCATGATCTCAGGGTCCTGGGATCGAGTCCCGCTCGGGCTCTCTGCTCAGCGGAGAACCTGCTTCCTCCTCTATCTCTCTCTCTGCCTGCCCCTCTGCCTACTTGTGCTCTCTCTCTGTGAAATAAATAAATAAAATCTTAAAAAAAAAAATCTATGAAGATACATTAAGTTCTATTTACGTAAGACTCAGTGACCAAGAGAAAGGATTTATCTCCTGTAACTATATTTACATGCGCAAAACAGAGTCTCTATTGTTATCCATTTGGAGCAGGCAAACATTATTAAATCCTAGTACTAGAATGATAGAGTAGTGGAAGACAAAAGGTAGGAAAGAGGAACGGTAGCCAAAAACTACCTCGCTGTCCGAAAGTAACAAAATAATTAAATCCACAAACGTGCTAAAAAATAATAAAGTTCTTCTAGATAAAAAGAGTTTTCAAAAATATTTCTTGTTGCCTTTGTTCAACATTTATGACAATTCTGATGCATAGATATTATTCTTATTCTCATTTTGTAGAAGTAGGAATTACTAAAAACTCCTTTATATGGAAATTTCCCAGTTCCCAAAATGATTTCACAACTTTAATTTAATTTTAAAAATGTTTAATAGAGAAGAAAATTAATCCCAGAAAGTTGAATGACTTGCCAGAGGTCTCATGCCTCATATGCTTCATATCCAGGATTCAAACCTCTCTTTTCTGATACAGACAGTTGTTCAGATCTGTTTTGTTAAGCCTATGGAGAATCAGGCCACATTTGCACAAGGCATGGTCAACATCACCATTAGAAGCTCAAGTACGATTTGCATCTCATATTCACCCCATGAGAACCACTTTTCCCAGTGCAGGGGACAGATTTCAAATGTGTTATGAATAGCCTTCCTTTGGGCCAAGAGGAAAGATCTCGGACAATTAACACCTTATAAAGTGTCAAAATACCCTACTTGCTAATCTAGAAGAGGTTTCCAAGGTCCTTGATGGACGTGAGGGCATTCCCACATCATGGGTCAGATAGGCTAAGACTGAATCGCAGAATCTCAGGGTAAAAAGGACTCACTTCAGGCTGAGCCTTTATGGTTGGTATCAGGTCCTAACCAGGCAGCAGCCAGAGAACATTTCCCTGGCTCAGCTTCCATTCACCTCTGGATGTTGGCAAAGGATGGAAGAGGCTCTGGTATACTTCTCGATCATGGCTTTCAAGCCCTTAGGGTCCCTTCTATCATATTCACTTTCCCACCCTCTAGCATAATTAACCTAGCTGTCAAAAAGGAAAAGCTGGCTCATCAAGCACACTGGAATTCTATAACACCCAGTTGCCTAATATTGCCACCTAATCGTAGAGTTATTTCACATTTGTTCTTCAGTAAGTGACTCTTGGAAGGATAAAACCATTAAAGTACATATGTAGATACAGATATAGATATAGATACAGATACAAATATAGATATAGATATATAAATATAGATACTTGGTGAATGTGGGACATAAGAGAGAAAGACACAGTTTAACATCTTGATAAATTACACAATCGTATTATTTTGCATCATCCAGATTCTTCCCAGTCTATACCACTTGTCTCCCCAGCAACAGTGGGAGATGCATCCTAACATCCTCTTGATATTTCTTACCACAGTGAGCATGTAATAAGTTTAAAGCAAATACTAATTTTATTAGATTCAGCTACCACGGATTCAGTGACCTTCCACAGAGGCAAACACACCCAAATGTCAGATGCAACCCAACACCCTTGAGACTCACTATTGCTCACACATCCTCTTGGGTAAAGTGTTTGCAAGCTGCTTAAGCAATTTCATGATATCCAACATAGAATGTTTAAAGTCATGATGTCACTGGAAGGTAGGACAAGACAATACTATCCTCATTTAATTCAGTCCAAGAAGTTATTTAGCACCAAAGAGAAGACTTCTTCCTTTTGCTTCTTCCCTCACCAGGTATTCCATGATAAGAGGAAAAAAATTCCAGAAGGTGGAAGAGAGAATATTTAAGAGATTCCCTTCTCTTCCTCACCATCTTCCTTCTCCCCACTTGGAAGTACATTCAAGTAGATGCATTACAGAAACACACTTTTGGGGGCTCATAGCACCATCTATTCGAGAGCTGCTTTCAACTCTGAGGATGAAACAGAAAGGTCCAGAGAAGAAACACAAAACCAGGGAACCCTACCCCATAACCAGAACCCAGCTCTTGGTTCCTCCAGGACATACTCTAGTGCCTGTCACTTTATCCACTGCCTCAGACTACTCTGCATTGGCAGCATGTCACCAGAGCCCCTATCATCAGAACAAGAAGGTAGCTTTCAGCTCTGGATCCACAGGACTGACAACCAGAGCTCACCTGGGCAGGACTTAGGGAACCAGGACATGGTAGCGACAAGAGGCAACCATGATGCAGCACTGTGAGCAGCTGGACAGTTCCCCAGCTCTAAAGGTGATATAGAGGTTCCGGCGAGCAGGGAACTAGCTACAGCCAAGAGTGAGAAATGCCCAGTCATTATGGACTCCTCTGGGCACCAAGGTCTCCTTCTAGATCAGAAGGGCCCTTGATTTTTTTTTACCTTCTTCCTACACTTTCTTCTTTTCCTAATATGTCTCAAACTATAGCATGTTAAATAAACAGGAAACAGCAAAGTACAACAAAGCCAGACTGTTATAGTGGTCAAGCAAAGAGGTGATGGTGTTCTGGACTAGAGGGTGTTAGTGAAACAGACTTTAGTGTGTTTTCGAAGTAGAATTAACAGTTCCCACTGATGGACTGACCTGGCAGGGCAATGAAAGAGCAGAGTCAAAGATAAATTCTAGGTTCCAGTAAGTATATTTCCTCTTACATTCAATTTATCAAACACATTTTCATGAAGACTTATCATGTGAAAGGCATTGTTCTGGGATCTGCAGAGAATATCTCTGACCTCCTGGAGTTTATAGCCCTGTTGCAGAATACTGAAGAAAAAATAAAACAAAGCAAAAAGGAGCAATAGCTAATATATGATACATGTTAAGCACTCTGTTAACAGTTTTTACATATATTGGCTATTTTAATACTAATACTGTCATTATCCTCATTTTATGGACATGGATCCTGAGGTCTTGGTCCATAAAATGAGTAAGACTATATAATTATCCCAAGGATTGTTACTAAAGTATCACTTAATTGATCTAGGAGGGGGAAACAATTCTGATTTGGCAAAGTTAAGTGTGAGAAATCTTTGAAATGTCCAGATGGAATTGTCTTGATAGACAGATAGGTAGATAGATCAAACAATCTATCTGGATAGATATTGATCTATCTATCTATCTATAAATATAAATATCCCAAACCAAACCAAACCAAAATATACTACCTGGTTTTTGCCTTACCAAGAGTCAGGCAGAAACAGACCTACATCTTCTCTGACAAACATACTCTAAAATGAAGATTCAAATAATTCCTACTGACAGAGTTCCAAGGAATATGAATTCACATTTGAAGTGGCAAACCATGAGGAAATGAGCCATTGTGAGTGTGAATTACCAGCAGAAGCAACAGATGGCAGAATCAGACCTGCAAAAGCAAAGATGCTAGAATTCTAAAACCAGAATATAAAATAAATATTTAAAGTAATAAAATAATAGAGTATCAAAAGTAGGAAAAAGCATCAGAAGATTATTTAAAGATATCAGGCTGATCTGAAAAAGAAAAATAGAATGGCTAGAAATGAAAACTATGGTCATTTAAAATAGAAATTCAGTGGACATGGTAAACAATTTTGATACAACAGAAGACAGAAAGAGTGAACTGGAATATCAGAAGGAGTGACCAAAATACATCACATAGAAAGGAGACAGAAAAAAAAAAAAAAAGAAAGAAAGAAAAACAGATACTGAGAAGAGACTGACAAAATCTAAAAACACCTAACTGGTGTTCTAGACAGAAGGAACACAAAATGAGAAAGAAAAAAAATTTTTAAAAGATAGTGGCTGAGAATTTTTCTGAATTGGTCCCTAAGGTCCAAGTCTACTTTCTCTATTAAGGAATAATCTAGATTAGACAATATAGTCCCCATAGCTCACTTCCCCCAGGACGAAGGGCAGTTGTGAGGTAAGAGAGGCAGATATACCTCTATCGGGGGAAAAAAAAATGGGTGCAAGGTTCACAAAGCTAAGCCCTGAGAAGTCATATGCAGCATAATTAAATTCCCCTGACAAGCAGGCAACAAAACCTCAGAAAAATCTATCCTCCAGTGCTTGGGAGGAGACAATCCACAATTTATATAAGAATGATCTAGATTTGAGATTAAATAACTGATTCTCTTACTCTCAATCTAAGAACTTTATGGAGGGACAGATGGCTTCCTGAAATTAATGCAAACAACATTGTCACTATATTATCAGTCTTGATGTAGGGTAATTCAAAAGTCCTAAGGAGAAAAAAAAATCGCAGAAAATAGCATGTAGATTGACATACTGAATTTTTCACACACCAAAAATTCACCCCATTCAGCAACATAACTTTTTATTTATTTTATTTGAGAACAGTTAATACAAACTGTTGTATTAGTTCCAGATGTACAACATAGTGATTCAACTTCTGTATATGTTATGTTATGCTCACCACAGTGTAGTTACCATCAACACCACACAATGCTATTTTAATACCACCTATACTCTCTATGCTGTACCCTTTATTCCATGATTTATTCCCTCCATTACTAGAAGGCTATATGTTCCATCCCCCTTCCCAATTTTTTCCATCCATCCACCCCTTCCCTTCTAGAAACCATCAGTTTGTGTTCTCTTTATTTATAGGTCTGGTTCTACTTTTTGTTTGTTGATTCCATTGTTTGGTTCTTTAGATTCCACATATAAGTGAAATCCTATACTATTTGTCTTTCTTTCTGAATTTCACTTAGCATAATACCCTCTAGGTCCATCCATTCTGTCCCAAATGGCAAGATCTCATCCTTTTGTATGGCTGAGTAATATTGCAGTGTGTGTGTGTATGTGTGTGTGTACCACATCTTCTTTATCCATTCATCTGTCCATGGACACTTGGATTGCTTCCATTTTTCAGCTATTGTAAATAATGCTGCATGCATCTTTTCAAATTAGTGTTTTTCGGGGCGCCTGGGTGGCTCAGTGGTTTAAAGCCTCTGCATTCGGCTCAGGTCATGATCTCAGGATCCTGGGATCGAGCCCCGCTTCTGGCTCTCTGCTCGGCAAGGAGCCTGCTTCCTCCTCTCTCTCTCTCTGCCTATCTCTCTGCCTACTTGTGATCTCTGTCAAATGAATAAATAAAATCTTTAAAAAAAAATTAGTGTTTTTCTTTTCTTTGATTAAATACCCAGCAGTGGCATTACTAGATCATATAGTATTTCTCTTTTTAATTTTTAAAGAAACCTCCATACTGTTTCCCACAGTGGCTGCACCAATTTAGATTCCCACCAACAGTATACAAGAGATCCCTTTTTTCTACATCCTTGCCAATATTGGTTATTTCTTATCTTTTTGATACTAACCATTTTGACAGGCATAAGGTGTATCTCACTGTGGTTTTCATAATTAGTGATGTTGAGCATCTTTTCATGTGTCTGTTGGCTATCTGTATGTCTTCTTTGGAAAAATGTCTATTCAGATCCTCTGCCCAATTTTCATCAGATTATGGTTTTTGGGTGTTGAGTTGTATAAGCTCTTTTTTTTTTTTTTCAAGATTTATTTATTTATTTTTGAGAGAGAGAGAAAGAGAGAGAGAGAAAGCATGAATGGGAGGGGCAGAGGCAGAGGGAGAAAAAATCTACAGCAGACTCCACATTGAGGGCAAAGCCTGATGCAGGGCTTGATCTCACAACCCTGAGATCATGACCTGAACTGAAACCAAGAGTCAATCGCCCAACCAACTGCACCACCCAGGTGCCTCACGTTGTATAAGTTTCAAAATATCAGCCCCTTACTAAATAAAACTGGACCACTTTCTCTTACCATACACAAAAAATAAGCTCAAAATGGATTTAAGACCTAAATGTGAGACCTAAAAATCATAAAATTCCTAGAAGAGAAAATAATTTCTTTGACATGGGCCACAGCAACGTTTTTCTAAATACATCTCCTAAAGTAAGGGAAACAAAAGCAAAAATGAACTATTGGGACTCCATCAAAATAAAATACTTTGGCACAGTGAAGGAAACCATCAATAAAACCAAAAGGCAACCTGGTTATAGAGAGAAAATATACCTTTTTAAAATCTAATACCTAGAGTGGGGTATTAGTTAAGATGACATATAACAAATAAAAGAGAATCCAATTCAGACTGACTTAAATGGGTTCAAAAATGCACTGGTTCAACTGAAAGTTACTTACAAGGAACCTAAATCCATATGTCAGCCTTATTCTCAAGCTAGAGGTCAGATGCAATAGAAGTTCTGGACTTTTACATGCAACAATACACGGGGGAAGGGAGAGAGATTACTTCGAAAAGGATTCCCAGAAACAAAAACAACTTTCCTAGAAGCCCCTTAGTAGACCTCTCTTTACTTCATGTTATCCAAATTTGGTCATGTCAGTTTCTGGACCAATCAGTGCCAAAGGGGTGGAGTTATCCTTTGATCATTAAATTCCAGAATCTGGAATGAGCAACAGGGCAGATAAATGACTTTTCCATTTATGGGGATAAAGAACACTGGAGGGGAAATAGATTTGTTGGAAGAATATGGGTCCTATTCTGAACATAATATCATGTTGGGGATAATTACACAAAGAGGAACTGAGGTATGGAATGCAGAGTAGACTAAAGCAAATATCCGAATAGCACAGAAAAATTTATAATACCTCTTTCCAAAAGAGCTAAGGGAAAACAGTCCTGAGATTAGGAGCTGCCCCCTTTTCTGGCAGAGTAAAATATAAGAAGGGCTGACTGAATTTCCTTTGGGAAGATGTGTCCACAAGCAGAGCTAAGGCTAGATGACCCTACGTCTTAGAGAAGAGGTATGAGAAATAGTGCCTCAGCTATGATATCTAAATCAAATGAGCTTTCCAAAACATATCAAACCTCTAGGTTACTCCATGTATCTAGGACTGGGAATTCCAAGTCAGTATCTTTGAATCATAAAATAAGAAAGGCATCAAACATTGGGAAGGCAGACCAAACCTAGAAATGTTATCCTTTAATACTTGTATTATCTCCAAAAAGCCAAAATGTAATTACAAGTATCTCCTTGAAAATGACAGCTAGAGATGATAAAGTTCTGGAGACAGATAGTGGTTATGGCCGCATAATGTTGTGAATGTACTTAATGCTACTGAGCTGTACACTTAAAAATGGTTAAAATGGTAAATTTTATTTTATGTGTATTTCACCACTATGAAAAAATCTCTGACAAGTAACAACACAAGAATCATCTGCACCATATCTGTTTGTCAACTTAACATACACAAAAATTACATTGACAGTCTCTTTATATAGTGGTCTGGATTTATTGCTTTATTTTAGTAAATGTTTAAAAAAAGACTTTTGAACACTGTAAATAGTAATAGCTACTTTGTGGAATGTTAAACTATAGGCCAGGTATTTTATTAAGAGCTTTATATACATTATTTCATCAAATCTCTAAAAAAAAAAAATGCCTTACTACTCATCCTCACTTTGCTGATAAGGAAGCTGAGTTTCAGAGAGGTTAAATAGAACTAGGAAGTGGTAAATTGAGATTTGACACAGGCCCGGGCAATTCCATTCCAGATTCTAACCATCACACCTATAAATTTCTCAACTGTTATATTCTACTGCTCAGACTTTAAAAGTATAAGCTCTAAAGCTGATAAAGAAGTACTATACTTTTGGGGCACCTGGGTGGCTCAATGGGTTAAAGCCTCTGCCTTCGGCTCAGGTCATGATCTCAGGGTCCTGGGATGGAGCCCCACATCGGGCTTTCTGCTCAGCGGGGAACCTGCTTCCCCCACCTTCTCTCTCTATGCCTGCCTCTCTGCCTACTTGTGATCTCTGTCTGTCAAATAAATAAATAAAATCTTAAAAAAAAAAGTACTATACTTTTAATGAAGTAAAAGCTAATTTTGATGTTAAACCAAAGAATATTTACTAATAGATTAATATCAGTTTGGCTAAATGATTCTAGAATAGAATCAATCGTTGAACTTACCCTCCTCAACATGGTGGAGGCTTCAAAAGTATTTACCAATTATCTAAGTTAGAATCCTGGGAGCTATATATAGTGGAGTTTCGGAATAACACCCTCAATATTCACACCCACCTACTGTGACACCAAAGAGGATATACCATACATAATCTAGAACCAGTATTTGATGATGGGGAAATATCAATAATAATTAAGGCTGGAGGTAGAAAGGTGGGAGTTGGCTGGAAAGAAACATAAGAATCTTTTGGGGTGATGGAAATATTCTATATGATTACATAGATGTACACATTTTCAGAACTCATTCATTTATGCACTTAAAATGGGTACATTCTTTTAAATATATTTCAAATATGCCTCCTCCTATTTACTCAGACCTTTGCTTGTTTTCTGCTTGTTCTATGATGGTCTCCCAACTAAACTCATTCCTACCTCCCCTGGCCCCCTCAAATCTACCCTCTACAATGCCACCAAAATCATCCATTCATTGGATGGATGGATGTCTATGATGGATGGAGGATGGACGGATGGTCAGATGGATGATGAGGATCTGAACTAGGGCAATAATTACTGAATATCAAATTAAGGAATAAAAGGAGTTCCCATTGCAAATATTAGATGCAAATCATAGTGATGGATAGCAGGAGTGTATTAGAGAAATATTTGGGAGTTTCAGAGATATTTAGGGGAGCATCCTAAAAGTGGCAGACAGTGAATAAAGAGCTTTACATTTAGAAAGCTATTTTTATATTAAGTAACCTCATGGAAGAACAGAGTATGTCTTTCCATTTGTTCAGCCTTGATTTCAAATATTGGTTCTGTCATTCGCAGGCTGAATAAACTTGGGCAAGTTACTTAAGTTCTCTATATCTCAGTTATCTCATCCATGAAATGAGAATAATAATAATAACAACCTTCCAGAGTTTCTGGGAAGGTTAAATGAGCTAATACATGTAAAGCACTTAGAATAGTGATAAAAATAAAGTAAGTGTTTAGCTATTTTTGAAAACTCTACCAATAAGA
This sequence comes from Lontra canadensis, assembly GCF_010015895.1. Taxonomy (NCBI): domain Eukaryota; kingdom Metazoa; phylum Chordata; class Mammalia; order Carnivora; family Mustelidae; genus Lontra; species Lontra canadensis. Next base: position 53,615,988 of record NW_022630995.1, read on the forward strand.
ATTTTGAGGGTTTTTTTTTTTTTCATATAAATCCTGGCCTTGCTTACAAGATTTACTCTTAAACATTTTTATAGACTTTGTTGTTACTAAAAATAGTATATTTTCCCCATTTCTCTATCTAGTTGCTTATTGTTCGGCCAATGAAAACCAATTAATGGTGTGTTTTTATCCTGTATTCAGGCAAATTACCAAATTCTCTTAGTGTATAAAATATTGTTAGTAGGTCCCTAGGATTTTTTAGATAAACTAAAAATCAGCAACTAGAAATAGACTTATCTCTTTTATACCTATTTTAAGCCATTTAATTCCTTTTCACTTTCATAGTGCATTCCCAACATTTAAGAAAATATTAAATAAGAATGACAAGAGTTCCACTTCCAGCAATGAATACTACTAACACCAGATTCAACATCATGTTTTGAAGAACTACAAAACTAGACAACATAAAACCACTTTCAGTCAACAGACAATAAGCAGCACAGGACTATGGACCTTGAGAGAAAGGAAAGAAGAGGAATGACAAATAGAGACAAACCTCAAACACATTGTGGTAGTGACCAAAGTGTGACAGTGAAGAGTATATGCTGTATGTATGCTACAAAGCCAATCTGTGATAAAAAGGAGATCACTGGCTGGAGATAGGAAGGTGAGAGTTAACTGGAAAGGAATACAAGGGAACCCTTCAGAGTGAGGGAAATATTCTGTATCTCGATTGTGGTGATAGTTACCTAGATCTACACATTTGTCAAGAGTCACCACTACGGCGGCGGGGGGGGGGGGGGGGGCGGGTGGCGGGTACTTGGGTGGCTCAGTTCATTGGGCGGCTGACTCTTGATTTGGCTCAGGTCATGATCTCAGGGTCCTGGGACTGGTCCATAAGGGCCCCTTGCAGGGCTCCGAGCTCAGCAAGGAGTCTGTTTAAGGATTCTCTCTCTCTCTCTCCTCCTCTCCCTCTCAAGTAAATCAATCTTTTAAAAAAAGAGAGAAAGAAAGAAAAGAAAAGAAAAGCTCACCAATCTGTGAACTTAAAATGGGTACAACTTTATTCATGTAAATTACACCTCAATGAAGTTTATCTGAAAGCATAAGAATGGTAAAAACCAGGATCTCTTTCCAGTCATTTATTTTTTCATAGGAAACTGTCCATCTTCTCTAGATTTTCATGGAGCTATAGCTCAAAGCAGGTTCCCTTGAAATAGACTCTGAAATAGATATTTGTATAAATGAGGTTTACTGGGACGTGCATGTAGGAAAAGCACCTGTAGGAAAGTTTCAGAGGTGTGACTGAGCAGGTGGAGGAGCAACTGAACTGCGGCTACCCCACTAGGAGCTGAGGGCCTTTGGAGCTGCCCCAAATGAGAAAGGAGGGCAGGGATTTATATTCCTTTATCAACCAGTTTTGAAATGTTAGCTGTCCCCAATACACATTGGGCCATATACTCTGGATGGTAACGAACAAGATAGCCCACTTGGACAAAAGCAAGTCCTGGAGAGAAACACAGCTGTGAGGCATCAACAACCAAGGCTCCCCCACAATGACAGAATGCACACTGCAGTCCTGAAGGGGGCACCCAGGGAAGCACACCACGGTGCCCAGCAGAGGTGTCTGTGGCATTCTCTGATGGTCCTTATCTCTTTGCATCTTTGCTTATGTCTTTCTCTTTAATGTTTGATTCTCTTTTCCTCAGTCAGATTTACAGTGGGTTTATGTATTTTCAGGGAACTTCCTAGCAATCAGCTCTTTAGTCGATTCATTATTTCTACGATGGTAATATTTATTTCATTTCACGTCTTATCTTGATTAATTCCTTCTTCTTAGTTTCTATGTATTTATATTGTTATTCTATTAATTTTTTCAAATAAGGATTCATAAGACATCTGGGTGGCTCAGTTGGTTAAGCATTTCCTTCTTCCCCTCCCCGCAGGCGCCCGCCACCCCTCTTGTGCACAGTCTTTCTCTCTGTCAAATAAAATCTTAAAAAAGTAATAAAATAAAATAAGGATTCATTTAAAAATAAAATAAGCATTCATTTTTTTCTTTTTTCTTTGATGATGAAAACATAAAAAAAGTATTTAAGACTAAAATTTTCTCTGTGTATAGTTCTAGCTATAGCCCATAGGTTTTGGTACTAAGTATTTTGTTTTTGCAGTTTTTAATTTCTCTTTTAAGTTCCTTTTATTGCCAAGTTTATCTAGTAGAGTTTTTCATATATTCCAAAAAGATAGGATTTTTGTCACCTTTTTATTATTTATCTTAACTTTTATTGAATTATGATCAGAGAATATGTTTTTAAAAAATCTCTATTTTTTTAATTTTGAAGGTCTAACTTATGGCCAAGTAAATAATTGATTTTTGCAACTATCTGATGGGTAAATGAGTATAAATACATTGCCCTCACAAACTGTTGCACATTTACATAATGTCCCTCGTTTTTTATTCAATGCATTTAACCTTGAATTCCCCCACATCAAAGAATAGCACTGTCATGCCTGTTTTCTTTTTGTTTCCATTTACCCTTTTGCTTTTATATCTCTTTGACCTCCCTTAATTTTCTATCTTTCTTTATTGCTTGTTTAAGCGTAGATAAAGATATAGATAGGTATATAAGCAGACAGAAGTACAAGTATAGATATCAATACAGACATACAGATTTTTTTAAGCCACATAGCTCAGTTTTGTGTTTTAACCCAATTGAAAATGTTTTTATTTTAAAGGAAAAAAACTCTTGGGCTCCCTGCTCAGTGGGTAGCCTGCTTCTCTCTCTCCTCCTTGCTCAAGTGCTCTCTCTTTCACTATCACTATCACTGTCTCTCTTTCTCTCAAGTAAATAAAATTCTTTAAGAAAAAAAATAAAGGAGAAAACTCAGTCTGCTCATATTCTGTATGAACTCACTCCATCTTTTCATGATGCTTTGGTTTATTTTACATTATTATTTCTTCATTTTCCTTCATTTACTGATATGATCAAACTGCTCTTCTATTTTCTCCCCTGTTAATTTGGAAGCTCTATTATTTTGCATTTCATGGGAACCACCTTCTTTTCCCTGATCCCATAATCACAAAATCCTTTACTTTTATGAAAAAACAATATACCAACCATTTCATCCCTCAAGACAATTTATTCCTTCCCCTTGGTTCACCCCAATAGAGAATAACCTAGTTTTGCTAAAGTGGAGAACTGCTTTCAGTTCTAGATAACTATCTGATTTTTCCTTACAGTATAACAATATGTACCTTCTAAGGTTCGAAGGTGCTGAGAGTTTAGCACCTCTATTAAATATTCCCAATCTGTTCTTATCTTCTTTGATCTAACTTTTGGAAAGAAAAAGAAATTGAGATGGATCCTACACCCTTGCTGTCTCCCCATCTTCCTCTACTGGTTATTTTCTCATCAATTCACCCTAGAATCCAGTGACCCCTTTCAGGTGTGTATTGGTTTCATCACGCCTCTTCTGAAATGTCTATCCAAGTCTTAAACACTTATCCTTAAGTCTCTTACTGTTTCCCTTTTTTCCTTCTTATCTTGCTTTTTTTTTTTTCTTTTTAATTTTACTTTGAGGGGTACCTAGGTGGCTCAGTCAGTTGAGCATCCAACTCTGGATTTTGGCTCAGGTCATGATCTCAGGGTCTTGGGATCAAGCCCTACATTGGGCTCTGTGCTGGGTGGGGAGTCTGCTTAAGATCCTCTCTCCTCTGTCCCTGCCCCAACCCATTCTCCCTCTCTCAAATAAATAAATAAATCTTTAAAAAAAAAACCACACACAATTTTGTTTTGAAATAATTCTTGCACTTGCAAATTAGAAATCAACAGTGACAATCCCTCCTTCAATTCTTCTACAGAATTATTTCCATAAGAAATCATTGGAATTTAATCATCATTTTGGGTCCCAAATGTTTTTGGTGGCAGTGGTGGTGTTCCATGACAAAGCATGTGTGTGTGCTGTGTTTGAATCTTGTCCAGTGCCATATTACTTTTCTATTCACAATGTCATCCAGATTTTGTCAGGCACATGTTCTGTTTGTAGATCTGATGGGTTTTCCTTTGTGACTTCTGGGTTCCTAGAATGTTCTTTTATATTGAAGTTCATTGTATTTGCCTCTTGAGGTCAGACAAATGCAGACATAGGCACCTTTGTTGAAAATGGTGAAGCTGGAGCTAAAACACACCATTCTTCCCTGCCTCCCACCAAGAGGACTAAGTTATAAAGCACTGAACAAAAGAAATTACCTTTAATAATAATCAGCTGAAATGTAGGCTGATTTGCAAAACACAAAAAGACAGATGGAGCTGAGAATCTGTTTATACAGAAAGGTGGAAGAATACAAGGATAATATTAGAGACACCAGAGGTGGAAGATAGATGACACTGAGGATTTGGAAGGGGCCGGTGGGAAGATAAAAGGTTGAAAGGATCAGATATGGTCACCATGGTATATTCTAAACCATGAGATCTTTCCTCAATACCCCAACCCTGCTATATTCCTCTCCTCTACTAACTAAGGTACAGAAAACAGGCTAGCGAGGTAAACCATAATCTCTAGTCCTTGAAACTGATTGTAGGATACTCATTTGCATCCTTTAGTAGAAGAGTTTAAACCTCCACCATACATGAGTTCTGCTCAGTCCATGGCAAAATGGTTCAGGCATATCTCCTGCTTGGTTTCCCCTGGTTAAGAACTTGCCGTCTACTTGGGGAAAGCAATGATCCACAGAAGATTACAGACCACCAGAAGAACCTCCCCACCATAAAAAATCATGAGAAAGATCCCTCTGATCTGTATTTCACCAGGGACAACAATGAAAAGCTACTCTGAGATACAAAGAAAAGGCCCAGGTATGCAGATCACACCACTAATGGTAGCATTAATTGTTATGATGCACTGAATTCCTTCCTTGTGCCTGTAATCATGTATGCATTGCCTAATTTAATCCTCCAAACACTGAAAGGTAGATGAGGGTCAGGAACATGAAAGTGACAGGTCCAAGGCCTCACAACAGATAGGTGCTGGAGCTAGACCTCACCCTGAGGACCGCCAGACTCCGATGCCCTTATTCTTTTCCAGATGACCCCACTGACTCTGTCACAAAATGAATAGCATACACAAAACACCCCCACATAAATCAGATGTCATGGAAACCTATCTGAGACGTGGACATGAACAGCAACTTCCTATTAAACTTGCAATACAGTTCAGCTTTCTCCTCTCTGATAGGAATTTTCCCATTCCAAAAGTGGAACCAAATATTGGAGGAGACAGTATTCTCAATCAAGCTTCCCAAGAAACAGGGGCATGGCACAGTCTCCCTCATTCACAGACCCAGAAATGACCCTTTTCCCTGAAGACTGTGGAAACCATTTCAAAAATCCCAAGTGATGGAGGAGAAAGGGCAACAGATGAGAAAGCTAGCCATGGAGATAATCCACCATGTTGCTGCTGGCTGGCTCTGCACAGGTCTCAGTGGGGTCAGAGTGATCTAGCAGTAGAGAACATTGCCTCCTCAGTGCCTGTGATTGAACTGTCCCTACACCACCTTAACATACATGGTGAAGCAGAGTGAACAAATAAGATGATGATTAGATGGGCATGTGAATCTAAGCTATGCTCCTACAGTTTCTTATCCTGTCTGAACCTCAGTTCTTTATCATATAAATATGAATAGGGGAGCTTGGGCAGCTCAGTCAGTTAAGCATCTGCCTTCAGTTGGGGTGAAGATCTCAGGGTCATGGGACTGGGCCCTGTATTGGGCACCCACAGTGGGGAGTCTGCTTCTTCTTCTCCCTCTGTGATCTCTCTTACTCTCACTCTCAAATTTAAAAAAAGAGGAAAAAAATTAAATATGGATGAAAAGAGTTTCAACCTGAGTTGAAAAAAGTAAGTAACATTTATGAAAGTATTTAGCACATAGTAGCTATTTCAAATAAATGACAGTAACCCTTCCTTTTGGCACAGTCACTTTAGAACATAATTTACAAAGTTGGTTCAAGAATCCCCCACTTCCTAAAAGTCTGTATTATACCACCTCGTTTTTATTAAACACCTACACTGGGACAACTAAGGCTTTTCTGCAAAAGCAAAAATCCTCTTCAAATTTCTTGCAGTTTGCAATGCAAACTTGCTAGAAAGCTGGGGAATACTCTTTATGTCATTTTAGCAATATAAATGGTTTCATAGGAAACTTCTGCTCCACAGGGAGCCTGCTTGAGATCCTCTCTCCCTCTACCCCTGCCTCCTCCCACCCCCTGCACTCTCTTTTTCAAATAAATAAATCTTAAAAAATATAAAAATTTGGTTTTGGACAGTGAAGGAAACCTGTTTCTCAGAAAAACTAGCCCAGTAGCATTCTGGTGGTGGAGTGGGGAGACGAGTTAGAGGAGATTTTACAGTTAACTATGGTTGAGAAAAGAGCATATGTTTTCTCCCTCCTTTAAATTCACAATGAGCACGACTGTTTTAAAGGCCCTGAGAATTCCCACTACATTAAGAAAGGTTTCCTAAATTCATTTGGCCTCTAAAATATTTTTATAGTTTGGTAACACTGAGTTACATCCAGAGAACACATATTTTAAAATGTATTTTTAAAGGAGATTTTACTCTTTTATACAAATGACAAAAAGTATCAGAAAGAAATTCATTTTTTCATTATATTTATATTACCTTTATCTGAGGTACCTAAAAATACCCAGAGATAAACTGACAGCTCTTGAGACAGGCAGGCTGATCTGATCCTCATATTACAGTATTGCAACTGCCAAGAGACATGATCTGAGCCAAGAAAGATTGAAAGCAACAATCAGAAGCCACAAAAAAAGCAGTGCCGAGCATTTCTTAAACTGAGAAAGACGGTGAAATATACATCATCCTCTCAAGAGACAATGACAGGCAAAGCCTCTCGTCCTCCAAGTCCCCAGGTTGCTTTCACCATCACTGCCGCATTGTGCTCTCATGAAAGCCACAGCAAGGCATGTACAGGGAAGAGCACTGGGCTTGAAAACCCAACACTGGAATTCAGATTCTGGCTGTGCCATTCACAAGGTGTTTATTCCCTGAAGGTCTCAGATTCCTTAGTTATAAAATAGGGCTAGTGTTATGCTGACAAGATCTTGTATGCAAAATATTATAGTAGAGGCAATTCATGTTGCATTTAACCGAAGCATTTGGAAGACAGATTCATATGCCAATTCAAAATCTCAAGGACCTTAAAGATTACCTACTACAACCTTCTAATTTTACAGAAAGTAAAAACTGAAGCCCAGAGAATGAAATGGTTTGTCCACGGTCGCACAGCTCATTAGTGACAGAGCTAGGACTTCACCTTGGGTCTCCTAACTTTTAATCGGGAGATATTCCCACTATACTCAAAGATCAGATTCATCTTCACTTGTGTTTAACATCAAATGAGAATAAAATTAAGTTGAATATAGCAAAGGATCTCATAAGTAAATATGAAACCCTCTTATCTAATATATTCAGGGAAAAAGGAAACTCTGGTTAATCAAAGAATCTGTCTCACGGAAATTAAAAAATTCTCCCCACAAAAAGGTCAGGGAGCCCTGATATACACCACACATAGATTAATGACTTTCAAATCATGCGAAAGCAATACAGTTCACCTTTGAAACTAGGCTGGACATAATTTCCTCTGTGTCTGATGACTTTGGATTCTCACATTGCCTCAAGGCAACCACAATGACTATCAATCATCAGCATATGAGGGCATAAACTTAGAGCCCCACTCTGAGATTACACTGCATGTGGAGGGCTGGTTAATAGAACTCTGGGTTAATGAAAATCCAGGTAGCAGGGGAGAGTGCTGTGTACAGATTTATGACCAGTTTCCAGGAACTCAGTAATTTGGAAGATTTTGTACCTTTACTTTTTTAAAAGATAGTGTATTGCTTCATATTTTACTAATTTCAGAATTAAGTCTGCATCATAAAACATAAAATAGCAGAGACAGTTCACAGGACTTCAAGACTTGAAGGAAATTTAGAAGTCAACAACTCTCATTTTGTGCTTTAAAAGGTAAAGAAAAAGATGCCAAAGAGGAGACCCTACTGACTAACTGAAAGCAGAGGAGGGACTAGAACTCAAGACTCTCAAAGCCCCCCAGAGCTCTTCATCACTATGGAATGCAGAATCTCAAATTTGATTTTTCCACTGTTTCATCAGCAGAGTCCAAGGGATCCTGCCTAGAATTAAGGGTACAGCATGAAGAGCAAAGTGGGGTGTCCGCTCCAAAGAATGAAACGTCCCACATTTAGTCACCACTTACCTCTCCCCAGATGTGTCTAACTGGACCCAAGCAAGGCCAGGAAGTTCCAACAGGGCACAGAGACAGAGCCACAAGCTCCCATGGACAGGGCTCTTTCTGGCTTCCAAATACCTGCTACCATCCCACCTGGGTGATCCCCCAACCCCTTCATCCTCAATAAGTATTTACCGTCTTCTCCTAAATCTGAACTGCTTCCTGAATTCTCAATCTCAGTTGGTAAGCAAACCCTCAGCCCATTATTCAAGCTAGAAACCTAAAATTCAACGGTAACTCTCCTCTCTCCTGGGGCTGCTGACTTTTCCAGCCAGGGTATCTCTTGATGCCATTTTTTTTTTTTCCAATCCCAACAACCACAGCCATGGTTCAGCTTTTCATCCTCTCTCACAGAAGTTACTACAATGGTATTTCTCCTGTCAACCACCGCACCCCATCCTAGACAACCACATGCTTAAAACCCTCTGGTATTTCTATTCAGGATAAAGCTTTCTTAACATGTTCTTCTCATTCCTGACCCCATTCCCCAAGCTGCCAGCACACACACGTCACACTCCAGGAGCAACAACTGCTTATACCACAGTGTACTATTTCTTATCTCTGTAAGTCTCCCTACCCCTGATGCCCTTCTTTCCCTGCTTCACCAGATAATTATACCTGAGTATCCCTGTTCATGCTCCAAAACTAAAGAAGCCACCCTCAGCAGGACCTTCACATCCAAATTACAGGATATACTAAGTACCCCTCCCTCTATTCTTCCAGATCACTCTAAACTTAATTTTCTCACTGCCCTTACTATATCACCATATAATATCCACCGAAGAGTCTGTTTTTATGTCTGAATACTAACTTATTCCATCTTTCTATGCCTAGTACCCAACACACTTAGTAGAGTCTTAATAAATATTGAATTAACAAGCAAGCAAGCTAATTAATTAATTAATTAATCCACGGCTCTTTCCCATCTTTCCTGCCTTTTGTAAGCTAAGTCCACAGGGTACCATTCACACCATTCATGGGCCTATCCTGGGTGCAGAACCATTCACAGTGAGGAACTAGAAGAAACGGTCATGCGGTGATCAAATAATCAGGCAACGCTGGTGAATAGACACATCATTTCTTCCATCATGAAAATGAGGTGTAGTTTTTTTTTTTTTCTTTCAATGCTGAAAGCTACAAATGCAACTGAATCACAAAAATGCTACGGCAACAACAAAGACAACATTTCTGCATAACTGTTCAGCATTTGCACCTTCCTGGGTATAACCACATTCCAACCTCAGAGCAATTCTAAGCAGTCAGTGTTAACCCAATTTTACAGATAGGAAAACTGAAGCTTAGAGAAATTACTAAACACACCAAAGTCCAAAGACTAATCTTTTTAAATATTTTATTTACTTGAGAGAGAGCAGAAGCAGAGGGAGGGTCAGAGGGAGAGGGAAAAGTAGACTTTCCACTGAGCAGGGAGCCCCATGTGGGGTTCAATTCCAGGACCCTGAATCATGACCTGAGCCGAAGGCAGAAACTCAACCGACTGAGCCACCCAGGCAGCCCCCCAAAGATTAATTAAAGCTTGAATCCTACTATTCTCACAACATGCTGCCTCAAAACATTTTTACTCAAAATAAAAATCAAAGCAATCTTCTCTCTGAATTATGACTGTGATTTCACTCTCCTGAAGTTCAGGAGAGTCCGGCAGTGCTGCGCATTTGCTTACCACCCACCCTGCCATCAGCCCCGGTGGCCTCTCCCTCTCAGGAGGGAGGAACACAGTTTCCTTTAGGACCCAGTAACAGATGCTTCCTTGAAATAGCTTCAGAAGCTGCCTGACCCTCTCCCCACTCCTGGTTGCTTAGAAGCAAGAGAGCAAATTAGTATCCAAACAGTCTCCTTAGATAGAAGGCATAATTCATACAACAGGTCAAATCCTATCTAAAAAATGTCACCGAACAAAAATCCTCGAGTGATAAAGAGATTCTCAGGCCTCAACCATAGACTATTTATTAAAAAGCAGCCTTGATGTGACAAAGTTCCAAATATATGCATGTGTGTGGCACACAGACAGTCCATTTTTTTTTAAGTTATTTTGTGCTATGTTCTTATGAGGCTTTCGATGTGTTAACTCATTAATCCCCACAACATGCCTATAAGACAATCTTAATATCCCCATTTATGGCTAAGGGAGTTGAGACCACACAGCTGTAGTCACCTGAGTCTACACGGCTGGCCATGTACCAATGTACAATGAAGACATGCTGAGATAAACTACTTATCAAATCCCTACCTCGCCACTTGCCTACCCTATGTAAGTTATGTGCTCTCTCCAGCCTCGGTCTCCTCTTGCGTGAAATGGAGCTGCTAATAATAATAATAACTATCACCTGGCTCTGCTCTTTTCGGAGACCCAACTCTGCTTCAGGCAGCGAAGGAGAAGACAGCGTGTGGAGACCATACACAAGTTCTTACTGAACTTGACCCAGAAGTGACTCACCTCACTTGCATTCCCACTTCATTGCTGAGAATGAGTTGTATACCTGCTCCCAGAAGCAAGAGGGTGGGAAATTTGGTCTCACTGTGGGCCAAGGAAGGAGAAAACACAACACTGAAAACTAGACACCCCTACCATACCTTTCACATAGTTTTATTCTGAGAATTAAGTAAGATAGCATGTGTAAAGTGGATTTATATTATAAGCCAGCAATAAATGTCAATTACAATGACTATTCTTGACAGAGCCAAGAGAAGAAGTCAGTATTTATGATGTCTCATCTACCATTCTTTAACCCTTGGAGTATATTACTTCTTTAAATTTATTGTACCAACTGTACCCAGCCTGTGCCTTCAAAGAAATTAAAAAATCATATAAAAATACTGAATGACTACTATAATTGAAAATACATAGAAAGATCAATTTTAAACAATTGGGTAAGAAAACATCCACTTATTCATTGTTATTTAATTAACAGATACTTACTAAATATTTACAATGAGGGGCACCTACGTGGCTCAGTGGATTAGGCATCTACCTTTGGCTCAGGTCATGATGCCCAGGAATCCTGGGATCGAGCACCATGTCAAGCTCCCTGCTCAGCAGGGTGTCTGCTTCCTCTGCCCCACACCCCGCCTGTGCTCTCTCTCTCTCTCTGTCTCTCTCTCAAATAAATAAATCTTTTTAAAAATTTATAATGAGCCAAATACCTATGAGTATATACCATAGAGATAAATCTTTTGTGGTAGAATTTAACATGATTTTATTTATAGACATGGCTATACATACAACATGGCTGCTGAGAGTCTCAGAGGAGATACACAGCAGCATATCCTGATTGAGGGGGCTGTGAAGGGATCTGAGAATTGCTGTTATCTGTACACCACTTGCCCAAGAAGCTGCCTGAAGGCAAGCCTCTCAAACCTTCTCTACCAGTAGAACCAACACATAAAGATACTTTGCAGGGCATACCCACCCCACTTAGATTCCTTTACAGGGCAAGAACCATCAGGCAGCAGGCACTTAGTAATAGCAGAAAGTACGAACGATTAGACAATCCTAAATAATGAGCATATCTGACAGTGCTGGACTTGTTTACTTTCTGGTCACTATCCTCTCATTTGCCTCTGAATTGTGCTTTTTGCTGATTCCTGCAACATTCGATCTAGGTATCTCTTAAGGCAATTAGGTCATTCCAGCTCAAGGATTCATCATAGCAGAGCTTAAGGAGCAAAAGGAGGAAAGAAAGTATGTGCAGGTTCCCTACAGCTTTATTTCTGCTTGCTGATGAGTAATGATGACAAACAGCCAATCATTTCTCTTCTAAACAGTTATTAGACATCTGTTATGTGTATAACAAGTGCAAAAAGACATAACTTCTACCCACTAGCAGGATCATGCTTAAAATACAGTTAAAATTTTTCTATATACCTTCTCAAAGTTTAAAGTAGAAATGCAAAATAAACCTTTAAAACCTTCCATCCAGAGGCACCTGGGTGGCTTAGATGGTTAAGTGTCCACCCTGAGCTCAGATCACAATCTAAGTGTCCTAGGATCGAGCCCAACATCCGGTTCTCTGCTCAGCAGCAAGTTGGCTTCTCCCCTCCCTCTATGATCTCTCTCAATCTCACTCTCTCTCAAATAAATTAAAAAAAAAAAACTAAAAAAAAAAACCTTCCATCCATGTGATTGCCTTGATCAGAAGTAGCCTATACCCAAAGAGTGCTCTGTCTCTGCCATTGACACATTTAAGACATACTACAGAAAGTCATCATGACAGGATTTCAATCCAATGTGCTCTCCCTCTCTGTCTTCTCTAGGTCCTCAGCTCTGTCTTGGATCCCCAGATTCTACTCTACTTGTTAGAGAGTGCTTTCCACCTCTTTTCATAGCCCGTGTAAACTTCAGTCTCTCTCGCTCCTGGGCGTTGTTCAGATCACATTTTCCCTCCTCACATTTGATTTACCTGACTATGCACACAGAAACGCCAGTTAGGACACTCTAAACCTTCAATATTAGTCTATGATAAGCCTGTTTATCTAAAGGATGTGTCACCCTATTGTGTTGTAGCCAGCTTTCCCTTTCTGGAAGTTGGTCATTCTTGGAGAGTCCATAAAATGTCTTAGAAAGAGTTGGAAGACCTTGGTTCTTACCACCACCCCATCATTTGCCAGCTGTGTGAGCCTAGTTGATAATATCTTCACTTCCTAATTTTTTGCCATATCCATAAACATCTGCCTATATTTCATATTTTTCTTTAAATGTAAATGAAATCAAATTTTAATAAACTAATATTTAAACTCAAAACTTTGAATAAACATGTAATTGGAGATGTATCACTATCCATGAGCCCTAAAAGCGAAGCTATAACTATTAAAATAATTTTATCTACATATCTCCTAATACAATATCATGTATTACCACTGTATACATGTAACACTTTAAGAACCTCTCAGATGACTCAAGTCATCTCGCCTTTCTGACTGCAAAACATTCCACTTGTACACTGAAAATCTTGGCAAATGCAGCGATGGTTTGAATGGCTTAGGTGGGAGCGAGCCTGCAGTAAACCTGGTTGTATTGCAGCTGATACTGAGTGAGATTCAATCTCTGCAGAGAGCCTGAAAGTCCATGTTTCTATCAACACCAAGGTCCTTTTTGCATCTCTTAGATGGCATCATGGGGGGCACAGGAAACCTAGCTTATGGCAGCCGACCCTGATGAATGCAGGAAGATTCTACCAGATTCTTTGAGTCCCTTTGCACAGGGGTACCCTCTGCACATCTAGAGACCCACTGTCTGGAGGTGCCTGCTCTTCACTTCTGTGTGGCCATGAGAACGCACTTCACAGAGTGCCCAGTGTAGGGAGTATAACTGACAAGGGCTGGAGCCACCAAGCTCTGAAATTCTCAGCAGAGTCTGTGTGAGGCCATGACTCAGCCAGGGACTGGGTGTGGCAGGGACATTAAGAAAGACGCATCCCTGAAAGATGCAGGGTTTCTCTAAGGGTCACTGTTGGCTCTGATACTCCCTGATGGCTCTGACCAGACTTACTGCAACTGAATGACAGACGGCCATGCTTCCATGTAATACTCTGACCTCCTCTCCTCATGTGGGGTCACACCCAAAGGGCAGTCCGTGGCTCTCTCAGGTTGACCTGGGTCCCTTACTGTACTCTCATTCAAGTGTTTTCCAAATAAAATCCTTGCGTCTTGAATCACATGTGGATGTCTGCTTCTTGAAGAACCTGAATTTATATACCTCCCCTCCTCTTTCTTGGTTTGAGTAGGAGATCTTGCTCAGCTCTGAGTTGCTTAATCTGTAAGTGGTTGTTAAATGAGCTAGATACTAGAGAAATCAAGTTTATTCCTTTTCACCACTGTAGATCTGCAAAGATCTGGCCCCATGGCCCATTTTTTTCTCTCCTGCATATAATTTGGAGTAGGTTTTAGATCAGTTAGAATTAGGTTTTATTAGGAGAAATAGAAACCTTTAAAATGAGTGGTTTAAATAAGATAAAAGCTTATACCTCAATAAAACAAGGCTTGGGGTGAAATGTCCAGGGCTGGTTTTACAGTTTCATGTTTCTCAGAGACTCAGGTTCTTTCTAGCTCACTGCTCCCCCAAACCTAAAATGTGTCACTCCACCCTCATCTTCACAATCCAAAATGGCTGCTGGAGATCTGGCTACCAAATATCCATTCCAAGGAATAGAATAAAGGAAAAAGAAAAGGAAGGAATGCTTATGGAGACTCACTATAACTATTATTCAACACTTCTGTTTGCAGTTTATTGTCCAGAAGGCTATATAAAGTAGGTTTTTAGGTAGGGTGCAATGTGCCTAGTTTACAATCTAGGTTTGTCGCAAAGTAGGGAGGGGAAAATGGACAGGCAACTGGCAGTCTCTGCCACAGCTTCCACAGCTTTTCCAGAAATTCAGTCTGGTCACAGTTAGATAATAAAAGGCTTTGTCCATTATTATAAAACTCCAAACCCTCATCCAGCTAAAGTCTCCCCCACTCATATGTTGCCCATTGATAGGACTCCAATGGCTTTATCCTCTTGCCCATCAGTTGGACTCCAGTGGCTCTCCAGTGTTGCAGCTGGAGAAGGAAGAGAGATGGAAGACAGAAAGTCCCAACTCTAATAGCACAGTTATAATCTAATATTGGGATTCTCTGTGCTTAGCAAAATCCAAATGCTGAGTTGTACTCTTATGGGTGTTTTTGTGGGTTCTTCAGAGACACCTAAGCCCTATAACTGTTCTCACCTACAGTTTTGTTAATGAGGGTATGCTAGAGACTGCCATTCCCCCAATATGGAATCCCAATTATTAATTGGACACATGGCCTCCAGCTCTAAACACAACATTTACCAGTTGACATCACTTTAACAGTGAAACCACTATCAACAGTTGGCTTCTGCTCAAACATATTAAGCACTTGGGGTTATCACTCCGTTCCTCACAAGAATAAAACTGAACTGCAAATCAACAACTCTACTTAAATCCTTAAGAGAATTGAGATCACAGGGCAAACCAATGCCCTGAAAACTAGAAAGACAGGCAAATAGAGAATCACAACTTATCAGGAGAAGAAATTGCTGGGGCCAGGATTTGGTAGGAAAACTTAAACTGTATGTGATGAATTGTTGAAGACTGAGTGTGGACTACTGTGAGAGTTAAAAATACCTGGGTTCCAGCCTAAGGGGAGATCCCATACTTTCATGTGTAACTGTCATGTTACTTCCAGGAGCCCAAGTTCTGATGGTGAAGATGAAGAGATTCCTTTTGTCCTTCTAGCAGAGAAAGAGGGGAAAAATGCTCTGAGATACATCCAGAGCATTCTCTTCTTCATCTGTCCTTAAGGAAAACTATGAGAGCCTAATTAATGTGAGAGAAAGGAAATACCAAACCTCAATCCCCCCTTAACCTTCCTGTCTCACCTAAAAATAAAAAATTAATAAAAGTAAAAACATTTTTAAATAAAAAGCTGAGAAGAACTTCTGAAGGTCACCGACTACGACACACACTTACTAAAAGACTGAGTGAATCATAAGAATACAAAATGCTTCGGCTCCTCCTCCCACACCTTATCATGACACAACCAGTCTCCTGGATAATAACAGAAAATTATATCTGAAAGCACTGCAAGGCTAGGACTATATTTAAGGAGTTCCTAGGGGAACCTAAAGACACCCCAGAAGACAAAAACAAGGACACTGGAAAAAACTGAAGCCTCAGACACCTATAACTAGTACAAATAGTAAACAGGGCATAACTGCTAGTAAGATAAACATAAAACTTTACACTCAATGCCTCTTTACTTCAGTTCTATTATCCAATACACCATGTCTGGTTTTCAACAAAAAATGACAACACACGCTAAAAGGCAAGAAAAAAAACCCCACACATTTAAGATACAAAGCAAGCAACAGAACTAGACTCAGATATGACAGATATTTTAGAATTGTCAGATCAGGCAAAAATAACTATGCTTTATGTCCTAAGTAGAACAGATGTAAGAAGATGGAAGAACAGATGGAAGAACAGATGTAATGTAAGCTATGGGGGGAATCTCTGAAAGATTCAAAAGGAAATGCTAGAAACATAACCACTGTAACAGAACTGAAGGCTACCAGCTTCCTTTTTGGCTAAGTGTAACTGGATGCCTGGATTCTGACTAACAGGATGTGAGAAGAACTGGTATGTGCATCTTTCTGGTCATGCTATGAAGGGGCATGCCCTCTGTAGGAGTCATTAAGATTATTCACTTACAGTCCACTGTAGGATTATAATTCCTGACTCTGTTGTTAGGTCTGGATATGTGATCGGTTCTGGCCAAAAGGTGAAAGGCAAAGTCATTTAACTGCTGATACAAGACTAACCAGTTTACCCTTCTCCTGCCATAGGCCTTAGCAATGCTTCTGATGATGCAGGTCCATCTACTGGTGGCTCTGAGTGAAAGGAACCTAAGGTATAAAGAACCTCTAGTGACCCATGATAAACATATCATATGAGCAAAAAAGTAAACCACTAATATTTCAAAATTATTATTAACAGGGCACAACCCAAGCTATTCTAAGTAATCCCGCTCCCTCTTCCCCTTTCCATCTTTGCTCCAGCTGAAACTCAGACATGCTAGTAAGCATGCCTGGATCATGTGAACAATATCCTAGTGACACAAGAACAACAAAATGGAACGAAACTAGGTCTCTGCAGAATTCTCAGAGCAAAGACTTAATACAAGCTCATATTTCTCTGTGAAAGAGAAATAAACTTCCATTTTGTTTAAAATGTTTTATTTTATTATAGCTGAATCCATATCCTGGCTAATAAAGAAAGCCACACCTTCTCTGGCCGGTTGTTTCTACTTCAGTCTCAAGAAAATCCTGAAAGCCCCATTGTTACCATAACATTACATGTTGTGAGATTTTGTGTTTGACTAGGGCACTGATAAACAGATCTGACACACCGTTGCACTAACTGTTAGCTCTCAGTAAGTGGTAAATTAAAATGCCAAATGCTCACCCACATGTGTGTAGCCACGGGAAAAGTGTGGCCCCCTACCCCACCCTGGCTTTTCTTTAAAATCCAATGTATTTAGACATATGAGTTTAAACAGTGCCACCATTGGAATGACCAATATTGCCAATGGGGGGAAGTTGAAGAGCTGGTGAGGGTAAAATCACAAAGGAACATGATGTAAAGTCTTTGTTGAACTAATGATTGTGTAAACAGATATAATTAAAAATGCCTTAAATTAAGAAACAGCCCATTTCTCCAACTAAATCATTCCCCAAATAAAGTATATAAATAATATATTTCCCCAAAGACTTTGTGTAATTGTATCATTTATAATACCATCTGCAAGACTGCAAATTTTCAAGAACAGAAAGTATAAATCAAACTGAATTAAACAAAAGGAAGTGACTGGTTCTTCCGAAGGAAAAACTAGATAAGGCTTCAGGTAAAGCTTGACCCAACAGCTAAAACAATGACCAGAAAGTCTCCATTTTTCAGTCCACTTTTGGGTGTTGACTTCAATCTCTAAAGCACCTCCCCGCATAGCACCTCCCCTCTCAGGATGGCTACCATAGAGCTACATGCCCTTTGTTTATCTCCATCAAGACAGAATATCCACCTAACCACTCAACAAAAAGTCTGGAGTTCCGTTTGACTGAACTAGCTTAGGTCATATATCCATCTCTGAGCAGCATAGGTGAGGGCTAAGCTAAATGCTTCATTTTGGGGTTGTGGGGTGGGGGAGTGAGATCAGCATCCTCTACAACACGGGGAAGAGACAGATATCTACAGCATAGACTGTGAGTTCCTGTTCTTCCCTCAGGCAATTAGAGTGCATTTCCCTGCTTCTCTTGCAGCTAGATGTATTCATATTACTGAGCTGTGGCCAATTACATGAAAGCGTTTCCATGACAACCTTCCACATGTGATCCTCTATCTTCTTCCACCTGTCAGCTAGGGACTCTCAAAATTTAGAGGAGGGCTGAACCAAAAAGATGGAAGGAGTAGAGATCTCTGAATGAATAAGTACATGCCACTTTACCAGGAACAACCACATAAGATTATGACATAGGCAAGAAGTACATTTTTATGCTTAAGCACTGAAAATTTACCATTTATTTATTCCAACAGTCATGATACTTAAGCTAATGTAATACTACAAAAAAAAAAAAAAAACTGGAGTGGCATTTCCAAGAATAGGGCAAATGGATATTGGACAGCCCCAAATAAGCATCGCCCACTGCAATAATGGTTTTTAAAATTTGGGTTATCTTTAAATAAAATGGGAGCAATTATGCTGCCAGAGACATCTCAGTCTATGTACATTTTCTTTTCTAGAAGAGGAGCATTGTAATGACTTAGCCACAAACCAAATAAACAAAGCAGCAATTGCCTCTTGTACTATAATAAGCCTTTGCAAACATGCCCTGCATTTGCACATGGCTTCCTTAATAAATGGATGCTATTTGCTTGTGTTCACGAACAGTCGTATCAAATAAGAGATACAATTTAAATTTGTTCTGCATTTTAGGTAACCACTCTTCAATACAACTAGTATTTTCTAAAATTAAAAAAATGTATTTTTCTAAAATCTCTTCCTTTTCCATGTTAATGTGCAAGCACAAAGCAGGCAGAAGAAAGCAAAAATCAAGAGGTACGGAGAAGGCAATATAGAAGAAGCTGTGAACCAGTTCTGAAGCCAGTGAAAGAGGCAAAGGATAGTGACTGGTTGAAGCCCAAACCAATTACCTCCTATCTAAAATGGAATACACCCAGAGTGAATTGAGATTGCTACCAAAATCAAAGCACAAGCAGGTGTTTAAAAATAAACAGGAATTGACGTTAGGTGACAGATAAGCATGTGCTCTACCTGGAGCTCCTTCCTCTTCAGCTGGATAAATTCTACTCATTTTGCAGGGCTGAGCTAAAATATCTTACCTTTGGGGCAGATTCTGATGACAACTGCCTCCTCACCTTGATGTAGATATTCCTCCTCTTATAAAGACCTTAATAACCTTTACTTGTCTGCCATAGCTCTTCTCATTATTATATAGTTATCTGTGTAATTATTTGGGTCCATCTTCCCATCTAGAGTGAAAGTTCTATGGGGGCAAAGACCATGCTGTCTTATTCACTTATATATATTCAGGGCCTAGCACAGTGCTTGACACATAGGAGGAACTCATAATTCCAATGACATTGTGATGAGTGGTGGGGCTGGCATCAAGCTATTTTAAAAGGACAAAGTGCCTGAGTACATCTTAGTATGATATTTCCCTTTTAGCCAATTTTTAAAAAATTTTTAATTAAATTCAATTAGCCAACATATAGCACATCATTACTTTCAGATATAGTGTTCGGTAATTTACCAGTTGCTTATCAGTGCTCATCACATCACATGCCCTACTTAATCTCCATCACCCAATTACCCCATCCTCCTACCAACCTCCCCTCCAGCAAACCTCAGTTTGTTTCCTATAGTTAGGAGTCTCTCATGGTTTTTCTCCCTCTCTGATTACTTGCTATTCAGTTTTCCCTCCCTTCCCCTATGATTTTCTGTACTATTTCTTATATTCCACATATGAGTGAAACCATATAATTATCTTTCTCTGATTGACTTATTTCACGCAGCATAATACCTTCCAGTTCCACCCACATCAATGTAAATGGTAAGTATTCATCCTTTCTGATGGCTGACTAATATTCCATAGTGTACGTGTGTGTGTGTGTATACACATATGTGTGTGTGTGTGTGTGTGTGTGTATACACACACACATACCACATCTTCTTTATCCATTCTTCTGTCAATGGACAGGTTGACTCTTTCCATAGTTTGGCTACTGTGGACATTGCTGCTATGAACATGGGGGTGCAGGTGCCCCTTTGGATCACTACATTTGTATCTTTGGGGTAAATACCTAGTAGTGCAATTGCTGGGTTGTACAGTAGCTCTATTTTTAACTTCTTGAGAAACCTCCATACCATTTCCCAGAGTGGCTGTACCAGTGTGCATTCCAAACAACAGTGTAAGAGGGTTCTCTTTTTTCCTCATCCTTGCCAACATTTGTTGTTTCCTGTCTTGTTAATTTTAGCCATTCTGACTGGTGTGAGGTGGTTTCTCATTGTAGTTTTGATTTGTATTTCCGTGAAACCAAGTGATGTGAAGCATTTTTTCATGTCTCTGTTGGCCATTTGTAGGTCTTCTCTAGAGAAATGACTGTTCATGTCTTCTGCCCATTTCTTGACTGGATTCTTTGTTTTTTGGGTGTTGAGTTTGATAAGTACTTTATAGATCTGAGATACTAGCCCTTTATCTGATATGTCATCTCACATATCTTTTCCCATTCCACATTAAAAACAAAAAACAAAAAAATCTAACCACCAACAGAACATTGTTTCTTAAATCATCTAAGAAATCATGTGTTTTTTAAAACACTTGTTAAGATTGTGAGAATTTTTCTCTGGACTTTTTTTCTTGAGGACAAATATTATCACATCATTACATATGGACTGCTATCTCTGAAATGATGAGAAGTAAACAAGTATGGACCAATCCCCTATCTCCACCACAGCCCTCCCCTCATTTCTTTCCCAGGAGGATGATGGCCCAGCCCATGAACTTGAGATCAAACTATTCAGTCATTAAAGCTTTGTTACTTTCCTGATACATAATCCACAAGTCTCTCTCTGAGAGAACCCTGTTTTTCTCATTTTTACAATGTCCCAAATGTATAACTCTTTTTGTTATAATCTAACTGTAAAATGGAGTGAGATAATGTGGGTAAACAGCCTAGGTCCAGGTCTGTGACAAAGTACCAATGTTCTGTTATGTTTTCTTTCTTTCACAGCATTTCTTGTCCTAGAGATCCTCTGCCCTTCGGTCTTACTGCAGTCTCCAGACCTTTTTCCCACTTCTTCCTTCTTCAAATCCACTTCAAGTCTGCTCTCAGAACAGAAAGGATCTGACCATCTAATTCAAAGACCTCAGTAATTGACTGGGTTTTCCTTCTTAAGCTGACATTCACTGAGATTTCATATAATCTTTTTTAATACTCACAACAACCCAGTGAAGATAAGCACTACTTATTAATTACTCATCCTTGATGAGAACCCCATTACTCACAAAAGTTAAATAACCTGCCCAGCAGAACACGGCTTGTAAACGGCAGGCCTGGAATTCAATGCCTGTTCTGCCTAACTCCAAATCCACTCTCTCTACAGCACCATGTGACCTTTCTACTTTCTTCTCTTAATCTCCTTGCAAAAGCTTTCATTGGACAGTGGCCTGGTTAGATGCCAGGTCTAGAGCTAACACCAGCATTACCCATATGGCTGGCATGAAACTATTAATTCGCAATGGTCCAACCATGTCATCTTCGGTCAGGATATTGTAAGAGACACCTTAGCTGATGGCTTTGACCTCAGCAAGTATCATCAGGATGCATTTGTGGTGATAGGCAGAAAACAGAATGGAGAGGAGGGTGTCTGATTAACGTAAATAATCTTCCAGTCATCAATCAGCCTGGAAGATATTCTCTATTCCCAACTGAAATTGCAACCACTTTGGAAGGTGTATTTTAGGCTAAGGACATTTTAGATCATTTATAGGCTTTAGAAAGAGTAACCATTTCTTATCTTAACTTCATTGTATAATAACAACTGAATACAGAAATAGGCTAATTATGTATTTATATGTTAACTAACTGAATTTAAATTAAAAAAACAAATAGCAATGACCATTGAAATGCGGTTCCTATACTTAGTATAATCCAATCAGAAAACTTAGAAGAATGCATGTCCAAGCATTCTTGATCAAGTGGCTGAGACCTGTCCACACTGAAAATACTGGTTCAGGCACAAGAAAGATCCTAGGCCAGAGGGCCAAAAAGAGACACAGAAGGGAACCAAATGAGTTGGAGGCCCAAAACCAAGGGCTCCAAAGAAGGCCCTACCAAGACTACTACTATCTTCCTGGCTAAGGAGTTCTATAGAAAAAGAAGTCTGGGGGGCACCTGGGTGGCTGAGTTGGTTAAACAGCTGCCTTTAGCCCAGGTTATGATTCCAGAGTCCTCGGATCGAGCCCCATATCAGGCTCTCTGCTCAGCAGAGAACCTGCTTCTCTCTCTCCCTCTGCCTGCCACTCTGCTTACTTGTGCTCTTTCTCTCTCTCTCTCTCTGTCAAATAAATAAATAAAATCTTAAAAAAAAAAAAAGAAAAGAAAAGAAAAAGAGTTTGGTGATTTAACGCTATACCCTAAAGTCTCCCACATAAGATACATCTGTGCAATAGTGTGTGTGTGTGCCTGTGTATGTGATTTTATGTTTACACTGAATATTAATAGCAGCACAAGTTCATCCCACAATTTGGGCTCCATTCCCAAAAAGAAAATCCTTTAATTGCCTTTTCAAAGTCTTAAGTTAGTTAACCTATTCAAATATTGTTAAAGGTATTGTACCAAATCCATGTGACAGTAACCTTCCTGAGAATCACTCTCTTTTGTGTTCATGCATGTGGCTCAAGTCACCTGTCTTCCTTAGAAAATGGTTTCTGAACAGAGCTTGATCCAGTTTGATTGAATAAATAAATATTCCTCCATCAAAGACCCTCACCAACACAGCCATTTTCCTGGCAGCCAACCTGCCCCTCATCCTGACTCAAGAAGCATTTTTCTAAGAATCTATTCTATGCCAGGCCTGTGTTAAGTACTGGAGGTGCCTTCAAAGGACTCAAAAGTAGAGATCAGACACTAAAATGGTGTGGCTCCCAGGATAAAAGTTGGTGTAGATTACAGTACCAACACCAAGGAAAAAGAGGTTGATTCTACATGGGGGACAATGGCTCTCAAAACATTTTGAAAGATGGGAACATGAGCTAAATCTAGAAAGAGAAGAGAGTGTCATTTTCCCATTATAAGAGAGACAGTGGGGGGAGAGAGGGGGGAGGAGGAGGAGGAAGATTGAACCTCACTGCAGAATACTTTTTAAGATTTTATTTATTCATTTGTCAGAGAGAGAGAGCACAATTGGGGGGGGGGCAGCAGAGGCAGAGGGAGAAGCAGACTCCCCACTGAGCAGGGAGCCCGGTGCAGGGCTTGATCCCAAGACCCTGAGATCATGACCTGAGCTGAAGGCAGAGGCTTAATGACTGAGCCACCCAGGCACCTCTTACTGAAGATTTTTTAAAACATTTTATTTATTTGAGAGACAGCACATGCGAGAGAGAGCATTAGAGGGGAGAAGGGGCAGAGAGAGAGAGAGGGAGAAGCTCCCCACAGAGCAGGGAGCCTATGCAGGGCTCAATCCCAGAACCCTAGATCATGACGTGAGACACCTAGGCATCCCATACTGCAAATTTTTTAACACTAAGATGCATTTCAATGGTAGCCTAGTACCAAAATATTGGGGCCCACATACAGAGCTCTGTAGTAGCTCAGTTCCCTGAAAACACACATCTAAGAGTCCTTATATATCTATTAGGTGTGAAACTGTAACCCACTGATGATTTTTGAAGATGACTAGACAGAACCTCTCCTAATCACAAATAGGAAACTTGAAGTAAGTTTGGCACCAGAAATTAGCAATAGATATGGCAGGGATGGCAAAGAAGAGGAGAAGTCCTATGAGGCTGGCAAAGGCATTAGGGAAAAACAATAATAGCTGAAGTTAATTAAAAGCTTACTATGTGTTATCAGTACCTTCTATATTTTATATGCATCAATGAATCCTCAATCCCCTGTAACAGAATTATCCTAATTTCATCGGTGAGGAAGCCAATGCAGAGAGATGTTAAGCAACTTGTCCAAGGTCACAGAACAAATAGGTTATCTAAACAGAAGGAGGGCACCTGGGTGGCTCAGTCATTGAGCATCTGCCTTCGGCTCAGGTCATGATCTCAAGGTCCTGGAAATCAAGCCCTGCTTCGGGCTCCCTGCTCAGTGGGGAGTCTGCTTCTCCCTCCCCCTCCTCCCCTGCTTCTGTTTCCCCTCTCACTGTCAAGTAAATTAATAAAATCTTTTAAAACTAAATAAATAAAATAAACAGGAGGGAAAACCCAGGCAGTCTCAGTGCAAAGTCCACAGTGAAAATCTTTTTGCTAGATGGCCTCAAAACCATGTAATCAGTGTTGTCTAATCAGTCTGGGAGGAGCCAGAGTCCAGGAGGATGATTAGCAAACTGATTCTGGAACACAAGTCCCTAGGTCTCTGCTGAGTACTATCCTCCCTGAAGGGCCCACAGTCACAGGCCTGCTGCTGATGTAAAAGCAGAGATGGAGACGTAGTTTCCTGAAGCATGCTTTCTATGAAGCTTAAAATCAGTGAAGACAATAGTTTCCCTGAAATTAGTACAATTACAGTCCCTTTCACCTAACCAATTTTTTTTTAATTGCATAGAACCTTCTAGAAATAGCCTTCTCCCAATCATCGCTTTCATAACTCGCAAGGCCAGAATTTTCCATTTCATGTCTGTTCTGTGTATTTAAACTTATGATCTTCATATTAACTCTTCCAAAATGGCATTTTATCATGAAGAGTATCTCCATTTAACTTCCCTGTATCAATATTAACGGTGGCATTTGCGTGTTTATTAGGTAAAAATTGGGTCCTGACAATCATGCAGTCAATTCCAAAGCCCATGAGCTCATTCATCAGGACTCTTCAATTGCTTTTTTAATTTCTTCTGTTGACACTGACCCTGTGTGAGGTTATTTATAAAAATCTTTATGAATATAATTTATGACTTAATTTTAACAACTATTAGATAGATGTTATCACTGAGTCCATGACCTGAGGTAGTGAAGATTCCTATCACATAGCATCAAGATTCATTTAAATTTCTCATTTTGTGACTCCTTTTCTATTTTCCCAGCAGCACTAAGGGTCAAATATAAATGAAATGAGAAGTATCTTTCACATTAACTGTTCTTTATTGATTCCTTGGAGCAGAAATGTAGATACTTCTAAAGCAGTTGGAGCACTGGAAAAATAAACCACCTAAAGGAGGACAAAGAATATATTTATGTGTACCTATCACAATGATACTATAAAAGGTACGTAATAAATATGTTCTACATTATATATTCCTAAGTTTATAGTTCTAGATGAAAAAAATGAAACATAATTTTTTAAACTGGAGAGGTCTTAAAAATATGCTCACCAAGGATTTCAAAGTGACCATCCATAGGATAAATAATGTTTGGCATATCCAGGGTTTTAATAGGAAAATGTCACAAAAATTCTTGATTCCTAACTTGTTTTGAGGAGTCAAAAGACCTGGAAACAATGCCCACACCTTCCCATGCAGCAAACATCCCTCCCAAAGCTGGTCTGTACACTCTCCTGTTGTCACAGGGCCCTGCCTCATTTCTGCCTTAAACCTCCAATTGTCACTGTCCAGTATTACTTCCCTGATTCCTAGAGGCTTTGGAATCGTCACTCCCTGTTCTTGTTCAACTACCTCATTTTACAGATAAGACAACTGAGAACCAGAGATATTAAATAACATGTCTACACAAGGCAAAGGTCCCAGTCTGGGTCCTGATCTGATAACCCACACCACAGTTTTCTTTCGCCCTTAACAAGATCTATTGGACATATGGATACATACTATTTAACACCTCATTGAGTGTAATAAATAGGTAAACATTATTGTGCCTCTCCTCTTGCCAAAGACAATTGTAATAATGATGACTATTTACTGATCCTAATGGAATGCTTTACCACCTACAGCTCTGTCATCAGAAGGAAAGACTAGCTGTGAGGATTGCCCAGAATGATAAGATGTGATGGCATATTGCACTGATTTCTGACTGATGCCTGTAGTAATGATTCTGCAGTACTCTAAACAAGTACTGCTGAGCCCAGGAAACCAAACAGGGTCTTAGAAAAAGGCTTATAATAAAAAAATTAAAACACATCACCTGTGGTAGGTAAGCACCGAAGATGGCCCAGTGATCCACATCTCTTGATATCATGCCCTTAAAGTAATTCTCCTCCCTGTGAGTGAGGGTTGGACTTAATGAATCACTTCTAATGAACAAACTATGGCAGAAGTAATAGTATGTCACTTCCAAAGATGAGGTTATAAAATACTATGACTTCTTAGGGCTCTCACTCACTTGCTCTTAGATGGTTTGCTATGTGAAACATCAACTGTCACGCTGTGAAAGAATCCTGTGAAGAGACACAACAACCACACAAGTGAGCTGGAAGCATAACCCCCTCATAGCCTACACTCTAGATAAGACCACAACCCCACTCAATAGCCCAACTGAAACCTCATGAGAAATATTGAATGGTGTCCCAGAAATACTGAATGGTGTCCCAGAGACACCATGAAAGAATAAACAGTTGCTGTTTCAAGACATTAAGTTTTAGAGTAAATTGTTACATAGCAATAATCAAATAATACAGACTCATTAATCATAAATAAAACTTAAATATCCCTGAGTTCCCCATGTGCATTGAGCCACTTAAATTTTTACCACATATTGAAAATAACATATGTGTGTGTTTGTGAGTGTATACAATAAATACACACACATATATTGTATATATATGATGTATATATTTCTATCATATATTTGTATCTATAAATACAAATATAGTATATGAATTTCAAGATTTTTCAATCACATACTGATTAAAAACAAATGCATGAGCAAAATAGAACATGTTCAAAGCCGACATCTGTCATTTATTAGTTCAATGACCTTAGAAAGATACTCAGCTTTGATTCCTCAACTGAAAAATGAGGCCAGCATTCTCACTGCATCTTATAAATAATTCTACTTTTTTATATGTAATCAGACTTTACTGTGGTTATTGGTACAGTCTACTCTGAGGTCACACCAGTTCCAGGGGGTGCAAACCAAATACCAGTGAAAAGATCATCCATGCATTCTAGAACACCTAGGCTTCATGGCAGGCTCTACCAGCTCACCCTAGACTAGACTCACCTTCCCCAGGAAGCTTGCAAAGGCACAACCTCCTCTGGGCACCGAATCACAGTGGGGGCTCCAAGAAGTCAGGTGGCCAAGAGCACAAACACCCTCTTATTGTTTTCCCATGCACTCCATTTCCATAGCTTCCACAAATTTGTTCTCCAACACTCTAGTAGGAACCCATGAAGTTATTTTTACAGACAGAGTAGCTGACAAAGCAAATGAAGTTTGTGTAACTTTCATTCTTAGACTTCCTACAAAATCTAGACTTTTTTTTCAATGTTTATAAGCATGAGATCAACCCATTCATTAAATGGTGTTTGCAGATATTTACCTTGTAAAGATGATATGCAATACATATCCAAATACCATATACTCCTCAGGGGATAATGACTAGCTGAATCTTCGATCATGCAACTTTTATACTGTTCAAGATGAGTAGAGAACTGTCTGAATAAACAACATATTTTTAGCCAAAGTTCAAGATTTTTAAACCATCATCACATAGATCATTACTTTTCTCTGCATTTTCATAATTAACATCTTTGTCTTACTCCATAAAGGAAAAAGAAATTTTCACAGAGCAGCTTGCTCAGGATTATTTATAGATGTAAAAATTTACCATCCAAGGTCGATAACAGCTCTGGCCAAGAGTCCTGAGTGTTTGTGGGGGTGGCTGCAGCTGTTTTTCTGTCATCAAACCAAAAAAAGTATACCTGAGCAATTAATTATTCATAATGTGATTAAAATTATTTAGAACTTACTTAAATTTGCTCCTTTATTTAACAAACCTTGATTGGATATGCTTCTGTGCCAGGCACCACCATAAGCACAACAATAAATGAGATTCCACATACACCCTCAAGTGCATTATTAACTAGTAGCAGAGACATATGTTTGAGGAAAGAATAATAGTAAAATATATGAAGAAAAGGTTCAGCACTTCAATGTATTGGAGAACTATTGGTTACTCAAAGCAGGAAGGAAATTCTGCAGGCAGAGACAGTGAGATAAATCTAGGGGGAAAGAGAGTTTGAGTTAAGCCTTGAATGATGAGCAGGAAAACACTGATGGGTAGAGAATTGAAGAAGCTGACAGATCTCCATATCCAATCATGCAAACAAAGTCAATGTGTGGAAGACAGGTCTTTGAATAGCTTCAAGAATATAGAGCTTAGGATATATGAAGATTACAGCAGGAGATGAGGATGGAATGGAAAGATGAACCCAGATCAGGGAAAACATCCAGACATGAAGAAACATGTAAGCTAGGGCAGTAGCAATTAAAATGAAAAGGAGGTCAACAGACTCAAGAATGACAGCCAACTTAGAAAAGAATTGTCACAATGAGAAAACTGACTGGATATGTGTAGTTTATATTTGGGGATTTTTGTCTTCGTCTGAAGCAAAAAAGATGAAATATAGAAGAAATAAAAGATATGAAAATAATGAGATGATCAAAAAGAAAGGATATAGCAAAAAGAGAGGTTAATTTTAGAAGACATAAAAAGGACAGTTGAAAAGTATTCTATCTGAGGAGTCAGTGGGACATACGGGTTTAGGACAGTGGAAAGCTTAAAGGCTAATGAGGGAATGAAGGGGAAGTAATTAAGAGAATTACTTTAAAAACAAAGTGCCAGACAGTATAATAGAAGATATAATGTGGATATATCCACGTCTTCAGGAGAGTTAGCATTGACCTCAGTCTTGAAAATTCATTGTTCCTACATATGACAACAGGGACAGGCAAATTTTTCTTCAAACGCCAGATAGAATTTTAAGTTTGCACTGGTCTCTGTTGCAACTATATGACCTGCCACCATAATGCAACAGCAGACAGATATTACACAAACAAATGGGCAGGCCCATGTTCCAATAAAACTTTATTTAAAAACACAGGTGTCCTGGGACGACTGGGTGGCTCAGTAGGTTAAGCAGTTAAACCTCTGCCTTCTGCTCAGGTCATGATCCCAGAGTCCCAGGACACCTGCGCATCCATCCAGCTCCCTGTTCAGTGGGGAGTCTGCTTCTCCCTCTGCTCTTCCCCCTTTCCCTGCTTGTGCTTACTCTCACACTCTGTCATTCTCTCTCTCAAATAAATAAATAAAATCTTACATACATACATACATACATATATACATACATACACAGGTGTCCAACCTGCAAGCCATCGTTTGCCAATCCCTGCTGCAGAACATTTTATGATGCCATTTATTCAATATGGATTTACTGAACACATCATTTATTTTTTACTAATAATCTAAACCATAGAAAAAAATAATAGTTACCACTTACAGGGCGCTTATTATGTGTCAGATATTTTGCTAAGCATTTTTGATACATATACTATTATACCTCACTTGACACAAGATTAGGAGGTAAATATTACTATATCCTTTTATAGGTGAAGAAGATGAAGACAACAGAGATTAATTTGTCCAAGGTCACCGAAAAATGGTCAAACTAGAGTTTAAAATGCAAGATAGAACTTCCCCTTCAGGCAGTACATTAGACTAGATACTATGGAAAAAAAATCCTTCTTACTGAAAACCTTTGCTGCTAGCTGATTTACAACAAATATGGTTTAAAAGGCCATTTCTGATCTCAAAGAGAGCAAGGGAATTCCCCCCAAAGCCAAAAAATTTGCCCTATATCGTAAAATGGGTAAATAAATGCAAAAGTTGGGACTTCCTGCTGGCAAGTGATAGTGGTGAGAACCTAGAAAAATCAGGACTGATGGTTACACAAGGGACCTTAGGCCCATAAATAAACCTAATATTCTTGCAAAAAGAAATACCTATGTAGGCTGTGCAGGGGCTTCATCCCCAGGAGAAGGTCAAATTAGGAAAATAAAATATCCATCTCCTGCCAAACAGAAGGGGGAAGACATCTGTCTCTCTCTCTATTGTAGCTTCAGGTGGACCTTTTTATTATAATAAAATGTCCCTTTTATCTCTGGCCATCCTCTGGGGTTGAAATCTACTTTGTCTAGTATTAATAAGACCACATTCACTTTCTTATGCTTACAGTTGTCATGCTACCTTTTTTAGTCCTCTAACTTTCAACTCTTTGTATCTATAAACTGATAGAAGTGATGACCACAAGACAAATAGATATTATCCCAAAAAAGAGATGAAATTAAAAATTTAATTAGTGTCTCCAGAGAAATTACAGAAATCAAAAAAAAAAAAAGTAAAACAGATTACAATGAAAAAGGGAGCAATTTGAAAAATAGAAAGATATATTGAATAATCTAAAAGACAATCTACCTATATATATTGCAAAATGACAAAGACATATATGGATTACTTTGGCCATTTTTTCCATGCAATGAGCAACCTTAAGTCCCAATGGTTTAAGCAAACATGTATTTTTTTATGTTAGATGAGAGATGCAGGGTTGTTACAAATGTGTTTGGTTCAGGAAAGCTTTGAAAGTTTCTGGAAAATGGGAGAGAAAAAATTAGAGCCATAGGAAATCAATTCAGGAGACTTAATGTCAGACTAAGAAGACTTCAAGAAAATAAGGACAGGAAAAAAGATGGAGAAAATGACAAACACATGTTTCAAAAGAGAAATTTTGTAGAGCAGAAGAGAGAGACATTTCTAATTTGAAATGGACCACTGGATATCCAACAGAATAAATGACCAGTCACCTGGTCAAAATCACCTCCTGCAGATAAAAACCTATAAAACTCCATAACACTGCAGATGGAGAGAAATATGCTGTTATCCCAAAGAAAAAAATAACCTATGAAGAATAAGAATCCAACTGGTACCAGGCTGATCAACAACACTGAGTTCTCAAAGACAAAAGAATTCCTTCAAAGTTATGAAGAAAAGTAATTTCAACCTAGAATTCTAAAACAGATCAAATTATCAATAAAGGATAAGGACAAAAATAAGATATTTCAGTTGAAGAAAAAGCCCCTATAACTAACTTTTTTAATTGTATGGGTGGATATAAGATGAATATATTTTTATATAGTTTTACTAAAGTAATGAGTGCCAATAAGTGAAATGGAAATAAAAATATTATGTTCATTATAAAAGTCATAGGAATATACCTAATAGAACATGAAATCTATATAAGAAAGTAATAAAATACTACTGAAGTACTTAAAACAAGATCTGAATATATTTTAAACACCATCAATTTTTGATGAGAAGAGTTAATATAAATCATTAAGTGTCTTAAAATTACTGTATAAATGTAATGCAATTAACATTGAGAGCTGACCCAACCAGCTATTGGAACATATGATAAAGCCACTTTAATCACATCAGGATGACACTGGCATAGGAACAGAGAATAATCCCAAGGTATGCAAAAATTTAATATATGACCAATATAATTATTTAATTCAATGGAGATAAGGTAGCTTGTCTAACAAATTAAACTGGAAAAACTGTCTAAAATGATATACAAAAATATTTCAAGAATATCTATGAAACTATACAACCAAGATACAAATGAGAAAGCCTTTTGATCAAAATTGGAGAAGCAGAAGATATTTTTAAATGAAAAAACAACAAGGGCATTTGTCTATATAAATATGTCTCTAAAAATCTGTGTATGGCAAAAGATAAACATCCAACTGACAAATGACTGGGAAATTTTCTAATGCAGAAGTAATATTTATCATGTACAAATAACAT
The DNA here is from genome assembly GCF_010015895.1 of Lontra canadensis. Taxonomy (NCBI): domain Eukaryota; kingdom Metazoa; phylum Chordata; class Mammalia; order Carnivora; family Mustelidae; genus Lontra; species Lontra canadensis. The sequence continues at coordinate 53,647,866 of NW_022630995.1, forward strand.
AAACTGACAAGAGAAAGAAAATTTCAGTACAAAAATAGGCAAAGGGCCTGAATAGATATTTCACTGACAATTAAGTCCAAATGGCAAAAAAAATTGTAAAAATACCCAAATATTTTAATATCCAGGAAAATGTAGACTAAATACATTTTATACTCTCATCAAACTAACAAAAATTTAAAACTGCTACAATACTTATTTTTGGTGACAACATGAGGGAACTCAAACTTTGTTACATTACTGGTGTTACAGAAAATGTTACCAATTTTCTGGAAAGCAAGTTGATAACATCTGGTAAAATTAAAAATTCACATATCTTATGCCCAGAAATGACACTCCTGGAATAGTCTTAGAACCACAAGTGCAGATACAACCCAACTGTGCATTAGTTGATAAATGGATAAAGAAGATATGGTATATACCCCAGAAGGAGCAAGATGGTGGAGGAGTAGGAGAAGGAGATATCATCAGGTTCCAGGAGTTCAGCTAGACAATTATCAAACCATTCTGAACAGATTAAAAACTCAACAGAAGATCAAAAAGAAGAACAGCAATTCTAGCAACAGAAAAGCGACCACTTTCTGGAAGGTAGGATGAGCAGAGAAGTGAATCTGAGGCAATATTCAGGAAGAGAGACTGCAGGGGGAGAGGCTGGCTCCCTACAAACAGCGGAGCAGCAGAGCACAAAATCGGAACTTTTAGCCATCTGCACCACTGAGGACATCACTCCAGAGGCTAAGCAGAGATAGGGTCCTCACAGGGACAGTGAGGTCTCAGGACATGCAGGGACACAAAAAGACTGGGGGGTGTCTGAGGGTGGCAGAACTCCCAGGTATCAGAGCAGGGAAGCTGGCTGCAGAGATGAAGACAAGCAGTGGGCTCTCAGCTCAGGAGTACCTAAAATCATGGTCCAAGGCATGGCTGGGCCACAATTCTTTGAGCAGGGACCCCACAAGGAGCAGGTCCAGGGAGACCCCCTCTATCCTCCTTTGGGAGGAGCAGCACGGGAGTGCGTTGCAGGAATCTGCTGGTGTTGGAGACTTCAAGTGGGGTGGTGCACCAGAGATAGACATTTGGTCACAGGCTGGGTGAGCTCAGAGTGCAGCCAAGACCAGGGGGAAGGGAGAGATTGACTACTTTTCTCTGAGGGCTCACTGAGGAGTGGGGCCCTGAGCTCTTGAATCCTACAGGCCTGGAGACTGGGAGGCCACGATTTTCATTCCCATCCTCCAAAGCTATATGGAAAGTGTTCAGGGAACAAAAGCTACCAAGAGCAAACCCAGAAGATTACTTAGCCTGGCCCCTGGCAAGGGTGGTGCAATTCTGCATTGGGCAAAAACATTTGAGAATCATGGCAACAGGCCCCTCCCCTATAAGATTAGCACGAACATCCAGCCAAGACCAAGTACACTGATCAATAAGAACTGCAGAATTCCAGAGCTAGGGGAAAACAACACATAGAATTCATGCATTTTTTCCCCACAATCCTTTAGTCTTTCAAAGTTAAATTTTTTTTAATTTTATTTTTTTCTTATTCTATGTTTTAAATTTTTCCACTTTCCTAATTTAACATTTTTAACTATTTTATCTTACCAATACCTTTTTAAAAAAAAATTTTAATTTTCATTGTTATAGTCATATTTTATCCTGCCATTGTATTTAACCTTATTTCTTGCATACACATAGGGTTTTTTTCTTTAAAAATGTGGGAGATAATTTCTTCTAATAGATAAAAATATACCATAAATCTAGTGCGTAGTTTTGTTCTAGTCTCCAGCCTGATCACATTCTTCCTTCTTTTCTTTCTTCAACCAACCTCTTATATTATCAATTCCTTTTTTAGAAACTTTTTTAATTTTCATCTTTATAGTTATATTCCATCCATTCATCATGTTTACACTTATTTTTCTTTTTTTCTTTTAAAGATTTTATTTATTTATTTAGCAGAGAGAGAGAGAGAGATCACAAGTAGGCAGAGAGGCAGGCAGAGAGAGAGGGGGGAAGCAGGCTCCCTGCTGAGCAGAGAACCCGATGTGGGATTCAATCCCAGGACCTGAGATCATGACCTGAGCTGAAGGCAGAGGCTTTAACCTACTGATTCAGCCACCCAGGTGCCCTATACTTATTTTTCTATATACATAAGTTTTTCTTTCTTTAAAATTTTGGAAGGTAGTGTCTTCTAACAGACCAAAATATACGCAAAATCAAACATGTACCTCTGTTCTATTTGCAAGTCCAATATAGATATAAATATAAATATATATAGTCTTTTTCTCCCCCTTTCTCCTCCCCCTGGCTTTGGGTCTATTCTTATTTGGTTTCTGTATATTTTTCTGGGGTCATGTTCTACCTTTTTAGTATTTTTTTCTCTCATTCATCTATTCTTACCTGGATAAAATGAGAAGGCAGAAACTCACCACACACACACACACACACATACACAAAAACAAGAGGCAGTACCGATGGTTAGGGACCTAATCAATATGGACATTAGTAATATCTCAGAACTAGAGTTCAGTATGACAATTATCATGTTGATATCTGGGCTCAAGAAAAGCATGGAAAATATTAGAGATTCCCTTTCTGGAGAAATAAAATCCCTTCCTGAAGAAATAAAAGAACTAAAATCTAATGAAGTTGAAGTCAAAAAAGCAACTAATGAGGTGCAATAAAAAATGGAGGCACTTACTCCTAGGATAAATGAGGCAGGAGACAGAGTTAGTGATATAGAAGACCAAATGATGGAGAATAAAGAAGCTGAGCAAAAGAGGGTCAAACAACTACTGGACCACGATGGCAGAATTCAAGAGATAAGTGACACTGTAAGATGAACATATATTAGAATAATTGGGGTCCCAGAAGAAGAAAGAGAGAGGGGGCAGAGGTATATTGGAGCAAATTACAGCAGAGAATTTCCCTAATATGGCAAAGGGAACAAGCATCAAAGTCCAGGAGGTGCAGAGAACCCCCCTCGAAATCAATAAAAATAGGCCCATATCCCATCATCTAATAGTGAAACTTACAAGTCTCAGTGACAAAGAGAAAATCCTGAGAGCAACACAGGACAAGAGGTCTGTAACATACAATGTTAGAAATATTAGATTGGCAGCAGACCTATCCACAGAGTCCTGGCAGGACAGAAAGAACTGGCAGGATATATTCAGAGCACTAAAAGAAAAATATGCAGCCAAGAATACTATATCCAGCTATGCTATCACTGAAAATAGAAGGAGAGATAAAAAGCTTCCAGGACAAACAAAAACTAAAAGGATTTGTAAAAACCAAACCAGCCATATAGGAAATATTGAAAGGGGTCCTCTAAGCAAAGAGAGATCCTAAAAGGAACATACCAGAAAGGAACAGAGACAATATACAGTAACAGTTACCTTACAGGCAATACAACAGCTCTATATTCATATATTTCAATACTTACACCCCATGATACCTCCATATTTAAAGTGATGGGGTAGAAAACAATTTACCATGCTAACAGACATCAAAAGAAAGCTGAGGTGGCAAGCCTTACATCAGATAAATTAGATTTTAAGCCAAACACTATAATAACAGATGAGGAAGGACATTACATCATACTAAAATGGTGTGTCTAACAGGAAGATTTAACAATTTTAAATTTCTATGCCGCTAACATGGGAGCAGCCAACTATATAAACCAATTAATAACAAAATCAAAGAAACACATCGACAATAATACAATAAAAGTAGAGGACTTTAACACCCCCTGCACTGAAATGGACAGATCATCTAGGCAAAAGATCAACAAGGAAATAAAACCATTAAATGACACACTGGACCAGATGGACATCACAGATATATTCAGAAAATTCCATCCCTAAACAACAGAATACACATTCTTCTCTAGTGCACATGGAACATTCTCCAGAAGAGATCACATCCTGGGTCACAAATCAGGTTTTGTGACTGGGATCATTCCCTGCATATTTTCAGACCACAATGCTCTGAAACTAGAACTCAATCACAAGAGGAAAGTTGGAAAGAACTCAAATACAGGGAGGCTAAAGAGCATCCAACTAAAGAATGAATGGGTCAACCAGGAAATTAAAGAATAATTTAAAAAATTCACGGAAACAAATGAAATGAAAACACAACTGTTCAATTTGGGATATAGCAAAGGCAATCCTGTCAGGAAAGTATATAGTGATACGAGCCTTTCTCAAGAAACAAGAAAGGTCTCAAGTACACAACCTAACCCTATACTTAAAGGATCTGGAGAAAGAACAGCAAAGAAAGCCTAAACCCAGCAGGAGAAGAGAAATCATAAAGATCAGAGCAGAAAACAATGACATAGAAATCAAAAGAGTAGAACAAACAAGCAGAACTAGGAGTTGGTTCATTGAAAGAATTAATAAGATTGATAAAGCCCTGGCCAGACTTACCAAAAAGAAAAGGGAAAGGACCCAAATTAATAAAATCATGACTGAAGGAGGAGAAATCACAACCAACACCAGAGAAATACAAACAATTATAAGAACATATTATAAGCAACTATACATCAGAAAAATTGACAATCTGGAAGAAATGGATGCTTTTCTAGAGACATATAAACTACAAAACTGAACCAGGAACAAATAGAAAACATGAACAGACCCATAACCACTAAGGAGATTGAACCAGAAATCAAAAATCCCCCACTATACAAGAGCCCAGGCCCAGGCGGCTTCCCAGGGGAATTCTACCAAACATTTAAAGAAGACTTAATACCTATTCTCCTGAAAATGTTCCAAAAAATAGAAATGGAAGGAAAACATCCAAACTCATTTTATGAGGCCAGCATTACCTTGATCTCAAAACCACATAAAGACCCCGCCAAAAAGGAGAATTACAGACCAATATCCTTGATGAACACAGATGTGAAAATTCTCACTAAAATACTAGCCAGTAGGATCCAACAGTACATTAAAAGCATTATTCACCATGACCAAGTGCAATTTATTCCTCAGCTGCAAGGTTGGTTCAACATCCACAAATCAATCAATGTGATAGAATACATTAATAAAAGAATGAACAAGAATCATGATACTCTCAATAGATGCTGAAAAAGCATATGACAAAGTACAGCATCCTTTCTTGATCAAAACTCTTCGCAGTGTAGGTATAGAGGGTACATACCTCAATATCATCAAAGCCATCTAAGAAAAACCCACAGCAAATATCATTCTCAGTGGGGGAAAACTGTGAGCTTCTTCCCTAAGGTCAGGAACATGGTAGGGATGTCCACCATCACCCCTGCTATTCAACATAGTTCTAGAAGTCCTAGCCTCCACAATCAGACAACAAAAAGAAATTAAAGGCATCCAAATTGGCAAAGAAGAAGTCAAACTCTCACTCTTTGCAGATGATGTGATACTTTATATGGAAAACCCAAAAGCCTCCACTCCAAAAGTGCTAGAACTCATACAAGAATTCAGTAAAGTGTCAGGATATAGAATCAATGCACAGAAGTCAGTTGCATTTCTATACACCAACAGCAAGACAGAAGAAAGAGAAATTAAGGAGTCAATCCCATTTACAATGGGATTGTACCCAATGTACAATGGGATTTCAGTACCCAAAGCTGTAAGATATCTAGAAATAAACCTAACCAAAGAGGCAAAGAATCTATACTCAGAAAACTATAAAGTACTCATGAAAGAAATTCCAAAGAAATGGAAAAATGTTCCATGCTCATGGACTGGAAGAACAAATATTGTGAAAATGTCTATGCCACCTAAAGCAATGTACACATTTAATGCAATCCCCTCAAAATACTATCAACTTTTTTCAAAGAAATGGAACAAATAATCCTAAAATTTATATGGAACCAGAAAAGAACCCGAATAGCCAGAGGAATGTTGAAAAAGAAAGCGAAAGTTGGTGACATCACAATTTGAGACTTCAAGCTCTATTACAAAGCTGTCATCATCAAGACAGTATGGTACTGGTACAGAAACAGACACATAGATCAATGGAACAGAATAGACAGCCCATAAATAGACCCTCCACTCTGGTCAGCTAATCTTCAACAAAGCAGGAAAGAATGTCTAATGGAAAAAAGTCTTTTCAACAAATGGTGTTGGGAAAATTGGACTGCCACATGCAGAAGAATAAAACTGGACCATTTCTTTACACCACACACAAAACAGACTCAAAATGGATGAAAGACCTCAATGTGAGACAGGAATCCATCAAAATTCTTGAGAACCAGGTAGCAACCTCTTCGACCTCAGCCACAGCAACTTCTTCCTAGAAACATCACCAGAGGCAAGAGAAGCAAGGGCAGAAATGAAATATTGGGACTTCATCAAGATCAAAAGCTTTTGTACAGCAACGGGAACAGTCCACAAAACCAAAAGACAACTGACAGAATTGGAGAAGATTTTCGCAAATGACATATCAGATAAAGGGCTAGTATCCAAAATCTATAAAGAACTTCTCAAACTCAACACCCAAAGAACAAATAATCCAATCAAGAAATGGGCAGAGGACATGAACAGACATTTCTGCAAAGAAGACATCCAGATGGCCAAGAGACACATGAAAAAGTACTCAACATCACTCGGTATCAGGGAAATACAAATCAAAACCCCAGTGAGATACCACCTCACAGCAGTCAGAATGGCTCAATATAACTAGTCAGGAAATGACAGATGTTGGCAAGGATGAGGAGAAAGGGGAACCCTCCTACACTGTTGGTGGGAATGCAAGCTGGTACAGCAACTCTGGAAAGTATGGAGGTTTCTCAAAAAGTTGAAAATGGAGTTCCCTTGCCATCCAGCAATCGCACTATTGGGTATTTACCCTAAAGATCAAATGTAGTGATCCGAAGGGGCATGTGTACCTGAATGTTTATAGCAGCAATGTCTACAATAGCCAAACTATGGAAAGAACCTAGATGTCCATCAACAGATAAATGGATAAGGAAGATGTGCCATATATATATAATGGAATACTATGCAGCCATCAAAAGGAACAAAATCTTGCCATTTGCAATGACATGGATGGAACTAGAGGGTATCATGCTAAGCAAAATAAGTCAATCAGAGAAAGACAATTATCATATGATCTCCCTGATAGGAATTTCAGAGGCAGGGTAGGTGGTTGTGGGGGTTAGGGAGGGAAAAAATGAAACAAGATGGGATCAGGAGGGAGACAAACCCTAAGAGACTCTTAATCTCACTAAACAAACTGAGGATTGTTGGGTGGTGGGGGATAGGGATAGGGTGGCTGGGTTATGGACATTGGGGAGGGTATGTGCTATGGTGAGTGATATGAAATGTGTAAACCTGATGATTCACAGACTTGTACCCCTGGGGCAAATAATACATTCTATGTTAATTTAAAAAATGAAGACATGGTACATACACACACACACACACACACACAATGAAACATTACTCAACCCCCCAAAAAATGGATAAAATCTTTCCACTTGTGGCAATATGGATGGATCTAGAGGGTATTTAATAAGTGAAATAAGTCAGAGAAAGACAAATACAATATGATGTCACATATGTTTGGAATCTAAAAACAATAAACAAAATAAAACAGAAACAGACTCATGGATACAGAGAACAATCTGGTGGTTATTGGGAGGAGAAGAGCGTCTAGGCAAAATAGGGGAAGGGAATTTAAAGATATAAACTTCCAGCCATAAAATAAATAAGATACATGGGTGTACCTACAGCATTGCGAATATACTTAATAATATTGTAATAACCTTTTTTGGTGACAGATGGTACTAGATTTATATGGTGATCTCTTCCTAATGCTAATAAATGTTGAATCACCATGTTGTAAACCTGAACTCACACAATATCGTATGTCAACTATACTTCAATTAAAAAATGTCTTCACACACACAAAAAAACCCACAAATGCACAATGATATATGTAGGAGGATGTTTCCTTTAGTTTTGTTTGTAGTGACAAAAATAGAAGTTGAACACCGACTAAAAGGGAGTAACTGAATAAGCTTTGGTACATTTATCTCATAGAATAGTATACAACAACCAAGAAGAATGAAAGAGAACCATTCTAATTGATTTGAAGAATTTTTATAAACTAGTACAGAGATGATACTGGTGTGCCTGGAATGAATTATGTGACCAGAGAAACAAAGCTAGAGAAACAGGTTCCAAAGGGACAACAAGGCTTCCCCCATGCCATGCTAATGAGTGGGAAGACTCTAGGAACCACATAAAAAAAAAAAAATAACAAAGGTAGGCTTTACAAAAATCTATGCTATCCCAATTAACAGAAGGCAACTTTGACTTCCCTCTCTACCATCCCATTTTCTTTTTGCCTTCTTCACTCCTTTTCTAGATTTTTCTAAGAACAGGATCCTACCATAGGAAAATAAACACATAAGAGATGAGGGACAACTGGTGTCACAGCTAAGTGATTATTGTACTGAGATCCCTGAAATAAAATGTGACCAAATCAGGCATGCATGCTCTAGGAGAAACTGTTTTCTAAATATGCTACACTATTCTTTTGGTAATTTGATTGTGGTGACAGGTCAGTCAGGCTATAATTGGTTTTAATTAGCCTCCCTACCGCTGCAATATTCTTTACCTACATGCAAACTGTCAAAAAGCAGGAAGAAGGGAGGGTGAGAGATGGGAGTGAGGGAGGGAGGGAGGTTGGTTCATTTTCCACCTTTTTTGAAATGCCAGAGAGATTGTTTTCACCCTGTCTTACAAGCAAATGCCCCACTTTCCAGTATAAATGAGGGGAAATATGTCACCGTGACAGCTCTCAGAAAGAAATGGCTGATCATTTTAGCAGAAGACAATGAACTCAATTCTGTCTTTTGTAGAACAATGTGTGGTTTCTATGGTCCAGAAAGGAGAGAAAATGCTATATCCCCTCCTCAGTTCCTACTAGCAAAATATTATTTGAAGGAGTTGTCAGAAACGAAGGGAAGTTCACACAAATCAAATAAATATATTTAGAGATACACATGTTTAGTATTACTAGGCATAAAGGGACTGCATCTACATACGCTGTCATGTATTTCACACAACAGGAGTGGTAGGACAATTTCTGACTGACTTTAAAATAGTCCTCTACATATTTAAATTTTATCTAAAACATAATATTATTTTTTAAATTTGAGACTATTCGATCATACCAATTTCAGGAGCTTCTGCCTCTGAGAAACCATTGTTGCTCCCAGGAGAGTCTGAATCAGAAGTTGCCTAGGAAGCTGACCTCTAAGGTCCTTTCAATCACTGAGATTCAAGGATATTACATTATTTTAAATAATGACAGGGATCAAACAAGTTCATCCTGGGACCAGCTTACTCCAGGCTATACCGCTCTATTTTCCTTTCTCCCACACAACTATTCAACACATGGTCATAGCTCATTCAGCCCAACTACAGATGGCAAGCAGATACACTCATGGCCACTTGAATCCTTCACTCCCCCTTAGCTTCTAGAAAAGACAAGACAGACAGCAGTTATAAATGCCGGGAATTGACAGCCATTGCTATTCCCACACCCCTTCTCCTCATCCTGAGAACCCCTGTCTGAGCAGACTGGTACACCCAGGCCCTCATCCTTAACATAACTAGTGGCCTTCAAGGATAAAAGAGATGTCAACTCATTTAGTCCAGTAAGCCTTTGGATACTAAACATAAAACTTACACTTATGAACTTCCAGGGATATTGAGTTGAGGTAGCCTGCTTCACTTCTGGCAAAACGAATTATTTCAATGGTCTTCCTTTATGTGCAGTGGAACTCTGCTACACTATTCAATACATATCGCAAAACTTTCACACATATCCTTTCAACACAAAGCTTCTCAATCCTTTGATCTCCTCAACTATTTTCATTAATTCCACTTCTACCCCTTGAGTCAGACTAATCCTTCTTCCACACGATGGCCTTTGTATAGTATTATGTATCTTCCCCAGTACCTCCACAACCACACACAAAGTGTCTCCTCTCAGCAAACATCCCAGTTCCTTGAAAAGACTTATCAATGGCTTTAAATTGCTTCATCGTCCTTGAGACTCTCCTATGAATATTCTCAAGGTCATCCATGTTATTGTTCACCTGTGGCATCCAAAACTGAGTACACTACTATGAAAGTTGACTGAGTAGTTCATGGTACAATAGAAATATCTTGTTCATTTTCAATGTTATGTCTCCAATACTGCTACCAAAGTTCACTTTAGCTTTATAGAGATCATATAACATTGCAGGGTTTGTGTTTTATATGTACCGGGAAACTATAGCTCCTTGATCCTACACTGCGCAGATAAATTTGGGAACTTAAATACATAGCTCTCTGTATTTATCTCAATTCTATTTAATCTTCCTAGATGTGGACTGTCTTAGATTCCTCTGAGTCTAACTTCTCCAGATCATATTCACAACCAAGAATCCCTTCTACAAAACTACCATCCAGGTTAGCTAGTTGATCTTAAAGCTGAATTCACAGCCTCTTAAAAAGTACCTGTTGATGCAGACATTTTGAGTAGATGACCTTTCTTTTCAGCACAATCCTTCTCCCCTGTTCCTTGTCTCACTGAAAGGCATCACCACCTGCCTCTTCAGTTTTCCAAGTAAATAACTTAGGAGATATCTTTGGCTCCCTCTCTCCCTACATCCTGTTAGTTCAAGTCTTATTGAAGCTACCTCCTAAAGATCACTAAGATCTATCAATTTGACCTCATTCTCATTGCCACTCCCCTTTTCGACCACAGTCTTCCCACTGCCAAATACTGAACCAGCCACTCTCTCCCTTTCTCCCATGTGTCCACTACAGTTCAAATCTCACCATTTCTCTCCCCTGTGTAAAATCCTTTCATGGACTATTACTGACTTCAATCACTACAGTGCTCATCAGGCCCTTGATTTCTTCTCCAACCTCAACCATCTCCATTTATACACCTCAGAATTCTGCATTCTTCCCAGCTTTTCCCTCAGGAATGTATACCTGCGCTGACTCTGCCACTTTGAAAATTCTCTGTCCCCACCTCTTCAAACAAACATCAGAGCTCCCCTTGAGTCTTTTTTTTTTTTTTCTGTAATAAGCTTTCTGTAATTGGCTGCTCTCTCAAGAAAGGTACAGATGTCCACCCCAAATGTTCCACTGGCAGATCTGCCTCATGCTATGATCACATGCCTTATATTTCCTCCAACTTCTTATCTCCACAGTTACATCTCCTACAACTATGGTTCACCTTCTTCACTATTATGAGGACAATTATGATTGCCCTGGGAGCACCTGCACAATTCAGAATAATCTCTCCATCTCACCATCTTTAGTCACATCTGTAAAGTTCTTTTTACCATTTAAGATAACATATTCACAGCTTCTGGAGATTAGGACATGGATATCTTTGGGGGTAGGGGGAGAGGTCATTATTCAGCCTACCACCTAAGGTGAGAGTTAACAAGTAGAAAGGGAAGAGCATTCCAGGCTAAAGGAACAGCATGTGCAAAGGATCTGATATGAGTAGGAGCACAGTGCAATGAGCTCCTGAAAGAAGGCAGTGTGCACAGAACTCAGACAGGAAAAGAGAGATGTGAGATTAGAAGGGAGATGTAAAAACGGGCAGATGGTATAGATGCATGTTAGTCATGCTGAGAATATTGACTCTAGTTCTAACTGCAGTGGGAATTCAATGGAGGCCATTAAGCATTGAGAGTGAATCATCAGATTTATATATATAGATATTTTGTTTGTTTAGGTAGGAAAGTATATTTATACCCCCTAAAGAATGTATATTCTCAGAAAATGCATAAATGTGAAATATAAAACTCCATCCAATTACCTTACAAAAGTTATATCTATAATTATGTATATGACTTATATGTAATTTTATACATACACTTAAGTGGAATTTTTCATTCTCCATCTATAGCAAAGTCCCCACCAATCCAGGAGGTACTTTAGTGAATTAACTTAACACAAAGTCTCTAATATCAGACCAATCTGTGTTTGAGATCTAGCTGGGCCACCTGTTGCATGATATCATTGTAAAATAGGGGAAATTATTTATATATTTTTAAAAAGGTCACTCTGACTTTAATGTGAAGAATGGATTGGAGGGGCCAAGGATAGGAGTGAAGAGAAATTTTGTTACATTCCTGGAAAATACCTTAGAACACATTTTCATGATTTTTAGCATCTCATGTGACTTGCAGTATCATCAATAATACCATATTTGATAACCAAGTTTCCTGACATTTTCCATTGCTTGCCTTGCACAAATCCTTTCTCAATATTCACCATCACTCCACTGTATAAAGTACTAAGGCTTTAGGTGGATGAGAAAACTAAGGCTCTGATTGCATGGAGCACTGGGTGTGGTGCAAAAACAATGAATACCGTTACGCTGAAAAGAAATTAAAAAATAATAATAATAAATAAAAAATAAAAGGCCAAAAAAAAAAAAAACCAAAAAAACTAAGGCTCAAGATGTTAACTGTCTTGCTCAAGTGGTTCATCCAAATAGAAGCTGAGCCAGTACCGGACCCAAGACTCCTGACTCCCAGTCCAATGCCTCTATACTTTGATTAGCATATTCCCCCACTAAAAATAAACATTTTAACAAGCCCAACATGTTTTCATTATGACTTTATGAACTGGGTCTCTCTTACTTGTCTACTTTCTAGCCATGAAAGCAGATAATATTGTATTACTGACTTGATCTGGTGATAAGAGTTGACCACCACTACTTTCACCGTATCACTTTAGGACATTTCTCAACAACACAGGTCAACTTAAGTTCCACATTCATTGAATGAAGGGAGACAAGAAATTCCTCAGACTTGGGTGTTTTATTTATAGTTTGGAAAATGGTGACAGCTTTATAAGTTAGACAATTTGGAAAACAATTAGTCTCTGAGCTTTCTGCCTTGTCTTTCCCCCAGCAGGCTCCTTGTTTCTCTCTGCTCAGCATAACAGACCATTAAACATGTTGGGTCTAATGTAATGACTCATGTAGCATGTTCGCTCCTTCCCATCATATTAATCACCAGTTTCTGTAATATCCTATTTGTTAAAACCAAGCAATAATACAAATCCTCATAACAGAAACCCTCAATTAAAGGGAATTTGTTTCTCCTGCACCTCAGCACAAAAAGAATCAGATGACAGTAAAACAAGTTAATGGACATTTTAAAGAAACACTTCCAGTTGCTGGCATGAGGCCAGGACACAGTGAATTGGTTGAGAAAACCAGGAAAGACAAAAATCCCAAATGCTGAGTTTGCCATTAAAGATGTTACCAGTTTCCTACCTATCACATTCACTAACTCATTAAATCCTTCAAGATGAGTTAGGAGACAATCCCAGCTGTGGAGGAGCTCCCATTCTAGTGGTGGGGAAAAAGCCAGGGCACTCATTACAAAACAGGCTAATTTCTACCCACACTGACCTAAACAATAAAAGATGTCTTTGGAAAACCCAGTTATTTCAGGCACTTTTGGAGCAGGTACTAAAATATCCAACAGAGCTCTGTCTCTCTTCATCAAAAATTCTGCTTTCTCCCATGTTGGTTTCTGTTAACTCAATTTCTACACTTTTGGTGACAAAATCACCTCTAGCCATGTCAGGCTTGGAGTCTACTGGTTTGGAAAAAAACAGTGGAAAGGGAGAGTATCTTTTCCAATAATGCCAGGAAAAGTTCCGGGCTTGAGCCATCAGACTGCATCTTTTGAAGCAATCACTGTGGTCAAGGAGACAGCATTGCCAACGGGCCAGTTATCCCCTGCTCCTTGCCAAGCAGGGTACGTGGTCAGCACCTCTTAAACCACATGAACTGACAATATGAACTAAAATTTCAAGGCATATCTTACAAAACGAAAGAGAAATGGATGCTGGCCAGATAAAAAATACGGATGCCCTCTACAGCTATTTACACACCAACGGGCAGTATGGTTACAGGTAAGGGAAGTAAGTGCAGAATGTGGAAGAACATGGATGAGGAGAAAAGCTACTTCTGTCTCTGGGAAGGGAAATCAAGAAAGACTCATTATGCTTGAACTGAGTACTAAAAGGTAACCAGGGGCTTGCTCCACCTTGAAAAGTAAAGAAAATGGCTTTTCTGAGCAAAAACACAGAGCCATGAAACAGACGGGGCTGGCTGGGGAAAGGTAGGGAATTCCTCCACTTCCCCTCCTCCCCGCACTATGCTGTCCCTGGGTCGGGATGCGTATGTGCCTGTGACCTCTGCTTAGAGATGTCTGCCTGTTCCAGGTCCTAAGCTGACACTCAGAGTAACATGATGTGTATTCATCAGCCAGAGAGGCTGAGTGTGGTCAGGCTCAGCAACAAAATCCAGAGCCACACGGAGGAGAGCTAAACTCTGGGGCTGACACCTTCACTGCCAAGTCCACAAGATGAACTTCCTGCCTGGCCTCTTCTTATTCCATGTCCAATGCCAAATATTTGCTGAGCTGCTGCTATGGGCCAGACCATGCTCTAGGCCATGGGCATAGAACATCCCTACTGTCATGCAGATTAATTTCTGGCTGAATAGGGGCAGATGATAAACAACATAAACAAAAAATGCATATAGTCATATCAGAAAGTGCTAAGTGTTATAAGAAAAATAAAGCATTTGGGTAGCAGAATGTGAACTAGGGAGGGAGCAATTAAAGAAAGGGTTTCTTTAGTTAGTGTGGTCAGGGATGGGCTGAAGAGCCAACTTTTGCAATGCCTTAAATAACAATGAGGCCATACACAAACCTTGGAAAGAGCATCAACTCAACCAAAAGAAGGTACACCAAGTTTGAAGGGGTGAAACCAAGCTTTGGTTTGCCTAAGGACTAGAAAGAGAATCTCTCTGCAATAATCCTGCAACATCAGAGCTCAAGGCTGAACCCCAATCCTTAAGAAGGTCCCATGCTTTTGCCATCCCTTCCTCAAACGCAGGAATCCTTCCTCAATAGCAAACTCTATCAGGTATTAAGTATCTACTATATTCCAATGACCATGATGGAAAAATGTACTCACATTACTTATCAAATACTCAGAACCCTGAAAGCTAAATACTGTCATAGTCAATTGAATCTCAGAGCAGTCCAAAAACTTTCTCAGTGGAGAGGCTACTAGCTCAGGATTTAAATAGAAATCTCAGAATCCAGATCTTTCTCCCTGTTTCATTTCTGCTGGAATAAACTATCTCTATGCTGAATTAAGTGATGGAAAACATACTGCCAATTCTTCCCAAAGGTTAAACACGCAGATCATTGACTCCTGAATCATAACTCCTTCTAGTTGAAAACAGGAGAAAAGTGTTAGAATATACATGACACATCATATTAATAAAAGAAAGGATAACAACCATATGATCATTGCAATAGATGGAGAAAAAGCATTTGACCAAACATAGCATCCATTCATGAAAAAAAGTCATCAACAAAGTAGGTTTAGAGGAAACATACTTCAACATAATAAAGGCCACATATGAAAAACACACAGCTATTATCATCCTTGATGAGAAAAAACTAAGAGCTTTTCCTCTATGGTCAGGAACAAGACAGGGATGTCTACTCTCACTACCGTTATTCAACATAGTACTGGAAGTCCTAGCCACCGCGATCAGACAATGGAAAGAAATAAAAGGCATTTGAATTGGCAATGAAGAAGTAAAACTTTCACTATTTCCAGATCATATGATACTCCAAACAGAAAATCTGAAAGACTCCACCAAAAAACTGCTAGCTCTAAAATCAACATACAAAAATCTGTTGCATTTCTATACACCAATAATGAGACAGCAAAACAGCCATTAAGGAATCAATCTCATTTATAATTGCACCAAAATCAATAAGATACATAAGAATAAAAATAGCTAAAAAGGTAAAATACCTACTCTGAAAACTATAAAACACTGATGAAAGAAACTGAAGGTGACACAAAGAAATGGAAAAATATTCCATGCTCATGGATTAGAAGAACAAATATTATTAAAGTATCTATATTACCCAAAGAAATCTATATGTTTAATGCCATATAAACATATAAATGCCACCAGCATTTTTCACAGAACCAGAATAAACAATCCTAATAAAATGCCACCAGCATTTTTCACAGAACCAGAATAAACAATCCTAAAATTTGTATGGAACCACAAAAGACCCTGAAGAGCCAAAGAAACCTTGGAAAAGAAAAGAAAAGCTGAAGGTATCACAATTCTGGAGGCATCACAAAGAATTACAATTCTCTGTAATATAACTTCAAGTTATACCACAAAGCTAGTCAAGACAGTATGATACTGGAACAAAAACAGACACATAGATCAATGGAATAGAAGAGAAAACCCAGAAATGAACTCCTAACTACATGATCAATTAATCTTCAACAAAGCAAGAAAGAATATCCAATGGGGAGGGGGGAAAGTCTCTTCAACAAATGGTGCTGGGAAAACTAGACAGCCACAGGCAAAAGAATGAAACAGGACCACTTTCTTATACCAAATAGAAAAATAAATTCCAAAATGGGTTAAAGACCTAAAAGTAAAACTTGACACCATAAAAATCCTAGGGGAGAACACAGGCAGCAATCTCTTTGACACTGGCCACAGCAACTTCTTTCTAGATATGCCTCCAGAAGCAAGAAGAAACAAGAGCAAAAATAAACTATTGGGACTTCATCAACATAAAAGGCTTCTGCACAAAGAAACAAGCAACAAAACTAAAAGGCAACTTAAGGAATGGGAGAAGATATTTGTAACTGACATATTTGATAAAAGGTTAGTATCCAAAACACATACAGCACTTATAAAACCCAACATCCAAAAAAATTCCAATTTAAAAATGGGCATGAATAAACATTTTTCCAAAGAAGACATACAGATGGCCAACAGAAACATGAAAAGATGCTCAACATCACTGATCATCAGGGAAATACAAATCAAGACTACAATGAGATATCACCTTACACCTGTCAGAATGGCTAAAATCAACAACACAAGAAACAACACGTGTTAGCAAGACTGTGGAGAAAGGGGAACCCTCTTAACACTGTTGGTGGAAACCCAAACTGGTGCAGCCACTCTGGAAAACATTATGGAGGTGCCTCAAAAACTTAAATATGGAACTACCCTACAATCCAGCTTTACCCAAAGAATACAAAAATACTAACTGAAAGGTATATATGCATCCTGATTGTTTATAGCAGCATTATCTACAATAGCCAAATTATGGAAACCGCCCAAGTGTCCATCAGCTGATGAATGGATAAAGAACAGGTGATACACAATCACACACACACACGAATATTAAACAGCCATCAAAAAGAATGAAATCCTGCCATTTGCAACAATATGGATGGAGCTACAGGATATCATGCTAAGCAAAATAAGTCAAAGAAAGACAAATGATTTCACTCATATGTGGAATTTAAGAAACAAAAAACTGAGCAAAGGGAAAAAAGAAAGTGAGGCAAACCAAGAAACAAACTCTTAACTATAGAGAACAAACTGATGGTTACCAGAAGGGAGGTGCCTAGGGGAAATGGGTTAAATAAGTGATGGGAATCAAGGAGGACACTTGTTGTGATGAGCACCAGGTGCTATCTGAACTGTTGAATCACTATATTGTACACCCAAAACTGTATGATAACTAACTGGAATTTAAATAAAAACTTTAGAAAAAAAGAAAGAAAATGTAGTGAATACACTAAGGTTATACAGTTTAAGGCCTTTGTCAAAAGCAAGAAATAAAAAACAAAAGGCTAGTCAAGGATCTTATAATTTGTTTATAGCAGCATTTTTAATGCATTTTGAAGATCACATACCCTAAAGAAGATCCACGGCAGATCGGGGGAATAGAAAGTCAAATAAGTTTTTGAAATTCTGCATCTACTTTTGAAGAGTCCCAGTGACACTTAGCATGTTAATGACTGTAAGAAGTCCTACAATAAAGAAACCTCTTTCTCTCTGCTTAATCCAACTTTGCTCCAATGTATTTAACCTCAGAACTCCTCTTCCAAAACCACGTAGATATTCTCTGAACCACTACTTCTTAGAATCCACTGGGTAAAATGTTGGTCTACAACAAGTTAGACAAATAATCTTTCTCCTATGTTACTCTGATGGCTTATTTACAGTGATAGGCCTGATCTGCTCACACATCACTATATCTCTGTACTTAGTAGTTTCCTCTACACACACACACACACACACACACACACACACACACACTCATTCGGAGCTTGATCATGGGACTTGCTTTGGCCTTTAAGACAACCAAGCACATGACGAAGGAAGAGATCTGAAAACTGCTTATATCTTGTGGCCTGCCCTCTCTGATGCCCTTGGGTCCACTGTCACCATCATGTGAAGACTACACTAGAATATATGGAAAGCACATACAGCAGAGACCACCCATCATACCTTAGGTCTTTCCTGGACCAACCAGCTCCCAGACAACCTATTAACTGACCAGTGACACATGTGTGAACACCAATTTAAATCACCCAGCTGAGCCCAATCCAAACTGCCAACTGACACAATTGTGAGATAAAGAAATGGCTGCCATTTTAAACCACTAATTGTTGAGATGCTTTATTATAAAGCAAAAGCTAACTGATACACCCAATAACTAATCATGTTGACACTGTACTCTGAAAAAACCTAGAAAATGAAAAAGCTCTGAAAAATGAAGACCTCTTGGTTTCTATATTTACTTCTCTTTTAGGCCACTATATTATCACCTGTAATGATGAGATTTTTGTTTTAAACCCCATTTTTAAAATGAAATCCAAAGGTTCTTATCACAGGTCCCTTTCAAATAGAGGTAAATGCACCTGAATCTTAAAATGTTTTATTAGTGACATATTCAGGAATTACCTTGGAAGCTCAAAAAGGTATTTACCTTGATCACACAGCATCATCCCTTCATGGACTAATATACCTCCCTTTGTCAAAACAAACACGGGCTCCAATTATCATAAACCAAGTAAGTGCATCACAATTTTTAAGAGGCGTCTAACCCTCAAAGATTATTTTGATCCAGGGACCCTTAAAATTAATAAACTGTGAAAGGTGTATCTTCAGTCCTTGTTGGAAGAAAATGAACATTAATACCCTGCTGATGAGTCATTAACACATCTCAACAGTAAGAAATAAAACAACACTGTTACTTTCAAGAAGAAAGGCCCAGTTAATTAAGTTGATAGTGAAGGTCAGAATGCTGGAACTTGGGTTTATGAGGAACCACAAGCCCGGCAAGTTTATTAAATAATTATATTTCCACTGGCCACAGGAAAATTTTTAAAATGATAACAAAAATTGCAAAGTGGGAGTTTACAGGGACAAGAGAAGAAATATCAGTTTAGAAAGTCATCCTAGATATGTCTTCCTTTCCAGTACACACTGTGAAAACATAATTCTCAACTCATTAGGGAAGCAAAGGTATGAGTGAAAAGAAATGCTA
Source organism: Lontra canadensis (assembly GCF_010015895.1). NCBI lineage: Eukaryota > Metazoa > Chordata > Mammalia > Carnivora > Mustelidae > Lontra > Lontra canadensis. The sequence continues at coordinate 53,667,286 of NW_022630995.1, forward strand.
ATTATGCATTAGCTCAGTTAGCTAAATTCAGATGGAGTAATATCACATGGACTAATAGAATAAGACATAAAATTTTAAATTCCACGCAGACTACTGCAAATGGCTTTTAAAGAAGCAAGCTAGTTGCCATTCTCCAGTAACCACAAACTGGAAGCTGGGAGTTATACACATGAGCAGAATGGCAAAATTCACTCTAGAGGAGCTGATAACCAGTGAATGAAATCTGCAGATATTAAGGGTAAATGTCCTCTCTTATGGCAATGTTTAGGAATGTCCTTATTATAATATATAACTAATGTTGGGATTAAAAAAGCATACATTTAATGGAAACTGGGAATTCAACTTAAGGAGACCAAAAAGTTAACTATCAGGTATTCATAGGCATTAGAACAATCATTTTCCTTTGTTATAAACAGGAAAATTGATCCATTCTATTGTTGATGGGCATGTGGGTGGTTTCCATTTTGCTGTATTATAAGGAGTGTTACTATAAACTGTCTTACATGTATCTCCTGGTGCACAGGTTATTTTAGGGTTGTGGTTATCATTAAAATCACCTGAGGAACTTTTACTAGATACTGATAACCTGGCCTGATCACAGACCAACTAAATGACTGATTCAAAACATAGGAGCAGAGGTGGGGAGGTAGAAGAAGTGAGGGTTGGTAGGGGAGTAAGAAGGTAGGATGCCAAGCACTTTTTTCCAACATTAATTTGTAAATATTCAAATTTCACCCACCAATTGTCCCAAATGTATTTTATACTTATTTTCTTTTATTTTCCCGTTGAGGACCCTGTTTAGGTATACACCTTGCATTTAATCATTATGTCTCTGTGATCTCTCTTAATCTAAACACTCTCTCTGCCTTTTCTCATGATATTGACTTTTTAAAGAGACCAGACCAATTATCTATAGAATGTTCCCCATTCTGGATTGTTTCCTTATAGTGTCATTTATCTTGATCCTCTATCCTCTATATTTCTTGTAAAATGGAAGTTAGGTAAAGAAACTTGATTACATTCAATTTAATAAACCTTCTCAGTAAGAACACTTCCTAGGTGATGCTATGAAAGTCTACTGAGTAACATCAGAAGACCCATGATGTCAGGGTGCACCCACTTAGTGGTACCAAGTTTGGTCACTTGGTTAATGAGGTACTCTATCTCTGCAAAATTACTTTTTCTTCATCAAAAGTAAGACAAATGGCCTCATTGGTTCTAGATATCTTTGAATAGGAATGGCTCTCCAACTTGTCTTTCACACTTGTCTCCCATTTCAGTGGACAAGGTTGTGGCATTTGGAGTCATTCAGAAACGGTGAGGAAACACAGTGATAATCACCAGGCACTTTCCTTCCTCATTTAAGAGCCTAAAATAGGAAATCCATTACAGAATTTACTAAGTACCTACTCTGTTTTGGACCCATTTCCCTATATCTCATTTATTCCTCACAGTAACATCATGAGGTTATCATTACTCTTATGATTTTAAAAAAGGGAAGTGGAGGCTCAAAGGGATCAAGTCAGAAGCTCATAAAGTAAGTGCTAACACTAGCTCGATTCTGAAGCCTCTTTTCACTATGCAATTCTGCCTTTAACCTTGTCACCAATATCATGTTTCCTGTAGGCCTAAAGCCCTAAATGAGAGAGACCAATCCATCTATCATTCCCTCTTGGTTGGAATCAAAGTCTCCAATCACTTCCATAACCCTTTCAACACTGTTTTCATCTAGGATTAAGCCACACTGACTCCATTCCAGCAAATTGAGTTTTCTGCAGAAGAGTAAGCAACAGTTCCTAGAGGAGCTACCTAAAATCCACAAAGGTTAAATGCATGACAGGAAGTCACACAATAAATCGAAGACAATAGCGTTTCAAAAGCAGCATGGGGCTTGTGTTGAAAAATGCAGCTCTCAGTGAAACTCAGCTCCTAAGGATATTGTGGAACTGGTTCACATAAAGACAACAGAAAGATCAATCAAGGAAGCATAACCTTGAATGGAGTGACACTTTGAAGAACAGGTTCAGAATACAAAAATAATTATGGCTAAAATCAACAAGGCCAATTTTATACCAAGAGCTTCACCAGATAATCTCTAATCACTTTCACAACAACTCTAGGAGTTAAGTACTAAATGAATCCCCATTTTGCAGGTGGAAAAACCAAGAGTCAAATTGTTAAGCAAACTAGCTGAACTGGAATGTAAATCAAACTCTCTGCTTACAGAAAGTTTTGCAAACACTGAACCATTATACAATACCTCCTTACCTATAAGAGTGTTGACTACAAAACTAATACAGAAATTCCATACTAGCAACGTTAAAAGTTAGTATCACAGCAGTGAAAATAGAAGCCTAGAGTCAAGCCACCCAGGTTCAATTCAACCTGCCTGGGTTTACAAACCAGCCTCTCCAATAAAATGAACTTGGGCAAGATTTTTAACCTTACTTTATAGTAACTGTTCCTACCTCTTGGGGTTGTTGGGAAAATGTATACAAAATATTTGGAAGAACACCTTTCAGTAAGTAGTCTGGAGATGTTAATGATTATTTCCTTCCATTATTTCCTTCCATTCCCTCCACTGCCACTTCAGTTCTCCTTATTTATCACCTTAGTGATCATATTCTCTAAAACTCATACCTGTTCTTTTTTGAGTCCATTGCCATCTTTAACAATAACTTGATTTATTCTTACTTGATTATTAAACCTTTTCACCCACTTCTCATTAAGTGTTCACAACAACCTTTGAGGACCTCAGAGATTATTATCTGCTCTTGTTAATGAAGAAATCTTTTTGGGGGGCGTGGTGAGGGGCTGAGGTAGAGGGAGAGAAAGAAACCTAAGTAGGCTACCATGCTCAGTGAGGAGCCTGATGTGGGGGCTCAATTTCATGACCCTGAGATCAGGACCTGAGTCGAAATCAAGAGTCAGACACTTACTCGACTGAGCCACCCAGGCACAAGATGAAGAAATATTAATTCAGAAAGACTAAGCTTGTTCTACTAGTGAATAAAATAGTTAGACCCAGCACCCAAGTATACTGCCTCCCAAGTTTAATAATCTTTTACTAATAGCACATCACTTGATTGTTGTCAGAGACCAATCTTCCCAAAATATACCTCATACTATGTCACTTAGCATGAAACTCTTCAGTGGCTCTCTACTGTTAAGTGGAATGAAATTCCTTACCCTATATATATGACTGAAGCCTATATCCCAGTTTTTTCTCCTACAGACACCTTTACTCCAAATTTGACATCTCTTTTGCCCCCATATAATCTCCTTCCATCTGGAATACCTTCTCTCTCCTCCCATATCACCACTTGTTAAAAACCACATCCATCTGTCAACTCCATCTCAACTGCCAAGAATTACATAAAACTTTCATTCAATTCCCACAACTCAAGTGAACCATATTTCACCATTTTACCTGTATCACTTACTACATTATAAGATATCTGAGGGCAGCTCATAACTTCTAACAGCCCTGGCATATAGCATGCATTCAACAAATACCTGTTGAATTAAATTGGATTTATGCCCTATCAAATTCAAGACCAAAGTAAAGAGTTATAAGGAAGTAGCAATACCCTGACTTGTATATGCTTAGGGAGATTTGGAATTGCCTCAGCTATCACCTCAGTTATGTCCCTAGTGTCTCTTGCATTTGCCTTGTACTTTATATCTCCATTACCACTCTAGTTCAGGCTCTGATTCCTTCTCTACCCATAACTTTAATGTTTTAATTGGTTTGTCTATCTACTATCTCTCCCCACTCCCATTCATCCTTCCAAGGCTGCCAGGTTAATCTTCCAATAGTACATCTCTAATTATTCAATCAAACAATTTCATTAATATCATGAAACATTTGTTAAGATCCCTGCCACTACAGTCAATACTGTAGAAGCATTTGCCAGTGAAAAAGGCTGCCAATACCCTCCAGGTAGATAAGACCCAGTATGCACCAGCCACTATGGGATGTCTAAAACATAAATGAATGGCAAGTGAGAGTAGGAAGTCATAAGTAAGGCATACAGAAGGAAGGCTATAAAGATAGACCAAAATACCACTTCAAACAACCAGGCTTGCTGTGTTATTTTAGGAAAAAGCATTGTCCCACTAACTCAACAAGTGGCCAGCAAGCTGACCTTTGTTCATAGCTGCTACCAATCATCTTGACAGCAGCAGTCATAAGGAACTCTTGAACATCATGGCATTAACCCTAGTGGTACTATAACTGACTCTTCATTCCCCAGACTACTGCCCAAAGGAAGTCAAGTGATCACACTGAAGCTCCAGAATTCAGGTGGGTAGAGAATGTAATGCAGTGGAATGAATCTCAGCTTTAGACACAAACCTGAGTTTGAATTCTGATTTACCATTCTATAATTACATGATCCTAAGCAAGTTACTTAGCCTCAGCTCTGACATCTTTAAAACAGGGAAACTAATATCCCCATAACTGGGTGGTTTTAAGGATGGTGGGAGGTAAACACATATAACATGCCTGACACGTTTGTTAAATAAATACAAATGGGCTGAAAGGACAGAAAGAACAGGAAAGACTTCCTACCTGGGTCAGCCATAAATTTACAGAACTCTGAGTTTTGAGAAAAGAAATCAGGACAATTCTGTGGGCTCTCTAATTGTTTTAAGGTACTCCCTTGATCCTGCAAGCATGCATTCATTCAACAATCATCAGCTGAATCTCACTTTGGACTAGGCATAAAGAACTTCAGTTTTACAAAAAATAAGATTTGGTCTCTCCCTAGTGTTGCTCAAATTTAAGTAAGAAAGACAGAAACAAAAGCAAATAATTATGGTGTTACAAGTGCTATAACCTATGAGCACATAAAGGAAGGGAGTGTAAATTGTCTAGGAAGAGAAAATTTAGCTGAAAAGGTGATGTTAGGGTTAATGTTAATGAATGAGTGGCTGATAACAGGTTTCTCTTAGGGAGAGAACTATCTGATTAGTAACATGTTTTCATAAAGCTTGCCTACAAAGGATAGACCTTGAGAGAAAGAGTTGGAAAGAGACACTAGGGGAATGCTAATCTTTTCTGCCTTAGAAACAGACAGAAATTTAACTGGTAGAGAAAATCAGAGAAGAGAGGACAGAACAAGAATAGGAACTGGACTTTGTGAAGGAACCAATGAGAAATCCCTAGAGCTAAACTTGCCAAAGTACTCAAAATAGCCTATTCTGATTTTTTTGTATTGCTACAGACTAAGGTTTCTTCCTTTCTCCAAATTGCGATCAATTTCAAGCACAAATGTCTTGAAGTTTACAGAAAATATACTGAAAAAGAACAAAAATAAATTCATACACACTATGTCACAAAGGAGAAGAGAAAGACCACCATGGAATGTGAGACAAAAGTAATATAGAGTTCAGCTGAGGAAAGGGGTCAGAGCCAAAGGCACTATAAAGACCCCAAGGGAGAGAATGGGACTTCCTAGAGAACACAAAAACAGGGCATCAGTCACTTGGATCTAAATCTCAAAGGGCAGAATGACCTCCCTGCAGGGAGAGGAAGAGCACAAAAGAAGAGAAAAATTCCACAACAGAGGAGCAGGGTGGTAATGAGAGAGCCAAAGAAGATAAGTAGAAGAGCATAAAAGACAAGCAGAATATGGAGCCCCCCCCCCCCCCCCCCGACTTGACTGGCCTTTTTTGAGACTATTCATTTTGTCAGGATAAGAATTCTACCTCTGGGGTCAGTCTAGTGTGCTGTTTCTACGCTTCCATCTCTGCACTCCCAGGACCCTTCCTCTGAGCCTCTATCACAGAGTTGATGGCACTCTACCTTGTACAGAGTTCCTCGTGTTCAGACATCATCTTCAGGAGCAGGGGCCAGGGCTTATTCATCTTTGTATTGCCAACACGTAGCATAATACACATGATAGGTATTACACAAATACCTGATGACTGAATTTCACAAATACTCTCCTGAACTCAACTTCTGAAGACATAGTTGCAATTAAATATCTTGGTTTTCTATTCCAACCTACAATGTTATTCTTTTTTTTTTAATTAATTAATTTATTTATTTGACAGATATCACAAGTAGGCAGAGAGGCAGGCAGAGAGATAGGGGGAAGCAGGCTACCCGCTGAGCAGAGAGCCCGATATGGGGCTCGATCCCAGGACCCTGAGATCATGACCTGAGCCGAAGGCAGAGGCTTAACCCGCTGAGCCACCCAGGCACCACTACAATGTTATTCTTAATAATGGTTTCATTTATTAAATTCTCACTATATGCCAGGAATCTTACTAGAGGCTTTAGGCATATTATTTATTCTTTAAGAATGAGAAACCATGCCATTTTACAGAACCAACAGTAGTACCTGGTATATAGAAAATAAGAAATGTTTCTTGAATTAATGTATGAAGGAAAAAATGGAAGGCCCAGAGAGATAAAGGAACCTGCTTTAGGTCACTCTGGTTCTTAGTGACAAGGCAAAACAAATGCCTCCAGATACCTTGTCAATGTAGCATTCTTCACATTTTAATATAACCATGTTACACAGAATGATCTTCAATGTTCCTTTCTGCTTATAGTAGGCTGAATAAAGGTCCCCAAAGATGTCAATGGCAGAATCCCAGGACCTATGAACATGTTACTTTAAATGGTAAAAGAGTCTTTGCAGGTGTGATTAAGGATTTTGAGATGAGACATTATCCTAGATTACCCAGGTAGATCCAGTAAAAAAAAAAAAAAAAAAAAAAAAAGTGTTCTTATAAAAGGGAGACAGAGATTTGACTACAGAAAAGAAGTGTCAAAGTAATATGGCATGAGAAAATCTGAGCCAGACATTGCTAGCTTTGAAGACAGAGGAAGAGGCCATGGCCTAAGAAACGCACGTAGTCTCTAGAACCTGGAAACAGCAGGAAACAGATTGCTTCAGAGTCTTCAAAAGGACTGCAGGCCTGCCAACACCTTGAATTTAACCCAGTAAAACTTATTTCAGACCTCTGTCCCCCAGAACTGCGAGGTAATAAATCCATGTTGTTTAAAGCTACTAAATTTGTGGTGACTTGCTCTAACAGCAATAAGAAACTAATATACTGCTCTAATAATCTTAAATAATAGGTCATAAATGTCATACAAGTACTCTCTCAGTCTTAACTCATTCCAGAGTTTTCTATCAGATGTTTCGTGTCATGGTAGAAACATGGACTTACATTCATTATTAAACTAATAATATGTAATGCCCCTTCTCCAGGAATCTTGAAGGCTCTCCTGGGAGAAGACAGTCTGCTGCCGTCCAGTTTCTATTATTGCTACCAAGAAATAGCTCTAATTCTAATATTTCCTTTATGAGGAATCTGGTTACTTTTCAGATCATTTTTTTTCCTCTGGTATTCTACAGTTTAATTATGAAAGACTGAGTCTTATTTAACCTGATTAGGACTTTTTGTACTTTCTGAATCTGAGGATTCATGTCTTCCAAGTCTGGAAAATTCCCAACCATTATCTCTTCAGTATGACCTCTTTCCAGTTCTCTCTACCTTTAATTCCTCTTAGACATATACAGTATTCTTTCATTTTGTCCTTTTTGATAATGGTTTCAGAAATGAGAACTATGGATAATCCAAAACAAAAAACAAACAACCACCAAAAAACCCCATAGAAGTCTTGGAGATATGTTCTCAAGCCCAATCTCTGGACTAAAAGATAGAGGTATCTAATACCAATGAAATACTTGTTAGGACAGCCAAAAATTTATCAATTAAGTATTTAGGGCTAACTTTTTTAGTTAAATCAACTAAAGGGCCCATCATGATATAGTTATCTACAAAATTTGTTAGGATAGAAATGGTCTTGGATCAATTTTTACTGTGCAATATTTCATATAATCAAAAAGCACATATAAAATATACATTAATATATAAAGCATAAATATATAAACCATCAGTTAACTACAATTTGTTTAAGAAACAAAATACTACTAGTAGCTTTTTAGCCAACTATGTGTGCCACCTCAATCCAATTCCTATAGAAATATGAATTCCTTTAACAATTCTACCAAAAATAACTACCTCAATTTTATGCTTATAATTCCCTTTCACAAATATGTACATTACAAAACAATACATTGTTCAGCTTTGCACAGTTTGAACTGTAAATGGAACCATTCTGTTTGTATTCTTCAGCATCTTGCCTGTCTTGTTAGACTCTATGCTTGTGAATTTCATCAGGTTCATGTATGTAGTTGTAGCTCATTGACTTTGCCACTTTTCACTATTCCACTGCATAAGTAAATTAAAATTCATTTATCCATTATCCTATATATGGACTCATATAAATGTTTATAGCTTTATTTTTACAAATAATACTGCTACACATACTCTTGTACCTATCTACTAGAAAAGTACAAGACTTTCTTGAGGATTTATAATAATTAAGAGATTTAGGGAATCATGGGAAATTGTTATATCAGTTATCTTTTGCTATACAAAAATGTCACCAGCAACTTAGCAGCATAAAAAGACACACATTTATCAACTCACAGAGTTTCTTGAGTCCAGAATCCCAACAGAGCTTAGCTAGATCCTTGGCTTCAAGGGTCTTTCACAAGGCTGCTATTAAGGGATCAGCTAGGGTTAAGGTCTCCTTGGACTGTTCAAGTGGGGAAGAATATGTTTCCAAGTTCATGCACTATTTGATGAGATTCAATTCCTTGCAGGCTATTGGATCAATGGCCTCATTTCCTGGCTAGCTGTTCACCCTCAGCTGCTTGTAATGTGGGCATTAGCCTAGGGCAACTCACAGTGTGGCAGCTTGCATCATCAAAGCCAGCAAGCAAGAGCATCTACTAGCAAAATGGTTTATGTAATCTATTTACACAAGTGACAGTTCATCACTTTTGCCATATTCTATTGAAACATGTCACTGGTCCTGCCCATATTTAAGGGGAAGGAAGTTACACACACACACACACACACACACACACACACACACAAAAGGAAATACCAGGAGGTAGGGATTACTGGGAGTCATCATAAAATCTTTGTCTACCATATTTATCTTAAACCACACAACATAATCCCAAATTGTTTTCCAAAGTGGTTATATCGATTTATACTCCCACTTACAATAACTAATAATGCTTGGGTTTCTACATCCTCATCAGTAAGTGTTATTATCTATTAAACAAATTATATCTATTAGATATAAAATATGTCATCTAGTTATGGTTTTAATTTTCAGAGCTTAACAACTTTTCACAGGTTCAAGAGTTGTTCTTGTTTCCTGTTCTGTGAAATTACACTTTCAGTCTCTTGCTCTTTTTTCTATCGTCTTGTTTTACTCATTGCTTTTCAGAAGTTCTTTTACTATTTCTTAATATGAATTCTAATACCTTGCCTATTTTATGTGTTAAAATACCCTTTCCAAATTTGTGTCTTCTAGTTTCACTTTTTAATGGTTTCTTAATACTTTTATCTTAATTTTTATGTCTGAATTTATCAATCTTTTACTTAAGTTTTTTGTGTTTGGAATATGATGCAAGATCCTGAAGCCATAAAGATATTATGCTATAGTTTCTTACAAATTCTAAAAATGTTTTCCTATACACTAAGTCTTAACCACTTGGAACTTTTTGTGATGTAAAGAAGTCATCAATTTCATCATTTCATATCCTTGCCCCAGGATAGACTAATATGCTATCATATATTAAGTTCCCCATATATGCGAGCCTATATCAAAATTTGTTCTTATCTTTTATTGTGCTATTGCTCTAAATACCAATATAATGCCATCTTGTACACTAAAGCTTTGCAATAATTATTGATATGAGGTAGGGCAAGCACCCCTCTACATTTCCAAAACCATTCTTTCTCTTCAGGATTGTCTTAGCTATCTCTAAATTTATTAAAAAATAAGCTGGCTGGGGTGCATGGGTGACTCACTTAGTCAAGCACCCAACTCTTGATTTCGGTTCAGGTCATGATCTTGGGGTCATGAGATTGAGCTCCATATCAGTCTCTGCACTGGGCATGGAGCCTGCTTAAGATTCTTTCTCTCTCCCTCTGCCCTCCCCCCATAACTGTTCATGTGCACACTCTCTCTCTAAAAAGAAAGAAAAAGAAAAAAGAATAAAAATTTAAAAAAAAATAAGCTTGTCAATTTTATTACTGAAAAAAATCTCTTGGAGATTTTAACTAAAATTCCAGTGAATTTTAGAGTAGTATGGAAAAATAATATTAAAAATAATCCTTACATAGTGTTCATTATGTGTGAGGCACTGTTTTAAGTGCTTTATATGTACTAACTCATTTATTACCAAGTACTAACTTATAATGCAGATACTACAAACGAGGAAACCAAGACCTAGAGAGAGGTTGTATAAATTATACACATAAAGATAACTAAGACTACACAACTAGTAAGTTATAGGGCCAGGATTCAAATACAGGTATTCCTACTCCAGAAGTTTTTATTACATAACCTTTTGTTGATACTGCCTATATTAGTTTCATGTAGTTTACAACAACAGAAATATATTGTCTCACAGTTCTAGATGCTAGAAGTCCAAAAAGCAAGGGGTCAGCAGGGCCAAGTTCTCTCTGAAATCTATAGCATAAGAATCCTTCCTTTCCTCTTCCAGGCACTCCTTGGCTTGTGGCAATATAATTCTGATCTCTACTTCTGTCTTCATATTATTTTTCCTCTATGTATGTCAGTTCGTGTCCAAAAAACATGTTTTTATAACATGTGGTACTTTTTTTTTTTATAACCAGTGGTATTTTGGCCTCATTGTGAACCATCACTTTTTTCCATACTTTTAGAAGACATCCTAGTAGAAACTTTACACCATCTCCTGGGGTCCTTGCCAGGGTGTTAGATCTTGCATCCCAGGAAAGGGTTCTAAAATCAATAACACTCCCTTATCCCATTTCATCTTCTGAATCTCTTGATCAAGCACCCTTGGAACATAGTCTCACATAATCTTCCCTGCTTCTGCTAGTACATATCTGGATAGGTCATATAGCTCCTTGGAGTATGGTCCCTTTCTTTATCAGGTCTAGTGTAGTTCCAGTTGGATTGTACAGCAACTTTAGCCTAGTTATAACCCTAATCGCCAGAAGGAAAGCTGGGGCAGCTGGGGATGGCGTAGCTGGGTGATGGACACTAAGGAGGGCATGTGATGTAATGAGCACTGGGTGTTATATAAGACTAATGAATCAATAACCTCTACTTCTGAAACTAATAATACATTATATGTTAATAATTGACTTTAAATAAAAATAAAAAATAATAAAATAAAGATAATCCTTGGGGGGAAAAAGGAAGTGTTCTTGGGATTAACACCTGTGGAAGAGAGGGAGAGAGAGTAGAGGGGGACGTTCATGTGCAATGCAAGGCCAGGCACCTCAGCCAAACCCATGAGAAATGCTGAATCTGAACTGAGCCATTAAAATCGCCCTACACTGAACCCACATAGCTGGCCTTTATAGCCCAGCCTCAGTCACTGTAAGTGAGCTGCCCAGGAATAAGGGACCCTGTGGTTCTCTGTAGCTGAGGTACTTCTGAAAACATTGACAGCTGGATGCTGTTCACTAACAGCACTCCAGGAAGCTGGGGCAAAAAGGACTTCCTAAAAGAAGGATTTAGGTGGCATGAGTCCATGTCCACCAGAGTTGGTTCTTCAAAACATCTAATAAAACTGACCTTCATCTGACAAGTTTGATGCAAAAGTAAATAAGGTAAATAAGACCAAAAAAAAAAAATTAAAGACATTAGGAATGAAAATGGGACAAAAATAGAGTACTATAAACAAATTTATGCCAATACATTTGAAAACCATCACATACAAAAAAATGAATTTAAAAAAAAAACAGAAATGAACACATCTCTACTTTTAGGAAAGTGAGTTATTAATTAAAAATCTACCCCAAAGAAGTCATTATGCCCAAAATGAGTTTTACCAAATGGTGAAATAATTCTGAAGTTAAACAAACTCAGACAAGGAATAAGAAAAGATAGAACATTCCCCAAAACATTTTTCAATTCTAAAGTAATGTTACATATGCTCCCACATAAGCAAATGTTAACTCTATGTACATAAAAAATACACCATATAGGTTTGTATTGATATATATTAATTTGTAATGTATACTATGTTTATATATAACTTATACTATGTATAACTATATATTTTATATACATACATATTCTCACAATATACATATTACAAAAAATCCTATATCAAATATCCACTAGTTAACAATGGTTGTCTTAGAGTGGCAAAATAGTGAGCTACCCTTACTTTATTTTCATGGTTTTTGTTTGCTACTAATTTCTATAATGAATGTGCACTATTTTAATCAGGGAAATTTATTATTTTTAATAAAACTGAAAGATATATATCTCTACTAATCTTATTAACAGATTCAGTTAAAAGACTCATGAAAACTTTGCTAAGTGCATTTGTTCTTGAGACAAATGGTCTAATGTACACATTAAGTACCCATTCATCCAAATTTTGTAAGTTCTATCTTCTATGACAGGAAAGCAAAACTCCTAGAGCATATTATCTCTTCCTTCTGACAAAGCATTAAAAGAAGAATGATTTGGGGGTGCTTGGATGGCTCACTTGGTTGAGTGCCTGACTGATTTTGGCTGAGGTCATGAGCCCCACACGTGGCTCCCTGCTCAGCAGAGAGTCTGCTTAAGGTTCACTCTCTCTGCCCCTCCCCCTGCATGTGCAGGCTCTCCCTCTTTCTCTCTCATTCTCTCTCTCAAATAAGTAAATCTTTTAAAAAAAAAATGAATGATTTTAAAATCAGTGGTGTGAGTTCAGACAAGCCGCTTATACTCCCTGGCTTTCAGTTTCCTCAACTATAAAAGGAAGAAACTGGATTATGGGGTCCCAGTGTTCTTTCTAGCTCTAAAATCTTGTTCTTCCCTAAATGTCTTCACTGGATACACCCACTGCCCTTATAGAAAGTCTAAACACAAACCTTCCATTTGAAAAGAGCTGTAGTCTCCTATAAACCACAGCTGACATGTATATACACTTAATCACTCAATGTCATGATCTAATTCCAGGAAAAACAATTTCCCTGAATGTGAAATATAAAACCCAAATATGCACAAGATAACCAGGGTTATCTACGAGTGGTATAAATTTTTTACTCCCTACAAAATGCAAGGATTTGGCATAAGGGTAGTGAGAAAAAAATTAAGAAAATATATTACCTGTTCTCAAAAATATTGCAGCTTAGTAAATATTGACAAGTATATACATGTGCATAATGCAAGTTGCAGAGTATAGAACAAATAACACTGTATTCTCTTGACATTTGAAAATCTGCAGTTCAGTTTAAGTATTCAAAAGCAAATTTGAAAGGCTGTATGTTGTAATTTGCCAAGATATTTTTATTGGGGAATTATCCAGAACACAGATATTGAACCTCTTTCACAGAATTACCTAAGCCAAACTGGCATTCTGGAAGCTTGTTTTAACAGATGTCAGTTGCCAGTATAATATAGCACATGCTATATCTTCAATAAAATTAATGATCAAATTAAATAAAATAAATTGATTTGTATGTGTTTAATTGCTCCCCTGTTAATTGTAACAAAAGGACTTCATTTTTAAATTACAATTCACCCTTGAACAACACAGGTTTGAACTGCGTGGGTTCACTAATACGTGCTTTTTTTCAATAATATAGTAGAGTAAATGTATTTTCCTTATGATTTTAATATTTTCTTCTCTCTAGTTTACTATAAGAATGCAGTATATAATATAGATAACATACAAAATATGTGTTAATCAACTATTTGTTATCAGTAAGGCTTCTGGTCAAAGTAGACTATTAGTAATTAAGTTTTGGGGGAGCTAAAATTTATATGCCAATTTGGGCTGGGGGTGGAGCAGGCTCAGTGCCCCTAATCCCTGTGTTGTTCAAGGGTCAACTGAATATTCTTTTTTTTTTTTTAAGATTTTTATTTATTTATTTGACAGACAGAGATCACAAGTAGGCAGAGAGGCAGGCAGAGAAGGGGGCGGGAGGAAGCAGGCTTCCCGCTGAGCAGAGCCCCCGATGTGGGGCTCGACCCCAGGACCCTAAGATCATGACCTGAGCTGAAGGCAGAGGCTTTAACCCAATGAGCCACCCAAGTGCCCCTCAACTGAATATTCTAACATGAGTGTGAACCTTCTCTTGCTTTTTCTGGAGTCTAATATGAAGCTACCTGCTTCACAGTTGATATCTTTGGGAAAATAATGGGATTTACAGGTATACATTCATTTGTAATGTTACATAGTTAATAATAATATTGGCGGACACTTATTGAGTGATTACTATATCCTGAGCAAATGTAAACACAGGTTCTGGAGCCAAATGGCCTGGGCTTCAATTCATTTTCCACCTCTTAATAACTACATGTTATTTGTCTTTCCAAAAATTAATTGAGTCATCTGTATTATGGCAATTAAAATAGTGTCCACTGCATAGGGTTTTGAGGAGGATTAAATAATTAAATAGAAATAAAGTTTAAAACAGTGCTTTGGTATGCGATAACTGCTCAATACTGGTAGCTATCTTTATTATTATCATCACTAATCCCCACAACAATAACATGAAAGATTCACTATCATGGTACTCACATATAGATAAGAAACAGGCACAGAAAAGTCAAAAACTGTCCCCTGAGACACCAAGACAGTCAATGGTGAAGCTGGGATTTCAGTATAGATACTTTAATTCTAGGAAACATAATCCCAGTAATATAACCAACAAATATTTATTAAGCATCAAACATGCTCCAGGCTTGGGGTGCCTGGGTGGCTCAGTTGGTTAAGCATCTGCCTTCAGCTCAGATCATGATCTCAGGGTCCTGGGATTGAGCCTTGTGTTGGACTCCCTGCTCAGTGGGGAGTCTGCTTCTCCCTCTCCTGCCCCTCCTTTCTGCTCACCTGCACGCTCTCTCTCTCTAATAAATAAAATCTTAAAAAAAAAAAAAATTTCCAGGCTTTGGTCTAGATGCTTGGTATACAATGAAAAACAAAACCATCAGGTTCCCTATTGTAATGGAACTTAATCTTCTGCATTGCCCACAGGAACTCAGCTGCATGTGATGTCGAGGTTTGATGGTACCGTGAGAACAATGCCTTAGGAGGAGCATGAGGTGCTTGACCTGAGATGTTCATGGCACCTTAGGGCTTTCTGGGGCTGCAGGCTCCAATGAACACCCAATGGGCAAGAAGACACATACCTGCAACAATCCAGTGAATGTAAGCCTAGGCAAGAGCAACATCCTCTGGCAGGATCAGTCATCACTCAGTGTCTACTTCTTCCTATATTTCGGTCTTGTGTTCCTGATTCCCCAGCCCCTAATCTGCAACTCCCCTCCTGCTTCAGCTCACAGCACCTTCCAGTGACCTCCAAGTAATTAGATCTGGCTGCCACTCAAAATCCCACCTTGTAGCTGATGAACTAAGCATCACTCCCTCAATGCTTTCTAGGACTAACACTACACACACTCTGGCTTCCCCTCTGCCCTGCAGGCCTTGAGCCACCCATAACAATAGGACAAAGCCTCCCAACTTCTAAACAATGCATCTAAAACTAAATTTTAGAAGGAAGTCTAAATATCAACCCATAGCTGACTGAACAATAAGAAAATTTCTCAAAGTGATAATCCCAGCTTCTGCCTTCCTTCCCTCCACCTGCACCCACCCCCTCTACACACACACACACACACACACACACACACATACACACACACACACACACACACACATTACCTGGAAGCACAGCCAGGTTCTAACATGGCAGCCTGCCCATCTGCTCAACAGAACTGCCTGAAACAGAAAATAAATCCTCTGCTCATATGGTTGACAAGCTGGATGACTAATTGCAAAGAAGACCAGTAATTTATTGGAATAGAAATTGAGGTCATTTAGGCAGGATTTAAATACTTTTTCCTAGCCAATTTTTCAAATTGACTTAAAGAAATGTCGCTCTCTAACAAGTTGGAAGTGCGTCAGAGCCCTAATCTGAATCCATTCTGTTCTTTACTCAGATTCTCTGTTCTCCTGCCACTTCTCCATACGTTAATTGAATATTGGATGTTTATGCTAAATATTACACAGCACTTTCTGCACTTACATTAATTTCTCTTCATGAAATACTATTTGAGAGGAAAAACAACTCGATCAAAAGGAATAGGATTCAAAGTCAGAAGCTATAAACACCCCAGTTTGTCACTTAGTAGCCACATTCTTGGGTCAGTCACCACTCCATCCTCAATTGCGCTATCTGTAAAACTGGGTAGCACCTGCTCTACATACTTCCCAGGAGTGCTTTGAGGTCAAGTGAGATATGATGATTGCATTCATGTGACCGTGAAAATCATAAATCTCCATATAATTGTTATTATAGAGGAGACATGCTGATATTTTCCTATCCGAGGACCACGCACAAGAAATCATTGCACAAAATCAACTAAACACAGGAAATGTTTTTCTTTATTTATTCTGGGGTAAATACTTTTCTGAGCCTGAGTTTTCTCTCAAATAATTCCACCACTGGGAGAAGTGATACATGAAAGGAAAAGCGGTACTGGCGGTCAGGGATGTCTTCCTTAAGGATGTAACAATTTAGCTGAGCTGGGAAAGGAGCTGTAGGTGTTAACTGGCTATGGAGGGCTGAGGGAGGAGCAGCAAACAGGCTGACACCCTCTCCCAGGCTAAGTGAACCCAAGTGGACCTAAAGAGCAAGGGGGGGCTATGGTGTGAGCAGACACTGGAGAGCGACTAGTCAAGGCTGCATCCTGCCAGAGCATACAGGCTGCATAAAGGATTTGGGACTTTATCCCAACATCAGTAGAAGCGTGCACACCACTAGAGGAAACTTCCTGAAGCATGACAGATGCTATCACTGCTTTGTGTAGGTACTTCCAGCAATGACATCCTCAGAACAAATTCTCAATGTTACAACCTCGTTCTAAAGCTGCCATCTGCAAGAAGCCTCCCCAGTTCTCCCAAACACACAGGATCGCTCAGGGTTCTGAACTTGCCTACAACTCAGGAGCTCTCCTAGTGTGTTTTCATGTTCTCCCTCGTGTTGTAATAATTTGCATACTTGTCTTCTTTCCTATACCTGAGTCATAAGCTCTGTGAGCATATGGATCATGCCCCAGTCAGCTTTGTGGTCCATGTGCCTCATTCAGGATGGAGGTGAAAGAATATGAAGGGAGGACATGCAAAATAAAAGCACGAAAATAACCTCATCACTAAGCATAGCGTATTCCATTTTTAGCTCTTAATATGATAGCCACTGATAATACCTATAAAGGTAAAATAGCATCTGAGGAATCACCATTTTTATCTGCAGCTAATTTTCAAAATATAATGCACCTAAATAAACATTTCACGTATTTCGGCTCTCACACAGCTATCACTTACAATGTGTTAGAAATATAGCAAGGTCTTCCACAAACTAAGAAATACATTTTCTCTGGGAAAGATAGGGTGTTTTTAATTGTTCTTGGTGGGTTATTTAAGGAAATCTAAAGTACAAATAATCAAAGTTAGATAAATTACATAAAACCTACCCTTAACCATGCAATCTGCCTCCCTCCCACAGTTGAGATATCTAATCAGTTAGCATTAGTTTTTCTTTTGAACTTTCAGATAGGTTAATCTTTCAAATCTTAATGTGCATATTCATTAAAGGTTCACCTATAGTTAAAAAATTAATTCTCTTGTCTTAGTTTCATATATTAGCAGGAACATAGAGGCCTAGTAATAGCCTACTTAGGACCACATTCTGTAAGACTCCAGGCTTTTCCAGAGGCTTGGGTATCCATAGCATGTTAACATATATATTAGGAAAAAAGACTCTGCAGGCCCTTTATGAAGGTAAAACATTCTATGTTTAATAACACGGAAGCACCATATAAAATTTTTTTTAAACTAAGGCAGTAGCTTGAAAATGCTTAATATAGTAATATTAATATATATAATAATATTAAGTTTACAGGTATGTGCAGAATTTAGTAAAACATAATACAAAAGAAGTCTGAGTTTTTATGGAGACATTATACTGATACAGGGTGTTCCATTGTCTTTGAAGTGAGAAACCACTGTGTCTACAATGGAGCCCTCCAAATTAGACAAGGGTAGAGTTGTTCATAAAAAATTAAGAATCACCATGGTGCCTGGCTGGCTCAGTGGGTTAAAGCCTCTGCCTTCGGCTCAGGTCATGGTCTCAGGGTCCTGGGATCGAGTCCCGCATGGGGCTCTCTGCTTGGCAGGAAGCCTGCTTCCTCCCTCTCTCTCTGCCTGCCTCTCTGCCTACTTGTGATCTCTGTCTGTCAAATAAATAAATAAAATCTTTAAAACAAAAAATTAAGAATCAGGAAAGGGGGTAGTAGTTGATAGAGCATGGGTGGTGGGGGGTGGTGCGCTGGGTGGTGCGGGGAATAGTGTGAGAAGAAAAAATAACATGCCCATAGTTTGACCAGGAAAGTTATTTACCTAGTGTCAAAGGCTTAACTCCAGCCAATGCATCCATGCAACGCTGTCCAGAGCAAACACACAATGGGGATAAAGTACCCAGCAGCCAGGCACTTCCCAGCAATGTTGTGGATCCTCACCCTGTCCCCACCTGATACTCATGTATGTGGTTCCTTCACACACTGATGTGTTCTGACATTAAGTCTTTAACAAGTGCCAGCCTCTGGTCCCAGCTGTGGGAATACCACAGTGAATGAGATGAAGCTGTAATGCTGAGAGGAACTTTGCAAAGGAAAAAAATGGGATACCGTAAGAAAAATAAGAGGGTCGGGAAGCTGAACAGGTAGAGATAATAAATGGTAGTGAGGAGATCAAATTACATTTTACAAATATTATACGAACATGTTCATTTTTTCTCTAAACTTTTTTTAAAAGATTTTATTTATTTGACAGACAGAGATCACAAGTTGGCAGAGAGGCAGGCAGAGAGAGAGGAAGGGAAGCAGGCTCCCCACTGAGCAGAGAGCCCGATGCAGGGCTCGATCCCAGGACCCTGGGATCATGACCTGAGCCGAAGGCAGAGAGGCTTAGCCCACTGAGCCACCCAGGTGTCCCTCTCTAAATTTTTATTTAAATTTTAGTTAGTCAACATATAGTTATACTGGAGCTCCTGGGTGGCTCAGTCATTAAGCATCTGCCTTTGGCTCGGGTCATGATCCCAGGGTCCTGGGACTGAACCCCACATTGGGCTCCCTGCTCAGTGGAGAGCCATCTTCTCCCTCTCCCACTCCTCCTGCTTGTGTTCCCTCTCTCACTGTGTCTCTCTCTGTCAAATAAATAAATAAAATCTTTTAAAAATATATAGTTATGCCAATGTATTATAAATGTTAAGTGAAACATCATCTTCTCTGGTCACACTTTTATTTGGAGCTAAATTAAACATAAAAGGGTGAGAGCTGGTGACAGCTTTGTGTCCCAGATAAGGTATGCTTAGCTCATTAACCACTCTTGAGTGACTATGTCTACATATAATTTCAGTAAAATAAAAAGCTTAGATTTTATATGTACATTTCTGTTTTTGTCAATGTATACATCCATATATTCATCACTCTAATCAAGATATAAAACATTCCCATCACTCCAGAAAAATCTTCCTCATGCCCCTTTCTAGCCAACAACTGCCCCCAGATGGTTTCTAACACTATAGATAGGTTTTACCTGTTCTAGAACTTTGTATAAATTGAATCATACAGAAGATACTCTCTTATGGTTGATATCATTCAGCCAGCATAATATTTTTAAGATTCATTTATGTGGTTTTGCGTATCAATAATTGCTATAATAATACTCCACTGTATTAATATGCTAATGTGTTTATTCAACTGTTGGCATACACTTGGCTTTCTTCAAGTTTAGGACTATTATGAAAAAAGATTCTAGAAACATTCTTGTATATGTGTTCTTCATGTGTATGTGTTTTATTTCTTTTAGGTTAAATACTTGGGAGTAAAATTAGTAGATCACATGCGGACTCATTAGAGAGAATGAACTAAGAACAAAATCAGATGCAGAGAGACAAGGTAGGAATGTTTATAGAGTAATTTAGGTGAAGCATGAGGAGGTCTTGAACTAAGTAAATAATAAAGGGAAAGGAGAAATATGGATGGAATTCAGACATATTCAAGAAGTAGATCTGGAAGGATGTGTTAACTGATTGCCTATTAACAAATGATGAGTATAAGGAAGCAATCAAAGTTTATGTTCAAGTTTAGGACTTGGGCCACTGTGTGTGGGTAGAGAGGCTCTTTATGTAGAAGATAAGAAATTTCTGAGAGGTCCAAGTGCCCAGTACAACAGGAGCCAAAGTCCCTTCTTGACTGTATCAGTACATCAAAGAGTCACACAATTAGGCTCCATAAGCTGACTAATGATTTGGCATCCCTTCAAGCCAATATTCTTTTAAATATTCATCCAACAGTTATTTAGTGCAAGTAGTAGAAACTTATTTTTATTTATATAATTATATAAAGACAGGTATATAATAACATGAAAAAAATTTTTTTAAAAGATCTATTTATTTACTACCATAGGCAAAGCAGCCAACAGCCAAGAAAAAATTGGGGGGGTAGGAGGGATAAAGCATTTCCCACTTTTGTGTAATACTTGATTTCTCTCTCCAGTCTTCCTTTTTTTGTTTGTTTGTTTGTTTGTTTGTTTGTTAAAATGGTAAAAATTAGAAAACTTCTAAGGGCTTACATTTAAGAGTTTGAAATTTAAAAAATAACACAGAACACTGATTCTTGGTAAATGGCATTAACTGTGCATTTTTAGCTTCAGAATTTTTGCTGAGTCTATAGACTTTAAGTTCCTGCTCTTGTACACACATTGGAGAAGACAGGTTATGATAAACACACACACAGAGATGTATACACAAACACATACGCATGTATATATACACATATGCAGACACATGTACACACCACTTTATTGTCCATTTTGCTGATTTATTCCAGACATGTTTGTCCTTTTTTTTTAAGATTTTATTTATTTATTTGAGAAAGAGTATGAGAAGGGAGGGCAGAGGGAGAGAGAGGAGAGGGAGAAGCAGACTCCCCATTGAGCAAGGAGCCAACGCAGGGCTCAATCTCAGGACCCTGGAGATCATGACCTGAGCCAGAGGCAGCCACCCAACCAACTGAGCCACCCAAGCACCCCATGTTTGTCCTTTTTAAATCAGCACCCCTGGAAGCTTGCCACCTGCTGACCTTCTCACCCAAGATAGTAGATAGAGGCTCTGTCAGGCTATGTCCTTGGGACTCAGGCTTGGTGAGGCTTCAGTACTGTATGGGTTCTTTGGACAACGAACAAATAGGCTGGGGGAGGGGCCACATTGACCCAATGGGCAAATGAAGTGGTGACTTTACCTCAAAGCCCCTGTGCAGAAAAAGCTTGGGCTCTGTTTGGAGTCAGATAGACCCTGGCTTGAATCACCAGGCATCCTGTGTTGTTTGTGCAATCCTGAGGAAGTACATGATTCCTCTGAGCCTCAGATGTTCCTGTGAAACCTAACTAAACTTGACCCAAAGAACAGATGTAGCTGGATTTCACCTTGAGGTAGCAAATGTGTACAGAGGTCCCTTTTGGAGTCTTGGCACCTCTGCTATGGGTAAGTAGCCAATCAACTTCCATAAGCAATGGAGTCGCTGGATGACAACCTCACTTTCACATCATTTCCCCTAGTGCCTTCCACTTTAAAAAGCTTTAACAATTGGCATATCAACATACTTATTAAAAATGTAATGGTTTCAAAAAAGTTTGCTACCCCACCCAGCTAAATATCTACCTCATGGGATCATGGGGAGTAAATGAAATGAAAAGTAATTCTCTTAAATGCCACAAGATAACAATATTTTAAAAGAACATGTCACAAGTTCTGAACGCTACTTGAATAAAAAGCAAAAACATGGTTGAAGATGATGTAAGGGTAAAAACAACATAAGGAAGGACAACACCACTGAAAGATCATTATTTCCATTCATAAATAAGAGTATTTTATATTTCATTTATTTATTTAACAAATGTTTATTGAGCTCTTGCCATGACTACATAGGCATAAAGCAGAGAGGATGACAAGATAAACAAGACATGAGGTTGACCTTCTGGAGAGGAAGACAAGGAAACCAATGATTGTAATACACAGAAAATGACTGAGCCTTCATGGAGTTGGGTTCAGAGCGTGTATGTCTCACACAGAATAGAAAGTCCCAGCTAGAAAAGCATCCACTTTCTGGAAGGTGATCTGTGATCAGTGATCTTTGATGCTACTATTGTAATTGTTTTAAGGCACCACAAACCATACCCCATAAGATGATGAACTTAATAAATTGTGTGTTTTGACTGGGCGGGGGGTGGGGGCGGGGGAAATCCCAGCTAGAGAAAGTAGCTTCCAGAAAGAGCAAACATCTGGGTGGAGACTTGAAGCATGAGTAGAACAAGGCAAGAAAGTGCACCTCACAAGGTTTGCTGGCAGCTGCTCTTTGTATTGATAAAGTGAAAGAAAGTAAGGAGAATGATTTCATTAATTTCATCCAAAACTCAGCATTATAACTTCATAGTCTAACATAATCTATATATAAATATACTTTAGCAAAGGTAATAATTTAAATATTTTTTGAGCTCTTTGTTATGTGTTTAGCACCAGACAAAGCATGTTATATGCAGTGCCTCATTTAACCATCAAAGTGATACTATTAAGTAAGCACTACCATCACCATCATTCTATGGGTGAGAAAACAAAGGCTTCTTACATAACCTGCTTAAGATCCTGCAGCTAATTAATGGGAGAGGATTCAAACCCTCATCTGACAGCAAGACTCAGCTTCCCCTATGAGCAAATGTATACACAAAAGTACCCAGAGGGACACCTGGGTGGCTCAGATGGTTAAGCCTCTGCCTTCAGCTGGGGTCATGATCTTGGGTCCTGGTCTATGAGACCCTATGTCAGGGTCTCTGCTCAGCGGGGAGCCTGCTTCTCCCCTTCCCTTTGCCCCTACCCCCCGCCTCAGGCACACTCTCTTTCTCTCTCAAGTAAATAAAATCTTTACACACATACACATACACACACACACTGATGACATGCATTTTTTAATTTATCCCATCATAGCTAAAGAGCTGTTTCTGAAAACTTTGAAACACACATGCTGACAAACCCACAGATTATTCTCAGGCAGAATATATTTGATACATTTGACAATGGTTAAATTACTGATACTAATTTAAGATGTCACTACTAGAACCCTCTCTGGTCTCATCGCAGGCTTTTCTGTAACTACCCAGCACCATCACACAACGGGCTCTGTCATCCCCGACAAACCTGCAGAGGTTATAGAAAGGCTAAAATGTAGAAGCACCGACTTACTTCCTTAATTACTGAACAAAGTACAAGTGGTCACCAGGGGAAAATAAAATGCCTCCCTTTATTAACTAGACAAATACAATAGAAAAATTATGGTTTCTAAGCAATGTTTATCTTGCAGTAACTTCTCAGCAAATTTATTCCTGCTAGACAGGAATGGATAATTGCACTCGAGGTATGATGATAATATTAAAAAAAGATAAATTAAAAATACCAATAATTAAATATTGCCTATGAAATGAAGCTAAGGCTAATTAGACACAGTAAACAATAAAAGGAATTCATATTGAGTTGTCCAACTAAAGCTTTTCTATGTGATTCTTAGTCATAGAAGTAATATTTTCATTTAATAAGCTTATATTTTCAGCATTATAATAATTCTCCCTAAGTGTTCATTACTATTAGACACAACGGCCTGACAAAAAATAATAATAATAATTGTTTTAACTTTGCTTATACCCCCACGATTGTTGTAATGGATTATTTAGATATGCTAGGGATAGAGAGAAATGACAAGTTTTCTTAAGATTTAGCCAGTTTTTGAGTCCTCTCTTGCCCTGCACCATCCATACACACACCTCATGTTTCAGAAAGTGCAAAACCTGAAGAGATTACTTAGATAGATGGAACAATCCCAGCTCAAGAGCGATCTCTCTTCTATTTGCTCTCTCAATGCTTGTTGCCATTTATGTTACATGCTGAAATTCAGAAGCAGATGCACGTGACATCACAAAGACGGTCTGTTTTTCTTCTTTCTCAGGCACACACTTCTTTCCATTCCAAGGATGCAGGTAGAGATGGCAATCAAAAATTAACTCACTGGGGCCCACAGACATTGCGCTGCAGAGGTTAACCATAGTTCAAATGCCTTTATTCATGTAGAATTTAGCCAGACAAAAGCCCTATTTTAAATATATACTATAAAACTATACTTTTTTAATATAGTAAAGGAAACACTTTTTCGGTCTTCAATCTAGACATATAATAAGAATTCAGAAAGCATCAATAATTACAGTTCTGGGGGAAAAAAAACATCTAGTTGTGGATACACAATTACTTGCATAAACCTACACGCACATATACTCTGATGCTGTGGGAAATGTATCTGTGCACCACCTCCTTTTGTCAAAGACAGAACAGAATTCTTTGCCTTTTTTAAAAGGGGTGAAGGCCATTTAACCAACCTGCTAGACGGAATCTCTTACTAATGAACAAGAATCAGGCAGAATGTTAAAATAGTACGTATTTGCTTTCAGTGCATTTTAGCCCCAAATGGACTAAACAGTGGTGTCAGCAAGTGAAGGGAAGATAAGGGACAGACTAAGAATACATCATGTGGAAAAAATTGCATTAGGCCAAGGGAACAATATTCTTCAAATACTGCTGAGGCTGGGATATTAAGAAATAAAATTTAAACAACGAGAGGGAAAAAGATGAGCCTAGATCCTGCCGAAATAATGCCCTGGCACTGTCAAATTTAAATGTGTATTTAGATATGAGAAATATGAGTATGTCTGCTAAAAAATATAAATATCTAAATATACATAGATATGACTATATACACATATATAACTGATACCTATGGGGGTTCACTTTTTCCAGGAAAGGTGAAAAGTACCTTGCACAAGAAAATATAATCATACCCTCAGTACAATACCAGATTAAATTATACTCACGCAGTGTCCATCATGCAGAATAGCAGAGATGCATTAGGGTGGAATTGTTGGAATTAACCTTCTTTTGCTCCTTTGGTTTTTAAGAGGCCAAGATCAAAGACCAGGTCCCATCAAACCCATTAAACTAAAAACAGAAATTGCTGGGGGCTGCGGAAGGACTCCCAGGAAAATTACCCCTTTCCTTTTATCCTTTTAGTACAAGGCATTATTGCAAAGAACTTCACTTTATTTAAATCCTTTTCAATACACTACCTATAATCAAATAAGAAGTCAGTTGGTTTGATTTGTGGGGAAAATTTTTATATGGAGGAAAATAAAAAAGAAAGAACTACAGTTTTAAATAGGACTTTCCAAGCTTATAGATAAATCTGCTCATTGTATATGTATCATTTCCAAATGTGGGACTGACCCCAAAACCCGGCTGTCTTTGCTGAGACCTATCATTGTGCTTATTTATTCCTGTGTATTATCCTGTAATGGCCCCACAGAGATGATCTTCTTTCAGCACCATCTGCTACTAGGAAAAACAAGAACATACACTACACCTGTTACAAGCTTCCCCACATTTTAAGTGTTCTCTCTAGGCAAAATGGTAAATTATGTGAGCAATAAACGGCAATCACCAGCTGATAGGGAGAGACAGGTCTTGATTTTGACACATTTTAATCAAGTTCCTAACTGGTATTGAAACTGGGAAAGTGAATTATTTGGCCACCTCAAGTAATCTGTAGGGCATGTCAGTGCTTAACACCAAAAATGAGGCCAGCTGGTTATCCAAAGACTGTCTTGGGCTTTGCATTATGCTGATGTAATTCCTTCCAGAAATATTGTCTGGCATGAATATTTGTGATCAACAGACTAAGAAATCACAAAACTTGCTTGACATCAGTTTTTGTGAAGTAGATCTACATTAATCCAATAAATACTTACGAGTCCTTTCTAGGGCCAGGAGCTACTCCAGCCACTGAGGTAGACAGTCTTTACACCATGGCAGAATTACACACGCTCTCCTTTACACTCTGCTTCCTAGCCCTGGAGTTGGCCAGCCCCTTGCATTCATCATTTTCTCTCTGCTGAGGATGACCCAGAAGCAATGCCGAGTGCAAGCCAACTTTCTGAGAGCTCCTCAGAGCCAAATGTTTTCTAAACACCCCCAAAGGCTACTTATGCACATGTTGGTTCATGGAAACTACACTAATGAAAAAGTTCCTTTTCTAGGAAAAACCAATTATCTTGTGCTAAACATGTTGTGATTTTTTTTTAAGCCTGCTCTTTTACCAACAAGCTATTGTCTTTACTTATCTACGCATCAAACAAAGAAATATTTATTGAAATCAATATGGCACGAGTATTGTATTAGATGTCTATGAAGAATACAAAAGATTCTGGTATTTTACATTGGAAGCAACCAAAACTTTTGAAAACTTACACTCCTCCAGGCACTGCTAGGTACATCTCATCAGAGTTCCTCAGGGATCCCTAATTCACCTAAAGCAATTAGATAATAATTGTAATCTCAAATTGTATATTACTGACCATAAATCCTATATGAATAGAAACAAGGGACTAACAGAGTGTACTAATCAGGGAAAGCTTTGTGGAGGAGGCGAATTTGATCTGGGCTCCAGGAGGAAAGGATTTCTATAAGGAGAGAGAAACAAAGTCCAAAGAAAATGATCACAGCTACTGAGAAGCAATAGTATGGATAAATCAGTAAATACCTATAAGCAGGAGTAAAAAAAAAAAAGTCACCCATCCTCCTGAGTTTGGGTCAGCAGCATTGAATAAGTGTATGTGGGAGGGGTTATGAGCAGTCTTGTGTACTTTACCTTAGGGTATGTCTGACCTTATGTAATCTACTACATGTGTATGACTGAGAGATAAAGAGAAAGACTATTTGATCCATTCATAATGTATCATAACAGAATTACTTTATGGAATAATACCATCTCTAATTGCAATACCATGCTTATTATATACATTATAAAGAAATACTCCTAAAATTCTCATCTCATAATTAGAATTATATCTTGCAAAAAGCTTATCTCCCTTTTGAGTAGACAGCTTTAGGAGCAAATGAATAGTTTGTCTATTAATTAAATGTGTTAATCTTTTACATTACATTATCTTGATAGGACAAGTTTGGAGAGGAGACTGTAGAATGCTCTCATATATGGACAAATCTAAATTAATTGCCACCTCACAGGAAACAGATCTAGGCATTGTTACGGACAGCACAATAAAGATATTTGCTGAATGCATGGCAGTGGTCAAAAAGTGTATAAATTAGACTATATTAAGAAATTAATAGATAACATGAAAAACGCTGTAACATAAGCCAAGGGGCATCTTTACTTTAATGTACAATGCATTCAGCTCATGTCACTTTATCTCCAAAATACAAATACCTTTGGAGGTAAACAGGAAATACAAAGGTCCAGTGAAGGGCAGTAAGATCACTAAAGGTCTATGCCAAGTGGCAGGAGTAAGGAGAATGTCCACACAATAAAAAATGAAAACTACTTAAAAAAAAAAAATACCTATTTCATCTAAGGAGGTGAAAGGGACAGAATTCATGACTTCACACTAATCATGAGAAGAAATCATAGACATGAAATCATCACAGGGGAAACATGAGGTAGAAAAACCAACAAGATGCATGTGCTGTGCATTTGTGCTTGAGTCAGTCCAAAATCCCTTCTTTACTAAACACGGATCCCAGATCCTTCAAACCCCTCAGTGGGGGTTCCAGTATGTCTGCCCTGGGAAGAAAGGGAAAAGATGGGGTGCCTGGGTGGCTCAGTGGGTTAAAGCCTCTGCCTTCGGCTCAGGTCATTATCTCAGGGTCCTGGGATTGAGCCCCACATTGGGCTCTCTGCTCAGCAGGGAGCCTGCTTCCCCCTCTCTCTCTGCCTGCTTCTCTGCCTACTTGTGATCTCTATCTGTCAAATAAATAAATAAAATATTTTTTTAAAAAGTGGGGGGAAGGTCATAGGGAAGTCACCACTGAAAATACTAAGGCCACGATCACTAGTTTGCTCACTAGTTTTTTTTTAAAGCTTTCTGACGGTTCACGATTCACAAAGGAAAAGGTACAAATACTACAAAGCCTGTATTAACTGAGCTAAGACCCAGCAGCCTGAGAGCACAGGATAATGAAGAGAACGGACTCTGAACTGACATGGCTCTGGTTCAAAGAGCTTAGACACATGTAAGCTATGTGAGCCTGGGCAAGTTACCTAACCTTTCTGTGTTTTCATTTCTTCATCATTGAAGTAAGCATGGTAATAACAGTCCTTATCTATAATGTTGTCGGGAGGACTTAAATACATATGAGGAATTTACAACTATACTTAGAAGGTAGTATTGGCCATCAGCCATGTAATCATTGTTCATGAGCTTAAAACACAAGTTTTATGGACAGCTTCCAAAGGGCAGGCACCATTAATCCTCACAGTTCCCTACTGACGCTATGATACCTTCATTTTGCAGCTAAGGAAACAAGCACAGAAGGGGTAAGGAACTGGTTCAAGGTCACATGGCTAGTAAGCGACAAATCCTGGATATGAACCCAGGCAGTCCTCCAGGGTCTGAGCATTTAATCTTCAAACTTTACCCACGGCTTGCAGTTACTAGGTCCCATCCCCTATCATCAAAAAGAGACTAGTTGCTCTGTGTTTTTGTTTTGTTTTGCTTTAGTTTGTTTTTCTGCTGCCTGGGATGGAAGAGGGAAGGTAACATGTGGGACAGAAGCTCCTAAAGGGCAAGGCCCTCACTTGCTTTATTGACAGCTATATTCCCCCAACAGAACCTGACACATAGTAGGTACTCAAAATGCTGTGTTAAATGCAAATGATGAATCAATGTGTGCCCAGAGGAGTGTATGACACCTATGAATACGAATCATCATGCAAGACAAAAATGTGTTTTTGTTGGGGAGGTGAAAAGTTGAAAACACCTATTTCTGGAGGGTCTTTGAATTGTTCTGAGTTAGGAAAAGTAGTCGTAGCCAGAAAAGAGAGATGATGAGTAGATGACCCCTAAAACTTCCAGCACGAATCAGATTGTGTATGTCAGCTTTCTTGAAGCTTGCAGGAAAGACTGAAATGAAATATCTGCTCTGTATCAGACACTCAGTACTAAGCTATTTTGGATAGTGTTTACACTGAATTTAGGGAGCCCAGGGGACAGCCCAGGTGGGCACTGGTGTCAGATGAGGGGCATCAGGGTAGGGCTGAGGAACAGTAAAGAACAGCAGTGGTGGCAGGGGCCTCCAGAATTTCCCCATAGGAAACACTGAGGGGTAGCATACTTAGGTGATGTCGGAAAATATGCCTCCAGTTTGCATAAGACTTCAGTTTTTTTCTTAAGCTGTGCATTGATCCGAAATGGGCTTGCAGATAGATATTAACGTAGAAGGAACCTATGGCTGTTCTTCCCTACTCCAAGTATCCCCTAGTTCTGTTCTTAAAAAGCAGATTCTGGACTACCATAGAGACTTAGTCTTCTACAGGGGGGAAAAAAATGGCATCAGGTTAAGGGACGGCTTGGCAAAAAAACAGTGAGAGTAGCATCTGAGGGGAGGCCAGATGAAAATTCAACATGATACCATGTCTAGGAGACATATCTGGACCTGCCATTGCTACCATAATCTAAACGAGTAACCCTCTCATCATGGCCACCATTGGCTGAGTATTGGAAGCCTCAAGCTCTTCCTATGTGGTTGACATGAGCTATACTAGCTGGGTCCTGCTCTACGTGGCTATTTGAGAAGGACTTCTGGAGTCACTGACCTGCAGAGGAGTCACCCTGTCTGCAGAAGGTCTGACTATGAATGCCAGCTGGGAAAACAAGTGCTGACATTGGGTAAAGAGATTTTCAGAGATTGGTCTAACTCAACTTTTCACTAGCATGCTTGTCCCTCTCCTAATCCCATTTGGCCTTTCATCTTCTATGAAAGAACACTGTCAGAATAGGGAAAAACCAACATTTATTAAGGCTGTACTATGAGTAAAAGTTTTATACAAGTGTAAAAAGAACTCTATAAAGAAATATTATTATCCTATTTTTATAATTGAGGATCAGAGATACTATAAAATTTGCCCACAGTCACAAACTTGAAAGTAACAAACCTGAATTCAAACACTGTCCAGATGAACTCAAAGCTCTTTCTACTATACTGTGTCCCCTCCAAGTACAGATCATGCTTATAGGTTCGTCAGCCAGCACCTACAGCATCTGTATTATTCAAGGTCCCACAGATAGGACACTCACAACAGGATGATGTGAAAAGAGTTTATTCAACAAAGCGGCTCTTTACAAAGTATGGATATATGAGGATCATAAGGGATAGCATAATAACCTACAGTTAACTGTGGCAACTAAGCTATTAGTATCCCTAAGCTCAAGGAGAGGAGGGGAGGGTATGATCACCAGAATATTCAAAAGGAGGAAGATATATATAGTTAGTCCCAGGGGTTAAGCATCTCATGAGATGCAATGACCTTCAGTCCAGGGCACTCTCAGTCTAAAGAGGTCTTATAGTAAATGTAAATATATCCCAAGCTCACCTTCCTTCCTCTCTCACATCTTGTTCTAGGTGGCCATTAGTCAGTCCAACCAGAAGCCAAAAGTAACCCTGTTGAGATAACCCAGGTAAGTCAGCATCTCAGCACAGAGAAGAGGGAAAAGGAGAATGAAGAGGGGATAGCGGAATAAATTGGAGGCATCAATTAAGCAAATTAAACAAATGTACTGTTTAAAAAAATAATAACAAAAGAATAAAATCAGGAAAGACATGCCTTGCCTTCTTCCTAGTTTTCCCTAAAACACCTGACCACCAAGATCACTGGATATGCTGGTTTCCAAGCTGCTTGGACACCAATGCAGTTGCCTATGAAATACAGAATCTACACAATTTAGCAAGTGTTTTTGCAGCATGTGTAAAAGATAGGTTCCAGTTCAAGACCGTCATGATCCAAGGGTGACAAGGTCACAATTAGAGGGGGTGAAGAGATAAAAGGTAAAGGAGAGAAAGCACAGGGGGTGTGGATGTTGCCCAATAACTGCTCCCACATATGTTCACGCTCAGCTTCCACTCCGTGGTGGGTGCTCCAGCCCAGGAAATAGCAATCTCAAGCATGTGTGAAAGATGATGCTCCTAAGCAAGGAAGAAAATAGCCCTGGGCTGACACTCGAAAATGTCAAGATAGATTCAAATTGTTAACCTTTTTACTTGTACATTTTAAAGGAAAGTGTTTTTGTCAAGCCATTTAAATGCTATCTACCTGCTTCCTTGAAAATGCATTCTAAAAATTCATCATGTCTCCGCTAAAAAAGCTTTTTCTCTTGTGATCTCAAATTTGTTGTCCTTTTCTAAGTGCCTCTTGTTCTTTTCTTTCTGGGATGAGAAAAATAGCCAGCATAGTTGGCCAACTTTTGTACCTTTGTCATCTTTTTCTTTTGGCACTTCATTCACCAAGAGTTTTAGCAAACATCTAGTAGACATGACAAAAACAATCACGTTGTACTTTATAAAATTCTTATATTTCATCTTGATTTATATTTGCAACAAACCTCATGAAATCAGCTTGGAGAATATTAACATTCCCCCTCTTACATACACAGAAACTGAGCCCTGAAAAGAGTTAACTTCTCTTTTGTGACAGGACACAGAACAGCCCACAGTGACCTCCAAGGCTCTATATGACCTGGCTGGACCTCCCTTTCCAGCCCCATCTCACACACCCCCCATGGGGCACTCTGCTAAGCCATTATACTCTTGTCTCATTTGGTCCCCAATTACCTGCAAGTACGTATATTGTCCCTAGGTTTGCAAATGAAAAAACTGAGCCAAGGGGAGATTATATAAGCAGAACAGTTCTCACAGGGAGCAAGTAGAGAACAATGTCTGCAGGCTATGCTTTTTCCAACCATATTATGCTACACCTAAGCACACTTTGACTTCATACCCCCACATAGAAAGAGAGAAGAGGAAGCTACAAGGGTATGGTGTGAGTTCAGTATAAGAAAAAAGTCTTCCCTCGGTGAGAGCTGTTCTAGACTAGAAGGAGCTGCCTACAGAAATAAAAAAAAAAAAAATAGGCCACCAGGTTGAGTGGTGAGCAAGTTGGGGTTGGGACTCATACCAGGAAGACAGTCAAATGGGAAGATGGGCATATCAGGAAACTGATTACATACAAAGGAAACAAGCAAACACATAAACATATTGAGGATAGTGGAGCCAAGTTTTTCAACATCAGAGAAATGAGTTACAAATATGCACTGGGAGAAAGCTGGAAGGAATCCTGTGGTTTTGAGCATACCTGGCACGTGGATCTTAATTTTTAAATATCATTCTCCACTAAAAGGAACCAGAGTTCTTTGTACTATTTTTGTCATATTTCTGTATGAAAATATTTATAAAGAGTACACAAAAATAAAAATACAAAAGGTAACAAGTTTCATTCTCGGTGGGTATGCAAGCATAAGGTAAGGCCAATGTTTCTCAAACTTTAAAACAGATACAGCTCACTTGGGAATCTTGTTAAAATGAAAACTCCGATCCAAGAGGTCTGAGGTCAGTCTAAGAGTCTACATTTCTAACAAGCTCCCAAGTGATGTCCTGGTCCACAGGCCAAACTCTGAATAACAAGGACATGAAACAACCACATGATAGCTAATAACAACCTAATTACCATTTAGGAAGCAGTACTGTCAGGAATTGTACTGGGTTTTTAATGTGCACCACCTTTAATCCTTATTCACAATTGATAGGTATGGACTGGAAGGTACTGGAAACACAAAAAACTTGCCCAAGCCAGAGCAATCAGAGTAACAGCATGCATTGGGTCTGGGAGTCAGAGAGATCTGGAATATAATTCCACATCAACTACTTACTCAATGTCCAGCCCTGGCAAGTTATTTAATCTTTCCGTGCTTCACTTTTTGCCAATCAGACTGCTATGAGAAAGAAATGAAATAGTGACTATAATCACTTAATGCAGGGCCTAAAATATATAGCAAGTGTTCCCAAGTGGGGCTCATGCTCCAAAGGAGGTGCCCTTCCCACCACACTGCAATGAATACTGATTCCATTAGATAATCTTTAAGATTCCTCTCTCCCAACCAGGAAGTTTTCATCACAGAATGACGGAGTTTTGTATGATGTACACCCAGAGGAAAAATCCCAAAGAATAATTAGGTACCCAGACTAGCCAAGGAGAAGAAAAAGCCTTTTCGGATAAAAGAAAGAGCATCAGCCAAGGCATGTTGCCTGAAATTAGGCAGACAGGTATATTTGGTGGTGAGGAGACTAGTCCGGTTAGAGCAAAAGAACCACGTCGTTCAAAGGAAGCCAGCAATGTGTGTGAGATGCTAAGTCTGGGGCAGCCCGTTGCTACAGTGCTTTAGAGGCGAGTCTGCCAGAGTTTAGCTTGCTTTCTTCTGTAGGTGGCCCAGACAGTTTTGTTGCAAGACAAATCTCTTCTTATTGAACAAATCCTCTTAAACTGTCTGAACATCAACAGACTGCAGCTTTGAAATCCAGATTACAAATTGTAGCACTCATTGGGCGTATCTTTGATGACTGAATTAATCTGTGAGCACAGTTTCCTTGTACAAACAATGCGATGTGGCTAACATAAGGAATCTCAGTAACCAGGAAAAGGCTAGTTCATTAAACACACCTGAACCATTTGAGTTGCTCAACTTCCGAAGTCTTCAACTTTATGGGTTTTAACTGTCCTCTTACCTACTTCACAACAGAATCTGTTCTCTTTCAAGGCATCCATGTTCATTCTTATACCCCTCAGAATCAAGTGATTTATTGTCCACTGTGATGGATATGTACATCCCTTATATATTGCTCTTTGAGTAAAACACTTCCCATCCCACTCATATTTCTTCAAGATTATTTAATTTCTACATTCCATCATTTCACTTTGGAAAATCTTACTATCACCTACTCAGATTTAAATTTCTGCCATCCTTTACAAATTACATCTCCCCACCTGCTCTCCTTGGATGTAAATTGGCTGAACATCGAGAGAAAAATCATTCTTTGTTTCTCTGGTTCATCCTTCAGTGAACATACCCCAAGAACACTTGCTCCTAAACTATTTCTGTTTGCCAACCAGCAGCCAGCCAGCAACCCACCCACCCACCTGATGGTTGGGGAAAGATGACAGAAGGGAGAGGAAAAGAAACTGGGGAGGGAAGAGAGAGAATCCAATGACCAATATCTTGGCCCTCTTCCAACCTGGATAATTAGTCTGCCTCTATTTCGAACATGTTTCCCATTTGCAGCATGTATGCGTGTGTGAGTATATGTTCTGAGGGGGAAGGGAACTCCGTGACAAATTATTTTCTTTTCTGTTTCTTCTCAGCCATGGTCCATTAGAAATAACCTTAAAATTATAAATATAATCCTGGGGAGAGAAGCAAATGTCTCAGGGTTCGACCTCAAAAGCGCTCAGAGATAGGTAGCCATGCAGAATTTCTAAAGGTCTTTGGAAGCTTTTGCCATTTCAGAAAGCAGCCTGTAAAAGCACAGGAAAGAAATGTTAAAATAAACAACCCCTATTAGCAGGAACAATGTGAGAAGGCAAGGAAGAGGCTTTGCCCCCTACTGATGGCTTCTGACTGACTCATCCATGTTTTGTCCTTGGCCTGTCCCTGCTTTGCTCTTATAAAAGCTATCTCTCCAGGTGACATCAGGGGCACAGATGGGACTTGGGAGGATGGAAACATGAATTCTTGTAGCACAGCCAGCTCCCTCTCTTAGAAAGATTGGGCTTTAGCCATTTGATAAAGATTGAAGATTTCATTCGAGAGGAAGGGAAGAATTAAGTCTTAATACACAGCCAAACAGCTGAGAATACTTTCTTAAGCAAGCGCTTCTGGAAGGCATCCACCACAAACACCTAAGGACAGAAAAGTACCAACAGGTATTCTCTCAAGGGCCATGGGAGAAGCTTAAATAGTTCTCTACATGATGGGTGCTTAAATTATGGGTGCTACATTGAACTCTGAAGAAAATTTGTGTTCTGCATACATTTATTCATATGAAATACTCATTTTAATATATAAATATAATGCTTTTCATAAGGAATAACATGGAGGATATTGGGAGATGGAGAGGAGAAGTGAGTTGGGGGAAATCAGAGGGGGAGAAAAATCATGAGAGACTGCGGACGCTGAGAAACAAACTGAGGGTTTTGGAGGGAAGGGGGTAGGGGGTTTAGGTGAGCCTGGTGGTGGGTATTATGGAGGGCACATATTGCATGGAGCACTGAGAATGGTGCATAAATTCAAAATGGATAAAAGACCTCAACATGAGAGAGGAATCCATCAGAATCCTAGAGGAGAATATAGGCAGTAACCTCTTCGATATCAGCCACAGCAACTTCTTTCAAGATATGTCTCCAAAGGCAAAGGAAACAAAAGTGAAAATGAACCTTTGGGACTTCATCAAAATCAAAAGCTTCTGCACAGCAAAGGAAACAGTCAACAAAACAAAGAGGCAACCCATGGAATGGGAGAAGATATTTGCAAACGACAGTACAGACAAAAGATTGATATCCAGTATCTATAAAGAACTCCTCAAACTCAACACACACAAAACAGACAGTCATATCAAAAAAATGGGCAGAAGATATGAACAGACACTTCTCCAATGAAGACATACAAATGGCTATCAGACACATGAAAAAATGTTCATCATCACTACCCATCAGGGAGATTCAAATTAAAACCACATTGAGATACCACCTTACACCACTTAGAATGGCCAAAATTAGCAAGACAGGAAACAACATGTGTTGGAGGGGATGTGGAGGAAGGGGAACCCTCTTACACTGTTGGTGGGCATGCAAGTTGGTGCAGCCACTTTGGAGAACAGTGTGGAGATTCCTCAAGAAATTCAAAATAGAGCTTCCCTATGACCCTGCAATTGCACTACTGGGTATTTACCCCAAAGATACAGATGGAGTGAAAAGAAGGGCCATCTGTACCCCAATGTTTATAGCAGCAATGGCCACAGTCGCCAAACTGTGGAAAGAACCAAGATGCCCTTCAACGGACGAATGGATAAGGAAGATGTGGTCCGTATACACTATGGAGTATTATGCCTCCATCAGAAAGGATGAATACCCAACTTTTGTAGCAACATGGACAGGACTGGAAGAGATTATGCTGAGTGAAATAAGTCAAGCAGAGAGAGTCAATTATCATATGGTTTCACTTATTTGTGGAGCATAACAAATAGCATGGAGGAGAAGGGGAGTTAGGAGAAGGGAGTTGAGGGAAATCGGAAGGGGAGGTGAACGATGAGAGACTATGGACTCTGAAAAACAATCTGAAGGGTTTGAAGGGGAAGGGGGTGGGAGGTTGGGGAAACCAGGTGGTGGGTATTGGAGAGGGCACGGATTGCATGGAGCACTGGGTGTGGTGCAAAAACAATGAATACTGTTACGCTGAAAATAAATTTAAAAATTTTTTTAAAAATTAAAAAAAAAGAAAAGAAATAAAATGAAAAAAATTTTAAAAAGAACAAAAAGAAACACAGTGAAGCAAAATGTAGCAACATATGTGCATTTATGTATGGTTAACATCTATACATATAATAAAATTATTTTTCCATTAAAAAAATATATATAATGCTTTAAATCAGTTACCTGTTAGTAAAATTGATGGCCCACTTAAAGTCTAGCCTAACAGATGACTTCAGCTTTCAAAACTCTTTTCTCAGCTCTGAATTAAAACCAAACAAAGTAAAACCAACAGCCCATTCAGAGACTCATTTGCCTTCCTGCCTCTTCTCTGTATTTTCCCTCCTGCAAAGTGATGAAATTCGCCATGCCAAAGCTGATGGATCACAGGGCATTAGGAAGACTGAGGCAAAGAGAAGCCTCATTCACTCTCCCAGAATTTTATCACTTGATGTGTAAAAGGGGAAAGAATCATGAGATAGCTGCACATGGAACAGAGATGATCTTCTCTTACAGGAACAGTGGCTCCTCTTGGGCTCCCAGAAATGTACCAAAAGTATGGAGACAAAAAGGATACAGGCAGCAGATATAGATATAAGTGGTCCATATACACAATGGAATATTATACCTCCATCAGAAAGGATGAATACCCAATTTTTGTATCAACATGGATGGGACTGGAAGAGATTATGCTGAGTGAAATAAGTCAAGCAGAGAAAGTCAATTATCATATGGTTTCACTTACTTGTGGAGCATAAGGAATAACACGGAGGATGTTGGGAGAAGGAGAGAAGAAGTGAGCTGGGGGAAATCAGAGGGGGAGAAGAATCATGAAAGACTGTGGACTCTGAGAAACAAACCGAGGGTTCGGCAAGGGAGGGGGATGGGGGGATGGGTGAGCCTGGTGGTGGGTATTAAGGAGGGCACGTATTACATGAAGCACCGGGTGTGGTGCGTAAATAATGAATCTTGGAACACTGATAAAATAAAATAAAATTTTTAAAAAGAACTTAAAAAACAAGTTAGTGGGAAAAAGAAAATTAGAAGGAATAAGACTTGGGTGCCTGAGTGGCTCAATTGATTAAGCATCTGACTTGATTTTGGCTCAGGTCATGATCTCAAGGTTATGAGCGCAAGCCCTGAGGCCAGAACCTGCTGAGATCCTCTCTCTTCCTCTGCCCCTCTACCCCCATCCCACCCCACACTGGTGCATGCCTATACTCTCTCTCTCTCTCTAAAATATATAATAATTAAAATAAGAAGGAATAGACTTGATTGCTATCTAAGGGATCTTTCTGTCTACCTCCAGCCAAGGGCTAGAGTAGAGTAAGCTGATAAAACCCCATGTAGGTTTAGGTGTTTCCTGAGCAGAGGCAATCTGTAAGTCCCTTCCAAATGAAACCCTCTTCCCAAACCATCACCTACTCCAAAATCAGGTCTCTACTATTAAACCATAGTGGAGTTGAAAGGCCATGTTTAGGCAAAGAAAACTAAAGTAGTAGCCTGAACCCCCCTCCAAAAGCCTCCAGGACTCAAAAATAACATGGGGCAGAGATGTTAGAACAACACAATTACATATGTCCCATATATATAAATTTGTCTGATGTCCCCTAGCATGCTCTCAGTAATGCTACTAAATCATATAGAGGACACACAAGAGCTGTTGCAGCCCAGGTAGTGGAGATATGGCAAGAAATGAGCTGTAGTAAGGGACTGCCATAGTATTGAATAATCAGGAATTAGAATTAATGACACAAGTAAATCAAGAATCTAATTAAGTAAATCAATGATATCACAGTTGAGCACTATGGAACATTCTGCCAGTAGTCTGATATCTTTACAACATCAAATACATTCTTTATTTTTTTTAAGATTTTATTTATTTGTCAGAGAGAGAGAGAGAGCACAAGCATGGGGAGGTGAAGGCAGAGGGAGAAGCAGGCTCCCCACTGACCAAGGAGTCCACCCTAGGACCCTGAGACCATGTCCTGAGCCAAAGGCAGACACTTAACCAACTGAGCCACCCAAGTGTCGCACAACATCAAATACATTCTAAAGGTGTACCTTCAGTGCCGTGTTATATTAAAGGTCATTTTCATTCACCCTCAGAGAGATTGGATTGTATTACATAAAGGGTTCTGAAACATTTCTACTTATTTTCATGCATGATTATTTGTTATTTTGGGAAACACTTATCTATCCAAATATTTCCATTTCTTCTTAGCAAGTTTTTCATGTTAAGAAATACCCATTTGTTTAGGAAGCTTTTATTAACCAACTACTGTAAGCTAAGCACTGTTTTAGGGTGAAGAATTTAGTGCCAGTGTCTAGCATCATGCTTGTTACATAGGAGACACTTGATATTAACTGAGTAATTACATAAGATACAGTAAGATATATCCTTAAAAAACATGATAGTTCCTCAATGTTTTCCATGCCCCCAAGAAAAATTCAGCAATACTTAAGAATTGGTCAGTTGGCCTGGGGAGATCAATCAGTAGGCAAGAATGCAAAATGATCTGCAAGGACCCGGAGACCAGAAATGATAGTGTTGTAGATAATTCAGCAGCAGATAAACCTAGAAAGAGACTGACAAGGAACAAATATACAAGGTACAAGAGTATCAGACACCAACACAGAAATGAGAAAGACCAAGAATGAGAAGTAAAGGCTGCCTCCCATCAACAAGTGGACCACACATGCACTCTCCAGAACTGAGACATTTCTGAAGCAATTAAAAAAAAGAAGAGGTGGTGGGGAGGGAAGTTCTTGAATTGACTAAATTTTATCCAAAAGGGACTAAGGGAAACATACTTGAGTCTACCAAGTTTTAGTTATGATTGAATTTTCTGCTATTAAGGAAACAGAGAAGCTTAAAAGATAAGCTTAGTACAGTTATTAGAAGAACAAAGAAAGTTTCATATTTGCATATTTGACCATAAAATTATCTACTACATACAGATGAAAGAACTAGGATTTTCTTAGCACATACACTTGGAAAGGAACAGAGCAGTTTCCAGGCCCAAGCTATGTAGCTCCAGCAATGATGATTGTTTCTACCACACCACCCAATGTCTCTAAAGACTGGTCTGAAGTGTGTCAAAGTATTTTTTTTAATGTCTTATATTTTCAAATCTTAAAAAAAAAAAGTAGCAGAATGTTTACTGATGCTAAACCTTATAATGCCTGTACTACACTGTTCTCCCAATTGATAGCATTATTTAATTATCCAACCTCAATAATCTGATGTGAATCTGAAAGGTTTCATTCAGCTCAATAGGTATGTATTTAATAGCTGACATCTATGACCACTAGCCCTGTGTGCCAGATGCTTTACATATGCTGTCAAGTTCCAGCCTTCTCAAACTGTGGTCTTCAAACCTGTAGCATCCCCTGAGAACTTACTGGAAATGTACTCTGTAGACAGACCCTGACCTACTAAGTCAGAATACACATATTCACATGGTTCCCTGGTAATCTGTATACACTTTTACACTTGAAATCTTTTCCCCTCTGTATTCTCCACACCTAGAACAGTCTCTGACACCTAGTCATTGCCTAGTTAATTTTGCTTACTGAAAAAAAGAAAAATGAAGAGAGAATGTGTGAAGCCATAATACTGGAAGAGTGGTCAGCACAGTTGTCAAACTTTCCAAAGATGGCTGAGGGAGTGCAAGTGTAGAGTAAAATGTGAAGCACGTGTTAACTGAAGCCAAAAAAGAAATGAGAGTCTGTCTTGGGGTGGTGGTGGGGGGTTAGCAAATAATGCTGATAATCCCAAAGAACATAAAAACAGTCACATAACCCCTAAAAGGTGCCTAAGGCTATTAAGTTATAGACCTGATGCTGGGCTTTGCAGCACCTTTGTTACTGGACCAGGTTTCTCTTGTCAAATTCTTAGAGCAAATAAGGAAGGTGTTTGAGTGATCACCATCTATAGTAACACAGATAGAAGATGCAAGAGGAAATTACTCACACTCAGAAGTGCACTGTCATTTTACTAAAAGAAAGATCTGTGCTCGCCTCATCCCCAAAGTGAGTTATAAATTCCCAAAACCATGGACAGGAAGAGCACTGACAGATTTAGAAAACCCAGATTAAACTCCAACTCTTCACTCCACTTGCTTCAGGACTCCAGGAAAGTTGGTTAAAGAAGTTTCTTCATTCCTCAGGTACGTAGCCTCAGGTATGGCTACTCAGGTCCATAGAGATTATATAATTTGCCTGAGGTTATACATCTGGTGACTAAATTTGAATACTACTCATCTGTGTGACTAAAAAAAATCTATGCTGCACGTTGTTATGATTTTTTAATCAACTCTACTGAGATGGTGACTACACAGACAACAGCCAGACCATTGGTAAAAACAGAATTCAAACCCACAACTTCTGCAGCAACCAGCCCAAGAAATCAAACCACAATCTCTGTAGCAATCTGCCCGCAAGAGCCAAGACTTCCATCAACAACTGACAGTTTCCCTAATTTTTGCCCCACTTCCAAGTTGGAACTAACCAGAAAAAGCCAGTTACATTCTACCAACCAATAACATAGTTTGTGGTACATCTAGATGTTTCACCTCCAGCTTCCCTAAGACAATAGTCTCTAATCAGGGCAGCTAAAACCTGCTTTCTTTACTGTAAAGCTTTCCCACTCCTCTGCCTGCCAGAGTTCTATCAAATACAAGTGATGGTGCTGACTCCTTTGCTATAGCATAAAAAAAATACCTTTGGCTGTTCTCATTTGCATGCTCTTCATTTACATGTGAAGGAAGTTAAACCCCAGAACCTACCAGAACGCTAGGCAAACAACAGGTGCCCAATAAATGTTCTGAGGCACTGAGCTAGGCTGAATCTATAACAGAGCAATAATAATAGGTAATCATAACTACCTCACAGTGTTACTATAAGGTTTAAATTATATCAAGTAAAAAACATTTTAAAAACTGTACTGGGCTCTGGAATCTTAAGGTCTTATTAAGTTAAAAACAATATATAATCAAAACCACATAAGGGTAGTAGTATAATGTTGGTTTTTTCTGGGGATTCTTTTTTTTATTTTTATCTAAATTCTTATTAGTTAACATACAGTGTAATATCAGTTTCAGGGGTAAAATATAATGATTCAACACTTCCATACAACACCCTGTGCTCATGATGAGTGCACTCCTTAATCCTTATCACCTATTTCCCTCATCTTTCCCATTCACCTCCTCTCAGGTAACTATCAATTTGTTCTCTATAGATAAAAATCTGTGTCTTGGTTTGCCTCTCTCTCTCTTTTTTCCCCCTTTACTCATTTGTTTTAGTTTATTAAATGTCACATATGAGTGAAATATGGTATTTATCCTTCTCTCATTTTGCTTAGCATGAACCCTATAGCTCCATTCATGTCATTGTACATGGCAAGACTTCACTCTTCTTGATGGCTGAGTAATATTCCATTATCTATACCATCTCTTCTTTACTCATTCATCAGTTGATAGACATAGGGCTGGTTCCATAATTTGGCTATTGTAGATAATGTTGCTTTAAACATCAAGTGTATATATCTCTTTCAAATAGTAATTTTGTATTCTTTGGATAAATACCTAGTAGTATAATTGCTGGATCATAGAGTAGGTCTATTTTTAGCTTTTTGAGGAACCTCCATATTGTTTTCCAGAATGGTGGCAACAGAGCAGTACAAGAGCATTCCCCTTTTTCCACATTCTCACCAACACATGTTGTTTCTTGTTTTGTTGGTTTTAGCCATTCTGACAGCTGTGAGGTCATATCTCATTGTAGTTTGGATTTGTACTTCCCTTATGATCA
This sequence comes from Lontra canadensis, assembly GCF_010015895.1. Taxonomy (NCBI): domain Eukaryota; kingdom Metazoa; phylum Chordata; class Mammalia; order Carnivora; family Mustelidae; genus Lontra; species Lontra canadensis. The sequence continues at coordinate 53,709,659 of NW_022630995.1, forward strand.
ATGATGTTGAGCATCTTTTCATGTGTCTGTTGGCCATCTGTATGTCTTCTTTGGAAAAATGTCTCTTCATGTCTTCTGCCCATTTTTTAATCGGATTGCTTTTTGGGTGTTGAGTTTTATAAGTTCTTTAGGTATTTTGGATAGGAACCCTTTATCAGATAATATGAGATTTTTGGAATTATTTTCTGCTTTTTAATTATGTGAATTCAATAGCCAAACAGATAGAATCTCTTTCTAGATTCTTTCAAAACAGTCATAACTAATTAAGTCTGAGCTGGAGAAATTCTCAAATTCCTAAACCTTCTCTCCCTGCTTTGATCAAGGTCTCACTATACATTCTCAATTCAGTTCCTCTGGCTAAAATCACACATCTTTAAACATGACTTCCAGAGAAGAAAATGTATGCCAGAGAAAAAAAGATTAAAGATTGCAGAGAGCAAGCAATCCAGATTCTACTTTGGTGTCACCTGCCTCCTAGCATTTCTCCTAACCTTTTGGGTTCTTGTATCAAATAGATCTCATCTACCCTGTTCAATGCTCCCCTCATTTCCTGACTCACCTGAACTCAAATGGCCCCTGTATGGCCCTAGAGCTTCTGCCTGGGTCTGCCAACCTGTTCTCACCCTGAATATCCAACTTCTTCTTACCTGCTGGAACTGGAGTGCCTGATCTAGTTTCCAGACTCCATCTTCCAAGAACTGGGACTTTCTTGTTAATGTGGATTTCATCCTCAAGCAAAGCAGGGGATTGAGACTAACTTTCAGGCCATCCAGAGAGAACCTTCCTCTGTAACATTTTCTGGGTGAAGTTATCATACACCAGGATCTGTTCCTAAGTTTTATAGATCAGAACCTCAACAGTCGTCTCTCAAGAGATGACCAGTCATTTTAGGATAGCTTGTACCATACTAAGAAGAAAGTAATATATAAAGTAGAATATCTGCTATTTATTTATTGAGCCAGTCAGTGAGCTAAGAGCTTTGTGGACAGCTTCAGTCTTCACAGCAGAGAAAATAAATGCAATTTAGCCCCATCTACAGGTAAGGCTATTCAGGTCCACAGAGACCCTGCTCAAGTTTACACAAGATAACTTGCCCAAAGTTATACATCTGGCAAGTTTTGAAGCTCATCTACCTGATACCGAAATCCATGCTCTCAAGCACTGTGCTATATGTCTTCATTCTGTGTGTCTTCATTTTCAGTAAGAATATAATTAGTAATCAATTGGGCCTTGGGATAGCAAGAAAAGTGAATTTGATCCCTGTAGGAAAGCTACACAGAAAGCCAAACTGTAATTTAGAATTGACTTGACAAGCTTGAAAACTGAGAAAGGGAAGTGAGTTGGGTATTACAAATGGTTAAATAACTGTGAGCTACTTGAGGGCAAGGAATTGGGCTTTTATCTAGCATTGTATTCTGGTAGATCATCTAGCATTGTATTCTGGTAGATTGATGCTCAATAACTATGGCTCAATAAATGATGGGATTCACCATAATACTTTAATGCACTCATTCTTACCATAGAAATATGTCTTGGGTGGCAGATACTGGTGATTATTCTCAGTCAGTTTTGAACAGGAAATTGATGGCACCCATGCAAATTAGGAGGATTTAAAGAGGGTTTAACAGAAACACTATTTACAAAAGTATGGGCATGGAATAGGCAAAGTGTGTGTTATCCTGAGGCTGTTACAATTCCATAAGCCTAAGAGATGGAGAAGGGAATGGCCACTGGCACCCAGAAAAGAAGCTTATATAGAGAAACTTTGAAGTTTCTCTATATAGATTTTTTTTAAGATTTTATTTATTTATTTGACAGACAGAGATCACAAGTAGGCAGAGAGGCAGGCAGAGAGATGAGGAAGCAGGCTCCCTACTGAGCAGAGAGCCCGATGTGGGGCTCGATCCCAGGACCCTGAGATCATGACCTGAGATGAAGGCAGAGGCTTTAACCCACTGAGCCACCCAGGTGCCTCTCTATATAGATTTTGAAGACCTATGATCTTTGGTAAAGAGCACAGATAATCCTTCAAGGAGAGAGCTAAGGAAATATACCCTAACCTCCCCTCCTCATTCCAACCTCCTGCCTGGCCTTCCATTGGCTAAACCAAGCTGAAAGCCAAAACCCCAGGAACTCAAGGATGCAATCCATACAGGTCAGTTTCCAGGGCAGAAGGGATGGAGAAGGTTGAAGAGTGGATCTAGGGGGAGAATACTGCTGCACAACTGCATACTTAATATCCACTTCCCATGCTTTTTCCTTTTTAATAGCTCCCCATAACACCATTTTGGTCAATGATACATGAGCCAAAGTCTGCTTGAAAGTTTTGAAAAATTTATCCTTTCTAAATAAAGATGCCATTCCTTCTTTCTTATGCCTTCTGCCTTCTTCTTACCTGAATGCAGACAAGAGAATAGAAGATGAACAGCCATCTTACTACCATGAGTCAGGCATGGGAATGACAGCCAAGGATGGTGGAGTGGAAACAGACTGGTGGTAGCAGCCCAGATGATCTATCACCAGACTTAATCCAAGAAGAAAATAAACACCCTCAATCATGTTAATAATGGGAGTAAGAGTCCTGTTTTATGCAGTCATACTTTATCTTCAATTGATATACCCCAAGCACCCAGATAGGAGCACAGTCAGGTTAAGTCATCTTCTCCCCTGGATAGTACTGGATGCCTACACACAAATGTTGCATCTCTAAACTTTTGTCTTTCCATGCTGATCTTTGCTCTTCCACCCTCACTGGCATCCTATCAATTAAGCTATGATCAGGTTTTGATGGGCTGGTAGTCACTGTTTCTTTAGAGTGAATTACATGGCTCTGTTCTCATCTGTTATATTCTGACTTCATTAATCAAACTCTCAAAGTTCCAGGAATGACTTCCTATCACCGCCTACAATCAAGCCATCTAGGGATGGATAACAGACGATCTATTGCCAAAATAACAGCTAACATTTGTGGAACATTTACTATGTGCCAGGCACTGTGGCACATTTCATTCTTTTATTCCTATCTGTATTTTTAATCTCCTTTTATAAATCAGAAAATTGAGGCTCTGAGAGATTACATTTCTTGGCCAAGTTTACCCAGTTAGCAAGAGTAGCAGCCAGTATTCTAACATTGGTGGTCTAATTTCAGAATCAGTATTCTTGTAGAGCAATGTATTACAGTAGTTAGGAGTGTTTTCTGCAGGCAGCAACCTCTTCCACCTCAGCCACGGCAATTTCTTCTAGAGACATCACCAAAGGCAAGGGAAGCAAGGGCAAAAATGAACTATTGGGACCTTCATCAAGATCAAAAGCTTTTGCACAGCAAAGGAAACAGTCAACAAAACCAAAGACAACCTACAGAGTGGAAGAAGATATTTGCAAATAACATATCAGATAAAGGGCAAGTATCCAAAATCTATAAAGAACTTATCAAACTCAACACTCACAGAACAAATAATCCAATCAACAGATGGGCAGAAGACAGAAGACATGAACAGACATTTCTGCAAAGAAGATATCAAAATGGCCAACAGACACATGAAAAAGTGCTCAACATCACTCGCCATCAGGAAAATACAAATCAAAACCACAGTGAGATACCACCTCACACAGTCAGAAGGGCTCAAATTAACCAGTCAGGAAATGACAGGTGTTGGTGAGGATGCAGAGAAAAGGGAACCCTCCTACACTGTTGATGGGAATGCACTGGTGCAGCCACTCTGGGAAACAGTATGGAGGTTCCTCAAAAAGTTGAAAATAGAAATACCCTACAACCCAGCAATTGCACTACTGGGTATTTACTCCAAAGATACAAATGCAGTGATCCAAATGGGCACATGCACCCCAATGTTTACAGCAGCAATGTCCATAATAGCCAAATTATGGAAAGAGCCTAGATTTCCATCAACAGATGAATGGATAAAGAAGATATGGTATATATACACAATGGAATATTATGCAACCATCAAAACCCCCGGAAATCTTGCCATTTGCAATGATGTGGATGGAACTAGAGGCTACTATGCTAAGGGAAATAAGTCAGTCAGAGAAAGACAATTATCATGTGATATCTCTGATATGAGAAATTTGAGAAACAAGACAGAGGATCATAGGGGAAGTGATGGAAAAATGAAACAAGACGAAACCAGAAATTGAAACAAACCATAAGAGACTCTTAATCTCAGGAAACAAACTGAGGTTGCAGGGGGAGAGGGGTGGGAGGGTTGGGGTGGCTGGATAATGGACATTGGGGAGGATAAGTGCTATGGTGAGTGCTGTGAATTGTGTAAGACTGATGAATCACAGACCTGTACCCCTGAAACAAATAATATATTACATGTAAATTTAAAAAAAAAAAAAAGAATGTGTTCCCTGAAGTCAGACTACCTGAATCCTAAATCAAGAACTGTTATTTAGAAGCTATGTGATGTGGAGTTAAATTAACTTCTATATCCCTTGGTTTCCATACCTATGAAGTAAATACAATAATGCATTTCATGAGCATTAAATGAATCAATACACAGTGCTTAACCCAGCATCTGGCACAAAAACGGCAACTTGACAAATGCTAATTCTTATTATCCAACATACAAGCTATTTGGTGGCTCTGCTCAGACAAATAACAAGATGGCATCTCTTCAGAGCCAAAGTGGAATGAAGGAAGCACCAGACTCACTATGTGATCTAGGGAAGTCATTTACGATCTCTGACCCTCACTTTTTATTCTAAAATGGGAATAAAAATCCATACCTACCTCACAGAGTTTTATGAGTATCAAGCGAAATCACCTAGAGAAAGGACTCATAAACTATAAAGGACTGTATAAATCTAAATCAATTTCTTACCCACTGAACTAACCCAAGATAATAGGGCACTGACCAGTAGTGATGTCTCCTCTGCATAAAGTATGTTAGAATCACTTTATTAGTATTCTTTTGGAACAGCTATTCAAACCTTTAAACTAGTCCGACCTCCACTCAGTTGTTAGGCTCAAAACATATCTCAGAAATAATAGCAAGATCTTAACATTTCATGGATCTTTCATTCGTCCTCAGAACGCCCCCTTCAAAGTCAAAGTTTGAAAAGTCTTGGTTCCCAGTGCAGATAGTTCAATGTGTCAGTAATTTAGTCATTCCACTTATTGAACACTTTCTATAGGTCAGATCCTTACTTGTCATTCAAGAGTAAACAGTAAATCAGGAAGTGATTATGGACTCACAGCCTAATCATGGACATAAACATGAAGACATGTCATTTCAATACAATGTGCCCAGAAGGGAGACCCTACCAAAGAAGACTGAAGGCTTTCAGGGGAGGTGACATATGAGCTGGGTCTTGAAGAAGGACATGCAGAGGAAGGACAGGAAAAGGAGCAGGTAGCTCTTTAAGCTCACCTATACTGAGATGGCACAAGAAATCTATTATAGGAAGTTTAAGACTTTGCTGTAGCCACATGCCTCATTAGTCTGGCTTTTCTGATGGAGAGAAGGGCAGCAAGAGAAATCAGAACTTTGAGAGATATTAAATGAATCACTGTGTACCTCACAAGAAGCCATATTTGTAAAAAACAAGAAATTAAAAAACTCTTTAAAGGTCTTTAGAACTTGTTGCCCCAATGGTCAGGTATTTGTTATTAAATTTAAAGATGAGATTCCAGGATGAAAATTTCTCTGCAGAAACAAAGTGTCTTTTCTCAGATTATCCTGTTGCTCTTTCTAGCTGTAGGACCTTCTTAGGAGGGGCCTTCATCTGAAGGGCAACAGAGAAAGAAGAGATGCAGGCACCCAACGGCTTTAAGGGAAACTCATTCAGTTGGGTACAGGGTAGACCCAGGATTCAAAGGTGAGCTGGACACAGACTCTGCACTAAAGGAGATCACAACCTGGAATCCTGAACAATCTGGGGCTTCTGACCCATTGCTCCACCTAAAAATAGTCCTGGATTCTCCATCTCTAATAAAATCCAGAGCTAGGTTTCCCAAACACTAACACTAAGAGACAGTTAAAAGTGCCTAATCTGAGATTAGGATGATGCACTTTGATCCACTCACTCCATTTTACACTGGATATACATGTTTCAGCAGCACACTAAAAATACTTTTTCTAACAAAGAACTGTTTCCCAAAGTCTAACCATTTGGTAAGTGTCCTCCACGCCACTCCTAGCAGGCCCCTGGGCTATCCCAGGGCCCCAGAGAGCTGGTCCTCCTCATTTGCCACCCCAAGTCCATCTGGCCTTGATTAATCACTGCTCTCCCAAACAACACTGAGTTCATTCCCCTGTGTTATTTCTGTCTTTGAAGTCATCCTGCCTTTTAAAACTCAGCATTTTTGCCCATCTCTAGCCCTGTCCATCCAACACAAAATGAAGTTGGTATCTGGCAATTTGCCATTTATTTGATCTCTGTGGATAGCAAAACTAGGTCCTTTGATCCAGGAAACCAACTCTGCAGCATCAGCTATCCCATTTGACCTTACAATTGAAAACTATTAATTAACCACCAAATCTTCACTACATAATGGGGCTGATTATATGAGTGAGCAATTTCACTTGAGGCAAAGAAGGATTTTATTACATAGCATTTACATTTTTTAAATTCAGCACTTTGAGGACTATTATTCACATTTGGAAAATTATTATTTGCCTCATATAAGGTAAATTCTCTCTCTCTCTCTTTCTCTCTCTCTCATACACACACACACACACACACACACACACACACACACACACGCACACATGAATAATTGAGATAACCAAGGGAAAGTTTATATCAAAATCTCAAGGTAGGTATATGGCTCTAAAAAGCTTGAAGCAGGACAATGACATGGTCCAACTGGTGTTAAAAATGTGTTGCTTTTATTTAACCTTTATTGCCTTCCCAGAAGCCATATGTAACACTCTAAAAATCTATAATTCAGTAACTAAGCCAAAGAATGAACCATTCAAATTTAGCCCATCAAAAGATCCTATTTTTCTAAACTTGACATCAGAAACAAGAAAATCAGTACTTTCACTGGCCTCTAAATACTCCATACATATTCATTTTTCTCTTTCAGGTAGATTGTACACTTCATGAAAACAGAGATCTTACTGCCCTAATTTTTTAATTTAAATTCAATTAGCCAACATATAGTTATCTCCCAATATAGTAGGTGGTCATCAGTACCCTACAGTTGATTATTCATCATATTGACCTCTGTAACTTACAAATACCTCTCTTGCTACATCCACACCTCCCAAACTTGCTCACTCACTGAATAAGCATAGCACCTATCACATCCTAAGGCCTGAGCAACAGTTCTGGCAATGCAATGGCTCCTGCTTTCAAAGGACTTACTATGTAAGACAGTGGCTCTAACACTTCACTGGGCATCTACATCACTTCTGAGGAAGAGACTGAGAATTTGCATTTCTCACACAGGTCCAGGTGAAACAGATGCTGTACTCTGGGACCACCCTTTTAAGAACCATTGGTTCTTAAAAAACAGAACTACTATATGATGCAGAAATCCTACTTCTGGGTACATATCCAAAGGAAATGAAAACAGGATCTCAAAGAGATATCTGCAGTCCCATATTCTTTGCAGCATTATTCACAATAGCCAAGATATGGAAACCACCTAAGGGTCCATTAATGGATAAATGGATAATGATGTGGGGTGTGTGTATGTGTATATAAAATCATTCAGCCATGAGCAAAGAAAGATATCCTGTCATTTGCCACAACATGAATAGAACTTGAGGGCATTATGCTAAGTGAAGTAAGCCAGGGAGAGAAAAACAAATACTGTGTACTCTTAGTTATATGTAGGATCTAAAAAAAGCTGAACTCATAGAAACAGAGATTAGAATGGTGGTTACTAAGGGCTGTTAGGTGAGGGAAAAAGTGGGGAAAAATGTTGGTCAAAAAGTACAAATTAGAAGATGAATAAATTAAGGTAATCTAGTGTATACCATAGTGGTTACAGCTAATAATACCAATATTATATAGTTAACATTTGCTTAAAATGATCTTAAATTCCTCACCACAAAAAAGAAATGGTAATTATGTGTACAGATATTAGTTAACTCTATGGTAGTAATCATTTTGTAATATATATAATTGTATCAAATCAACATTGTATACCTTATATACAATGTCATAAATCAATCATATCTCAATAAAGATGGGGGGATAAAAGAACCACTGGTCCAGTGGAGTCCCAGAAATTCCTGAAAGAAACTGACAAACCAGATGAGCAGGATAAGAGCCCAACTATAAAGGACCCATGCCCCTACTCCTAATAACTTCTCAAGAAAGAACTCAACACATACTCACCTCTAAATAACTGTTACTAAAGTCTTAAAAACACTTCCCCTGCAAATATTTAAGCAAGCTAAGAATTCTGACCCCTTAAAACAAAATTTACTTTAAAAAACTTCTTAATGAAAATAGAATAGAATGTCTGAATCAGAACTGAAAAACCTATCTTACATTGGGGTATTTTTCTGTTCATTCATAAATGAACTTGCCAAATTGTACCGAATATGTTTTACAATACTTTTATAATTAGACACTTGCCTGAAAACATCTCCTAATAATCAAAATACCATTTCTCTCCTTAAAAATCCTATAAATTTACACCAAAGTTTGTGTAAATTGTTTATCTTTTCAATTTATTAATAATGATACAAAAAATACATGACTGCCTTCTCCGTATAAATAATTCAAACAATACAAAGTAAAGTCCTCTCTGAAAAGCCATCCTCCACCACCTCTGCCCCTCCCTGACTTGAAAGGAAGCAGTATCAGCTTGGTGCTTATCTTCTCAGTTATTATTTTTCTACACAACTTTACCCTGTCTACTGACAGAAACTTATAATTTTGTTTTTACTTCTAACATAAATATTATCATAAAATGTGTATTCTCCTTCAACTGGCCTTTGTCCCTTAATATATTATGGTATTCTTATGAAGTCATTACACACAGACATTCCTCATTATTTCTAATTTCTGTATAGTATTCCAGAGTATGGAAATACCATTATTTATCATTACTACCTCCTTTTTAACAGACATTAAATTGCTGTTAATCTTTTACTATTACTAACAATGCTGCTATGAACCTTTGGCATGCCCTGTTTTGAAAAGATTCAAGCATGATATTGCTGGGTCTAAGAATATATACATTACAACATGAAACAGACATTGCCAAACAGCCCTCCCAAAAGGCTATACCAATTTGCACTCTCAAAAGTGTTCAGATACATCCTTTCCCCACACTCTCACCCACGCTGGATATTATCAAACTTTCCAAATTTTGCAATATGTTAGATGTTCAAAACCAGCTTTTCTAGGAGCTTATAAAAAGTATTCTTCAATCCTAATGCGTCTTCTGAATTTTTACTCTTCTTTTAAAACCCTACCTGCTCACTCACTCACTCACCCTCTTTGTTCCTGTGTGTGTCTCTGTCTCTCTGTCTCTCTGTCTCTCTCTCTCTCTCTCTCTATATATATATATACAATTTTAATTAGCTGATCTTATTTTCCATTTTCTCCCTATGAAATTTCCTAAGCAAGAGAGATACCAATCCTCTAGGAGTTTGTCTGAGTTCACTAATACCTTTTTTTTAAATCCCATTTTTCTGTGTTCACCAGTTTCCTTTTTAAAATACATGAACTCCACGGGTGCCTGGGTGGCTCAGTGGGTTAAGCCTCTGCCTTCGGCTCAGGTCATGATCTCAGGGTCCTGGGATCAAGCCCTGCATCAGGCTCTCTGCTCAGCAGGGAGCCTGCTTCCTCCTCTCCCTCTCTCTGCCTGCCTCTCTGCCTACTTGTGATCTATCTCTGTCAAATAAATAAATAAATTCTTTAAAAAAAATAAAATAAAATACATGAACTCCATAAAAATAGAAGTACCCTAAGATCCAGTAATCACAATGCTGGGTATTTACAAACACACACACACACACACACACACACACACACACACCAATTCAGGGGCGCCTGGGTGGCTCAGTCATTAAGCAACTGCCTTTGGCTCAGGTCATGATCCCAGAGTGCTGGGATCGAGCCCCGAATTGGGCTCCCTGCTCAGCGGGAAGCCTGCTTCTCCCTCTCCCACTCCCCCTGCTTCTGTTGCCTCTCTCACTGTGTCTCTGTCAAATAAATAAAATCTTAAAAAAAAATTCAAAGGGACAATGCACCCCTATGTTGACTGTAGCATTATTTACAATAGCCAATCTATGGAAGAGGTCCAAGTATCCACTGACAGATGAATGGATAAAGAAGATGTAGTATATATTCACAATGGAATATTATTCGGCCCTAAAAAAGAATGAAATATTGTCATTTGCAACATGAATGGAGCTACAGATATAATGTTGCCATTTGCAACATGAATGGAGCTATTAGATACAATGCTAAGCGATGTGAGAGAAAGACAAATACCATATGATTTCACTCATACGTGGAATTTAAGAAACAAAACAAAGGGAAAAAAAGAGAGAGAGAGACAAACCATGAAACAGACTCATAACTATAGAGAACAAACTGATGGTTACCAGAGGGGAGGTGGGGGGGGCGGAATGTGTGAAATAGGTGATGGGGATTAAAGAGTACAGTTATGATGAGCACTAAATAATGTAGAGAATTGTTAAATCACCACATTGTATATCTGGAACTGATATAACACTGTATGTTAGTTATACTGGAATTAAAATTTAAAACTTAATTTAAAAAAAACTTTGAAAATAAATAAATAAAAACCATGCACTCCAAAAGGAAATACATCAAAATATTAATAGTTATTGCTTTCCGAATGACAGGCGATATTTTCTCTTATTTATTATTCTTGCTGTCTTTTCCAGATTTTCTCCAATAGTTAGTATTATGGGATCCTTACTATTTTCCAGGCACTGTTCTAAGCACGTTCCATGCTTTAGCTCATTTTATCCTTAAAACAAGCATATGAAGTACTACCATCATCCCTTCCTGTTATACACAAATGGCTGAGAGAGGTGAAGTAATTTTTCTTAAATCCCACAGCTATGAAGGATTTAAGCAAGGCAGGCTGATTCCAGATCTTAACCACTGCACCACACTAGTGCCTATGAACATGTACCAATTTAATAATTTGAGTGAATAAGACCTAAATATCAACTGAAAGCAACTATATTTACTAGCCAGAAATCAACAGCATTATGACCTGTGGGCTTATTCCTCCCTTTGTGATCTCTCTTACATATTTCAAAGGCATTCTTACCTTCCCAGCCACTGCAAAGCTCTTCTCCCCAGCCTCAACTGTGCCCAAAGATTTAAAGATACAGGCTTCAACAAACTCGAGGCTTTATGGTCTTTTAATCTCCCTATAATTCATTTTTATCAGCTTTCCTTTGTCTCCAGTGAAGACATCTTGTTCTGTAAAACACACTGTAATTTAATTGTTGGCTCCTCTGTGTAATATTCTTAGCCAGTTCCTGCTTCTTTTTTGAAGCTCCTTGAATCTCACGCTTCAGCTGATAGTTTATATTTGCTAATAGCAATGGGAATGGCCACAACACCCAACACTGACATACAGTTCCCCCAGCAAAGTCTCCCTGGTTAGGTTTGCAGTTCCTTAGCAGTGGTGGCAATGACTGAGAATCACCATCAAAGAACATCAACAGATTGCATTACAATCTGTCAGTCCTTCTCTAGAGAAAGAAATTGGCAACTCGTTATATTAAAGAACCGCAATCAAGCATCTGGAATATGGCAGCACACATCGATTTTATGTGAACTGATGAGTTTCAGCAATTTATTATCCTGCACTTTTTGACATAATCTTATCCACAATGTCTCTCCTACAAATGTACATTCTGCATAACAACTGTTATTTGAGCCACACCTGTGTGAATATCATCTATTTCAGAGGTTCGGCTTTGCAGAGTTACACATAGACTTATTCCAAAGAGAGAATTAGGTACCTTTTAAATTCTAATTAACAAATTATCTGCCCTCTTCATTTGCCTCATGCCAGCAGGAAAATTAAGGCAGCTTCTTAATAAAACATTTGTGTCAATCCGCCCCGTTAAGCAATAGCCTCATCATTTCTCCACACAGAGAGAGTCAACAATTGGACAAAGCAGACAGGCAAAAAAAAAAAATCCAAAAATGTCATCATAACAGCTACAGTTTATTGAATTTTGACCTGGGCCCGGCACTGGCTGTGTTTACATGAAGTATTTCATTAAATCTTCTCAATTGTCCTATGAGGTGTTATTATCATCCCCATGTCACAAAGAAAGAAAATGGGGCTTAGAAATTAAAAGCTTTGCACAAAATCACACAGCTAATAAGTAGCAGAGGTGGACTATCAGTTAGCATTGCTGCATAACAAATTACCCCAAAACTTCATGGCTTAAAACAACGACCGTTTACTTAGCTGACAAAACCATGGGAGAGATTTGGGCTGAGCTCAACTGATCTCAGCTAGGCTCACTAATGTGTCTGCAGTTAGCTCCTGGCTCAGTTGGAGGCAGGCTGTGGTCCCAGGGTTCTTATCTATGGTGGTTTCCCATTATCCAGAAGATTATCTCAAGCTCCTTCACAAAGTAGCCTCAGGGTTCCACATACAGAGAGAGAGGACAATTCCCATTGTGTATACACATTGTGTTCCTCTGTTCGCATTGTATTTTCTACTCTCTCATTGGCCAGACCCAGGCCCAAACTAGCCCAGATTCAAGTCCAGAGTAGAGAGGGACTCTACCTCTTGAGAGACCATTTTTGCAGCGTATCACAAGTTTCAACACACATGCAGGTGATGTCAAAACTTCCTACCCTGTGCCACTCCTGAATTTGTTTGGCCTCAGAGCTATGTCCCACCCCTGCACCCCCTCCTGCTCTGCTCTGCATCACATGGACACTGACTCTTGGAGGCTGCTTCCAGGGACCTGTGAAAGCCAGTGCCAAGTAATGGAAAGAGATTAGAAGGCAGGAGGAAAGAGAAGCAGGGTAGACCTCACCCTCCCTCTCTGCCTCATGCTGCATATCTAACAGTACAGTGCTCTCTGCACAGGTCTGCCATGATTTCAGCCTTCACCTCCTCCATGTGTCTCTTCTGCCTAGGGGCACTCATGGCTTCTTGCCATTGCGAATCTCAAGGTTTCCACATCATCCTTTGATTTCCCAGTCCCTCCAAAACCTAAGTAACCAATTCTCTGCATTAAATTTCCTCTGTTCTAAATATTTCATGATTTCTATCGTCCTGGTTGAACAGAGTGCTGCATACACTTCCCTGGCCTTTTGAGTGTCCTGGGCGAAATCATTTTGTATTGCCTTCCACAATACTAAGCACAATGGAAGCCACCATATTCATCCACTCAGAAAACCTTTACTGAGGAACTACTAGGCCTAAACCCGAGCTGGAGACTATGGCTACAAAGTTGAATAACACCTTACCAAATTAACCCAAAGGAGACAGGTCGATATAAAAATAATAACCATATAGTGAAGTTCTTTAATGAAGATATATAAATAGACTGTTGGAAATGCAGTCAGATGTGCTAGGTCAGTGCACAAGTTCTAGAGTCAGATCACCAACACTGGAATCCGGGACACTTTTACTATCAATAAAGCAAACTATTTATCCTCCTCTTCCTCCTTGGTACAGTGGGGGATAATCAGATCAACTTCATAGCATTCCAATAATACCTACACTAGAGCTTAGGCCAGTGCCCGTCTGGCCCTTATTAAGTGTTCCATACCTGTTAGGTAGGAGTTTTATGGAAACACAAAGGAAGAAACATCCATTTACTGTGCCAGTCAGGGAAGCCTTCCCAAAAGGAGGAGGCCTTTCAGAGGACTCTTGAAATAAGAGTAACAAGTCACTAGTTGAAATACCACTTCCCCAAAGAAGTTTCTCCAAACCCCATCTGAAAATGATTCATCCTCCTTCTGACCACCGTCAGCATTTTGTTTTCATACTCCTAGAACAGCAAAATTTTATGTTAATTTTTGTTACAGCTACTAATGCACATGCTTCTATCTTTTCCTACAAAACTATAAGCTCCTTGAAGACAAATGATATCCTGTCTACTCTTATCCACACTGGAAGGTTAAACACACTGCTTGGCATATAAGTAGGTGTACCAGGTTTTGTTTGTTTCATTTTTTTAAGGTTTTATTTTAACTCCAGTTAGTTAACATGCAGTGTTATATTAGTTTCAGGTGTACAATACAGTGATTCAACAATTTCACACATCACCCAGTGCTCATCATGACAAGTGCACTCCTCAATCCCCATCACCTATTTAACCCATTTCCCCCTCCTCTGGTAACCATAGTTTGTTCTCTATAATTATGTTTTGTTTTGTTTTTAACAAATGTCAACGTCTCTGCTGTCATCGCAAATCTTTAGACAGTGGCCATTGTCTTTGGATGATGAAATCATGACCTGCCAAAACCTTGATGCAGCATTTTTAGAGTCACAGTATATTAAATGTGCCTGTCATTCATAGAAAATATGAACTTGGAAAATAACACGGATGTCCCCTTCTCCCATAGAATATCACACAGAAACTGTATCTCTTGAGAACACTATGATATTTACTGATACAATTTTATAGCATCTTTCAATAACCCACTGCAAATTATAAACCTCAATGAAAGAGAGTCCTTATTTATACTCAGTGAAGTGACTAAAACCTCAATGAAAGAGACTACTTATTTATACTCAATGAAGTACCTAAAACTAAAATGAAGTTGGTCAAGTCAACCAAATTGACATGAATTGGCATGATATAAATCTGTGTGTACCGATAGGTAGTTTTTTTAGCTATCCAATAAATATTTATTTACTGAGTAGCCACCAATGAAGAACAAAAATTTAATGTTTTAAATATGGTAGGTTCCAGGGGCGCCTGAGTGGCTCAGTGGGTTAAGCCTCTGCCTTCAGCTCGGGTCATGATCTCAGGATCCTGGGATCGAGCCCCACATCGGGCTCTCTGCTCAGCAGGGGGCCTGCTTCTCCCTTCTCTCTGCCTGCCTCTCTCTCTACTTGTGATCTCTCTCTCTGTCAAATAAATAAAATTAAAATTTTTTTTTTAATTTAAATATGGTAGGTTCCATAACAGTCAGTTTTTTTAAGATCATAGAAATTATTTCACTGACCAGTGTGCCAATTATTGAGCCATTATTTCTCAGCTCCAAACCCACTTTGCTCACTTACTGTATGATATGGGAATTGAGCAGCCAAACTTCTGCTTTAGAGTTCACAAGAGGGAGAGTGTAAGACTAGGTAGGGGAGGAAGAGAGCAACTGTTCATTCTGGATTGCTTCCTATAGACATCCTGTCTGTTCCCCATCCCTAAGGGGAACAGCACCTTAGCAATGCTTCTTCCTCTCTGGCAGGGCCTTCCTGGAATAACAGTGGGTTTTTCCCCTGCACTGGAAGAAGCAGCCTCAACCTGCTGCCCCAGTGACGCCAGTACCAGGCAACTGGTCCTGCACTGAGGCCAGAGTTTCAAATTAATTTCAAAATTCTACTCTAATTTTTCTTTCCAATCAACTTTATAGAACTTTAATTTATACAAAATAAAATGTTACTATTTTAACTGTACAGTTTTGACATAATACATAATTATCATTCCAATTAAAATACAAATAATTTTCATTATCCCAGAAAGTACCTTCATGCTCCTCTGTTGTCAATACCTCTCCACACACAAGGTCCCAGAAAAGAAATTATCTGTTTTCTCATTTTGCCTTTACTAGAGTTTCATTTAGTTGAAAGCAGGCAGTGCGTACATCCTTTGTGTCTGGCTTCATTTGTTCAACATGTTATCTTGGAGATTCCTGTCATTATAAGAACCAGTAATTTTTTTCTTTCTATTGCTGATACTGTTTTTTGTATAGATGTGACATAGTTTATATCAGTTCACCTATTGCTGGATATAAAGTTGCTTCCAGTTTGGGGATATTATGAATGAAACTGCTATGACACTTATGTACAAGTAAATGAATGGGCATATGTTTTCCTTACCTCATAGTGGGCTTGTTGAGTCATAATTGTAATGTTTAGCTTTATAAAAAAAAAAAAACTGTCAAACTGTTTTTGAAAGGGGCTGTACCATTTTACATGCTCAGCAGCAATGTTACAAGTTCTAGTCCCGCCACATCTTTACCAGCACTTGGTACAATCAGTCTTTTAATTTTAGCTATTCTGCAGGGTATGTAGGGGTTTTGCATCATGGTTCAATTTGTACTTCCTAATATCTAATAATTTTTAGCATCTTTCATTATGTTAATTAGCCAGTCATATAGTTTCTTTTGTAAAGTACCTGTTTTGTCCCCCTATTACTTGGGTAATTTGTCCTCTACTATTGAGTTATAAGAGTTCTTTATATAGTCTAGATCCAAGTTCTTCATCAGATTTATGTACTGGAGTATTTTCTCCCACTCCGTGACTTCCCCTTTCATTTTCTGTAAGTGTCTTTCAAAGAAGAGATTTTAGTTTTGATGAATTCTAAATTATCAGCATTTTTTTTTCTGACCCATGATTATTATACCCTAAGTAATTATTACTTTGCCTGCCCAAGGTCACAAAAAATTGCTTCTATGTTTTGTTCTAAAAGTTTTAAAATTATAGCTTTTACATTTAGATATATTCACCCAATTACAGACCCTCAAAACATAAGAAGTGAAACTGATATAACAGGAGGAAGGAAGGAAGAAAAAGAAAGGAAAGAAAGAAGGAACTTTCATCAGTCATTTCAACAGCCCTCTCTCAATAATTGTCTTGGTCAGCTTGGGCTGCCATAACAAAATGCCACAAACTGAATGGCTTAAACAACAGGAATTATTTTTTCACAGTTCTGGAGGCTGGAAGTCCAAGATCCAAGCATCACTGTCGTTAGATCCTGGTGAGAGCTCTCTTCCTGTTTGCAG
Organism: Lontra canadensis; assembly: GCF_010015895.1. NCBI lineage: Eukaryota > Metazoa > Chordata > Mammalia > Carnivora > Mustelidae > Lontra > Lontra canadensis. The sequence continues at coordinate 53,726,564 of NW_022630995.1, forward strand.
ATGGACACCTTCTAGCTGTGTCTTCCCATGGGAGAGACAGAGACAGAGACACAAAGAGCTCTCTATGATGCCCTATTCTCATCATGTCATCTAAACCCAACTTGCTCCAAATGCCCAATCTCCAACCACCATCACACAGAGGGTTAGAGCTTCAACATACAAATTTTTGGGGAACAAAATTCAGTCCATAGCAATAATGGATAGAATGACTAAACAGAAAATCAGTAAGGACAGTGAATTGGGGCAGGCTTTCAACCAACTTGACATGAGTTGGCATTTGTAGAACACTCTACACATCAGAATAAACTTTTTTTTTCCAAATGTACACAGATGATCATATTTTGGGTCATTAAAATTTTTTTTTTAAGATTTTATTTACTTATTTGGCAGAGAGAGAGAGAGAGAGAGATCACAAGTAGGTAGAGAGGCAGGCAGAGGGGGAGGGGGAAGCAGGCTCCCTGCGGAGCAGAGCCCGATGCGGGGCTCGATCCCAGGACCCTGGGATCAGGGTCATTAAAATTTTTTCAACAAATTTAAAATATGTTCTCTGACCACAGTAGAATTTCATTAAAATTCAATGACAAAAATATTTATCGAAAATGCCTAAATATTTAAAATGTAAATAACGCATTTCTAATAATCCATGGATCAAAGAAAACCTCAAAAGATAAATTAATATGTGTTTTGAACTGAACTGAATGAAAATGAAAACATATCAAAGTTTAGGGGACATCACTAAAGTAGTAATTAGGGAAACAAAGCGTTAAATGCCTATCTTAAAAAAAAGAAAGTCTGGATTAAACTTTGCACATTAAGAAACTAGAAAAAATAAGAACAAATATAATCCAAAGTAAGTTGGAGAAAAAAAAACATAGAAAATATCAGAGTAGAAATCAATAAAATAAGAAAAAATAGAGATAGATCAAATTTTGTTAACATGTTAATTCTCCCTAAACTAATCTATAGATTCAATGCAATCAAAATCAAAATCCAAAGAGACTTTTTTGGTAGAAATTTGACAAGCTGATTCTAAAATTCAGGTAAAATGCCAATGATTCAAAATAGTCAAACAACTTTGAAAAAGAAGAGCAAAGTTGGGAAGCCAACACTGTTTGATTTTATGACATAATATAAAGCTACAGTAATCAAGAGAGTGAGGTATTGACATAAAGGTAGACAAACAGAACAATGGAAAGAATAGAGAAATAGACCCATACATATGTGGAAAACTCATCTCAACACAGATATAAACTCAAGTCAGTGGAGAAAGGATATTCAATTCAACAAATGGTGCTGGAACAATTAAATACCGATATGTAAACATTAATGCAAAATGGAACACAGACCTATATATATAAACCTACAACTATAGAACTTCCAGGAGAAAATCTTTGGAACCTCTGGTTAGGCAAAGATTTCTCAGATATATCAGAATCACAGTTGATAAAAGAAAAAACACAGTTAAATTGGACCCCAACAGAACTTAGAACTTCTGCTTTTTGAAAGACCCTATTAAAAGAATGATAAGACAAACAACAAAATGAGAGACAGTATTTGCAAGTCATATATCTGATAAAGGAAGTTATCTAGAATATATAAAGAAATCTAAAAGCCTAATAATAAGAAAACAAAAACCCAGCTTTAAAAAAAAAGAAAAAGAAAAAGAAAATGGACCAAAAAATCAGATACTTTACCAAAGTATATATACAGGTGACAAGCCAGTGAAAGTACCATCATTAGTCATTGTATCCATGATGAGATAGTACTAGATACCTATTAGGAAAGCATTAGTTAAGAAAGACTGACAGTGGCAAGCACTGGTGAGAAGGTAAAGGAGCCAAAACTCTCATTCTCATGAGCTGGAAATGTAAAATGGCACAATCACTTTGAAAACCAGTTTTAAAATCTTAAAAATCTAAATGGATGCCTACCGTATAATCTAGTCATTCCAGTGTAGGTATTTACTCAAAAGATATGAAAGCATATATCCATTCAAAGACCTATACATGAAGGCTCACAGAAGCTTTATTTATAATAGCTCAAACAGGAAACAACTCAAATGTCCATCAAGTGACTGAATAAATTGTGGTATGTCTACACATGATACAATATTCAGAAATAGAAAGGAAAGAACTATTGTTACATGCTACAACATAGATGACTCTCAAAATAATTATGGTGTATGAAAGAAGACAGAAAGGGGGTGCCCAGGTGGCTCAGTTAGTTGAGCATCCAACTCTTGGTTTCAGCTCAGGCCATGATCTTGGGGTTGTGAGATGGAGCCCCATGTCAGGGTTCCCACTCAGAAGGCAGTCTACTCTACTTGAAATTCTCCCCCTCTTCCCCTGCCCTCACGCCACTCGTGAGCACTTCTCTCTCTCTCTCTCTCAAATAAATAAATCAATCTTTTTTTTAAAAGAAGATAGAAAAAAGTAACTCATACTGTACTATTCCATTTATACAAAATTTTAGGATATGCAGACTGATCCACAGCGACAAAAAGCAGATCCACAATTGCCTGAGATGACGCACAGGTGGGTGCAAGGAGAGAGAGGGATTAGAAAGGTACACAAAGAAACTCTTGGAGAAAATGAAGATGTTCATTATCTTGATTATAGTGATGGTTTTGCAGGTGTATGCATATGTCAAAACATCACAATTTACACATTAAATATGCACAGTTTACTGTAAATCAATTATACTTCAATAAATCTGTTTTACTAATAAATAACTGGATGTTTTCTGCTTCCTGACTGAAACTTGGTTGTTATAATAGGAAGGAAGGAAGGAAGGGGAAAGGAAGGGACAGGAAGGGATGGGAAAGGAAGGGAAAGGGGAAGGGGAAGGAAAGGAAAGGAAATGAAATAAGAAGGGAAAGAAGGAAGTGAAGGAAAGGGAGGAAGAGGGAGGAAGAAACTGTAACATATAATTAAATGGAATGGAAATGGGAAGAAACAGATGAAATGGAATGAAATGGAGAGAGTCCACCCCTTTCAACCCCCCCCCTCAAAAAAGCCTTTCCATATAAACTAGAAAATTATTTGCGACCTTATCACTGCAATTGTTTAAGGAGAAAATACCATAAGGATGCTTTAGTATTTAGTGGCACAGGATTAGAGATAAGAATATATATTAATATATTTTGATTAACCTTTACTTAAATTTCTTTGTCAAAGCAATATTTATGAAGGAAGAAAAACACATTCCATAATTTTTTGCTATACATTTTATAACTCTGACAATGTGTCCATTTTTTTTTTTTATTTTAAGTAGTTAATTGCCAGGTTGAGTTGAAGACGGAAACAGGAGAGTTCACTGCTTACTTCATGGGTCCAGAACCAGATCTTAAAACCCACACTGGAAGATCTCTACAGCATCTCCTATCCCTCACAGGATGCAAGTAGCAGTTGTATAAGGTTTACTTCTCAGGTCCACCAAGGACCTTTACAATTACAGAAAAGCATTCACTCAATGAACATGTGTATACTTCTAGGGAAATTAAGAGTAATTCCTGTGACAGAGCCTGCTGGTTGACCCTAATGTCCAGCCTCTCTTTCTTCCTTTTAATATTCCCTCTCCACAAGAAGGTTTAGCATCAATCAGCAAATACATTTTCCAGACTCCTTTGCAGCTAAAAATGGTGACATTCCCACCAATGGAACATAAACAGGAGTGATGTGTGCAGCTTTTACACCACTGTCTTCAGTGGGAATCATCTGCCCTTCACTTCTCTCTTTTCCTCTTCCCAAAGACTAGAACATAAATGTGGTCATAGAACGCCAGGATCAAAAACGTAGACATGACAACACCCTTGTTGACAGTGGGGCAATGTGACTAAGGTAACTGGATTCCTGGCTGACCTTGTGAGGCAGAATCATCTTTCTATCTTGGACTACTCCCTCCCTCTGGAACATTAAGCAACAGAGAATAAAACTTATCTCTTGTTTGGGTCTCTGTAGTTTGGGGTCTCCTTGTTAAAGCAGCATGATATTTTCTCCCATGGTTGGGGATCCTTGCCTTTACACACCAAACTTGGTATATTTTGTGGAACAAAAAAATATGTAGGCAGAGTTATGAGTAAGAGGCATAAGAATGTGATAATACTGGGGCTGGGGTTCCTGGATGGTTCAGGTGGTTAAGTGTCCAACTCTTGATTTTGGCTCAGGTCATGATCTCAGGGTCATGAGATCAAGCCCCACATTGGGCTCCACACCAGACATGGAGCCTGCTCAAGATTCTCTCTCCCTCTCCTTCTGCCCCTCCCCCTACCTCTCTTTAAAAAAAAAAAAAATGTGATAATACTGAAGGTGAACTATGGAAATTCCCAGCCAGAGGCAAAGAAATTACAGAAAAGGAAGAGAAAAGGAAGTATGACAGAAGCTGAGAGCATGGCTGAAGGAGAGACGAGTGAAAGGAGAGTCTGCCTACCATTGAGCCTCTGGATTTAAATCAAAAGGAATTTGAAAACCTCCCAGCCAAGAGCATTTCACTTTCCTGACATGATTTAAAGTCACTGTATTGTTGGCAATGGTGAGTTCGATAATTATACAGCCAAATGTGTTAATGAAGTAAAGTGGTATCCCGAAAAAGCAAATGCCCTGTACTGTACAAATATTGAAAGTAACATTGAGTTCATCTTTTCAGAAAGCAGATCTTCCTCTAACTTTTCAACTATACAGCAGTAATTAAGAATCAGATACCTATTTATCTTATTTCCCATTTATCCCTATGTAGTCTTCATAACATAGTTAAGGAAATGAGCCGTTTCAGGATTCCTTGGTCTTTTTTAAACAAAAATAATTTAATCACTTTTAGAATAAAATGCTGCCATCTAAAACTGAAATGTGTGTCATGAGGACACCACTCAAGTCTAACATGCAAATGTGGCATTTCACTGGCTCTGCTCAACCACTGAAATACAACCCTGAACTCCCACATCTCCTTTGCAAGAAAATACTGCTGACATTACTCCCCATCATCTATATTACCTATTTCTAGCAATAATCCCCTATCAGCATGTACAATAATAAGGAGTTAGAGTGATTCACACTGGGCTCAGCTGAGCCATTTTACAACTCCCACCTGGGCTCACTCATACATCCGAAGGTTGGCGAGGGGTCAGCAGATCCAAGACTGGGCTTGACTATAGCAACTAGTCTCTACTCCACTTACCTATCACCCCATTCCCAGTACTAAGGGGCAAGCTCAATCATGCAGGCTTTTCATGCCTACTAGTCCATTGGCAAAAATGTGTTTGAACCCAAAGTAAGGAGAAGGGAAATGGACTCTGCTTCTGTAACTGCATAAACTGTGAAGTCTCAGGACAATGGGCATGGGTATGTGGACAAGTGAAGAATTAGGGCCATTAAAGTATCCTACCAAAACCCATTGTATGGGTACTAAAAGGGAAAACTTTTTCATACTCTATACTTCCGACATTAAACTAGGGACAGGGGGCAGGGTCCCATCCCAAGCAATTCTCCAATACCAGCTGTGTATCCTACAGTTCACTTCAATTCCAACACAACCTGGAAATAGTGTCAGACCTCACAAGGTAAGGGCTCATTCCCACAAGACTGCCCCCTCTCTTCAGATCAGCTGAGAATCCGGGTTGTCACCTGGGCTTACCACCTACTGGCTATAAATCGAAGGTTCTCATGAACCCGTCATCAGGATCAGTAATTTGCTAGAGCAACTCACAGAATTTAGGAAAACAGCTTGCTTACTAGATTACCAATTTATTATAAAGGATGCAAGTCAGGAACAGCTGATAGAAAAGATGGTATAGGACAAAATATGGGGGACATGACAGAATTCCATGCCCTGTCCAGGAGTACCACCCTCCCAGCACCAACATAAAAGCTCTTTGAATCTCACTCTTCAGGGATTTTTATGGAGGCCTAATTGTATAGTCATGATTGATTAAATCATTGGCTATTAAGGATTAATTTAATCTCCAGCCCCACTCCACTCCCTAGAGGTCAAGGGATGGGGTTGAAAGTTCCAACCCTCTAATATCATATGATTGGTTCCCCTAACAATGAGCCCCCATCCTTAAGGGCTTTCCAAAAATCACCTCACTAATATAAACTCAGCTGTAGCTGAAAGGGGCTTGTTATTCATTTAAAAAAAAAAAAAGATACCTTCTTTGCTCTTATCACTTAGGAAATTCCACGGGTTTTAGAATCTCTGTGCCAGGAACCAAGAAGAAAACCAAATGTATATTCTTATTATTAATCACAGTGTCACAGGTACACACACACAGAGACTCATACATATATACACACTTTTATTCTGCTTTGTCTCCTGCTCCTGTTTATCACCTCTCCTTGAGATGTCCTTCCTAAATATCTCCTGATTCAAATATAGTTTGTAGCTACACTGGTAAAGTAAGAGCAGAGCCTGAGTCAGCCAACATACTCATATTCTGGAAATGTCACTAACCAACTATTTAACCAATGAGAGCTATGGAAATAATCTCAAGTTTCTTTCTAAGTCCTAATTCTCAGTCCTGTTTAGTTTATCTTCACACCACTCCCTTCAACTCCCCACAACCATCAAACATTACCTCCATTCATTTCTTCAGCAAACATCAACTGGGTACCTTTTCTGTATTAAGCCCTTTCCGTAAACCTGGAGTTCAGAGAACTACTAAGCCAAATCCTCATCTTCCAGAAACCAATCCAGAAGATCAAACAGATACTAAAGTAACAATGCAATGACGAGTTGTAGTGTAACTGCTGACAATTAGCCTTTTTTATTGTAATGCAAGTGTCTGACATGAGTTTTTCACTGTCAAGGCATCCATTTCAAAGACATTCATCTCTAATAAATAAGTGGCCAGCTACATAACTAGATAAAGAACCAGGCCACTCCACCCATCAAGTTCCCCTTTTAGAAAGCCCTGAGTGACTTAAACAACTAGCTACTTAAATGACCCGGTGTCTCCCTTCCTGTGCTTTAATTCCCCGCTCTTATGTTTTAAAGTCACCAAAAGGAGCAAAGGCATGAAATCATAGGCTCTCCACCCTTAAGCCCCATAAAGGCAGAACCTCAGGTCTACTCTCTTTCTACCCACTCAAGCCATTCTAGGGTGTAGAAGGAAAAACCTGGTGGGCTAATAGGTTCTGTTTTCTCTCAAGAGTCTAAAGTAAACAGTTAAGCCTCATCATGCATACATATGTCTGATTAAGTGTGCACATGCAGGCACAAAAACTGTAATACAGACTACCCCACTTTCTCTCTTCAGGTACAAGAGTTTCTTGAAATTGCCTGCCTAGCCCTCCTCCTCACTTCTAGAGAGGAAAGTGTCTTGCCCACTGAAAAGGAAAGCTAAGTGGATCCTCCTAATAAAATGCTGAATGGGTGTTGGAAGGGAATAAAGCATAATAAAGCTAATCAATCTGGACCTGATTAATAGGAAGAAATTTTTAGAGGATTAAAGAATGAGTTGGGTGAGTTTATGGAGATGAGAGAAGAGCATAGAAGAGGAAAGGGAATTCTGAGTGTTTAAAAAAAAAAACACAACTGTATTATTAGTTTTTCTATTAATGAATAGTAACTACCACAAACTTGACGACTTAACACAAATTTATTATCTCACAGTTTTCTTGGATCAAGAGTCTGGGCATGACTAAACTGGATGTTGTGGTTCATCATCTCACAAAGCTACCAAAAAAGAGGTTAGCTGTACTATAGTTCTCATTTGGTACATAGGTTTCTTTCCCAAGCTCCCTCACTCATTCAGTGTTGACTGAATTCAATTCCTTGTGGTTGTAGGGCAAAAAAGTCCTCCCTTTCTTGCTAGCTGTCAGTGGCTGCAGATCCTTCTCAGTGTCTAGAAGTTGCCCACAGTTCCTCTCTTTATATCTCACAGTCAGTTCAAAACATGAGTAAATTTGCTTTCTTCCAGACCACCACTTCTACTTCTAAAAGTTCATCTGATTAGGCCAGGTGCGTCAGGACAATTCCTCTTTGATTAACTGAAAGGCAACTGATTAGTAGTATCCTAATCATGGGAATAATAGTCCATCATAATCACAGGTCTCCTTCACATTCAAGGCAAAAAGGGATTACATAAAACAAGAGTGGAAATCTTGGGGGCAATCTTAAAATATTGCCTACTGCACTGTATGTTTGAAATGTTTTAATATGTTTCAGGAATGACAGTAAAGAATGGAATTCCTTTTCCTTAAATTTGCTTGTCAAATTGTGTTTTGTTAACTGCCAGAAAACCCAATGTTTGGTCTTAGGGTTTATAAAAGAGAAAGAGAGAGTTGATGAACACTAGGTCTTGAACCATGGAAAAGACCAAATACCTTGTGATAGTTCTTTGGGTCCCTGAAAGTCCAGTATGATTGTGTAATCATAAGATATGATTATAATATTATATTCACTGAACATATGCTTTCACATAAATACAGTAAACTACAGGGTTAAATATCAATAGCTATATTTAGATAATAACTATACATTATTAGGGGCACCTGGGTGGCTCAGCTGGTTGAGTATCCAACTCTTGATGTCAGCTCACGTCACGATCTCAGGGTTGTGAGTTCATGCCCCATGTTGGGCTCTGTGCTGGGTATGGAGCCTACTTTAAAAAAAAAAAAAGGAAAGAAAAGGAAAGAAAAAAAAGAACTATACATTTTTAGATGTATTTAAATTGTCTATATAGAACAAAAAAGGAAGACTATCTTGTCCTTATGAGAGGAAATATTTTTATATTTCATGTCACTATTTACTATATAACAATGGGTGGTGACTTGGTTTATTTCTGCTTTGAAGATTTCTTCTAATGGTAATTGGAAATTAAACCAAAGACAAATTTTAAAAAGCCATTGTAAACATGGAGGATGTTTAAAGACATATTATTAAATAAACCCTCATAAATTCCATATCAAAAGAAAGGTACTAATGGCCTAATTTTTGTGTATTTGGACATATTTTACTTCATTTAATATTCATAACAGTATTTGAGCATTTGCTTTACTTTCTCCACTTTCACAGTGAAAAAAGCTAACACTCAGGTTAAGTGACTTCACCAAGACTACACAGCTGATGAGGAACATAGGAAGGAAACGTAAAATTTTCAACTCCAAAATCCTTACATTTTTCCACTCTGCCACAATGGTTTCCCAATCATTCATCCTTTTATTCATTCATTCAACAAACATACTGTGTGGTGCTTATTATATTTCAATAATGAACATAAGCTCTAGCCAATACAGTAGTAAAAAAATACATTTAAGCTTTGACTTAATAGAGCTACTAGAATGGTGCATTCAAACACCTAGTGTAAATTTTTCCTCCTCCCCATCCATTGTAAATAAAGATAATTCCCTCATCTGTGAGTCCAGAACATGTTATACTTAGTGCTTCAAAAGTACACAGCATTGTACCATGGCTTACTGGATCCTAGACAATAGGCCATGCAAGGCACCTTCCAGGCTCCCTTCCTAGGACGCCTGCCAAGCTAATGGGGCACGCATCTGTCACAAATCAGAGGATACAGAAGAAAGGAAGGGAAGGAACACATAACCTCAGTTGATTGTCACTTTAAAGGAGCAAAGGAAGGCCGAACCATACTAAATCATTGAGACTGCTAAACAGGAAACTCAAATAATGCACAACAGAAACACACAAGTTTAAAAACACATTAACTGCTGGAAAGAAACTGAGTTGCTGAGGGTTGCCATCATGTCCTTTCTTACAGCAATAACTTTCGTTTCATCAGAATGGCACCCTCAATAAATACTCTTTTAACACATTATTTTGCTGGCTTATTGTCACTGGAGTTTAACATTTTTCTCTGTAGCTCAAGAGCTTCTCCCGAGGGAAGATATGAAAGCAGTGGGTTGCCTGTGAAATCCTGGGTAATGTTAATCTAAATCCCCCTACATTCTCTTGTTCCTCTGACTCTGAATTATATCAGCTTTGAAGATTCGGTGTGATGCCATATTCATACAGTTATCAGTTACTAAAATCTCTGTCACCCAAAATGAATAACACAATATGGTGTAACAAAACATAACATCACATAGCATAATATAGAATTTCAGTAAGAAAAAATATGCTCACAGAAAATGTCATTTTTTTTCTAAAACTAAGAGAGATTTATGGTGATTTGTCCTTAGGGAAAAGACTGACTTGTGGATGATTGGATCTGGTATTAAAATAAGAAGTTAATAACAACTGGGTATATATTTCTCCACATACAAGCTCTGGGGCTTTGGCAAATCACTTAACTTTTTACCGATTCAGTTCTCTTACCTATGGAAGGGAGCAAACAATAGAATCTGCCTCATACAGCTACTACAGGAGTAAAATGAACCATACATACAAAGTACGTAGTTCAGTACCTGATAGAAGTAACCTCTCAATAAATGTTAGCTATTTTCATGTTATGTATGCCTGTTAAGCATACATTCCTTTGTCTGTAGCAACCAGACCCTTAAGAAAGACTGTGATACAAAATTACAAAAAAGTCCTCCCAAGTTCCCTTCCAAAGAACAATAATATTTCTAGCCGCTGGAGAAATATGTTGCAAATAATCCTGCTCAAGTCTTTTATTAGATTCTTGCTTGACTAATGGGGCCACTTCTGAATTTGGCATTTAGAATACTCACTAAATTTATCCTCTGCAGAACTCAGCAACATTCCATTCTCCATGGCTACATATTTTCAGCATCTATTATCTATAGTTTTTCTTTCTCTGTCTTCATACAGGAGTTCTCACTGGTTATGGCCACTAGTTGGGCCCTCTCTTTATTTTTCAACATTTACTTCTTCAGCAAAATATTCTTATTTTGCTTGTAAAATTATTCTTCCTAAATGCAGAGTTCTGATGACTGTTACCATTCTTCTTGCCCTAACCCAAGTCAGCTACCCAGCCTGACCACCTGCCTGTCATTTCACTCTGCCCATTGTTCCAAGAAAATCACTCTTTTCTGCACTCTACAGATTTAGAGCCTAAGTGTTTGATAAACAAGGCATAAGGAAAACATTTAGAAGGCAGAAAAAAAAAAAATAACAGCTTCTGTTAAATGAATTAATGTCACAAATTTTAGGTAAACTTATTTTCTTAGAGATTATTCCAGGTGCAGACCAGAAGTAGAATTCTGAGAAATATTTATTAATCTCCAACTTTATGCCAAGCACCAATTGACTGCTGAGGACATAGCTGTAAACAAGAAAAATGTGGCCTCTGCCCTCACAGAGCATAGACTCCAAGGGACAAGCAGGAAAGACAAATGCTCAACAAAGTATGAAGGTAAAGGTGAGGTTATCAGAGTGAGGCCAGAGTTACATATGCAATAAATATTATGCTCCTGTGTCCAGCCTCCCCCCAAAAAATTCACATTGAGGCCCAAACCCCCAATAAGATGGTATTAGGAACTTGGGCCGTTGGGAGGTGATTAGGTTTAGATGACATCATGAGAGTAGAGCCCCCATGATGGGATTAGCATCCTTATAAGAAGAGTAGAGACCAGACTTCATATCCTCAAATATGAGGATACAGTAAGAAGGCAGTTGTCTGCAAGCTGAAGAGGGCCCTCACCAAGCCAAACCTGGCAGCATCTTGATCCTGGACTTCTTAGCCTCCAGAACTATAAGAGATAAATATCTGTTGTTTTAAGCCACCCACCTGGGGCATTTTTGTAACAGCCACCCCAGCTGACTAAAACAACTCCCCTCCACAGAGCTATTCAAACTGTGGTCACCCATGGACTAGTGCCCATTTGCAAACTGTGTTAGTGGCCACCTACAAATCATAAACTTATAAATTTTGATAAGGTTATTATATGTCTGCTAAATTTTAAGATTAAAAAGTAGATACTGTTCTCAAATTCTTTTTTTTTTTAAGATTTTATTTATTTGACAGAGAGATACACAGCAAGAGAGGGAACACAAGTGTGGGAGAGGGAGAAGCAGGCTTTCCAATGGGCAGGGAGCCCATTGCAAGCTCGATCCCAGCACCCTGGGATCATGACCTGAGCCGAAGGTGGATGCTTAACCAACTGAGCCACCCAGGTGAACCTCACATTCATTTTTAAATGTAGTATCTTTTCATTGCATTTTATATTATTGGTCTGTGATGCGTTGTAAATAGAAATACCAGCTCTTCACCACAGATGGCTTAAGAAACCATACCCAGCACGCTATATTTTCAATTCTCCCCTTGCATCTAGGTGGGGCCTTCAAACAAGTCTTCCCCATAACTGCGTGAGGAAAAGGGATATGTGCTACCTCTGGGCGACATGGGATAAGGTAGTATGCCTTCTCCACACTCTCTCTACTTCCTTTCACCATCTGCTGGGTGCAGATGATACCAAAGTCCTGGACAGCAAAGTCATAAAGTGGGAGGAGTCTAGTTCCTAAAGCATCATGGGTAGGAAGGCTGCCCACTGGCCCAAAACATCTGTATCAGGTAAGTATTATGGATTGAATTATGTTGAGGTCATAAATCCCAGCACCTCAGAATGTGTCGTTATTTGGAAATGGGTCTTTACAAAAGTAATCAATTAAAAATGAGGTCATTAGACAGAGCCCTAATCCAATATGACTGGTGTCTTTCTAAAACAGACACAGAGGCAGATGCAGAGAAGTCAATGTGAAGACATACAGGGGAGTGAAATGGACATGTAACCACAGCGATGCAACTACAAGTCAAGGAGCACCAAGAATTACTGGCAAATACCAGATGCTGAAAAGCATGAAGAAGGATTCTTCCATACAGCCAGCAGAGAGATCACTGACACCGTGATTTCAGGTTTCTAGCCTCTAGAACTTGGAGACAATAACTGTCTGTTGTTTTAAGTCACCCAGCTTTTGGTCCTTTGCTACATCACCCCTAGGAAACTATATAGTAAGAAATAAAATCTGAGTAAAACCACTGAAATTTGGAAGTTGAATTAGTTAACATCATCCCAACAAATGCAAAGAATATACTGTAAGCAAGTCCACTGCAGACTACAAGGTCAAGGGATATCATATCTGTCGTAGAGGTAGTTAACAAAGATCTAAAAAATGAGTAGGAATCAGCTAGCACAAACAAGGAGAGATTGCTCTGACAGGAAAAAGGGTTGATCACAGCAGAGAAGCTTTTCAGGAACAGCATGTAAGACAGCCCTGAAACAGGAAAGAATATGGTGGATCCAGGAACTAAGAAAAGTCCAGTGTATCTAGAGCATGAACATGAAAACAGACAGAGGTAGGTAAGTAGGTAGGTAGGCAGGTGGGTGGGCAGGTAGGTAGACAGAAGTCAGAGGTTCTGACAGCTACAGAGATGTTTGTCAGTAGCATCAGGAAGGACAACAGGGTCAAGAGACAGTCATAAAAAAGGGAAATTGTTTATCAGCATGCTCTACAATGAACATGTCAATGTGCCTCACAGGAACAACAAGGAATATATGAAGAGAGACCTCCTGGCATCCTACCCCTCCAATGCTCCTCAATTGCCTGGAGTATAATTCTTATACTGGTCAGCCCCAAAATTATAGTTCGATGTTTGTCTGTTTGTTAAAATTATGATGTAAACTGCTACAGAGAATCTTATTTATACAAAAATAATTCTGTTTTCCCTTTCATTTTTTTTTAATTTAATTTTTTTTCAGTGTTCCAATAGTCATTGTTTATGCACCACACGAACATTCTCTTATGCAAAGATAAACTGTCTTCCCTTTCAAATATAAAAAAAGGGGGGGATTGTTTATTGGTTCTGATCCATTCACACACACAAAAGGAAGTCAGGAATGATTTACCCTCCCCCAGTGCTCAAGTATGGAGAGAGCTAGAGCTGAGCACCCAGTGCTTTGAAAAAACATTGAAGAAAAGCAACAAAACTGTGGTTAGAAATTATCTTAGTCCACTCAGGCTGCTATAACAAAGTACCCAGATACTGAGTGTCTTATAAGTAACAGATTCATTTATCATAGTTCTGGAGGTTGGGAAGTCCATAAACATGGCACTGGTAGATTCTGTGTCTGGTGAGGGCCTACTCCCTCATAGATGGCCATCTTTGCACTGTTAACCTTATAGATGGCCATCTATGAGGGAGTAGGCCCTCTTCGCACTGTTACCCTCATATGGCAAAAAGTCAAGGGATCTCTCTGGGCCTCTTTTACAAGTGCATTAAGGCCACACTGCAAAGTATGTGAATAAAGGAATATCGTTAACTGTGGTCATTAGGGAGTCATCCTAAAACAAGCATCCAGGACGTGCTAAGGGACTAAATGTGAATTATGAGAAAAGGGAAGAGTCAAGAATGACTCCAAGTACTTTTGCCCTACATAGCTGGAAGAACAGACTCCTAAGATATAGAAGGCAACGGGTAAAATTAACAATTCCATTTTGTATTTGATACCTTGCAAGACTATTAGATATCTAGGTGGAGACATTAACTGGACTTACAAGTCAGGGGGAGTTAGGCTGTCTTAGTCCATTTAGGCTGCTATAACAAAGTGCCATAGACCAGATGGCTTACATACAACAGAAATTTATTTCTCATAATTATGGAGGCTGGAAGTCCAAAATCAAGGTGCCAGCACGGTCAGGTTCTGGTGAGAGCCCTCTCCCTGGTTTGCAAACTTTTCATTATATCTTCACCTGGCAGAAGGAAAGAGAGCTCTCTGAGGTCCCCTGAATAAAGGCATTAATCCCACTTATGACAGTTCTAACCTCATGACCTAATCACCTCCCAGAGGCCTCAACTTCTAATACAATAATCCTGGACATTAGAATTTCAAAATACAGATTTGGGGGAGGACACAAACATTCAGACCATAGTAGACCTTCACATCAAATGATTAAGAAAGCAAAGACTGAGAAATCTCCAAATTGGTCTTAACCCAATACACTGGGTTTAATCAGGGTTCTTCACAGAAACAGAACCAATAGGGTGTGTGTATATAAAGATTTATTACAGGAACTGGTTCCCATGGTTAACACAATCTGCTATCTACAAGCTAGAGAACTAGGAAAGCCAGTGGTATAATTCAGTCCAAATCCGAAGAGAATCTAGTGTAAATCCTGGGGTCCCAAGGACCAAGAACCAGGAGTTCTGTTGTCTGAGGGCAGAATATGGACAACCCACCTCAAGTTCACCCTTCCTCCACCTTGGTGTTCTATTTGGGCCCCCAACAGGTTGGATGATACCCACCAACATTTGTGAGGGTGAATCTTCTTCACTGTCTTCTGAATCAAATGTTAATCACTCTCACAGACATACTCAGAAATACTGTTTCACCAGCTATCAAAGCATCACCTAACCTAGTTAAACTGACACATAACATTAGCCATCTCATACAATGAAGCAGCTTTTCTATGACCAATTGGTGAGGGATAGAGATAACAGAGACTAAAGGAAGATAAAATCCTAGTCAGCCTAGAACAGGGACAATTCCTTTGAGAGTGCAAGAGGGCTAAGAAAACTAGTGCACTAGTTCTTAGAAGTGATAGGAAATTCATATCTAGTTATGATTTATAATGAACTAAAATATAATTATGGTTGTTTTATAGCTACAAAATAAGCTGTACATAGTTCTCATTTGCTAGTGTGGATTCACTAGTAACCTTCTAATTAGCTTCATACAGTTTCTAGTTATAGGATCTCCTCAGATCATGTTAATTAAAACAACAGGAGTAACATAATAATATCCAAATGATGTTAACTCCATTAACAATTCTGAAGTCCAGAGTAGGTAAAATAGACAACTAATTCTTCCCAACCCACTTATAAAAATGCCCTAAAATATATTCCTCTCTGGATGAGCTACATGGTATGACAGGTCTTAATGTTCATCCTTAGCACATCATCTACTTGGTACTTTTTTATGGCTTCATTTACATGTCTCTCTGCTTTCCCCCCTCACACAAATGAGTTAAGTTTTCAAAATCAATATCTCAAAGGCCAACCCCGAAATTAGTCATTATTTTCATGCATAGAGAACAAAGTTTCCTTTCCCCTTGACTGTTGGCATAACACTTTCCCCCACACTCCCACCTCAAAATGCACATGCCAAAAATGTTGATCTCACAAATGAGAGACATTTGCTATAATAAGTGAAACAAACAGAAGAGGTTATTGTGTTTTGAAATTTGGGAATCTGGAACTTTTAAATTCTGCCTCAGAAAATCAGCCAAGGCTGAAGCAAGCTGTGCGTTTGAATTTCTTGGATGGGGACCACCTGTTCTTGGTGAACTCCAACTGATGAATCTGTTCCCATGAAACTTCTTTTACTGTGCCTTTGTCATGTACACACACCCTGGGCATGTCACAGACGTCTGTGGAGTGCAGGAAGGAAGGCAGAGAGAGGGTTGGGTAGGAAGGGAGGACAGAAAGAAGGGAAGACACACAGGCAAGGAGGAGGAGGGAAAGGAAAAGAAGAGAAACCACGTGTAAGGAAAAGAGTGCCTGCTGAGCAAGGATACTCAATCTCCTGTCTCTGCCTTATAGCAGGTCGAGGTCACTTTGAAGCACAAGGCCTGGGCTGCAGAGAAGGCAGTCAACAAAAGGGCAAACCTCTTCTTTCCTTTTAATGTCACACTCCAAATGCCAAACAACACAGTGATCTCTGAATTTCACTTGGATATGGGCACTAGGAACTAAAAGCAGCTTCTGGTTCTTGGGAGAGAGAAATAAACTCACCCACATTCTAGAGCCTTTGCTTCAGCTTTTCCTCTGCTTGGATGTTGTTTCCCCAATTCCTCACCCCGCCTGCCTCCTCCTTGCCATTTAGGATTTAGATCAAAGTTAATCTCCTGATGAGAAGTTCCATGACCATCCACTAGTAAAATAAGTAGATATTCGATTCTATTTGATCCTCTATTTGATTCCAATACTTATCACACTAGCTAATATTTTTATCATCCGTCTGCTGCTGCTAGAATGTAAGCCTCGTGAGAACAGGGATTTTGTTCCTGTGGTCTTGTTTTCTGCTGAATCCCTAGCGCCTGAAAGAATGCTGAAAACAAAGAAGGTTTTTAATGAATGATTGCTTAACTAATAAATTTATGTTTCTTTTTCTTTTAGAAAGGATGGTGAGGGATGTCTGAATGGCTCAGTAAGTTTAGTGTCTGCCTCGGGCTCACATCATGATCCCAGAGTCCTGGATTGAACCCCCATCAGGGCTCCTTGCTCAGCAGGGAGCCTGCTTCCCCCTTTGCCTGCCATTCCCCTTGGAGCAGGACTTTAAAGTCATGGGACTTTATTGATTCTTCAAATAAGAATGTGTGTACATGAGTACACTTTCACAAAAAAAAAAGTACAGTCAACAATTTTAGGCCTTTGAAATATAGTTTTGATAATTCTGGCAGGTTTTTCAGACTAATTCAATCAACAGAAGAATTTCAGCACATACAGACAAAAAAAAAAAACGTTTACCAAATAGATAAATAAATAAATGCCCATTGGCATTTATATGTATTACAAACTTAGAGCTAAAAATTCTCAGAAATTCATGAATTATACAAATTTTATGCAACTGTTTTTCTCTATCATTCAATAGTTTCCATAGCAACTTTGGCATTAGACAGTGTATATGCTACCTTGAAGACACAAAGCATCATTTTCTCTAATCTATTTAAAGTGAAGTACTATGTTATTTCTCAGCATTATGTACTGTCTGTTTAGGGAAAAAAATATATACTGTGTCCTACACGATGCTGTTTTGTGTTAGTTTCCTGTTGCTCAGCTTGAAAAGAGTTTTCAATTCTCTCCTCTTTAAAAATATTCAGGTTGTTAAAATGAAATAGGACAAGATAATGATAAAGTTAAGATATTTTCTTATCTGGTGGACTGGAAATTAGTAAGAGTGGAAGAAGTAATAAAGCCTATGAGAAGCAAATTTAAAAACTGTACTCTCAAGATTGCAATGGAGTGAAAATGAGGATATGCATTTGCAAGAACAAAAGCCAAGCCATTCCATTCCAAGTTGGTTTCCGTGGACCAAGTAATATTCTGTCTACTGATCTGGGTGCTGGCTAAACAGGTATGGTCAGTTTATGAAATTCTTAGAGTAGTACACTTAGGGATGTGTTCTTTTCTGGATATGTATTGTACTTACATGAAAATGGTTTTAAAAGTCAGCCCATAACAAATGCCATTATATTGTATCCAAGCGACTGTACAATCTTCTTTAAAAAACCTGATTAAGTACACAGTTTAGGCTTTATGAGTCACTATCTCTGTCTTTTTGGGTTTTTTTGTTTGTATGGTTGGTTGGTTTTGTACAACCCTTTAAAAGCGAAAAACCATTCTTAATTTGAGGGCCACACAAAAACAGGTGGTGGATGGCAAATTAAGTCAAGAGAACTTAGGATCAATCACCAAGGAAGTGAATGCAGAGAAAGAGGAGAAGACACGGACTAAGACCTGGAGTTTCCAACATTAATCTAAACCTATTAAAGCTATTAACATGATGAATTATGTTACCAGATTTCGTACTAAGCCTTTTTTATTTCTGATTAAATACAAATATTTGTATCATTCTTCAATGTACTACTGAATTTTCTTTGCTAATCCCTTACTTGGGATTTTTTTCATCGTTGTAAAACGAGACAGTTTTATTATATTTTTTATAAAATTTTTCTTAAATGTTTCTTTGTTACCAATGTTATACTTGTACCACAAGAATTGATTTGGAAGTTTTCTTCTCTGTGCTCCAGAATAAAGTAACAATGGAAAACTTTAAAGTTTTCATGAAAGTTTCCAATAAATCTAAGCCAAGTGCTTTGTTTTTGTGGAAGAAAGGTAAGTAAATCTTTTTGACAGCAGCAAATAATTGACATAGCGTTTCCTCTTCACTAGACCTGTTATTACATATATTAAACTCATTTAATCTTCACAAAACCTAATGAGGTAAGTGTTTATATTATCATTATTATCATGATTCTAACATTGTTATCTCCATTTCACATCTAAGGAAACTGGCACAGAGAGGTTAAGTCAGGAGGCAGAAAACACACTGTATATTTCAACAGATGCAATTTAATATAAGGCATGGATTACACAGGTTTTAAAGGGTTGAAGTAGTTAGAAGGGAACAGAGGCACAAGAGATAAGTGAAACAAGCTAGTACTCTTCTTAGGGACAGAGCAACAAAGGGGAGGACAAAGGAGTTAAAAGAACCTAGGAACTAGGAGGAGGGCCTCAGCCAATGGAGGCTGAGACCTCAAGAGAACAGTGAAGATCCCATTAGAAGATCCCATTCTGGAGATCCCATTAGAAGCAGAAGGGTGGCACCAACCACCCCTGCTGGGTGACAAACAGAAACAGCAACAGACTAGAAGAAACCCCAGTCATAGACCCCTAACTTCCCCTTCCTCAGTGCTCCCACCAGCAGAAGGTAGTAGGCAAAGAAAGCCATGGAACAGTTCCTCAAGCCCGTGGTATCAGAGAACAACATTTATAAGGATCAAAGGCAATGAATGGGAGAGCCGGGACTTCTCTATTTCTCTATTTTTTTCCTATGGAAATTGGTCTGTTGGGATTTTCTTTCTCTTCTGGGTCAGTCTTGTCATATTTGACATATGTTATGTGCTACAGCATATTTTCTTAGCAAATTGTTTCATTCTAGTTTTAAATTTTCATAGACTATGTTCCACAAAATAACTTTCTATGATATTTTAGTTTCCCTTTTTGCTTTGTTTTTCCTTCTTGTCATTTCTCTCATAAATATGTACTTTCTTCCCTTTTTTCCTTAATTTTTTTAAATCACCAATTTTTTACTTTATTTTTTAATCATATTTCTAACTCCTTCTATTCTGCTTTTATCTTCATTAATCCTTTCCTTGGACTTTCCTTTAGTTTACTTTGTTGTTCTTTTTCTCTCTCTTGAGTCATATTTTTGTTGTTTCTTTTTACTGCTGTAAATATTTAAGGCTATACCTTTTCTTTTGAGCGTGATTTATCCCTAGGACTCACATATGCAGTATTTTCACTAAACTTTGTCAAGATATTCTGCATATTCTGCTCACCTTTCCTTTTTCTTCAAATCCTTTAATACAGCTTTAAAAAACATTTTTTCAAGGAGAAAAGCTTTTGCATTAATGCTTTTGCCATTAATTTTTAGTTTTACCACATTGTAATAATGTCTCATTTCTTCCTTCATTTTGGAGTTATGACCTAATATAGAAACAATTTTATGGCAGTTTCCAAAAGATTTCAAAAGAATATGTTCTCCATTATCGCCATATCAGAGTTTGATATCTATCACACCAGAACTACTTTACTGATCATATTGTATAGGTTTTCTCCACACTTAGTTTTGTCCTCTTGATCTTAAACTAGAGAGATGAATGAAAGCTTTCCACTACTACTGGGTTTATGTCTACTTTTTATTAACTGCTTCTATTTTCTCCTTCAAAAGGTTATTGCATAATTTCTTGGAAAGATAATGACAACTGCATCTTCATTGTGAATTTTATCCTTCAACATTATTTAACTATTTTAGTTTCATGCTAACTGAATTTTTTTACCTCATCTAATGACTTTGGAACTAAACATTTTGATATCCTATATTTTAGACTGCAAACCGCACTTGCTTCTGTTTTTTCATTTTGTTTTCATTTTTCATATAAATTTATCCATACCTTTATTTTTAACATTTCTGAATTACTTTATAAGTGTGTCTTTCAGATTGAACACAAAATAGGGCTTTAATGATCCAATCTGAAGATCTTTTTTCTTTTAATAGGTAAGTTAAGCTCATTTACAATTACTGATATGCAACAATTGTGGTTTTAGTTGTTGTGTTATATGTAGAAGAATGGATGAATAAAGTTCTAAGTGGTCTCTTTTATTTTCTTTTTATACTTCTGATGTTTAGGAAGGTTTGTATTTTGTTCCAACAGTTAGCTTTAGTCAGTGTTGGGAGTCTCCAATAGCAACCCCAGGTTCAATGATTCACTAGGCAAACTTAGAGAACACAGTAGATAGTTGTTCTTATACTATGAAAATAGGCAAAGGTCTGGAGAATACCAGGCACAAGCTTACAAGAGTCTTCTCCCAGGGAAGTCACACAGGATGGGTATAATTTCTCCACAAGTTGTGATGTCACATGTGAAATACTGTCTACCAGGAAAGCACGCTAAAGACTCAGTGCCCAAGATTTTTAGTGGGAGCTAGTCATACAGACACCCTCTGACCAGCACCTACCAAAATCCCAGCCTCTCAAAAAGAAAGCAGATGTTTAGCATAAACCATATTTGCATGAACAATTTAAACACAGAAAGCTACTTTTTATCAGTTCTGAATGGTGGGAACACTTGCAAAATTCAAGTTCCCAGGTGCCAGCCGCCAATCAAAATTTCAAGTGGGCCTTTTAAAAGATAGTAGTGTCTCTCAGTCTCAGGAAACAAACTGAGGGTTGCTAGAGTGGAGGGTTTGGGAGGAATGGGGTGGCTGGGTGATGGATACTGGAAAGGTTATGTGCTATGATGAGCACTGTGAATTGTGTGAGACTGATGATTCACAGACCTGTACCCCTGAAACAAATAATACATTATATGTTAATTAGAAAAAAAATAACAAATAAAATTTAATTTAAAAAGAAGATAGTAGTCTCAGGGGTCACCTGGGTGGTGCAGTTGGTTAAGGGTCCAATTCTTGATTTTGGCTCAGGTCATGATCCCAGTGTTGTGCAATCAAACCCCACATCAGACTCAGCACTGGGCATGGAGCCTGCTTAAGATTCTCTCTCTCCCTCTCCCTCTGGACTTAATGTTTGTGTCCCCACAAAATTCATATGTTGAATTCTTAAGCTTCAGTATGGTAATATAAGGAAGGAGGGCTTTGGGGAAGTAATTAGGTCACGAGAGTATGTCTCGTGAATGGGATTAGTGCCTTTGTAAAAGGGACCCCAGAGAGGTGTCTCTGCTCTCCATGATGTAAGGATACAATGAGAAGACTCCCACCTGTGAATGAGGAAGAGAGCCCTCACCAGATCTGCCAGCACCTTGACTTGGACTTCCTAGACTCCAGAACTATGAGAAATAAATTGTTTTAGCCACTCAGTCTGGGATAATTTCTTTTTTTTTTTAAGATTTTATTTATTTATTTGATAGACGGATATCACAAGTAGGCAGAGAAGCAGGCAGAGAGAGAGGAGCAAGCAGGCTCCCTGCTGAGCAGAGAGCCTGATGAGGGGCTCAATCCCAGGACCCTGGCATCATGACCTGAGCTGAAGGCAGAGGCTTTAACCCACTGAGCCACCCAGGGGCCCCGGGATAATTTCTTAAAGCAGCCCAAACTAAGATGCCTTTTCAAACTTTTTTTTTCAGGGAAGCATTCATAATATATATTTTTATATAATTGTTGGATTACATTTTCTTGGGGTTTTCTCTTTGTAAGCTCCAATTATGCTTACATTGCATTTCCTTTGTCTTTATTCTATCTCCATCTTTTCTCATTCATCACTATATCTCTTTATGTTTCATCTGCTTGTTTTTCTCATTTCTATATTCTACGTCCCATCCTAAGATGTCTGTTCCCTGTTGCGGTCCTTATAATTTAGTCTTCCTTTCCAAATCATTGTTTTTTTCCTTCTCCTTCCCACTATCTACCAATTCCTGCTTCAAATCCTCCAACATTCTTGCTGACACCTTCTGTTGACTGCTCAGCTCTTTCCTGATTTCTTATATTTCTGCTTCATGGTATTAATGCAAAGCTATAATTGCTGCAGTCATTTTTTTTTTTCAGATTGCAATGTTAGATGGTAATTTTCATTTACTTCATGCAACATTTTCTTATGAATTCTCTTTCTATATAAGGGAGTTTAGGCATCCTGTTGCATGTTTTTCCTTATAATATTTTTGTCTAGATGCGGTCTTCAATCCATTTTTGTCATTCATATTTAAATAAGCTGGGGGGCACCTGGGTGGCTCAGTGGGTTAAAGCCTCTGCCTTCGGCTCAGGTCGTGATCCCAGGGTTCTGGGATCGAGCCCTGCATCGGGCTCTCTGCTCAGCAGGGAGCCTGCTTCCCTTCCTCTCTCTGCCTGCTTCTCTGTCTACTTGTGATCTCTCTCTCTCTCTGTCAAATAAATAAATTTAAATAAGCTGTATTTTCCTAGACCAGCTATTAGAAAGAGTCAGCGGCCAGTTTTCTACATTTCTTTGTTCAAAAGCTCCCTCTCGTATTGCTAAAGTAGTAGACTATTTACAGTACAACCCACACATGCTTTGTCTGTTAGTCCTAACCAGGTTCAGAAGAGAAGCTACTCCTACCTCCGATTTCCCTCAGTTCCTTTACTTGCTTCTGACACCAAGAGGGTATACCTCCTACCTTCCCAATGTTCACTACCCTTTGGGACATGGAGTTTTCTAAGACAATTCAGTCACCTCTTCATTTCCCCAGATGCTTTCTACAACTTCTTTATCCACCTTCCTTAGCAATTGCACCTGTTCTACCCCAGTCCAGCATACAGCACTTCTCATTCAGAGAGTTCTGCTCCTTCTGGGAGTGAACATTTGTTTCTTACTTCTAAGATGTGCAACTACTGGGCCCTTTCCATGTTCCCTCATTCTTCATCCTCTCTTTACCCCTCAAAGCCTCATCATCCCATGAAGTTAATGCTGACCTCATTTGCTTGGGCCACAGTTACATGTAACATAGAGTTTGTGAGTACTCTGCTTTCTAACTTTGCTGAGAAACTAATTTGAGGGTTTTTTTTTTCTATTCTCCTTATATATGATTTCCAAGACAAGTGCAGAGATTTACAACTAAGCTGCCCCATGCTCCTGTCATATCCACTCCAATGATTAATTTATTTCTGCTGAAATTGTAGGTGCAGGAAGAATTGCCAATCCTACTGACAACAAAACTACTGGTCAAAAAGGAAGTCTATGCTCTGTATTTATGCTTGTAAAATTTCCAGAGTATTTTAATGATATCTCAGGGATGCCATCTACATCTAATGTATTTCTAATGCCCTCTGATATGAAGTGTTGACTCTGTAAATATTTTTTATCTGAGCAATGTATAGTGAAATCATAATATCATCTTTCATAAGGATAATGCATGTACTAAAAGCCTAGCTAATAGTGCAATTCCCCATTTAATTATCTCCTCTGGCATAATATAACCACCTACTTACAATCATTATACTCATCATAATTAAGTGATAGAGACACTCTGTCTCTGAATATGTGAATAGCACAATTTGAACAAAGGACAGAATCAGAGTACAACTTGGAATGGCTTTCTCATTATTTACCAAAGCATTTTGCTGTTACAAAAAATGATCTACTTTATATAGATTTTTTTCATGCAGTAGCAAAGGCAAATTCCAAGGAAAGCATTTCAGATGTCTACAAGTGATTAAAAGTTTTGCAAGGAGGTGTTACAAATCTGGGTTTGAACCCAGTGTCTTTGCTATTTACCTGTATGACTTTTCAAAGCTTCATATTCTTCATATTTATGTAAACCATTTGTCCACCTTACTACCCTGAGGTACACAGTGATGCCAATCTTTTAATATCCAGAGTAGCATATTTCAAGTCCCACCCTGTGAATCTCAGTACATATTCCTTTTAAGTATGCCCTTGATGACAAGTGATGCTTTCTCTGTCCACAGCAACAACCCCATTTACCACTGCCAAATATCATCAGCCCATGCAAAGAAACCTCTTCCCTCATGCTGATTACCCACCTGGTATAGATATTCAACCCCAGCATCCTGGGAAATTCCAACCAAACTCCCAATAATTGCCTCTACTGCTGCCTTTTCTGGCAGTTCCCTTCAGGCTAAGATCAAGAAGGATTTTAGCATCAGTGTTATGTTAAATCCAGAACCAGTCCTCCTTTCTATCATTTGAATCATGGGCTCAGACTTCTCTCTCTACTCAAAAGGCACGCCTTGCTGTTATTATTACCGTCATTATGTTTAGAAACATAGGAGGCATCTCATAAATAACTTTTGGGTATGTGGATGCATGGTTAGAAGAATGGAGAGCAGCTTCCCCCGAGAGTTTGAAAATCAAATGAAGGAATGCATGGCAGCTGTCTAGCACAAAGTACCATGTGACCTAAAATAAGAATAAGTTAGTTCGCTGTCATTTCTGGTGATAATAGCAAATCAAACAAAATCTCTAACACACATTTTAAAACATGACTTAAAAAGCAACAAACATCCACTTCTGAAATAAGAGCTAATCCCTCAGTGTCAGTAATCAGTAATCAAATTTTATTTCAATACCAACATCCTTGAAACCATAGCTTCCAAGCATATACCATACTGCTTAAACAATAAATCCATTGACCTTGCTTCCTGAGTTTCAACTACTGCAAATAAACTTTTCTTGTTCTTTTGCCAAAAGGCTTGTTTTCATAGTACAGCTTAAAAAATAATAATAATAATAATAAAAATATTAAAATAATAATAATAATAATAAAAGTATAAAAAATAATAATAATAATTTGCTTTTACCAGAGCAAAGAAGAAAGCAAAAAGCAGAAATTCTCTGAAAATTTTACTTTTTCTTCTTTTGAAAAGCAGTAAGAGTTCAAATTCTTTTTCATACTAATTTTCACAGCTTTTCAAATAGTTGTGAAATTCATTCATGAATTTTGTTATACTTGAGAATAATTTCTTTAGTAAACCATTTATTTCATATTATTAATTATTATTATATTTGATTCTTGATCATGATTAAATTTTATGACCACTTTATTCCCAGGCTTTCGAATGTAAACAATTTTACTCAGATTTGTCTCATACTCTTCATGGTCTCCAGAGAATCTAAAACTGTGATGACACATTGTAGACATGAAATAAATATTTACGGAATTAATGAAATGTGATGCCATATATATATCATTTCAATAAATAGAACCATAAAACTATTGCTGAATAAGCTCCAAGCCTGTGCTTGTTCTCTCCTGAGTGCAATTTAAGATAATCAATGTTAAATAGAGAGGGTTCTAGAATTGGGAGTTATTATGGGGCATTATAAAAATTGGGGGAATTGGGATTTTAAAAAATTAGAAAATATAATCTTGAATAAAAAGAAAAAAGAGAAGTTAACACATCTGAATTTCCTTCCCATAAGTTCCATGTAAATATCAACTCAGTAAGTCCCTTCATTAACCGTCCATGCTTAGGAAGTTGACAGCAAAAATGACCACATAATCCTGATATTCACGTCAGGTTTTGTCAAGTCTGTTTTGTCAAGTCTGTTGAAGCTATACCACACTCCCAAAGATAGGACATGAGGAATTCCTTGCCAAGGATGCATCTTTCCTCCGAATCACCCACAAGAAGACTAATCTTGAGCCAGAAAACATAGTCTAAAGTCAAGAGGACAGAAAGATTTCTTCCATTCTCTAGAGCTAAAAGCAACTGGACAAAGACTCTGAGGTCCAGAAAGGCTCAAACACTTTGAGTACTGAGTCTCTTGACCAAATAAAAACACACTGAGGGTTGCCTGGGTGGCTCAGTCAGTTAAGCATCTGCATTCTGCTCAAGTCATGATCCCAGGATCCTGGAACTGAGTCAGGCCTCAAGCTCCCTGCTTAGTGGGGAGCCTGCTTCTCCTTCTTCCTTCTCCCTCTGCCTACCTCTCTGCCTACTTGTGACCCCCCCACCCCCGTCAAATAAATCAAATAAGTAAATAAAATCTTCAAACACACACACACACACACACACACACACACTGAGACCAGGTGGCTCTATGAAGTCTTGGGTTTTTAAGGCAACAGAAGCAGAGCCACACAGACAAGGAATGATCTTCTGGGATCACTAAGTCTTCTGGCCTCAAAAGAGCTGGGAGGAGTGAGTTCTGGCTGCATTTGTAAGTAACAAAAACAATCAGAAATGATTGAGTTAAACACCAGTTAATCCTTCGGGATTATGGGTCATATCAATAAAGAGGTTCTAAGGAACGATCAGATAGATGCATGGCTAATATATGGACTTGTAGGAATTTGGAATTGTTATATTTGAGAATATCAATCATTGTATCCCAACCTGAACATACTAATTACATTTGGAATGTAATTGAATCTCTGAGAAGTTAGGCTTGAAATCTCAAAACAAAGGATTCTGTGTCATGGGAAATAAAGAGTACAATATAGTGATATAAATTCTACAGATATGACATGTAGGAAAGAAAATAGTTACTTTTTCTTAAAATTTCAATGTAAACATTTTTTTAAATTCCAGATCTTTGAATACTCTTGTATCAATTTATGTAATAACCCTACATAATTCCACTGATCATTGAATTACAGCATTCTAAAACTAAAACTCATAAAATCATAGAATCTAAGATTGGAAATAACCTCTGAGGGCATTAGGTCCAATTTTCCCTCTAACAATCCATATTCCCCTCTATAACATCCCAAGCCATAGGAAAAAACAAGAAAATATGTTCTTGGATGGTACTGATGATCTGTGTCAGTGAACCAGCCTTCTGAAGTTACTGGCTAAACACATTTGTTCTCTTAAACCAGGATATCACAATGGGGCTAAAAGGAGCATCACTTAGTTATGACTCAAATCTACTGCAAGAACTAAATAGGCTCCTTTACCAGTTACTTCCTACTAAAGAAAACATATTAAATATCTGCTTAGAAGTCAAGTTCATCCTAAAAGAGGAAAAATAAAACTTCTGAATCTGAGGGCTTAGTAACAAGCATTTGTGTGTGGGAGTAGAGCACAACCTCCAGGAGAATTCAGAAAGAATTCTGGACTATGATCTTGATGGAGGCACACAACAACGTTATTTTCTTAGGCTTACCACTTCACTTCTCTTCATGAACTACAGAATATTTTTAAACCTACAATAAACATTTCTAGTGTGGTGGTATGGCATTATGTTAACTTGGTTATAAATCATTCACACATGAGAAAATAAGTGGGAGGGGGCTGGTCATGAATACTTTGGTTTGTCTTATTCTCCGCACTGTAGGGTAAATGTCTCAGTAAGGATTTGAAATTTTTCAAAGGAGCTTTTAAGTACTCACATAGTGCTGGCCCTATTTCATATACAGAGAGGGACACACAAGACATGCAGATGGCTTTTAATTATGCACTGCTCCTGATTACACCATTTGGGGTTAGCTTATTGGCCTTTCTCCTCTGTCAGAAAGGATCAACTCAGAGCATCTGGATCTTCAATGGCTTGCATTTAAGGCACTGCAATTCTTTAAGCTGCCGATACAAGGTTAGGGCAATGCTGAAAAATAAAAACTTCACTGTTACAAACAACCTTTTAGAAGGTGTTATTAGAACTGTCTTAGATAAAATGATGTTGTCTAGACTGGCTCCTGTAACACTGCCCTGGATTCTCTAATTACAAGACTAACATGGTTTCTCTGAAGATTGCTCCCAATAGTGTTCCAAAATTTAAGCTGTTTTGCTTAGCTTCCAAAGCAAAACATATTTTTGAAGGGACAGAGGCTTTTATATTTTCCATAATGAGTGAGCATACTTTTTAAGTGTTTTGACAGGACTACTGTGTCAGATATTACCAGAAAACTCTATTCAATACATAAAATAGTTTTTAGCAGCACAAAAGTACTGAAAAAAATAAATGTTAAATCCCTGAGGAAAAACGTGCTCTGTGATTTTAAAGAGTTAACAAAATGGAGTTCCTTGGGGGAAATTATGACAATGCTCTTCTTGCATCAATTACTTGCCTTTGTATTGAAGCCTTGCCTTATTTTTTAGTCACCAAACAGAAAATGAGAAATTAAGATGTGGTGAGTTGCAAAATATAATCTAATATATGTGAGAAGTATTTTTAGACAATTAAGTAATGATCCTTATCATTTGTCAGAAAAGAAGAAGGGGAGACTGGAGGAAAAATGATCGAGAGTCCTAACTCCAAACAACACAACATCAGTACTAGAGGTCACGGGAAGAAATTAGCCGACAGAAAAATACCAAAGAAAAGAATATTTGAGCTCATTTTATAGCTTTTATAGAACATACGGAAGCCATACATCAGGAAGTGTGTAGAAAAGATTTATGTGGCATAAAGAATTACATGAATTGTATTATTAGAATATGTAAATGTACTCTCTATTGGAATTATTATAGCTGCTTAGCTAGTCACTTTTCTCAGACGTTAACCTTCTAAAATGAATGTGAATGTGAATGGGCTTGAGTCTAACCCATCTGTGTATGGTATATTCCCTGAAAAAGTCAGAGAAGATAAGACTTACCCTTTTCTTAGAAACTCAGATTTTGACACCAGGTAAATAGCTCCTATTTTTTGCAGGTCACAGAAATCTAAGGGCAAAATTACCAAAGTAACTGGTTTTAACTTGTCAGCATAAGTTTCTTCCTTGAAATGTATCCTCTGTTCTTCATATTAAATATATTAAAAACAGGTATCGTTTATTTCCGTGGGAAGCACAGTTCATGCTTTATAGATCTAATAGTTATTATACTATTCTAAGTATTTGGTATAATTAGCCTTTTCCTATGTGTCAAACTATGTTGAACAATTCAACCTCTTCCAGTTGAGGAATGTCATGCAAATATGGCCATCTTAACACTTCATAAATCAGTCTAAATCCTTACTAATTTAAAACAGATTGATAGTTGCCAATAATTCTCCTGCGTATTTTCTAATCTTGATTGACATGGATGTCACTAGATCAATCCTGCTAAGGTAGCCTCAAATCTCTCCACAAGAAAGAAAGAAAATGAGATTCTTTTCTGAATTCAAAAGGTTAGCCCTTTGGGGTTGGCTATTAGAAAAGCTCTGACTCAAAGGTGTGGGAAATATGGAAACAGGAAAAAATTCAAAGATTTCATCAGGGCATAAAACAATATAAAATACCATTTATCCTAATTCTATTGGCAAAAACTAAAAGAATTATTTTAGCCAATTTATTGGAAAACTTGATATTAAAAAAAGGAAAACAAATGAATTGAACCCTACTTTGTCCCAGTAATGGAGTTAATTTTAGGCAATTCATAAACTGTATTAGAAAAACTAGAACCGGGGCACCTGGGTGGCTCAGTGGGTTAAGCCTCTGCCTTTGGCCCAGGTCATGATCTCAGGGTCCTGGTACCAAGCCCTGCATTGGGCTCTCTGCTCAGCAGGAAGCCTACTTCCCCCTCTCTCTTTGCCTGCCTCTCTGCCTACTTGTGATCCCTCTGTCAAATAAATAAATAAAGTCTTTAAAAAAAAAAAAAAAAAAGAAACGAAAAAGAAAAACCAAAACCATAAAGCTTCTAAAAGTAACCAAAGGAGAATGTCTTTGTAACCTTGTAGTAGGCAGAAATTTCTTAGAATACACAAAAAAGACTAATCATAAAAGGAAAAATTGATATATTGTATTTTATCCTAATGAAAATTTCTGCTTATAAAGCCAGACTCTGGATGAAAAATCCACAACACACATAACTGATGAAGAACGTGTATACAGAATATATAAAGTTTTCCTACAAATCAATAATAAAAAGAAAATACCATTTTTTAAAATGGACAAAAGACTTAAATCCTTTACAGGAGATACATAAGTGGCCAATAAACATGTACAGAGGAATGCAACATCATTAGTCAAAAGGAAAACAAAAATTAGCATTTCCACAGCTACTAGAATGGCTAAAAACTACAAGAATAACAATCCCAGGGCGCCTGGGTGGCTCAGTGGGTTAAAGCCTCTGCCTTCGGCTCAGATCATGATCCCAGGGTCCTGGGATCGAGCCCCCATTGGGCTCTCTGCTCAGCAGGGAGCCTGCTTCCTCCTCTCTCTCTCTCTCTGCCTACCTCTCAGCCTCCTTGTGATCTGTCAAATAAATAAATAAAATCTTTAAAAAAAAAAAAAAGAATAACAATCCCAAGTGTTTGCCACAATGAGAACATAATATTGTACTCATTGATGGGAACATAATATTGTACAGACATTTTTGAGAGTTACATGTCAGTTTCTTTAAAAGTTAAATATGCTTCTATGACCCAGCAATCCCGCTCTTAGATATTTACCCAAGAGAAACCAAATGAAAAATTTATGTCCACAAAGTCATACTCACAGTAGCACCAAACTGGAAATAGCACAAATATTTATCAACAGAAGATTTTTCTAAATGAAGAACTTCACACAAGAGCCCCTGCTGATATTTGCAACAACATGGATGAATCTCAAAAATGAAAGCAAAAAACCTGGAAACAAAAGATACCTATTGTATGATTCCATTTATACAAAGTCCAACAATAGGCAAAATTAGAAATCAAAACAATAGTTGCTTCTCTAAGGCAGAAATTAAGGGAAGGGATCAAATATAACCTTCCTGGGTAAAGGAAATATTCCTGAGTGTGGCTGTTTCATAAGTGTACACAGTTACAGAATAGGTATAAAACTTCTAGAACTGAATATTTATGAGCTGTGGATTTATTATATGCAAATTATACCTCAAAAACATTTTTACAAATTCAATGTTACATAGTAATCTACATATATTCTTAGTGGTATGTTAAATTAGTACAGAAATAATGGCAGTCAACTTGACAATTAATCTTTTTTTAATTATTTTTATAAATACATATTGTATTATTTGCCCTGGGGGTACAGGTCAGTGAATCATCAGGCTTACACATTTCAAAGCACTCACCATAGCACATACCCTCCCCAATATCCATAACCCAACAACCCTATCCTTCCCCGCTACCCCTAAGCAACCTTCAGTTTGTTTTGTGAGATTAAGAGTCTCCTATGGTTGTCTCCCACCCGATTGCATGTTGTCTCATTTTTTTCCTTCCCTACCCCCCACAGCCCCCACCCTGACTCTCAAATTCCTCTTATCAGAGAGATCATATAATGAGTGTTTTTCTCTGATTGACTTATTTTGCTCAGCATAATAGCCTCTAGTTCCATCCACATCATTGCAAATGACAAGATTTCCTTTCTTGTGATAGTATTCCATTGTTGTGTTTGTGTGTGTGTGTGTATGTGTGTGTGTGTGTGTGTGTATATATATATATATATATATATATATATGCCGCATCTCCTTTTATTTATTATTTTTATTAACATATTATACCATATCTTCTTTATCCATTCATATGTTGATGGACATCTAGGCTCTTTCCATAGTTTGGCTACTGTGGACATTTCCGCTATAAACATTCAGGTATACATGCCCCTTCAGATCACTACATTTGTACCTTTAGGGTAAATACCCGGTAGCGTGATTCCTGGGTCGTAGGGTAACTCTATTTTCAACTTTTTGAGGAACTTCCATGCTGTTTTCCAGAGTAACTGCACCACCAGCTTGCATTCCCAACGGTGTAGGAGGGTTCCCCTTTCTCCACATCCATGCCAACATCTATCGCTACCTAACTTATTAACTATATCCACTCTGACTGGTGTGAAGTGGTATCTCATTGTGGTTTTGATTGGTATTTCCCTGATGCCAAGTGATATTGAGCATTTTTTTATGTGTCTGTTGGCCATTTGGATGTCTTCACTGCAGAAATGTTGGTTCATGTCATCTGCCCATTTCTTAATTGGATTATTTGTTCTTTAGGTTTTGAGTTTGAGAGGTTAGTTATAGATTGTGGATACTAGCCATTCATCTGATATGTCATTTGAGACTATCTTCTCCATTTCTGTCAGTCATCTTTTGGTTTTGTTCACTGTTTCCTTTGCTGTGCAAAAGTTTTTGATCTAGATGAAGTCCCAATAGTTCATTTTTGCCCTTGCTTCCCTTGCCTTTGGGGATGTTTCAAGGAAGAAGTTATTGAGGTCAAAGAGGTTGCTGCCTGTGTTCTCCTCAAGGATTTTGATGGATTCCTGTCTCACATTGAGGTCTTTCTTCCATTTTCAGTCTATTTCTGTGTGTGGTGTAAGAAAATGGTCCAGTTATATTCTTCTGCATGTGGCAGTCCAATATTCCCAACACCATTTGTTGAAAAGTCTCTTTTTTCCACTGGACATTCTTTTTCCTGCTTTGTCGAAGATTAGCTGAACACAGAGTTGACGGTCCATTTCTAGGCTCTCTATTCTGTTCCACTGATCTATGTGTCTGTTACTGTGCCAGTACCATACTACCTTGATGATGATAGCTTTGTAATAGAGCTTAAAGTATGGAATTGTGACACCACCAACTTCGGCTTTCTTTGTCAACATTCCTCTGGCTATTCAGGGTCTATATGGAATTTTAAATTCCATATAAATTTTAGGATTATTTGTTCCATTTCTTTGAAAAAAATGGATGGTATTTTGATAGGGATTGCATTAAATGTGTACATTGCTTTAGGTAGCATAAACATTTTCACAATATTTGTTCTTCCAGTCCATGAGCATGGAACATTTTTCCATTTCTTTGTGTCTTCTTCAATTTCTTTCATGAGTACTTTATAATTTTCTGAGTACAGGTTCTTTGCTTCTTTGGTTAGGTTTATTCCTAGGTATCTTATAGTTTGGGGTGCAATTGTAAATGGGATTGACTCCTTAATTTCTCTTTCCTCTCTTGCTGTTGGTGTATAAAAATGCAACTTATTTCTGTGCATCGATTTTATATCCTGACACTTTGCTGAATTCCTGTATGAGTTCTAGCAGTTTTGGAGTGGAGTCCTTTGGGTTTTCCAAATAAAGTATCAAATCATCTGCAAAGAGTGAGAGTTTGACTTCTTCTTTGCTGATTCAGATGACTTTTATTTCTTTTTGTTGTCTGATTGCTGAGGCTAGGACTTCTAGTACTATGTTGAATAGCAGCGGTGATAGTGGACATCCCTGCCATGTTCCTGACATTAGGGGAAAAGCTCGCAGTTTTTCCCCATTGAGAATGATATTCGCTGTGGGCTTTTCCTAGATGGCTTTGATAATTTTGAGGTATGTACCCTCTATGCCTACACTGTGAAGAGTTTTGATCAAGAAAGGATGCTGTGCTTTGTTAAATGCTTTCCCACATCTACTGAGAGTATCATATGATTCTTGTTCATTCTTTTATTAATGTATTCTATCACATTGATTGATTTGAGGATGTTGAACCAACCTTGCAGCTGAGGAATAAATCCCACTTGGTCATGGTGAATAATGCTTTTAATGTACTGTTGGATCCTATTGGCTAGTATTTTGGTGAGAATTTTTGCATCTGTTTTCATCAAGGATATTGGTCTGTAATTCTCTTTTTCTGTGGGTTCTTTGTCCGGTTTGGGGATCAAGGTAATGCTAGCCTCATAAAATGAGTTTGGAAATTTTCCTTCCATGTCTATTTTTTGGAACAATTTCAGGAGAATAGGTATTAAGTCTTCTTTAAATGTTTAGTAGAATTCCCTTGGGAAGCTGCCTGGGCCTGGGCTCTTGTATATTGGGGGATTTTTGATGACTGTTTCAATCTCCTTAGTGGTTATGGGTCTGTTCAGGTTTTCTGCTTCTTCCTGGTTCAGTTGTAGTAGTTTATATGTCTCTAGGAATGCACCCATTTCTTCCAGATTGTCAAATTTTCTGATGTAGAGTTGCTTATAATATGTTCTTATAATTGTTTGTATTTCTCTGGTGTTGGTTGTGATTTCTCCTCCTTCAGTCATGATTTTATTAATTTGGGTCCTTTCTCTTTTCTTTTTGGTAAGTCTGGCCAGGGGTTTATCAGTCTCTTATCAGTTTTTTTTTTTTTTTTCCAAAGAACCAGCTCCTACTTTCGTTGATTTGTTCTACTCTTCTTTTGGTTTCTATTTCATTGATTTCTCCTCTGATCTTTATTATTTGTCTTCTCCTGCTGGGTTTAGGCTTTCTTTGCTGTTCTTTCTCCAGCTCCTTTAGGTGTAGGGTTAGGTTGTGTATTTGAGACCTTTCTTGTTTCTTGAGAAAGGCTTGTATTGCTATATACACTCCTCTCAGGACTGCCTTTGCTGTATCCCGAAGACTTGAAACAGTTGTGTTTTCATTTTCATCTGTTTCCATGAATTTTGTTGATTCTTCTTTAATTTCCTCGTTGACCCATTCATTCTTTAGTAGGGTGGTCTTTAGCCTCCATGTAATTGAGTTCTTTCCATCTTTCCTCTTGTGATTGAGTTCTAGCTTCAGACCACTGTGGTCTGAAAATATGCAGGGAATGATCCCAATCTTTTGATACCAAAAAAGACCTGATTTGTGACCCAGGGTGTGATCTATTCTGCTTAATGTTCCATGTGCACTAGAGAAGAATGTGTATTCTGTTGCTTAGGGGTGGAATGTTATGAATATTTCTGTGATGTCCATCTGGTCCAGTGTGTCATTTAAAGCCTTTATTTCCTTGTTAATCTTTTGCTTAGATGATCTGTCCATTTCAGTGGCAGGGATGTAAAGTCCCCTATTATTATTATAGTATTGTCAATGTGTTTGTTTGATTTTGTTATTAATTGGTTTATATAATTGGTTGCTCCCATGTTAGGGGCATAGATATTTAAAATTATTAGATTTTTAAATCTGTTGGACACACCCTTTAAGTATGATATAGTGTCTTTCCTCATCTCCTATTATAATCTTTGGCTTAGAATCTAATTGATCTGATGTAAGGATTGCCACCCCATCTTTCTTTTGATGTCCATTAGCATGGTAAATTTTTTTCCACCCCCTCACTTAAATCTGGAGGTGTCTTTGGGTCTAAAATGAGTTTCTTCCAGACAGCAGACCGATAGGTCTTGTTTTGCTATCCATTCTGATACCCTGTGTCTTTTGATTGGGGGCATTTAGCCCATTTACATTCAGGGTAACTACCAAAAGATATGAATTTAGTGTCACTGTATTGCCTGTAAGGTGACTATTCTCAACATTCCTTTCTCATCTACTACTTTTAGGTTCTCTCTTTTCTTAGAGGACCCCTTCCAATATTTCCTGTAGATCTGGTTTGGTGTTTGCAAATGCTTTTAGTTTTTGTTTGTCCTGGAAGCTTTTTATCTCTCCCTCTATTTTCAGTGACAGCCTAGCTGGATATAGTATTCTTGGCTGCATATTTTTCTCGTTTAGTGCTCTGAATATATCATGCCAGTCCTTTCTGTCCTGCCAGGGCTTTGTGGATCAGTCTGCTATCAAACTAATATTTCTACCATTGTATGTTACAGACCTCTTGTTCCGAGCTGCTTTTAGGATTTTCTCTTTGTCACTAAGACTTTTAAGTTTTACTATTAGATGACAGGGTGTGGACCTATTTTTATTGATTTTGAGGGGGGTTTCTCTGTGCCTCCTGGATTTTGATGCTTGTTTCCTTTGCCATATTAAGGAAGTTCTCTGCTATTATTTCCTCCAGTATACCTTCTGCCCCTCTCTCTCTCTGTCTTCTTCTTCTGGGACCCCAATTATTCTAATATTGTTTAGTCTTATGGCATCACTTATCTCTTGAATTCTCCCCTCGTGGTCCAGTAATTGTTTGTCTCACTTTTGCTCAGCTTCTTTATTTTCCATCATTTGGTCTTCTATATCACTAATTCTCTCTTCTGCCTCATTTATCCTAGCAGTAAGAGCCTCCATTTTTTTATTGCACCTCATTAACAGCTTTTTTTTTTATTTCAGTTGGTTAGATCTTACTTCTTTTATTTCTCCAGAAAGGGTTTTTATTTCTCCAGAAAGGGATTCTCTAATATCTTCCATGTCTTTTTCAAGCCCAGCTAGCACCCTGAAAATCATCATTCTGAACTCTAGTTCGACATATTACCAATGTCCATATTGATTAGGTCCCTAGCTGTTGGCACTGACTCTTGTTCATTTTTTTTGTGGTGAGTTTTTCTGCCTATCATTTTATCCAGATATGAATATATGAATGAGAGAGTAAAATACTAAAAGGGTGGCAAGGATCCCAGAAAAATATAGGCTAACTTAATCAAAAGAGACCCAAAGCCAGGGGGACAGGAAAGGGGGAAAAAATTAAAAATTAAAATATAAATATAAATATATATATATATATATTAGACTAGTAAATATAACAGAGCCACCCATTTGATTACTTGATTTTGGGTGTATTCTGGTCTTTAGAAGAAACTAACTCCCAAAATTTTAAAGAAAGACAAATACACACACACACACACACACACACACACACACAGAAAAATAAGGGTAAACACGATGCAGGGATGGAATATGACTGTGAAGATGAAAATTTTAAAAGATTCTTAAAAAGGAATTGATAAGTTGGTTGGAAAAAGAAAAAAAAAGAGAAGAGAATGTGATCAGGCTGGAGCTAGATTTAGGGTATATTTTGATCTATTAGAAAAATTATATCTCAAAATTTTAAAGGAAAAAATCTATATGTACACAAAAAATAAGGTTAAATACAATAAAGAGATAAAATATGACTATAACAATGAAAATTTTAAAAAGATTTTTTTTAAAAAGTTATTGATATAATCGCTTCTCGGCCTTTTGGCTAAGATCAAGTGTAGGTATTGATAAGATAAAATAGTTAAAAATGTTAAAAAAGGAAAGCGGAAAAGTTAAAAAATAGAATAAGAAAAAAATAAAATTAAAAAAACAACTTTGCAAGACTAAAGGATCATGGGGGAAAAGCCATGAATTCTACGTGTTGCTCTCCCCCAGCTCTGGAGTTATAACGAGTTAGCAGTTCTCGTTGATCAGTGAACTTGGTCGAGGCTGGATGGTCTTGCTGACCTTCCAGGGGAGGGGCCTATTGCAGTGATTCTCAAATGTCTTTGCCAGAGGCAGAATTGCATAGCCCCTGGCAGGGGACAGGCTAAAAAATCTGCTTGGGATCGTTCTCAGTAGCTTTTGTTTTCTGAACACTTTCTGTAGAGCTTTGGAGGAGGGGAATGACAATGGCAGCCTCCCAATCTCCAGCCCAGAGGAGCCAATAACTCCAGGCCCCACTCCTCAGTGCGCCCTCAGAGAAAAGCAGTCAATCCCTCCCGTCTCCCTGGTCTCCAGCCATGCTCTGTGCTCACCCGGCCTGAGACTGAGCGTTTCTTTGATAATTAATCTTAAAAGCCTTAAAAATGTGAAAGGCCTTGGACCAAGTAATTCTACTTAGAGGAATTTATTTTAAGGAAACAAAGCAAAGACCTATATATGTACACATACATATATGTGTGTTTATAGTATGTATGTATACATGCATATGCATATAAATGAATATAAAAATACATATAAATTTTTAAATATGTATATATACACATGTGTATATATATATAAAGTATTGGATTTTTTATTCCAGTATTATTTATAACCAAGAAAAACTGGAATAACCTAAATGCCCAATGATAGCTTAGTTCAATAAATAATGATGCATCTACCTTTAATGTTACATAATCATTAAAACAATTAATGGTAAATAAAATATCTAATGGTAAACAAAAGTATTTTTCAATACGGTATTAAATTTAAAAAGGAATTTCAAAACTCCTTTTGGCTGCTTTGACAGTAACAGTGGTTTAAACCAGATAGGATTATTTTTCCTTCTGCAAGAGCTGCTCTTCAGCTCTACAAAGTAACCCAAAGATTCAGATCTTACTATCCAGTTGTTCTACCATCCCTGGAGTATCACCTTCTACATGATTAAAGCTAGCTCACTATCCCATGTCTACATTTCATCCCATAGAAGAGGTGGAAAGAGAAAATGAAAGGGATGCAGCTTCCTTTTAAAGATGTGAACTGTAAGCACACACCCTCTCTCCTATCCCACCAGTCAGAATGGTGATATCATGTGTCTTAATCAGCTCAGGGCTGCTATAACAAAATACTACGTATTGGGTAACTTACCAACAACAAAAAGTCACTTCTCACAGTTCTGGAGGCTGGAAGTACAGGATCATGGTGCTAGCATGGTTGAGTGAGACCCCTCTTCGGGGCAGCAAAATTTTCCTTGTATCCTCATATTGCAGAGGGGTTAGGGAGTGCTCTGGCTTCTCTTTTATGCGGGCACTAATCACATTCATGAGGCCTCTACCCTCAAAACCTAATTTTTCCTCCCAAAGGCCCTACCCACTGATATCAACACCTTTGGGTGTTAGAACTACAACATGAATTTTGGGAGGACACAAACATTCAGACCATAGCCCCAAGCTACTACCAGAGATGCTCAGAAATGCTTCTAATTTAGCCACTCACTCTATGCCCACCTAAAACTAGAGAGAGGATAGTTCCAATATTAAGGAAGAAAGCAAGAACAGGCAAGCTTGGATGAAAATCTGGGAGACAAGAGTAGAGCACTCACTTAAGCAATGCTGCATCATCAATGTTTGTGATAGCACAAAGGTTGAAAGCAGTACGAAGAACACAGATACTGACAACTCTGAATCAAAATGTAACATGGCAGAGTTGGACTCCGGATATAAAAAGGTTTTAGGACTACTTTAACCAATTTGTTTTTCTTATATTCTCCTTTTTAGGTATGTTCTAAATCCATTTATAATAGAAGTCTATATCACAACAAGTCTTTTAAGATTTGACTATAAAGTATAAGTGCGTATAAAGTCTAAAAAGACATTGAGTATAGCCTTTTTTACACAAAAGAAGAAAGCAGTATAATAGTCTCTCCTTACTGCAGTTTTGCTTTCTGTGGTTTCCATTACCCACAGTCAAACACAGTCAGGAAGCAGAAGATCCTTCTTCTGATGTATCACCAGAAGGTCAATAGTAGTATATACCACATCATTCTTCTTACTTCATCTCATCACACAAGCATTTTATCATCTCACATCATCACAAGAAGGGTGAGTTCATGACAAAAACATATTTTGGGAGAGAGAGAAAGACCACACTCACCTAAGTTTTATTACAGTGTATTTTTATAACTGTTCTATTTTATTAGCAGTGACTGTTGTTAATCCGTTACTGTATCTCATGTATAAATTCAACTTTATCATAGGTTTGTATGTACAGGAAATAAACATAGTATATATAGGGTTTGGTATTAGCCATGGTTTCCAGGCATCCACTGGGAGTCTTGAAATGTATCCCCCAGAAAACATGGGACTATTTTATGTCATAGTTTAATTGACAACATTTCTTCTTTCTTAGTGTTTAAGTAA
Source organism: Lontra canadensis (assembly GCF_010015895.1). NCBI lineage: Eukaryota > Metazoa > Chordata > Mammalia > Carnivora > Mustelidae > Lontra > Lontra canadensis. The sequence continues at coordinate 53,766,478 of NW_022630995.1, forward strand.
GTGATAGTAAATAGTTTAAACCATAGTCAATGCTGTCTTAGATTTGATAAAATACAGTAAAATGTTAGTAATTATTTGACATTAGTAATTATTTTATATAGCCAGGATTATAAGTAGTCTTTATATAATTCTCTACATTAATACCTATTTTCCTTTTTTGCAATAAACAAAATAAGACAAATAATACAAATTTTAAATGGGCCAGTGAAATAGTCCAGTGTGCTAAGAAAGCTAAATCACAAATCAAAAAAGGATGGCCTAAGTTGATTAATCCAAATATTAAAGGGCCAGGCTTTCATATCTGAGTGTGTCTTGCCTGAGTCCTAAAGATGGGATTGGGGGATACTTGCAGGGGCTGGGCTCAGCTGTATGATGAATGGATTGTTTTCATTTAAAAGCTAAATATAAATATAACTAAAGAATATATTGCCCTGATTGGTAAGAATGAGTGAAAGAATAAGTGTCAAACAATTCAGATATTGCATTTGTTAATTTATCTGTGAAGCTAAAACCAAGGCAGTCTCTTTCTCTGTATCCTAATTTATTTCAAAATTAGCAATGCATTACTTGAGTAGATACACTTCTGTAATCAGAAGCTTTTGCTCTCTGAGCATCTTATACCTATCTGCCTCTCTTAATCTGGATAATGGCTCATCTTATTTAAAACATGTTTTTAAAATTAATTCAAGTACGCAATTTTATCCTTTTTTATTTCACTATTATTATATCACCTCTCAATTTATTTTCATCTTAATATATCCTTATCTCACTATCTTGCCCTCCCCTCTAGACAGCTAGTGATAATCATATTAGAACAGTTTTAATCCAAACCTATTCCAAATTAATATATTATTTCAACAACAAAGAAACTGTTCCATTCAGAAACAAAGAGCGAACAACCAGATTTATTTTGAATATAAAACAGAGCTGGGGTGCCTGAGTGGATCAGTGGGTTAAGCCTCTGCCTTCGGCTTGGGTCGTGATCTCAGGGTCCTGCGATCGAGCCCTGCATTGGGATCTCTACTCAGCAGGGAGCCTGCTGCTCCCTCTCTCTCTGCCTGCCTCTCTGCCTACTTGTGATCGCTGTCAAATAAATAAATAAAATCTTAAAAAAAAAAAAAAACAGAGCTTACAGAATAATTTAACTCTTTATAATCTATGATCACAGAGCAGTATCACCTGGTTCTGGACAGGAAACAAGCAGAACATCAGGTGCTACACCCAGTTTAGTGTCCACTCTTGCAACTATTCATGAATCAACAGTATGTGGCAAGAAAACACAGGCATGAAAGCAATCCTTATTTTTTTTCTTTCAGCATAACAGAATTCATTATTTATTCACCACACCCAGTGCTCCATGCAATACGTGCCCTCCATAATACCCACCACCTGGCTCCCCCAACCTCCCACACCCCACCCCTTCAAAACCCTCAGATTGTTTTTCAGAATCCATAGTCTCTCATGGTTCACCTCCCCTTCCAAGTTCCCTCAACTCCCTTCTCCTCTCCATCTCCCCATTTCCTTCATGTTATTTATTATGCTCCACAAATAAGTGAAACCATATGATAATTGATTCTCTCTGCTTGACTTATTTCACTCAGCATAACCTCTTCCAGTCCTGTCCATGTTGCTACAAAAGGTGGGTATTCATCCTTTCTGATGGAGGCATAATACTCCATAGTGTATACGGACCACATCTTCCTTATCCATTCGTCCGTTGAAGGGCATCTTGGTTCTTTCCACAGTTTGGCGACCGTGGCCATTGCTGCTATAAACATTGGGATACAGATGGCCCTTCTTTTCACTCCATCTGTATCTTTGGGGTAAATACTCAGTAGTGCAATTGCAGGGTCATAGGGAAGCTCTATTTTGAATTTCTTGAGGAATCTCCACACTGTTCTCCAAAGAGGCTGCACCAACTTGCATTCCCACCAACAGTGTAAGAAGGTTCCCCTTTCTCCGCATCCCCTCCAACACATGTGGTTTCCTGTCTTGCTAATTTTGGCCATTCTAACTGGTGTAAGGTGATATCTCAATGTGGTTTTAATTTGAATCTCCCTGATGGGTAGTGATGATGAACATTTTTTCATGTGTCTGATAGCCATTTGTATGTCTTCATTGGAGAAGTGTCTGTTCATGTCTTCTGCCCATTTTTTGATATGATTATCTGTTTTGTGTGTGTTGAGTTTGAGGAGTTCTTTATAGATCCTGGATATCAATCTTTTGTCTGTACTGTCATTTGCAAATATCTTCTCCCATTCCATGGGTTGCCTCGTTGTTTTCTTGACTGTTTCCTTTGCTGTGCAGAAGCTTTTGATTTTGATGAAGTCCCAAAAGTTTATTTTCGCTTTTGTTTCCTTTGCCTTTGAAGACATATCTTGAAAGAAGTTGCTGTGGCTGATATCGAAGAGATTACTGCCTATGTTCTCCTCTAGGATCCTGATGGATTCCTGTCTCACGTTGAGGTCTTTTATCCATTTTGAGTTTATCTTTGTGTACGGTGTAAGAGAATAGTCGAGTTTCATTCTTCTACATATAGCTACCCAGTTTTCCCAGAAATCAGTGGCTTTCTTATACACTAACAATGAAAATACAGAAAGGGAAATTAGAGAATCGATTCCATTTACCATATATCTTATGGTTACCAAGAACCATAAGATACCTGGGAATAAACCTAACCAAAGAGGTAAAGGATCTATACTCGAGGAACTACAGAACACTCATGAAAGAAATTGAAGAAGACACAAAAAGATGGAAGACCATTCCATGCTCTTGGATCAGAAGAATAAACATTGTTAAAATGTCTATACTGCCTAGAGCAATCTATACTTTTAATGCCATTCCGATCAAAATTCCACCGGTATTCTTCAAAGAGCTGGAGCAAATAATCCAAAAATTTGTATGGAACCAGAAGAGACCCCAAATCGCTAAGGAAATGTTGAAAAACAAAAATAAAACTGGCGGCATCATGTTACCTGATTTCAAGCTTTACTACAAAGCTGTTATCACCAAGACAGCATGGTACTGGCATAAAAACAGACACATAGGCCAGTGGAACAGAGTAGAGAGCCCAGATATGGACCCTCAACTCTATGGTCAGTTAATCTTCGAGGAAACAGGAAAAAATATACAGTGGAAAAAAGACAGTCTCTTCAATAAATGGTGCTAGGCAATGGATGTATTTTAAATAACATACTCCATACTGTAATATCTGTGGCAAAGTCCTAATGCATTTCCAAAGGGAAGACCCCCTGAACGGGCAATCGATTAGCATAGGGATAACTCACCACCATCACCTGGATGTCTTACGAGCCTCTCAAATTTGGCCATCTGAAACCTTCTCCTTGAGTCCCTTACCTTCTCCTCCCACAGGTTCCCTCAGCTCAGGAAATGGCAACCCATGCTTCCAGTGATGCGGCCCACAAACCTGGCAATATCATTTATTACTTTTTTGCTCTCACACATAAAAATCCAAACCATCAGAAAATCCCATTGACTAACGTTCATAATATATGCAAAATCCAACACTTCGCATCACCTCCCCTGCTTCTTAGCTCAAGCCATTACCATCTTTTATTTTTTCAATTGAGGTAAAATATACATGTAATTTGTCACATTAACTATATTTAAGTGGGTATTTCAGTGGAATTAAGTACATTCACAACTGTTGAGCAACTATCGCTACTATCCATTTCCAGAACTTTTTCATTGTCCCAAAGAGAAATTCTGCATTCATTAAACAATAACTCTCCACCACCCATACCAACCCCATACCAATCCTTGGTAACCTCTATTCTACTTCCCTATGAATCTGACTTTCCTAGGTACTTCATATCAATGAAATCATATAATATTTGTCCTATGTCCAGCTTATTTCACTGGGCATAATGTTTTAAAGCTTCATCCATATTGTAGCAGGTATCAGAAATTCATTTTCTTTTTAATCTGACCACTGTATGTCTATACCACATTTTGTTTATCCATTTATCTATTGATGAATGTTTGGGTTGTTTTAACTTTTTGGCTTTTGTGAACAATGCTGTTATGAACCAAGTATCTGGGATCTGCTTTTGATTCTTTTGTACATGTATCTAGAAGCGGAATTGGCAAATCATATGGTAATTCACTATCATCTTTTGATTGAACACTAGTATTCTAACTGCATCCACCCTGGTAACCCCATAGTCCATTATTTCCATGGTAGTTAGGGTGATTCTTTTACAACTTAAATGACATTCGTGTCTTGCTCAAAGTGTTCCATGGTATCTCACTGTCAGAAGAAATCCAAAGCCCTTCTATGACCTGCAAGATTCTCTGTGATCTGACCTCTGCATGCCTCTCTGATCTAGTGCCCTTACTCTTCACCTTTGTTCACCCTGTAGTCACCAACCTCCCTTCTATGCCTCTAACCTGACATGCACACTTCTGCCTCAGGATCTTTCCACTCACTGCTTCCTCATGCTGGATAACCAGATAACTGCATGGATCCATCCCCCATTTCTTTAAGGTCTCTGCTCAGATATAACCTTACCAGAGTCATCTTCTTTGTCTCCTTACCTAATGTAGCCCACAAGCTGTCACACACACACATACACACGCACAAACACACACACACACACAGGTACATGCATGCACACACATACCCCTATCATTCTCTGTCTATTTACCCTGCTATATTTTTTCCAAGGACCTTCTAACACTTGACACATCATATATTTCTCGGTTTATGTATTAATTGACTGTCTTCACTTACTAGAATATAAAATTTCCAAGGCGAGGGACATCATAATGTTTATTGCTGTGTTCGTTCCAAGAAAGAACCTAGATGGATATTCAGCACAGATAGGTGCTCAGTAACTGTGGCTGATGTTTCTGTGCTCATTGTCCCTCCCTCTGCTTTGAAAAAACATCTGAGGGGTCCTGAACATCAGGGAAACTGGCCATTTGCAGTCAGTAATGGCCTCATGAGAAACTCTTATCTTCCTAATCATCTTGACTGCTCTTTGTATGGGAGCGATGTAGAAGAAAAGGGGGTAGGAAAAAATTTTTTTCAATAACTTATTTTTTCTCATTACAAAAGTAACATGTTTCTTCTAGAAAATGTAGGGAATCTAGGTGAACACAGAAAAGAAATTAAAAATCCATAATGTGCTAACCAAAAGGTAATTATTCTTAATGCTTTCATGCATATCCTTCCAGTCCTTTTTTCCTGCTGATATTCATTTTTCCTAATAATGGAATCAAATACATATTTTTTATCTTGTCTTTTTCTTAAATTTTATATATATCAGAAACAGCTTGGTTATGAAATGCTCCCTGACGACATTATTCCCAATGGCTGGATAATATCCATTGTGTGAAGTAGCATAATTTAACCCTGTGTATTAGGCATTTAAATAGTTCCCCATTTTTCTATACTATTAGCAACGTGGCATCTTTTTTTTTTTTTTTTGAGATTTACTTATTTTGGGTGGTGGGGGGAAAGGGCGGAGGGTGAGGGTGAAGGAGTCTTAAGCAGACTACACTGAGTGTGGAGCCTGACACAGGACTCGATCTCAAGACCCTGAGATCAGGAACTGAGCCAAAATGAGGTCAGACGTTTAACTGACTGTGCCACTCAGGCACCCCCACCAATATGGCATCTTTAAATCTAAATCTTGTGAGCTACCACAGGCCTGTACCTCTGAAACCAATAATATGTTGTATGTTTATTAACTGAATTTAAATTCTTAAAAAAAATGTTTATTAAATAAATAAATAAATCTTGTAGGGAGCTCTGAACATGTCCTTATGATTAATTCCTAAAAGTGGAATTCTGAGGTTGGTGACTACACAGAATTTTAAAGATTTCCATACATACTGTGAATTTACACTCTTCCAGGCAGGGCAGAGAATGTACACATTAGGGGTGCCTGAGAATTGTCACCTTTGGCTACCATGGTTGCTCGGTGTAATAAGCAGAATTGATCTCCAGATTAGGCTCATGTGGGATGGATTGGGAGAAGCATAAGCACAGGAGGTCAGAATAGAGGAGAGGAGTGTTGACAGGAACTAGGGACAAGAATTCTAAAAGCAGACTTGACCTCCTTCATAGTCTTTTTCCCTGAAGTGACCGAGGTGGTTAACAGTAGTATTCCAGGCACAGCAAAAACAAATGGTATTTCTTACTACATTATTGTGCCCTTAACAAAATAATCAATATGAATTTTGATGCAAACAATGTATTGATTATGCTTGGTTTTTCTAAAAACTCTTGCCACAGCAATTTAAAGGTTATATCTGAGTTCAGTTTATTTCAATATATGGTTTTAATGGATTTATAGCTATTTCATAACTGGAAAACATAGCTCGCAAAAGGCACAATATTCAGTAGAAAACAAATGGGACAAAGTTTAGTAACAATACAGGATGGGACTCATGTTTCAAATCATTGTAACTGTTTCAAATGCTCTGGCCAATTTCTGGTCAAAGAGTAAATCATTTTTTGATATTATAATGTGACTGACAGAGAAGTTGTACTAGAAAGGAAGGGGGCATTTTCTTCTTCGTAGTTAAATAATTAAAATTATCTTTGATAATGCAGTTTAATTAGAGGAACATTTTATTTTATTTTTGTAAAGATTTTATTTATTCATTTGGGGAGGGGAACGCGTGAGCAGTGGGGAGGGGCACAGATAGAAGCAGACTCCCCACTGAGCAGGGAGCCCAACAAGGGGCTTGATCCCAGTACCCTGAGATCATGACCTGAGCCAAAAGGCAGATGCTTAACCAACTGAGCCACCCAGGTGCCTCTTACAAGGATATTTTTTTTAAAGAAATGTGTCTGACAAAGAGGCAACCCACAGAATGTGAGAAGATATTCGCAAATGACTCTACAGACAAAGGGCTGATAGCCAAGATCTATAAAGAACTCCTCAAACTCAACACTCAAAAAACAGATAATCACGCCAAAAAATGGGCAGAACACATGAACAGACACCTCTCCAAAGAATACATACAAATAGCTAACAGACACATGAAAATATGTTCATTATCATTAGCCATCAGGGAGATTCAAATCAAAAGCACATTGAGATACCAGCTTACACCAGTTAGAATGGCCAAAATTAACAAGACAGTAAACAGCAAGTGTTGGAGAGGATGTGGAGAAAGGGGAACGCTCTTACACTGTTGTGGGAATGCAAGTTGCAAAGTGCAGCCACTTTGGAAAACAGTGTGGAGATTCCTTAAGAAATTAAAAATAGAGCTACCTATGACCCTGCAATTGCACTACTGGGTATCTACTCCAAAGATACAGATGTAGTGAAAAGAAGGGCCATCTGTACCCCAACATTCATAGAAGCAATGTCCATAGTATCCAAACTGTGGAAAGAACCAAGATGCCCTTCAACAGACAAATGGATAAAGAAGATACGGTCCATATATACAATGGAATACTATGCCTCCATCAGAAAGAATGAATACCCAAATTTTGTATCACCATGGACGGGACTGGAGGACATTATGCTGAGTAAAATAAGTCAAGCAGAGAGAGTCAATTATCATATAGTTTCACTTACTTATGGAGCATAAGGAATAACATGAGGACATTGGAAGAAGGAGAGGAGAAGTGAATTGGGGGAAATTGGAGGGGGAGACAAATCATGAGACTGTGGATTCTGAGAAACAAACTGAGGGGCTTGGGTGAGCATGGGGGTGGGTATTATGGAGGGCACGTATTGCATGGAGCACTGGGTGTGGTGCATAAACAATGAATCTTGGAACACTGAAAAAATAAAATTAAATTTTAAAAAAAAAGAAAGAAAGAAATGTGTCTGTTTTCAAAAGCCCATTTCATTAAAGCCTGATAAGATAAGCTGGGCAACTTCTTACCCAGACAAACTGAAATTTAGACAAACTGAAATGTACTACATCCAACTGAAAGTAAGCAAGCTAGTAAGGTCAATACAACTGTCTACCCTCTGCTTTGTGAAACTTCCACATTTTCCCCTAACACATACATACTGTTTATGAAAAGCCCACATGGACCAAGGGACAGCTCCACCTATTAAAAACTAGTAAAGCTAATTTTTCTTATTATTAGATGAAATTAGCATCTGCAAGGGCTACTATTCCTTCCTGTATCCTATTTTGGAAATCACTGTTCTAAGGAAGAGCGTGCTATGCTTTAGGAAAATAAAATTACAATACAATATAATGTGATCTATAGTTTTCAAAGCATATTACTGTCTACAAAGAGCTATCAAGTAGAATGTCCACACCTCACCATCCAGTGTGCAATGCCTCCCAAACACCCTTCGCAATGAAGGCTTCCTTTTGATGAAGAAAAAAAAATTCTTAGTCTTCCTCTGTCTCAATCTCTCTTCAACTGTCAAGATGGTTACTATGCCCTCTCTTCTTTTTTTCTTCACAGCTTAGTGAGGTATAATTTTCTTACCATAAAATTCATCCATTTTAGGAGTAAAATTTAATTCTTTTTAGTAACTTCACAGAATCAGGCAATCATTAACATAGTTCAATTTTAGAACATTTCCATCACTCCAAAAATACCCTTATGCCCATTCATGCCTTTTTTTTCTTTAAAAACTCCCTTCTCTTGGTCCCATGACAGCACATTCTTAATTTCCCTATTGTTTTTTTTCCTCCTACCCATTCTTTCCTACCCTCCTCAGCCTATCTCTCCTACTCTATTTAACTTTTATTTTTCTTAAAGATTTTATTTATTTGTCAGAGAGAGAGAGAGAGAGAGAGCATGCATGCACAAGCATGGGGAGCAGCAGGCAGAGGGAGCAGCAGGCTCCCCTTGAGCGGGAACTAGAAACTAGTTCTGCTGCTACAACTAGCAGATCCTAGTTCTGCTAGGATCGAGCAGAACTCGATCCGAGAACCCTGGGATCATGGGATCATGATCTGAGTCAAGAGCAGATGCTTAACAAACTGAGCCACCCAGGCACCTCTCTATTTAACCTTTAAATATTGATATGCCTTACAGCCTGGTCTTAGGTTCTCTCCTCTTCTTAACCTGCAATATCTCCTTAAGCCATCCATCATTTCCATGACTTTAGTTGCCAATCCCTTCTACATCAAAATTGCTTCTCCATCCAGACCTCTTTTCTGAGCTCTAAACCTCTGGGTGTTCACCTGTGCACTTGGTGTTTTCATGTGGGTGTCTCATGGGTACCTCCAACTGAACATTCCTGAAAATGAATTTAGTATTCTCAGTCAACCCCAAACCTCTTCTTCCTCCAGTGTCTCATCTCTCAGTAAAGAAACCACTAACACCTTTCACTTAGTAGCTGATACCAGAAAATCTGGGCATTATACTTAACCCCTCCCTCTACCTAACCCACCATATCCAGTGCATCTCTGCTCTCCATTTCCACACCTCCCCAGCCCCAAAGCACCAACATTTCCTACCTGGACAACTATCATAGCCTCCTAATGATTTCCTTGTGTCCACTCTGCACACTTTCTACACATTTCCCCCATGGTGCCTTCCACAATCAAATAAAAATCTCCTATACTGCAAATCTATTGAAAATGTTCCGATGGTCTCTATTAACCTTAAAGTAGATTCAAAGTTCTTCTGGTTGTCCATGTTTATTGAAATACAACCTAAGTGTCCACTGATGGATGAATGGATAGAGAAAATGTGGTATATAATACAATGGAATATTTTTCAGCCATAAAAAAGGAAGGGAATTGTGCCATTTGCCATAACATAGACGAACCCTGAAGATATTATGCTAAATGAAATAAGTAAAAATTCTCTACCACAGCCTACAAAGCACTGAATCATCAGCTATCTAATGATCCCCCTCATCCCTCCCACTCTTGCTCATTGACAGGCACCAAATTCCCCTCACGGAGGTTATATCCTCTTCCTGAAATGTTTTTCCCTGAGTCTCCCTACCTCTCAGTATTACTCATCCTCAGGTCTTAGCTTATATGTCTCTTTCCCAAGGAAATCTTCCTTCCCAGACTCCACATTCCTGGTCAGGTTTCCTAAACTACATACTCCATTAGAGCACCCACCCCCCATTTTTTACTTTGTAGCACTCATCACAACTGTAACTAAATAGCAATGTGCATTATTTTACATTATTTCCCTCCCTAGACTGTAATCTCCATGAAGGCAAGGGCAATGTCAGATTTACTTCATGGCTATACCCTTAGGAGCTGGCTCAGTGCCTGTCACATAGGAGGCACTCAGTAAATACCTATCCAAAGACTGCATGGTTTCATTTAGTCCTCAATGAAATCCTGAAAGGTAATAAAGAACATTCGCGCTGCACTGGAAAAGAAACTAGGATTTAGAGAAGGTAGGCAACTCGCCCAAGATCAATTACAAAGGATTTTAGAAGCATAAATAGAATGTGTTGAGCAATTTAGAATACTTGCTTAATCAAAATGAGTAATGATTAATGATACTCATTTTCATTAATATTGTTCAGCTTTTAAACAAATGTCCCAGCCATGGAACAAAAGGAGTTAGTCAGCCTTAGGAAACAGACTTATAACTACGTTTCTAATTTCTCTCAAAAAATGCTTGTGAGTTAAAAATTAACGTATATTAAATCACTCCCTCCCAGGAAGGCCTAACCCATGGCTGGACTATTATTTGTACACACCATATAAAGATTACTGATAAAAGGAATTCACAGCTTCTTGCATTTCTATACTCAACCACCACATACTGAATAAACTGCTACGAATCAAGGACTCACTGGATGCTGGATAGTACTAGGTAGTATGGTAGACAGTACCTCACCTGTTAAGCACTTTATACATTTTTGTGGACTGGATATAGGAGTGAAACAAAACTTGAACCCCCAAATTTCTAATTCAAATCTTACGTGTAACTTATACCTCAATTAAAAAAAAAAAAAAACTTACACATAATTTCTTGAGCCTCCCTATACGTGGGGCTTAAGTGAACTAGCTTTTAAATGGTACGCCACCACCAGTACCCAGCACATTAACACTGTCAGAACTCTGAAGAGAAAAGACAACACTTCGAAATAAGATATGAATGTATAACAGATACAAGAAACTTTTCTAATAAAACAACTGACAAGCCAGTAAAATCTAAGAAATAAAAGCAGTGGATATTATTCAACAAATACCTATTGAGTACCTGCTATGTGCCACACAATATCAATAATAATGATAACCACATCTGTGTAATGTGTTTACAAATGTGTTTACAGAATCTTATTTACCCACCTTTCCTGGTCCCTCTCAGCAATGAGCTCTAACACAAAAACCTGTGGTCTAATCGCCACTTAGTTTTTAATCCAATCCCTCTAAGACCCAACAGCCACCACAGACAGTAGATTAGTCCTTTGAGTGTAGGATCCATATGCTAAAATAAACTCTGGTCTCTCAGAAGGCCACCAGACCATGACATTCTCTTCACACATCTGGAAGTAAGCCATAGGACTAGATAGGACTTCTTTCACTCGACTTGAAGTCTCGTCCTGAATCCCATCCAAATAAAGCCTTGCTGATCACACTAAAACTTGCTGGTCCATTGTCAATGAGGCTGAGACCATATCTGTGAAATTTCCCCTAATAGCAGACCAGAGCAGGCCCAATCAACTCACCAGGCCAGCAGGTCAACTGCAGAAGTTGATGTCAGGCCCAGACAAGGCTTGACCAAGGCTCTGTTGACACCAACATCATCAGAAGCAAGAGACAGAAAAGCCAAGCATCAACTCATAGAAGCCATATCTTAAACCCAGACTGAGGCTTTTACTTATAACCAACAACAGTAGATGATAGAGTAAGATCAGGAACAGTAAATTAAGGAAAACAGTTTGAGTCAAGAATCACAGTATGTAAGAAGCAAAAGATTCCAAGGATTTAATTTTGAGACTCTATTCCTTTTAGTACTGAGGTTAGGGAATGGCTGGGTTAAAGGCACAGGAATAAGGGGACACTGGAACTTGCAACCAAAAGAAAACTAGGACAGGTCCTCATAACAGGAAAAAGTGTATTATCTCCATTTTACAGAGAGGCAACAGAGGCTTGAAAGCTCAAGTGAGTCAAGGAGTAAGATGCACCTAGCGCCAAGCATCCTAATAAACACTGTAAATGTTTGTTGACTGAATATAGGAATGAGCCAAAACTTGAACCCCTAATTTTATGATTCATATTTTACATTTCTGATTGAGCCTTACTATGGAGAGAGTTTTACATAAACTATCTCTTTAATGGTGTTTCCCACCACCACCCTGCCTCCATGAGTGCTAAAGGAAAGCCAAATAAAGCATGATTAGAGACAGGTGGGTCTAATGTGAGTCACTTTTTCAGAGGCAAGCTTTAAAAGAGAAACATGAATCTGCAGAAAGACCTGCCCTACAGTGGCAATAAGTGAAAATACAAAAATGGAAGCCATCTATTTGCATGTCCCTGAGAGAAACCAAATTTGTCTGGCTGGAAAAGAATTACAGTTTATTTCTGCACCCCATAAGCAAAATCACAGTGGACACAACAGTGTTAACTTAAATGACATCTCTGAAATGACAGCCTCTCCAGAAAATATTCCTCTCTCAATCTTCCCTCTATATGTTCTTATCAAAGCCAGGGTACCTGTATGCTAATGCACTGAATAGATTAATAATAAACATTTGTTTTGAATGCTATCTTAAATTAGTAATGAGACTTTCAGACAGAGAGCTCACTGGAAGCCTGCATTTCTGAATAATGTTGGTTAATCATTGAACCACCCTGTGAACTCACCAGGCACTATATAGAATAAACATATGACTACTGTTTGTCCTTTATGCCCCTCTAACAGCATAGGTCTGAGAGCACATTCTTGTAAATGATAGACTAAAGTGTACAAAATAACAATGAGACAAGCCAAAAATCTCAACAGATGGAGACATGAAAGGTTAAGGCTGACATTCCCTCTTTAAAGTCACTGTGATAGGACGAAGGTAGAGAAATGTCAAACAGAAGGGAAGTAAAACAAATGAAACTCACCACAGTAGCTAGCTTATGTCAAAATCTCAAAGGTGACTAGAAAGGCCTTTCAAGTCTAAATAAAGATGGGAAAATACCAATAATTATGCCTTCTATTTATCACCTGTCAGTAGCTGGAGACATTTTACAAACTTTAACTCATTAATCCTCACAACATGACTGTGAGTCAAGTGGTTGACAACTGGTCTACCTTGTTTCACAGAAAAAAGAGACCCAGGAGATGGAATGAATGGCAGAATTTCTGCACATGCTTGTGGCGCAGCCAAAGAAAAACTTTTTTAAATTCTAGCAATCCTAAAATCTAGACACTAAACACACAGAAACTGGGCTCTTTCCCCCAAAGAAATTGACAATAATAGCACAATTTAAAGTCCTAAATTGGAAAGCTATTCTCTTCTAATTAGCTGCCAGGACTATAATTCTCTGATCTCTTCCTTCTAGGTGTTAATGAGAATTTTTCATTTTTGAAGAGAATCCTGATACTGTCAGTAATAATAAACATGGAACCGGAGCTTTAAGGTCGTATGTCTTTAGATGCTAAAGATGAGATCCATGTATAACCCTGTATCTATATTACTCTGTACCTGTATATACTTGCTGTCACTCTCTGAAGAACCCTGTAATCAAGCTTGGTCTTGGGACTTGTGTTGCCCCTCTCTCTGAGAAGATGGAAAAACACTACTGTGTTGATGTCAGGCTTGACCACGTATCTGCCTTTGGCCAATGAAATGTAGGCAAAGTCACTTCTCTCACTTTTGAAAAGAAGCTTTCAGAATTAACACATAGTTAGCCATGTGCATTTCCCCTCTGCTGTGAGACCTTAAAGTTGCAGAAAGAGATAGTGCCATCAATTCAGCCAAAGTCACACAGCTAGAAATGGACAGAGCTGTGATTTGAACCCAGGCAACTGAGCTCCAAGACCTGTCCTCCAAACCATTATTCTACACTTTCATCATGGTAACAGTGTCACCTAAAAGAGGATGAACTGTTCAGTAGAAACTTTATAATCAGCAATTTCTTTGGGCATTGGTGAGAATCTGGCTGAGGCTTAGAAAAGCAATGATTAAATGTTTTTATTTTTTGTATGTATGTTTGAGATACTTATATTAAGGAGCATATTTTAAAGTTAGGTGGAAACCTGTTTATACTTTAAGAAGGGACTGATTCTTTGTCTAATAGGCTAACACCTGCCCTCAAGGGTTTCGATTCCAAGTCTTCACTTCCAAAAAAAGCTGGCCAATTGACAAGAGAATTCTTAGTTCCACCCTCCTCTTTGTAAGATCTTTGAACAATGGTTACTCTTCCCAATCATGAATTCCTCTTTGTTTCTGTTTTTTCTACTCTGGAAACAGAGATCCACACTACAACTTTCAAAAATAAGTTCCTCCCCCAATCTGACATTTCCAGATCTTCCCCATGACAGTAATCAATACCTCCATTAAAACAGTTACTCAGAATCCAAATCTGGAGACACTCTTCAATTCCTCTCTTTCATTCACATTCTTCATTTAATTCTTCAGCATACACTGTCACTCTATCTCCAAAATACATTCTACATCCCACTATTTCATGCATACCCTACCACTACTCCTAAACTCTGAGCATCAACACTCCCAGAACTAAAGCAATGGACTCCTAACTTGCTTCCACTCTTGATCTATAAACTGCTCTCCACGGAACAGCCAGAATGACCCTTCTAAAAGATAAATGGGACTGTGCCCCTTTCCTCCTCCTAACTCTCCAAGAGCTTCCCACACAGTGGTAAGCTGGTCAATGTTTAATAACCTGTGTAAAATCACTGAGCCCAGGTTGGGAAGAGATGTTAACAGTCTGATCTTAAGTAGTATAAAGGACTGCAAGATTTCATAGTCCCCCCCACAAAGCTCAGAATCCATACTATGACTTCAAAGCCCTACATAGCCTGCCCCTGCCACCCCTCAGATCTCACTATTCCTGGATCACTGTCTTCCAGTCATCCTGGCCTCTCTGTTATTTCTCCAACATCCCAAGCATATGCCCATCTCAGTGAATGTTCCTCCCACAGATATTCGCAGTGTTGCCATTCTCACTTCATCCAAGTCTCTGCTGCAATGCTGCTTCCTCAACGCACTAAATTAGGACCCCTCCTTCTCCAAATCCATACCTCCGATAGTTTTAACACTGAGTAACATTCTACTAGAATTTTATTTATCTGTCTATAAATCCACTGGGGATGTAAGCTCCTGCACCAGAAGATACTGCTTTGTTCACTGTCATCTCCCAGCATCTAGAAAATTTCCTAGAACATCACAGATGCTCATTAAGTAATGATTCACTGACTATTCAAATGAATGAAGCAACTAATGAATGAATCAAACTAATAATATTTCTCAAAATAAAAAATATAGAAGTATGACTACCGGAAAGAAGTATGAGGCAAGATTAAGAATCTGTCCTGAGTCCCTGAACAGCAGTAAGATCCCAGTTGACTGCCTTGGTCTGTCAAGTGGGAAGAAAAACAAATGACGGAAATGAAGACTGAATGCAAAATAATGTGCTGAAGAAAATAGGCGAGGTTCAGTTACAAGGAACTGGAAATAGAGCTGTTTCCAAGAAAAAATAGAATAAGGGCAAATTAAGCATAATCCTGATCTAGTAAAGAAGGTCCATGAGTTGTGGTCAGGATAATCAGGCACTAATCCAAATACTGCCACTTACATGCTAAGTGATCTCAGCCAAGGGATTTCACCAAGTTTTCTAATCTATATTAAAAAAAATCTATAAAAAGAGGGAATGCAATGTCATGGTTCCTCAGACCACTTGTTACTACTTGAGATTATATGGTTGCAAACAACAGAAACCACCTCTGGTTACCTTAGGCAGTAAAGAACTTTAGAAAAAGGGTTATTGGGTAGCTCTCAGAATCAAAGGGAAGGTTGGAGAACCAGATCAGGGAATGACCACAACTAAGGCAGGACTTGGTATCTCAAGGCAAGAACAGCATGATAGCATTACCCATAGGAGCCTCTGTAGTCATGCCCTTATGTTACTTCACCAGGATTCAAAAATCCCAGGAGAGACAGCACAATTATAATGGCATGAGTATCATACCCAGCCCTTAGCTAAAGGAGGACACATCAGTTTTACGATCTACTCCTGAGATGGCACAGAAAAGAACACGAACTCTCTTAGAGGGAATTTTGGGTGGCACCACCTAAAGCAAAGGGAATAGATCTTGTCCAGACAAACACAAAAGTCTCTTGCACACCAAGAGGCTAACTAACTTTGTAATTCAGGTTTCTAAGATTTCCAAGATCCCTCTAACCTCACTAGGTGACTGATTTTCACAAAATCTCTAAGAGTCAGGCAGAAATGGGCACAGAAGAAACAGCACAAGACACTAATGTACTTTACAGAAGGAAAAATAAAGAGAGAAAGAAAGAATATTGAGGACTATTTCCTGACCTTTTAATGTGTATCAGAGTACTATGCTAACAGCTTTACATATAACCTCATTTCACTCTCTCAGTGTTATGAGATAGATATTTCACATAAAGACACTGAAGGTTAGAAAGATCTAATGATTTGCCCACGGTCACACAGCCAGTAGAAATGAGACTTAAACCCCAATTTGTTGGATTAGAATTTTAATTTACTTAATTTATAAGATATCAAGATATGCTCGGCTGTACAAAAATTCAAGTGTTCTTTTAGGTGAAGGGAAAACAATCCTAAGCATACATAATATGCAAACTATTTTATAATAAAAGCCTGAGAAGATTAAATTAAACCATAAATGTGAAAATAGCTTTAAAGCTAAAAGCACTAATTAGACTGAGTATATTATAATTAGTATTGGGATATTAAAATCACATATTGATTATTGACCCAGTAAAGTAACAAAAAGGAATTTCTTTTATAACAAAAACATCACAACCTTGAACTTTCCACATAATCAGGTATATTTGGTGTTGACAGCTCTGTTAGCTCTAGCCTG
Source organism: Lontra canadensis (assembly GCF_010015895.1). NCBI lineage: Eukaryota > Metazoa > Chordata > Mammalia > Carnivora > Mustelidae > Lontra > Lontra canadensis. The sequence goes on from NW_022630995.1 coordinate 53,783,444, forward strand.
GGAAAGGAGAAAGGAGGGGAAAATGGAGAAAACAATTGAGAAGGAAAAAAGGTTGACTGCTGATGATGCCTTTCAGTCCCCCTCAAGTCAAGTGAATTAGCCATTCACTTTAACCTTCCATTTCCCCTGAAAGGAAAAAAAATCAGTTTACTTGTAGAGAAATTTTTGCAGGCAATAACAGTTTACTGTTATTTCAAATCATTTTTTTAGTTGAGAAGAGAACAATGCAGGAAAATTTCTTTTCTTCTCAAAATACAGAGAGCAAACACCAAAAAAGATAAATGCAAATAAACAAATTAACAATTAGTCTTACAGGTCCACACATTTATCTGTTTGTGAATAACTGGGGATGGGGGATTGGCTCTATCTATATATACAGTATCTATACAACACAGAATAGAAATAAACAGGCTAGAGCTTTCAGCCACAGATAGAAACCACAGGTAATGCAGGTTAAGTCATTAACCAATTACATGACTCTGGGCAAGTCACTTGATTTCCCTTTGCCCTTTGGTCCACCCCTCAATTGGGCACTACACAGAAACTCCCTGAAAACCAGATGTTACATCAAAGCCAATATTTCCTGGAGGCCAGCCTTGCTGACTTCTTTGAAAAGCACTAAATTTAGAAGTAGCGTGCAAATAACACTGCTCAGATTAAACTCGCTTATTAGTGGTCCAGATGATAATCAAAGGCAAACAGATGGTCGCTTAATGAATGTTATTGGAAGGAAGGCATCTTTAAATATAGGATTTGTGTGAAAAGTTTGCTTTTTCTTACAAGTTATTTTGATGATTATGTTAGAATATTGGCATCTCTTTTTAGAATATAACCTTGTGGAGCCTCACAGACATGTTGAGCAAGATCAAAGCTTTGGAGAGCCAACGAAAGGTTTCTCCAAGTCTAATAACCAAAATTATGCAGCTAAAATAGAGATCAAAAGCTTCAGAAGAAAGCATATAGTTATTGAAAGCCAGAGTGTATATATTAAGGAATCAGAGATATCAAGTATACCTAGATTTTTAGAAACCTGACATGTGAAACCAAATCTATACCACTGTCAGAATAGGGAATGCTTATTTCTTTTACAAAAGATTATAATAGGATGCCTTGTGACCCAGAGAACCCTCATGTGTTTAAAACAGGATTTATTTGTTCCGGTTTCTTTTTTTTTTTTTTTTTTTTTCCAATAAATATGCCATCCTCCTTGCTCAGCAAAAATTCAATGAGTGGTCATATCTCAATTCCTTCTATACAGAGGAAAGAATTACAAACTACATCCTAGAACAGGCAAGATAGCTTCCCATATTACATCTGGAGACGTTAAACCAGCATCAATTCACGCTATTGATATAAAAAGTGTCAGGCACTTTTTGCAAAGGAAATTAGTCAAAAAAAAAACAACAAAAAACTACACACTCACCAGTTTCCATGGGTACAACTGAGGTTGATAGAGGCACAACTCTACAGGTTATGTATCATTCACAGTCCATTCAGGATACAGAAACCACACTACCTGAATAAAGAAAATATTCAACTAATTGAACACTGAATATAAAGTATTAAGTAAATGTAAAGTTATTAACTAGCTAACCAAAGGAGTAAAAAGAGCTCTAAGTAACAGTGGGCTTCTAAGTGTCTACAACTAGCTCTCTCTTTGGGGAAACCTGGATTGTAGCATTTGCCAATTTCTATGGTGTAAATACTCCCACTGTGGCCGACTGGCAGATTTCCAGCTACCAACGGTTTAACAACTGAGTTGCAAAATTCCTGAATATTTAACAGTGGGCTTTCACAAGCCAATATGGGCTGATTCCAGCACACAGGAAACAGCTAACACCCTTAGGGATGAAGAACAAGAAGAGGCTGGAATTATTAAAATTTAGAAGCTTGCAGGGCCCTGCAGGGCTGAAACAGAGATCTAAGGAAGGAGAGCTGCACTGCAGGCGCTGGTCAGAGAGCTGGTAGGAGGCCCAGGGACTTGAGAGCCTAAAAAGAATAGGTGTCTAAAAAAGAGGTGTGGGGCAGCCTGCCTGAGCCTTGTCATCCACCAGGAGACCGTTTCCACGTGCCAGCTCCTGCTCCATGGTAACCACAGTAACTACGTGCAACCAAAAGGCCAGGATCAGAAATAGGGATACGGTGGAGATGCAACAGGACTCTGTGGAGTGTGCTACTCAGAAACTAAAGAAACGTAACAGAGAAGGGCTCCATTAAGATGTTGGACAAAAGGTACAATCCTGCATGACTCTGAATTGTAGGTGAAACCAAATGCATCTACTCCTACTTGGGCCAAGTGGCCACTCTTCCGTTCAAATCTGATTGAAAGCACGGACTATGCCACGTGCCCAGAGCTCCACAGAAATACAAGGGCTGCAGCCTAAATTCCAAATACCAAAGATCGAGATCTTCAGCCTTGCCCAAGGGAACACTTCGATCTCTGAATCTTTATTGCGCTGCTTTGTGAAGGACATTCTCTGTATTAACTTGTGGTGCTTGTCTGAAAATTAGCAAAACAGGGGTGCCTTTGTGGCTCAGGCGGCTGCGCATAGGACTCTTGATCTCCGCTCAGGTCATGATCTCAGGGTGGCTTTGTGCTCAGGAGGGAGGGAATCTGCTAGAGATTCTCTCCCTCTCCCCACCCCCACCCCCCAGGCACGCTCTCTCTCTAAATAAATAATAATGAGAATAAAACTTTAAAAATTAGCAAAAAAATTACATGTGTTTATTTTCTATTCCGTATCTGTCCGGCCCATGTTTTTTTCTTCTCAGTCTATTCCTTCCAAAAAAAAAAAAAAAATACACCAACAAAAGGAGGTACGTCTGAAGCTGCTGACTCCCAAGTGAAGCGCAACATTTGGAAGCATCGGAAAAACGCACAAACTGGGAAAGGAAATTCGGGAAAGGCTGTGCTGCTCGACACAGAAGGGCATGGCCAGAGCCCAGCTCACAGGAACAGGAAGCAGAGAGGAAGGGGACGCCCCTTCTGCCTCCAACCCCGCAGTCTCCCTCTAGCGCCCCCTAATGGAAGAGTAACAGAGCGGCTCCAAAGAGAATTGTGGTTCGCAGAGCCCCAGAACCAATATTGCTGAGCTGAATGTAGAAAGGAGGGTTTGGAGTTGAAAGGCAATAGCTTTATAACTGGCACACTTATTATCGGAAAAATGATGTTTTATACTTGTATAACTCTTTACGGTTTGAAAAGCTTTTAAAAAAAACTTACTTGAGAGGTGCCTGGATGGCTCAGTCGTAAAGTGTCTGCCTTTCGTAGGTCATGATCCCAGGGTCCTCGGATGGAGCCCCACATGGGGCTCCCTGCTTGTCGCGAAGCCGGCTTCTCCCTCTCCCACTCCCCCTGCTTGTGTTCCCTCTCTCGCTGTATCTCTCTGTCAAATATAAATATAAAATATATATATATGTATGTGTATATATATATATATATATATATGACTTATTTGAAATAATAACCACCATTTACTAGTATTTACAATGTGCCAGGAGCCAAACTAAATCTATACACGACATATCTCATTCCATTTTCACAATAACCTTATAAGATATCATTAATCCCATTTTGTGTACAAAGAAACAGTAGTACACAAAGATTAAGAGAGTGCCATACATTACACAGGTTAATGGCAATTAAATGGATCTCAAACAAAAGTCCTCTGACTTCATTTCATCATGCTGCCTCTCAGCCACAGAGTATCATTTTCAGTTAGGAAAGAAACCAAAATGTCAGCACCAACTTCATTTAAGGTATATTCAGGAAGATTTATATTCAAAGATTTATATTCTTAATAGGGTAGAGCGGAGATCGCATTAGTCCTAACAGTGCTTGCTCTCGGTCACTGCTTGGAAAGAATTTTATGGTATGCAACAAATACTCCAATTAAGAGGTCTATCTATTAAAGTTGGAGGTCCCCCTGGAAGTAACAGAAACCATAACAATAGTGACCTAAACAATTCAGGGTTTTCATTTTTCTTATGTAAAATGAGTCCAGAGTCCAGCAGTCCAAGAATGATATAGTAATACCATGATGCTTTCAAGGATCTGGGTCCTTTCTAATATTCTACTCCATCATTCTTCTTTGCAGGTATCTTCCATTCTGTTGCATCACTGTGACAAAACCATTCCTTCATATCTAATGTTGAGTCTGCGTCCGAGTTAAAAAGAGGGTAAAGACAAAGGGCAGCTAATTCTGTGCTTTACAAGAATTTTCTGAGCAGCCCCTCCCAGGAGCTTCTGCTTACATTTCATTGTCCAGAACCATGTCCCATGGCTGCTAACAACTGAAAGGGAGGTTGAGAAATGCCTTTTGTATCTAGGCATATTTCCACACAATAAAATAAGGGTTCATTGAGTTTGGAAAAAAAAGAAAGAAGGAAAGGCTGGATATTGGTTTCGTCATTATGTACGTGAATCATGAAAGGTAAACAGGACTGGTAGGATCAACAGCTTATCTCCCTTTTACCTATTTGTCCCTCTTCTTTTCTCCTAACCTCTTCACTTTTCATTGATTCTGTGACCCAGATTTCACAGAGCAGCCTCAGTTGAAGCTGTTCATCCCTTTGTCCCCATAAATTCCCTCATACTTGCCAGCCCTGTATCCTGACTTTGGGTTGGAAAATGTGTCAATACAAACTACTTACTTTTTTCTGTTATATTTTTTTTTTTCTTCTTCTTTTTTTTAACTTAAATTCAATTTAGTTAACAAAGTGTATTAGTAGCTTCAGGGGTAGAATTTAGCGATTCATCAGTTAAATATAACCCAGTTGTGCTCATAACATCATCAAGTGCCCTCTTTAGTACCCATCACCTGGGTCCCCATACCCATACCCACCTCCCCTCCAGCAACGCTCACTTTGTTTCCTAAAGTCTCTTATGATTTGTCTCACTCTTTGTTTTCATCTTGCTTTGTTTTTCCTTCCTTCCTCTTTGTTCTTCTGTTTTGTTTCTTAAATTCCACATATGAGTGAAATCGAATGGTGTTTGTCTTTTTCTGGATGACTTATTTTGCTTAGCATAATACCCTCTAACTCTATCCACATCATTGTAAATAGCAAGATTTCATTCTTTTTGGTGGCTGAGATAGATAGATAGATAGATAGATAGATAGATAGATAGATATGCCACTTCTTCTTTACCCATTCATCTGTCGATGGACATGTGGGCTCTTTCCATATTTTGGCTATTGTGGACATTGATGCTATGAACATTAGGGGACATGTGCCCATTCCAATCACTATGTTTATATACTTTGGATAAATACTAAATGGTGCAATGGTGGCAACTCTGTTTTTAACTTTTTGAGGAACTTCCAAACTGTTTTCCAGAGTGGTTGCACCAGTCTGCATTCCCACAAATAGTGTAAGAGATTTGCCCTTTCTCCCATCCTTGCCAACACCTTTCTTTTTTTTTTTTTAAGATTTTATTTATTTATTTGACAGAGAAAGAGAGATCACAAGTAGGCAGAGAGGCAGGCAGAGAGAGAGGAGGAAGCAGGCTCCCTGCTGAGCAAAGAGCCTGATGTGGGGCTCGATCCCAGGACCCTGAGATCATGACCTAAGCTGAAGGCAGAGGCTTAACCCACTGAGCCACCCAGGCACCCTGCCAAAACCTTTCCTGAGTTGTTAATTTTAGCCATTCTGACTGGTCTGAGATGGTATCTCTTTGCGGTTTTGATTTGTATTTCTCTGATGCAGAGGGATATTGCTCCATTTTTTAGAAACCCTTCAGATTTTCTTATCTCTCAATTTAGGCACAGCTGACCCTGAACCTAAAGTCCCCAGTAGTCTTTCTTCATGTCTTTTCTTTCTTTCTCTCTTTTTTTGTTTTGTTTTGTTTTTGTTTACCATTTTGCCAATGTTTGTCCTTTTTAGTAATTCAGTTTAACATTCTTAAGGGTTTGGGACCATTGCTGAACCATACTGATACAACAAGAGGGCATATTACACATATTGTACAGAATGCTATTTTCCTTCAACAGAATATATGCTCTCCTTTCCCTTTAAGAAAATCGTGAATTCGAAGAGTGATGGTTAGGGATCGTAAGAGTTTGGACTATAAGCTACTTACTCTCTCCTTCAGCTCTGTTCATAGTACCTTAACCATAATAAACAAAACCTTAAACAGGGATGCCTGGGTGGCTCAGTTGGTTGGGCGGCTGCCTTCGGGTCAGGTCATGGTCCCAGCGTCCTGGGATCAAGTCCCACATCGGGCTCCTTGCTCAGCAGGGAGCCTGCTTCTCCCTCTGCCTCTGCCTGCCACTCTGTCTGCCTGTGCTCTCTCTGTCCCTCTCTCTCTCTCTCTGACAGAAAAAAAAAAAAAAAAAAACTTAAACAATAGGTATTTTCAAGAAGATGGGAAGTATTCCAAGTAAGCATGGCACCCAGCAGATCCTTTCCTGTTTTTCTCTCTCTCTATCCAAGAAATCGTGGTCATGAGAACCAATGGTGGCCAAAGACTTGCTGGGAAAAGATGTGAGGTAAAAGGCAGATGATACACTATAATTTCTTGGCAGTATCTTAGCCTTCATTTTACCAGATTGTCATAAGGTGTTGATCTCTGTGTGCATGTATGTGTATATGTGTGTATACACACTTAATTCTACACACCTATACCACCAGAGCAGATCCTTATGCCCCTTTTCCTCTTTTTCTCTGTTTTTAATAGATTTTTGAGAAAAATTTTAGATTTACAGGGAAATTGAGTGAATAGTACAACATTCTCATGTTCCTACAGACCCTCCCTAACACAGAGTGTGCCCTATTATTAACCACACATTAGTGTGGTAACTTTGTTACAATTAATGAGCCAATATTGATATATTATTATTAAATAAAACATTATTTAATACATTATTATTAAATAAAATCCATAGTTTATTATGATTTCCTTAGTTTTTACTAAGTTTTTACTTCTGCTGTTACAGGATCCCATCCAGGCTACTGTACTCAATATATTTATTTGTCATGTCCCTTTAGCCTCTTCTTAGCTGTGACAGTTTCTCAGACTTGTTTTTATGACCTAGACAGTTTTGAGTAGTACAGATTGGGTGTATTATAGGATGCCCCAAACATTTGTCTGATATTTCTCACATGTTTAGGCTGGGGTTATGTGTTTGAGGGAGGAAGATTACAGAGGTGAAGTGTCCTTTTCACCACATCATACCATCAACATAACTAATTATTGTTGACGTCAACATTGATCAGCTGGCTGAAGTAGTGTTTGTCAGGTTTATCCTCTACAAAGTTAATTTCCCACCTTTCTATACTGTCTATATTTTGTAAAGAAGCTAATGCATGCAAGCCACACTTAAAGAGTGAAAAGTCATGCTCCTTTTCTTTAGTGTGGAGTGTCTACACAACTTATTTGGATGTTTTCTGCATTGGAAATGTCTCTTCTCCCTCATTTATTTATTTATTTGATCATTTATCTGTGTCGGTTTAGACTCATGGATATTTATTGCATACTTTGGGTTATAATCCAATACAACTTTTATTTTTTGATTAAATTGTTTAATATTAAATTATTTTAAATTATTAAAAGAAATTTGTTTGATTTAAATTGTTCCAGCTTTGACTATTGGCATCTCTTTCCATTGCCTCTTGTGCCCCAATGACCTACATCTTTCATTGTGCGTTTTTTCTGGAGTGGGAGGTAGCTCTTCCCTACTTTTGGACACTAAAAGATGCACCAGGCTCATCTTGTATTATTTCCTGCCTCAGTCTTAGAATCAGAAATTTCTTCCATTATATTTTCATTTTTACTAACAATTCTGGTTCTTTCAACAATTGGGAGAAATGGCTTCTTACCAGCAATTAGCAGCTCCGGCAGGCAACCCCAACGCAGCATGGGCAGTAGAAGGAATGATGAGAAGCAATCCTGTCCCCATCCTCATCCCTTGCCATAGAGTGGAGCCCTGGGCAACTATTTCAGAGGACTAGCTGTGAAGAAATAACCTCCAGCCCACAAAAACAGCCTGGCGAGGAAGATGGCCTGTCGAGGGGGGTGCTCCCATATACCCAGAACCTGGCACAGGACACTGGGTGTTATCATCAGCTCCCAGCCTGCCGGTTGAAGTTGAGTATTTATAATAGGAGTGAATATTTGAGTGACATATAAATGTACTAGCTCATCAGAAATTGGATATGTGGCGGCATTGCTGTATTGAAAGAGCTGGACATGTCCTGGGCCAGAGGGTAAGGGGTGGGGAATTCTTTGTTCAGTGAAGGAGCATGAGGTGACTGTTTCTTTTTGCTTCCAACAAAGAGATGTGAAGCAGACAACAAAATAAGTTCAAAGAATGCAGATCCCTGAAGAATAGAAAAAAGAGGGGTTTCACATCTTCTTTTCCATTTAGTTCCCAGGAATTGAGTGATATTTTCAGACTGCCAGAGAGGAAATTCTGCAGGCAGAAGTCATTGCCTGGACCCTCTCAGAGCATCCTTAAAGTGGATGTTTCCTTCTAGAAGAACCTCTGTTCTCTTTCCTGCAGAGAAAAGCCTTTGCCTTTCACCTTGCAAAGAGAGAACACAAATGCAGCACATTTGTGTCCTTTCAAGATGGTTCAAACTCTGGTGCCAAAAAAGAAAAGGATGAAAGGAGCCCAGGAAAAATGTCTGGTGAAGATAGAAACACCCATAGGGTCCTCAAGATATCTAAATACTCTGTGATAGTTGCCAGGGTGTTGCAAAATGGCTAGTGGGTCTTTCAATGTAGGAGTACCCAGTAGGAAATACTGACTGCTGTTTCCCGGAGGTGCTAGAATATGTTGGTGGGACCATCTTGCAGAGAAGGGGACCTAACAAATTGTGTGTTCAATAGATGGATGAAGGGAAAAAGATCCAGTACAAATGGCTGGAGCTTCCCTTCAGATGGTTCTCAGAGGCTGCTTTTTCCAGAAGCTCTCCTTGGTCCATGGGCTGGCCTGGGCTGGGCATCTCTGAACCCCTAAGGCTGTGAACTCTCTCATTCACTTATCAATAAATGTGTACTCAGCTCCTAATATGAGTCAAGCACAGAGCTAGGTACTAGGGATAAAACTAAGAATTACACTCTGAGTCTCAAACTCATACCAGGGTATGGGAACACAGGGTGGAGCATCACAGCATATCAGGATGTAATTACAATGCCTTTGCGGTGATAGATGACAACAGGCAAGGCAAAATAAGACTAATTTCTCAGGCTAGGAGGCAAAGGAAGGCAGTGTGGATAATGAAGAACCTAAGTAGAATTTTAAGGGATGACAATTAATCCTCCAGTTCCACTCCTTGATCTTTCTTCATATTATTAATTATAATATTATCATATTCTTCTCTTTCCTTTACTCAGTTATTTTTCCTATTTAACTTAACTTATGGACACTCTTTTGACTTGCTCACTATATCAATCAGGGTTCCACCAGAAAAACAGAACCAATAGAATATATAAAGAGAAATGGATATATAGAGACAAAGAGAGAAAAAGGATAAAAGGAGACTTCTTGTGGGGAGTTGGCTTTCACAGTTGTAGGGCTGGCTAGGCAAGTCCAAAATCCTCCAGGCAGGCTATGAGCAAGGCCATGCTAGAAACTCTCCTCTAAGATCTGACACTGTAGCCCACAGGTGGAATTTCTTCTTCCTCCAGGAAACCTCATGCTGTTCCTGGAGACTTTCAATGAGTTAGATCAGGCCCACCCAGATTTTTCAGGATAATCTCTTACTTAGAGTCAACTGATTATAGATGTTAACCATCTACAAAATACCTTCACAGCAATACTCAGAAGAGTATTTGATTGACTAAGTGGGGATCATAACTACCCAAGTTGACATACATACAACTGATCATCTACTCACCTCTCTCTTTCTATCATCTGCCCTGAGGGCACCATTCACAGAAGAACACAATGAGATGGATTCCTCCAGGACTTCCACAGTGTGGTAGACCTGCCTCTTCAATGATTTCCCAGCTCTTCTGCCCCACCACTCCTGACTACCTGAGACTTTGCCTGGACACAGGTCTGGACACAGTTGCCTGGCTCGGCATACCTAGGGCAGAGATCCCTATTGAACACTTCCTCGATAAACAAACAGGACTATTATAATACATGGGAAAGGGGATGGGACGCCTGGATGGCTAAGTTGGTTGAGCCACTGTCTCCAGCTCAGGTCATAGTCCCAGGGTCCTGGGATCGAGTCCCACATCAGGATCCTTGCTCAGTGGGGAGCCTGCTTCTCTCTCTGCCTCTGCTTGCCACTTTGCCTACTTGTGCTCGCACTCTCTCTCTCTCTCTCTCTCTCTCTCTGACTAAATAAATAAATAAATAAATCTTTTAAAAAAAAAGACACACTGATTTAAAAAGAAAAATACATGTGAAAAGAGAAAGGATGCCACATAATCATCTAGAAAGATAATAAATGCAAGGCACATTGGTTTAGAAATTAAAGAAAGTTGAAAATACGGGAGCTTTGGACACCCCAAAAACAAAAAAGAACTTTCACTCCTAACTCTTCTTTCCTTTCTCCTTTATCAAAATGTGTAGAACAGAAATTAAGTGCTCAGTCCCTGCAGTAGAGAGATTTGAAATCTAGGTTATGTAAACTTTGGCGATTTCATAACCTCTGTGAATCTCAGTTTCTTCACCTATAGCATGGGAAAATAATTGATCTTACCTCAGAGAGTTGTTGTGAGGATAAAATGACAAAGTACATGCAAAAGCACTAATCACAAAGATAGGCATATCACAAAGATTTTTTTTAAAGCTAGCTATTATTATTATTAAGTTCCTACTATGTGCCAGATAGCGTAGGGAATACTGATATTAGTAAGATCCTTGACTGTGGAGACCATAAAATCCATTGAGAAATGTCAGACATATAAATATTTTAATACACTGTGAATATTCCATAGATGAGTAAGCAGAGAAAGAAATAAATACTCCAGCCTGGGGATCAGAAAGACTTCACAGTAGAAATTTCAAATGAGCTGGTATTCCAAGGACCTGTAACGCCTTCCTGAGCAGAAAAACAGGGAAGGCCATTGCAACCATAAGGAATAGCATGTGTAAAAGGCAAAGCAGTGGGAAAGCACAGTGTGCCTAGAAAAGAGAATGAAGTCTAATGTGAATGGAACATAAAGGGTATGTGGTAGGGCAAGGAGAAAAGGGGTAGGTAGAGGAGGTGGAAAAGAGGGAGGATGGCAAAAAATGAAGCCATCTGATGAAGACTGATATGGTGTGCTGAAAGAGTTTGGCCTCTCTCCTTGGAGGTAGTTGGAGGCAGACTTCCAACTCTGCTTTTGGCCACAGAGCAATTGTACTGTAAATTGATAAAGCAGCATTTTTATTTACTCATCTACAAGCCAGAAATAGCAAATGCACAGATCCCCATGGATATATTCCTCACCAGGATCTTTAGTAATCAGGCCAGAGAAGGGACAGTGGGATTACACATACCAAAAACAAGTCAACCATGGCACTCAACCCAGCCCATCACCTTACATCACCACATGGCTGAACTTACAGAGGATTTAAGGAGGAAGAAAATTCTCTTAGCTGAAGCAAAGTGACACATATCCAAATATTTCTTTCTCTCTCTTCTTACTTCCACATACACCAGGTCTGGGCCATTTTACTCAGTTGACATTTGCTCCTCTTTTCAGCACTTGCTTCTCTTGGCTTCTAGGACACCTCATTCTCCTGGTTATCTTCCTGCCTCCAAAGATGCTCTTTCTCTGTCTTTTTTGCTATTTCTTAATATTGGAACCCCAGGTTTCAATCTTTGGAACTTTTCTCTTCTTCACTCATTCTCTAGGTGCTCTCGTGCAATCTTATTACTTTAAATACCATCAATATGCTGACAATTTCTGAATTTATACCTCTAGGTCAGACCTCTCCCTTGGATTCCAGACTCTGTGTTTGCCTGAGCAATATTTCTACTTGAGATGTCAGGCATCTCAAACTTAAGATGGATAAAAACTAAACTTTTGGTCTTCCAAGCCACATCTGTTCAGTAAACATAAATCACACGAATCCTTTCAACATATAAATCTTTTCACCTCATTCTTCTGCTCAAACCTGTCCAAAAACTCATCTGTTTATTCACACAGTAAATGCTGAAGTCCTTAAGTTCTCCTACAAAGCCTTTAACTATTTAATTCCCTCTCCTTTACCTGCCTGACATTGAGCTCCTACTACTCTCCACTTTAATTCTTCTACTCCAGCCACACTGGCTTCCTTGCTTTTTCTCAAATACATCAAACACAAAGTAGCTTTAAAGCCTTTACACTTGGTCTCCCCTCTGCTCAGGATGCTCTTTCCCCAGATGATCAAAGTTCAGATGTCATTTTCTCAGTTAAGGCTTTCCCAACCACATTATTTAAAACACTAACTCAGGGCACCAGGGTGGCTCAGTCAGTTAAGCATCCAACTCTTGATTTCAGCTCAGGTCATGATCTCAGGGTTGTGAGATCAAGCCCCACATCAGACTCAGTTCTGTGTATGAAGCCTGCTTGGGATTCTCTCTCTCCCTCTCTAAAAAATAAATAAATAAGTAAAAAACAATGCTGACTCCATCACCATCAATACCAGGCAACTAGGGACGACACCTAAAGCCCAAAGTATACCAGAATTATTCAAACTGGCCAATTCTAAACTGTTTATTCTGCTTTGCTTTGTCTTTCCTTCAGAAACTTCAATAAATGTTCCAGCAGAGGCCTTCCCCTCATTCCTACTTCTACCTAATCAACCCCAGTAGCTCCCCTATGGCTCTACATGGTATGGTGGGTCCCCTTCTATCAAGAAACATAATTAAAAACTTCTTCTTTCAGTGGCATTAGCCTCTGTATATCATCATTCAGTCATACCGCTATGAATTAAATCCCAGTTATAATTTTAAAACACCTAGAAATCCCTACTCATAGGATTTATCTTCACTCCACCTGACTCAGGAGCTCAATCAATGTGAACAGTCTTTTCTACAGAGCATTTGCTGAAAAAAAAAAATCTGTGGTAATTATTTAATATTACAGCTGCCTTAGTTAGGATTAACAGCTGCAGCAAACAAGAAACTAACTAAAAAACTTCAAAAAAAATATTTTTAAAGCTAAGTAATGAGATGTCCATAGGAGGCTTTGAAAGCCCTCACATATTCTTAGGAATCTAGAAGGCAAAGTGCACGCACAGTACTCTGTACATGCCCAGGAATTACCTGAGAAGGCCCTTCTCTGACCTTTGACTGCGCTTGAAACTCTGAGAAGTAGGAAGTAAAAGTTGAGGCAGAGCTGTAACTACCAGAATGTGGAAACTGTGCCAAACATGCACCCAGAACTCTTTGGCAAAGGCAGGGAGAATTGTCATTTCAAAGTGTTCACAGAAATGCCTAATCTTTAGTTGACCACTAAGCTAACTGAGAAGAACTTCAGGGACCACACATGACCAAAAAACAGTGACTTCAGAGAATTAGTTCCGAAAAATTACTACAACAGCAAACTTCAACAACAACAAAGATAAACAACATAAGCCACAGGGAAGGGGGAAATCTGGTTTTCAGAATTGCCACAATTTATTATTTTTAAAGTCCAATTTTCAACAAAACATTGTGAGACATCAAAAGAAACAGGAAAGTATGTCCATACACACACACACAGTAGAAACCATTTCTGAGGAAGTCTGAACTGTGGACTTACCCAACAAAGATTTTAAAGCAGCTGTGTTGAAAGTCTCCAAGACCACTCTCTGGCTCATGATTCACTAGAGGGACTCAGAGAACTCAGATAAGCTGTTATACTCATGGTTACATCTTATTACAGAGAAAAAGAAACAGATTAAAATCAGGAATGGAAGGTGCCCAGTTTAAGTGACTGCCTTCAGCTCAGGTCATGATCCTGAAGTCCTGGGATCAAGTCCCGCATCCGGCTCCCTGCTCTGCAGGGAGTCTGCTTCTCCCTTCAACCCTCTCCCTTCTCATGCTCTCTCTCTCTCTCTCTCTCTCAAATAAATAAATTAAAAAATCTTAAAATCACGAATGGAAAAAAACACATAGGACAGGTGCAGGAGAGACAAGCTTCTAGTTGTCTTTCCCCAGTGGAATTACATGGACAATGCTTAATTTTCCCAACAATGATTGTGACAACGTGTGCTGACTATTGCCCATCAGTGAAGCTCTCCCAAATTTTGGAATCCAAGGTTTTTATTGGGAGTCATTCATGTCATCTCAATAGATATAGAAAGGGCACTTGACAAAATTGGGTCTCCAGTTAGGATAAAACATTCAACAAACTAGGAATGGAGAGGAACTCCTCAGTCTGATCATGGAACTCTGGGAAAAAAAAAAAAAAAAAAAAAAAACAGAACTAACATCATACTTAATAGTGAAAGACTGAATGTTTTCCCCCTGATGATCAGGAATAAGGCAAAGATGTCCACTCTCACCATTTATATTCAACATTGTACTAGAGGCTCTAGCTAGGGACATTAGGCAAGAAAAACAAATAAAAGGCATCAGATTGAAAAGAAAGAAGTAAAATGATCTTATTCACAGATGACATGGCCATGTATACAGAAAGTCCTAAGTAATACACACACACATTATTAGATCTAATAAATGCATTCCATAAGTTGCAGAATATAAGAGCAGTTTATGAAAATCACTTATATTCCTATATACTAGCAATGAACAATACAAATATAAAGTCAAGACTTATAATAGCATCTAAACAAACAAAATACTTAGAAAAAATTTAGCGAAAGAGGTGCAAGACTTACACACTGAAAACTGCAAAATATTGTTCAAAGCAAATAAAGAAAATCTAACCAAATGGAAAGTCATGTTTACAAATTTGGAAGTCTTGCTAATATTAACATTTGTAATACTCCTCACATTGATCCACACATTCAATGCAATCCGTATGAAAATCTCAGCAACTATTTTTGCAGAAATTAACAAGTTAATCTAAAATTCATATAGCAACACAAAGGACCTAGAAAAACCAAATCAATCTTGACATAAAATAAAGTTGGAAACCTTACTGATTTTCAAACTTAATACAAAACTACAGTAATCAAAATGGTGTGATACTGACATAAGAACAGACATATAGATCAATGAAATAGAATTGAGAATCTAGAAAGAAACCCTTGCATTTATGGTCAACTGATTTTCAATAAGGGTGCCAAGAAAATTCAATGGGGAAAGAATAATCATTTTAACTAATAGTGCTGGAACAATTGGGTATCTATACGTGAAAGAATGAAGTTGTACCTTATCCCTCATATCATCTATAAAAATTAACTTAAAATGAATATATATGTGCAATTCTTTTAAAACTCAACACATGTACTGAGTAGTATAATGAACATAACTGAAGATAAATATGGGCCAAGTGGTGCTCCCAGAACACAGTATGAAAGGACAACATGTGAAATGTATAAAAGAAACTTCAAGAAATATGTCGACAGGATTCAGAAGTTTAGAACTCATTTAACAGGATTTCTATAAATAATAGCAGAGAATAATAGCAGACAGAATGTAGGAGAAAAAATAACCAGTGAAATAAAAGAAGAAAATTTCTCAGAACTAAAGAAAGATATTAATTTTCCCATCCAAAGACTCTAAATAAATATGAATTTTCAGAATTCCAAAGAAAAGAAAAAAATTCTAAAAGCTTCCAAAGGAGCGTGATGTAAGAAGAGGGGAGGATTAAAAGATCCCCTACAAAGGACTGAGAATTAGAATTTTATCAGAATTGTCATCAGTTTTAGATTCTAGAGATAAGGGAGCAACATCTTCCCAGTTCTAAGGGGAAATGATTAAATAAGCAAGTACTCTTATTATTCTAAAATGTTCACTTTTACAAACTTGGTATAACACAAACTTAAGCATAAAATAATACATTTGGGATTCATTGAAAAATTAAGGGACACTATTCCATTTGTTCAACATATATGTGTTGATTCCCTACTATATGGCAGGCAACATTGCAGTTACCAGCAATGCAAAGGTGAACAAGATACAATCCATTCTCATTTTTCTTGGGTTCTGTATTTGTAAATTTGACTCCTTGCTAAAATTTATTTGTAACCCTGAAATCGATACTCATTCTCAGTTGCAGGCATGCACAGATTGAGACATCTTATATGAACATTTCCAGTGAGGGCAAACAAGAAGACACTGCCTTGTTTTTTTTAAGATTTTTTTTATTTATTCATTTGAGAGACAGAGAGAGCAAGCAAGAGCATGAGCAGGGAAGAGGGTCAGAGGGAGAGGGGGAAACAGACTCCCTGCTGTTCAGGGAGCCCAACATGGGGCTGGATCCCAGGATGGCAGGATCAGGACCTGAGCCAAAGTCAGATGGCTAACTAACTGAGTCACGGAGGCACCCCAAGACACTGCCTTCTCATTTAGTCTTCCATACCGTAAACTAGAGTCTGTTTCATGGTTTATTTAGTACCATATTTTTCTCATTTTTGTGTCCTTTTTTGAAGGGGGTGGTGTTTAAAATGGCCACCAAGCATAACACTGTAGTGTTATCTAGTATTCCTGAACACATGAAGGCTGTGATGTGCCCTTATGGAGAAAATTCAGGTGTTAGATAAGTTTCATTCAGGCCTGACTTGTAGTGCTGTTGACTATGAGTTTAATGCTAATAAGTTATCAATATATATTATATAAGGTGTACTGAAACAGAAACAGAGCGAAAACCAATGTTATGGATTGATCATTTGCTGAAAATATTGTGACCAGAGACTTCAGGAACTTGATCCTGTATTTCCCCTAGGAGCAAAGCTTTAGTATTCACTAATTCAGTGTTCACATGACCTTATAGAAATAACGACTATAAATTATGACAGTAGACTAAATATTATTTGCTCCCAAGTACAGCACAAACTTCTAAAAATATACATAATTTTGCATAAATAAAAAACTACTTAAATCATTTAAAAGCCTGAAAAAAATTCCAACTATATTCTTTTTTTTTTTAATTTATTTATTTGACAGACGGAGATCACAAGTAGTCAGAGAGGCAGGCAGAGAGAGAGAGGAGGAAGCAGGCTTCCCGCCAAGCAGAGAGCCCGATGTGGGACTTGATCCCAGCACCCTGGGATCATGACCTGAGCTGAAGGCAGAGGTTTTAACCCACTGAGCCACCGAGGTGCCCCCCAACTATATTCTTGAAACTATTCCAGCTGCTTTATCTCTTCTTTCAATATCAAAAATGTTCAAAACACAATCTACCAGTTCTGGACTTTTTAAATTCCTAAAAAGATGCTAAGGTTTATGTATGAGATTGCATTAGTCATCTTTTATTTTATTTTTCTTTTAAAGATTCTTCTTTTTTTATTTATTTGACAGACAGATCACAAGTAGGCAGAGAGGCAGGCAGAGAGAGACAGGAGGAGGCAGGCTCCCTTCTGAGCAAAGATCCCGATGCAGGACTCGATCCCAGGACCCTGAGATCATGACCTGAGCCAAAGGCAGAAGCTTTAACCACTGAGCCACCCAGGCACCCCTATATTAGTCATCTTTTAAAGCCCATTGTATTTCTTCTTTATTTAAAAAATCATCAAATAAATAAATAAATAATCATTATAAATTATTGTTTTGGATGTTTTTAGACTTTCTGTAGGAGTCTCACATCATCCATTTTATGAGGGAGGAAATTTCTATTTTTTTAAATCTTTAATATAGTCAACCATTTTCATCTTTTTTAAATAAATTAGCCAATAATTAACTAGTAAGAAGTGGCAACACACAAACAAATAAAATTAATAGAACAAAAAGTGGCGGATAAGAAATGGTGGGTTTAATGAAGACAAACTGGGAAATTTTATCTTCATATTAATTTTTACAAAAAATATTTTAATTAAATTTGGTTTTTACTCTCAAGAAATAGAACAGAATGATCAAGAAATAAAATAACCTTTCCTTGTAATTATTCTCCCTCATTTGCATATTTGAAAAGACTTGCTTCTGTCAACCACTTATCTGTACTACTAAGATTTATGAGAGAGCTAAAACACAAGGATTAATGAGAATATCATTCTAACCTATTTTGAAGACATCAATATTCTTGCAGTCTTTGAACAGTAAAACAACTAAGCGTGCAGACCATTTTGTTAATATAGGGAGTCAAGTTTCAAGTGTGAGAGAGTGGAAAAGGAATTCTAAAATACTTCAACTGTCTTTAAATGGAACTAACTGTTGTGAGAAATAAGAGGATCATCATTCCCAGTTTGCTAGGGGCGACTGACCAGTATATACCAGCATAGTTCTTTTTTTTTTTTAAGACTTTATTTATTTGACAGACAGAGAACACAAGTAGGCAGAGAGGCAGGCAGATAGAGAGAGGGGGAAGCAGGCTCCCTGCTGAGCAGAGAGCCAGATGTGGGGCTCGATCCCAGGACCCTGGGATCATGACCTGAGCCGAAGGCAGAGGTCTTAACCCACTGAGCCACCCAGGCCCCTACCAGCACAGTTCTTAATATCACTTCCTTTCACTGGCAAAAGTGTCCTGGCAATGAGGGACATGTGGAAAAAAGGATGGAAAGAAGGGGAAGAATATGATTCTCCTTTTGGGGGGGTGGGCATTGAAAGAGGAAGAGAGAGAATCTGAGGCAGACTCCCCACTGAGTGCAAAGCCCAACATGGAGCTCAATCCTATGACCTGGAGATCCTGACCTGAGCCAAAATCAAGAGTCAGATGCTTAAATAACTGAGCCACCCAGGTGCCTCCATAATTTTTTCTTATTTCATCATTCTGTCATGTGATATTCCCAGTGGTTTTCTGTTGTTCTGCTCTGGCCCAAGATAACAGATTTTTTTAAAAAAGATTTTATTTATGTATTTGCCAGAGAGAGAAAGAGAGCACAGGCAGGCAGAGGGGCAGCAGAGGCAGAGGGAGAAGCAGGCTCCCCACAGAGCAAGGAGCCTAATGTGGGACTCGATCCCAGGATGCTGGGATCATGATCTGAGCCGAAGGCAGCCACTTAACCAACTGAGCCACCCAGGTGTCCCAAAATAACATATTTTTAAAAACCCAATTCAAAAGCTGCTTCTTTTTATTGAGGAGTTAAATGGAAAGATTTTTATCATCTCATGTAACAGTACCAGAACCAGTTTTTTTAATCTGATATAAAATTATAAGATAAATGTTTTGGTGGTTGGATCACCCAATCATAAATATTATAATACCTCATAAGAGAAATTGCAAAAACAAGGGTAGAAACAGACTTCTGTGTCCGATCTCATCAATAGCTCGGTCAAAAGGAAAATTTGGTCATCTGAGTCAATAGGAGAATTCCAGGCCTTATTCATTTCATACTTTTTTTTTTCTTTAAGTTTTATTTAAGTACTTGCTACATCCTGTGTGGGGCTCGAACACATGACCCTCCCATCAAGTTTCATGCTCTTCCAACTAAGTTGGGCAGGCGCCCCCATTTTCTGCTTTATATCATGAGTTAAAGTACATATCTTATATCCCATTCAAATCATAAACTCTTTGAGTACTGAGTTCCTATTGGATTCTCCTTCATAACTTTTGCAGAGCCTTTGCACATAGTTGAGAATATAGTAACTGTAAGGCATAGGCACCCAAAAGAAAATAAAGCGGCTTAGTTTCAAATCCAGGTCTAGACAGATAACATCAAAAGCTTTGTCTTTTCTGATACCATCATAGAACCATAAACTAGTCACTCACTTGTACAACCATATTGAGGGCTCTATGAGCAACAGCAGGTCTTACATATGTAAGATTTAAGTTAACACTTGGCTTTAGGTTAGAAGTAAATTCAGCTCCCCAAGTTGTGTTCCTGACTCGTGTTTTTCTCCCACCCTATCCCATTCCATTGCTCTCACTATCTCAAACTTTTACCTTCTTGGTTCTTCTCCACAAAGAAAAATTACCCAGAGCCCTTTAATCATATGATATCAGAGTAATCTCCTGGTGGTATCTCCCCACCTCCAGGAAGGAAAAAGATACTATACCAACAGAATCTCTCTGATTAGAATTCAAATTGATAATTAGTTTTTTTAATTAAATGTTTTCCATCAACATCCCTGTTGATATTAAACTACTGAAAATCTTCAATACTTCAAAGTACCTGTGTGACAGCTTGTCACTGTCTTCCTAGTGCTGATCTCATCATGGTCAGGTGCGCTCAGACAACACTGATATGTAAAGATATCTACTGGGTCATCCTGGCCTTGTTCTCCAGCATCTGGACCTCTTAGAGTAAAAGTAATATCCAAAGAATAAAAAAGTAATATCCAGAAAATTTATTAATAAATGTTGTCCCAATAAATGTAATCCCAAAGAATGTTCCAAAGAACAGAGATGTTCCACGAAGAAGAAGAAGAAAAAGGAGGAGGAGGAGGAGAAGAAGAAGAAGAAGAGGAAGAAGCAAGAGGAGGGGGAGGAGGACAGGGAGGAGGATGAAGAGGTGAAGAAGGTGAAGGGGAAGAAGAAGAAAGGGGGAGAGAGAGGGAAGTAAAAAAGAAGAAAAGAAGGAGGAGGAGAAGGAAGGAAGGGAGAAGGGAGGGAAGGAAAAAGAAAGAAAGAAGAAAGATTCTTGGAGTCAAAAAAAAAAAGTAAGAAAAATGGCATACCTTATATTAGTTTGCAGATTGACAAGAGATTTTCACAGCCCTTATATCCCGAAGAGCAGGAATAAGGCCTCTGTGATGCCCCAAGGGCTAGTACAGTGTCTGGCCCATGGAAAGTGCTTAACAAATATTTGTTGATAAAAAAATTAAATGCATGTTCAATACTAAATAATCAGAAGAACTACAGTTTGAAACATATTTTTTTTCAGTTTTGTTTCACTCTAGAGTTACCCAAATTCTGTGTATTTGAACACAGAATCCTTTTTTATTATTTTTTTTAAGAATTAGTGTTTTGTAGATCATGTTCTGAGAAATGTTGATAGGCCCAGTAAGTCAAACAAATGCAAATCTATTTTGCTCTAAAAGTTAGGAAATATTTTGTTTGAATTCTCTGGAACCTTGACTAGCCCTGAAGGCACTTGTACTTTATCCAGTGGTCTGAGTAATTCCAATTAGAGAGGGATGTTCAAGAGGGAAGTAGAAACCTTAAAATCTTTTAAATTTTGTTCAGTTTCCTGACATTATGGGAAAATTAATGAGCTCAATTATAGGAGATAGTCTAGCTCTGAATTCTCTATTTCCCTCAAACTGTGTAAATACCAATTTGCCATCTTTAACAGATTTTTTAGATAAAAATAAAACTCTTTATCCCAATGTCAATATAATTTCTTAAAGGTTAAGAACAACAACAACAAAATCTTGAACATTACTCAGTGACCTAGTTCTATAAGCATAGAAAGAACTAAGAATCCCCCCAAAATTTTAGAATTCAACAATCTGAGTTTTCTATTTTTAAAAGCCTTTTGAAACCAAATGTTAAAAGAAATGGATTGCATTCTTTCAAAAATGTTGACAGTGATCTTGTGCATATATCAGGATTTTTTTAAAATTTACCCAAAGTTTGCTTACCTCCAGTTCTTCAAAGGAGACTTAAATGCCATCAGTTTTCAAGTAGATGTATCATCAAGACTATTGGCCCTACTTGGGACAAGAATTATATTTTTTAAAATATACAAATAAACAAAAAAGCAGAGCATCAGTCTAGATTCCAAGAAGTTCACCATCTTCCAGAATCCTTATAGATAGGAAAGTATAAATGCAAAGGTTGAACAGACCTGACTCAGCTGAAGCAAGTTAGTTATTAGTCTGAGCCTCAGTTGTCCCTTTGTGAAACAGGCATAATTATAGAGCTTACTTCAGAGGTTATTGTAAAACTGATAGAAAAGGGCTTAGCATATAAAAATCACTCCTTAGATTTTATTCTTAGCCCAAGCCCCTACTTTTCAGAAGTTGAAAATAAGATCCAGACAAAATAATGTGTCCAAAGCAGCATAGCTAGTTAGTATCAGAGCAGAAATTGTAACTTACATTTCCCAACACTGATCCAGTTATCTCTCCACCATATCATAAAAACAAAAGATAGCAGTGGGAAAAATAACTTGCAAACACATAAAACTTGATGTACAAAGGAACTATAAATCGATACAACTGTGAGAAACAATTGATTTAAGAGTGAAGCAAACACTTGAATGAGTGAAATGGTCATATCCTAAGATTGGTCAGGATGGCCACACAGGAATACTTCTAAGTCATAGTTTGAAAAGGGGCGCCTGGGTAGCTCAACTGGTTAAACGTCTGCCTTCGGCTCAGGTCATGATCCCAGGGTCCTGGGATCGAGCCCACTTCTCCCTCTCCTTCTGCCTGCTGCTCCCCCTGCTTTTGCTCACTCTCTCTCTCTCTCTGTGTCAAATAAAGAAATAAAATCTTTTTCAAAAATTAAAAAAATAAATCATACTTTGATGAAAAGTGGGAAACACAGGGAAAACCTAGAGGGCTCAGTTGGTTAAGTAGCTCACTCCTGAATTCTGGTGAGATCATGATGTCAGGGTGGTGAAATTGAGCCCTGCATCAGGCTCTGCACTCAGTGGGGAGCTGGAGTGGCTTGAGATTCTGTCCCTCTTCTTCTGCCCCTCCCCCTGCTTGTGTGCTCTCTCTCTCTCACTCTCTCTCTCTAAAATAAACAAATCTTTTTTTAAAAGTGGGAAATGTGGAACGATGGAGTAATGGATAGAAAGAAGAGACGTAGCAGACATTCGAAAGCTGTAAATAATCTACATGCTAAGACCAGCAAACAAGTCCTCTACATTGAGGCTAAAGCAACTTGGAGTAACGATGACCAATATTTAATGAGGACTCACCATGTGTCAGGCACTATTCTTACCTCTACCCAAACACAAGAAGCAAAGAAAGTAGGTACTAGTATGATTTTCACTTCCAAGTGAAGAAATGGAGTTTGACTACCTCACCTACAGCCAAATATTTAATATGTGTCACAGCCAAAACTTAACCCCTCGCAGTCTAACATTAGGCCCCAACCTAATCATTATACTAGAATGGAAAGGAGGGAAAGGAAAAAAGCAAGGAAAATGACAACTTCTAAATGTTTTTTTCTTTCCTTTGAAGGTTCAAAATTAAAATGTATTAAAGATAGAGATGTATTTTTGTAAACATGTATTTATGTGTACATCCATGTAAATAATTGAATACACAATTTTTATCAATTTTCTGATATACTTTAGGGAAACTAAACACACACACACACACAAACTTGCACATTACTCTCAAGTCAAAACAACCAAATTATGAAAGCAGAGCTTTCCATGTTTTACAAAAGTTGAATAAACTATCTGGTACAAGGAATCATGTGAATCCAAAGATTCCAAACATAATCACAATCGATTTTTAAAACTCAGCCCTATCTGATTGCATTTATAAGTGGTAAAAATCCAATAGCATGAAATTATAAAATGGTGAAAGGTGCAAATGAATCAATATCAAAGGGAACAAGAGATTGATACATTATATCACAAGGCTTAACAAAACCGGCAAATTCAGCTTGAAGGTGTTAAAATATGGTCAACCTGCCATGTCGATTAACTAGAGTGGAGTAGTGAAGAACACAGCCTCTGGGATCGTACAAACCCGTTTCTATCCCACATCCGTAATTCACTGGCCACACGAGCACAGGCACATTACTTCATCTCACTAAGTCTCATTTTCTTTATATGCAGAGCAAAGATAATATCTATTTCACGTACAGTAATACACACAGAGTGCTTGTCACAGGGAATGCCACACAGGAAGCATTCAAATTAATTTTAGCACTACATAGATTATATTTTGCTTTGATATTTAGAAGTTTTCAAATACTACAAGTGACAAATTGAATAAATTATATTTAGTTCTCATTCTCTTTGAACACTTCATGACCCATTTGACTCTGATTTCTCCTGGACCTTCCCCCTCCTTCCTTAACTCAGCTTCTGTATTATGAGCTATATTGTCTTCTTCCCCATCTCTGTGGTTCCAGTTATTCATTTCTTTCTTCTCCTATTCTCTCAGATTAGCCCTCGGTATTCTTTTCTCTCTTCATATCCTCTCCCCCCACATAAACCCATCCACTGTCATAATTGCCTTAATCACATCCAGGTAGATAACAACCAGCCCTGCCTCCATACTGACTCCTCACATGTACTCCTCACACATATCCAGCTGACTCGAGACCTTTCTGTGTGATTGTCATGCTATATGCTTTCACTTGTCAGGACTGAAATGCCACTCACAGCCGACCCCACTGTGGCCTCTATATATCATCATCCATCTTTCCAAACAAAAGGAACAAATTCTCACCTTAAGTAGAAAATGAATTGACTAAGAGGCTGTATGGGCTAGCTCACAGGATCTCTGGGAAGGTCGGAGAACCAGCCTCAGAAAATAGGCAGAAACCGAAGGGAGCAAATAAACACAGCCACAACCCCACCACAGACCCACGCTGCTGACAATGCTGCCCAACCACTCACTCCCATGCCACTGGGCTCACAACTCTGCCTCCCTGCAAAATTGTCTCTAACCACTCAGTCGCCCCTTCCATCACTTCCTCAAGAACCAAAGCTCCAGACAAGAGCATTCGATGCGCCCAGCCTGATCACAAAGTTACACTTCAGCTACTCAGTGTAGAAGCTTAGAGAGAGATTATCTGTTCCCACATAAAGACTTCTGGCTCCCATGTCAAGGTAAGACCCTACCTTCCTAGTTTAGGATCCTTTCAAAATTCAAAGAGCATTTGGGCACTGGACAGGCAAAAATAACATATATTTCTATAACTTCCTATAAAACTAGCTTTCCTATCTGACCACATTACTTTCGTTTTCATCCCATGATACGGGGATATGTGTATCCCCCCCATCATCAATCTTCATACTGTGCCTATCCTAGTCCACTATCGCATCACCTCATATGGTGCCTCTGAATGATCTTCTCCCTGGCCCGACTCTAGGTTCTTTTCTTGTATTGGCCATTTGCTCTTTCAGTAACAGTGCTCTGATTTTCTTCAGATAATTGCCTCTCCTTTGTCACATCTGAGACTGTTAATCAAGGTAACCTGACCTCCAACCCAATAGCAATTCCATGCCCCAAGATATACCAGCACATGTTTCCCCTTGGAATATAGATAATGACCAGATATAATACAAAGACTGATATGGTCATATATCATTTACTTCAGGTACAACATTATGACAGTTCTGTACCTTAATTCCTTCTACCCGGAGTGGGCAAGAGTTTAAGCCACCCAAGTCTGTGGTACTTTATTTCTATAGCCCTAGCAAATTATTTTTCTGGATTTAGCCTCCATGTTCCCTTACAAAAATAATTTTCTTCAATAGAAATGGATAATTACACCACTATTCTTATTTTTATGTACACTTGAAATTTTTTGTAATAAGAAATTTTTCTCAATCCCAACAGATTTCTTCTAGGAACTTAAAAAGCAGATTCTAAATTTTGCATGGCCAGAGGCAAAAACAATCTGGAGAAGAAGAACAAAGTGTGGGAAATTGCCCTATCAAATATCAAGATTTATTTTGAAGTTATTTTAATTAAACAATGTCTTATGAACACAAAGATGGACAAATCTTTTTTTGTGTGTATGATCAATGAAACAGAATTAAAGTGCCAAAAACAGAACCATGCATGTATGGATTCTCAATATCTGGCAGAGACAACTCTCAGGTAACTGAAGGAACAATTTTTCAGAAAAATGATACTGGGGTACCTGGGTGGTTCAGCCAGTTAAGCCTCTAACTCTAGTTTTGGCTCAGGTCATTATCTCAGGTTTGGGAGATGGAACCTGAATTAGGCTGCACACTCAGGGAGGAGTTGGGTTTAGACCCACTCCTTCCCCTTCTGCTTCTCCCCCATTCTCTCTCTCTCTCTCATAAATCAGGTAATCCATCAATCTTCAAAAAATGATGTTGGGACAGCTGGTATTCCACATGGAAAAAATAAAAGTAAAATCAAATCCCTACCTTATGCCATATATAAAAATCAAATTCTAATGGATTAAAAACATGTATGTGATGTAAAACTTTAAAACTTTTAGAGGAAAATATAGGAGACTATCTTCTGACCTTGGGGGTAGCAAGTGATTTCTTAAAAGAGATTAAGACTATTAAGGAAAAGACATAAATTCTACTATAAGATTAAGAACTTTTCATCAAAAGACACCATAAAAAGAGTGACAAGAAAACCCACAAACTTTCGAGGGTAACTGCAACACAAATAACTGACAGAGGATTAGTTACCAGAATACATCAAGAACATCTCTGAATCGATAAGAAAAAGTCAAAACAACTCAATAGAAAAATTTCCAAAATATATGGGACAATCATTGCACTACAAAGGAAAGTTAACAGTCCAATAAATATGAAAATGCCCTCAACTCCAATAATAACAGAGAAATTTAAACTAAGACCATGATGAAGTATATGATATGCTCACTAGATTAAGAGAAATTATGGAAGATAATAATAATAAATATTGGCAAGAATTCTGCTATGTGAGATTACAATTTGGTGCAATTACTTTAGAAAAAAATTTGGCATTTTCTTGTAAAGTTGGTCATTCACATCCCTACAATCAAGCAATTTAACTCCTAGGTATATATGCTAGAGAAACCAAGAAACATGTTTAAAAATATTCATGGAAGTGTTGTTCCCTAGAGCAAAAATATTAGATCTAACAAAAAATGTCCAATAACAAAAGGTTAGATAAATTGTAATATGCTGACACATTGGATTATTATGTAGCAATAAAATGGAATGAACCATAGCTACATATAACCAATAGGAGTAAAATGTTAAAAACAATCTTGAGTGGGAAGAAGGCAGACCACAGAAGGCTTCATTGAGTATGATACTTTACAAAGCTCATAAGCAAGCAAAACTGAACAATATGTTGTCTAAGGAAACATACATATATGGAATTTATTGCTAATACAAATACAAGCAAAGGAATGATAAACATAAACTTCAGGATAGAATTTATCTGGCTGGGATAGAGAAAGGGAGGCCCAGAATAAGAAGGAAAGTGTCCTAAAGTGTCCTAAAACAATACAGATAGTTTCGAGGCACCTGAGTGGCTCAGTGGGTTAAAACCTCTGCCTTGGGCTCAGGTCATGATCCCAGAGTCCTGGGATCAAGCCCCGCATCGGGCTCTCTACTTAGCAGGGAGCCTGCTTCTTCCTCTCTCTCTGCCTGCTTCTCTGCCTACTTGTGATCTCTGTCTGTCAAGTAAATAAATAAAATCTTTTAAAAAAAGTGAAAAAAAAAGAATACAGATAGTTTCAATGGCATTGTAATATTCCATTTCTTAAGTTAGAGTGGTAGGTGCAATAGTGTTCATTCTATAGTTATGCATCGACTCTTACACAGATAACGCATGAATCCTTTTTTTTTGTACCAAATATTACATAACAAAAAAAATTAAGGAAAACGTGTCCACATTCTGAGATGAGATAGGTTAGTTTTATGGTTACGTTCTTTGTATTTAAGGCTCTAATACTTACAGAAACTTATCTGAGGTATTACAAGGAGGTGATTCTTTATATTCATTTTTTTTTCAAGAAACTACTACATTCGTTTGCTATTGCTGCATAACACATTACCACAAACATAGCAGCCTAAAGCAACATCCATTTATTAGCTCATAGTTTTGTAGGTCCAAAATCTAATCGTGATGTGATAAAGTTCTTTGTTCAGGATCTCAAGGAACGAACTAAAATCAAGGTGTTGGCTGAGCTAACTTTCATTCTGGTGGTTCTGGGGAAGAATCTGCTGCTAAATTTTTTTCAGATTGTTGGCTAAATTCTGGTCATTTTTGTTGTAAGACTGAGGTTCACAATTACTCTCAGGTGGGGGCCACTCTTAGCTCTAGGAGACTTCCCATATATGTAGTCAGCAAAGAGAACCTAGCTCACATGGAATCCCTTTTACACTTCAAATCTCCTTCCAGAAAGAGCTTATCCTTTTAAAGGGCTCATCTGATTAGATCAGGCCCACCTGGATCATTTCCCTATTTTTAAAGCCAACTGATTTGAGAACTTAATTACATCTGTCAAATTCCTTCACACCAGCACCTAGATTCATGCTTATTGAATAACTGGGAGAAGGTGTGTTCACACCAGGAGCCATGAATCTTGAAGATCATCTTCGAATTCTACTTATCATTATTTCTAATTATCAAGCTTAATTTATTTAATAATTCCTCTCATTGCCCCTTAGTTTTTTATGCCTTCATCATATTGCATATGTTTGGATATACATCAAGATCCTGTTTCTAGACTGCCTATACCTTAATACTAATCAGCTTATCTAGTCTTGTAGTATTTCCATGCAACAATTTTAATTACAATATTTATAATGTATTTAGTATCTGATTGACAGGTTTTCCCCAGAACTGTTTTTTCCATATTTTTTACTATTTTTATATTTTATGTTCCCACAAAATTAAAAAAATGAATTAATCCTTTTGGAATTTTTATTACACTTACTTTTTTTAGACTTTGGAAATTAAATTTGACAAAACTTGATGAAACTTGACCATTCTCTTACACCGTACACAAAGATAAACTCAAAATGGATAAAAGACCTCAACGTGAGACAGGAATCCATCAGAATCCTAGAGTAGAACATAGGCAGTAACCTCTTCAATATCAGCCACAGCAACTTCTTTCAAGATATGTCTCCGAAGGCAAAGGAAACAAAAGCGAAAATAAACTTTTGGGACTTCATCAAAATCAAAAGCTTCTGCACAGCAAAGGAAACAGTCAAGAAAACAAAGAGGCAACCCACGGAATGGGAGAAGATATTTGCAAATGACAGTACAGACAAAAGATTGATATCCAGGATCTATAAAGAACTCCTCAAACTCAACACACACAAAACAGATAATCATATCAAAAAATGGGTAGAAGACATGAACAGACACTTCTCCAATGAAGACATACAAATGGCTATCAGACACATGAAAAAATGTTCATCATCACTACCCATCAGGGAGATTCAAATTAAAACCACATTGAGATATCACCTTACACCAGTTAGAATGGCCAAAATTAGCAAGACAGGAAACAACATGTGTTGGAGGGTATGTGGAGAAAGGGGAACCCTCTTACACTGTTGGTGGGAATGCAAGTTGGTGCAGCCACTTTGGAAAACAGTGTGGAGATTCCTCAAGAAATTCAAAATAGAGCTTCCCTATGACCCTGCGATTGCACTACTGGGTATTTACCCCAAAGATACAGATGGAGTGAAAAGAAGGGCCATCTGTACCCCAATGTTTATAGCAGCAATGGCCACGGTCGCCAAACTGTGGAAAGAACCAAGATGCCCTTCAATGGACGAATGGATAAGGAAGATGTGGTTTGTATACACTATGGAGTATTAAGCCTCCATCAGAAAGGATGAATACCCAACTTTTGTAGCAACATGGACGGGACTGGAAGAGATTATGCTGAGTGAAATAAGTCAAGCAGAGAGAGTCAATTATCATATGGTTTCACTTATTTGTGGAGCATAACAAATAACATGGAGGACAAGGGGAGTTAGAGAGGAGAAGGGAGTTGGGGGAAATCGGGAGGGGAGGTGAACGATGAGAGACTATGGACTCTGAAAAACAATCTGAGG
The DNA here is from genome assembly GCF_010015895.1 of Lontra canadensis. Taxonomy (NCBI): domain Eukaryota; kingdom Metazoa; phylum Chordata; class Mammalia; order Carnivora; family Mustelidae; genus Lontra; species Lontra canadensis. The sequence goes on from NW_022630995.1 coordinate 53,813,050, forward strand.
GGTTTGAAGTGGCAGGGGGTGGGAGGTTGGGGGAACCAGGTGGTGGGTATTAGAGAGGGCACGGATTGCATGGAGTACTGGGTGTGGTGCAAGAACAAGGAATACTGTTATGCTGAAAATTTAAAAAATAATAATAAATTTTAAAAAAACTTGAAATTTGATTGGAAATGAATCTGGGAACGATTGATCTTTGTATTAATCTGAACTCTCTCTATTGCTGGTGAAAGAAATCCCATGCAAAATTATTGGTAATATTTGTAGATCATATTAAACAATATCTGACATATGGTCAAGATATAAAATACGTAAATAAATATTTTGGGGTTTGGCTTAAATATTTTCCTCATCAGAGAGGTCTCTGCTGACATTTCACACTTTCCATCCTATCACCTCTTTTAATATTAATCACAGCCTTTATCTCTAGGAAATACCTAGTATTTCCTTATTTATTTACTTGTTTATAGTCTTTTCACCACCCATTAGAATGAATGTAAGTTCTATGAGCATAAGGAGACTTGTTGTGTATGTGCTAGATATTTAATAAGTGTTGCAAAAAAAAAAATAAAACAAAGATGTGGATTTACTGGAAAGATACTGAACTAGGCAAAGAATGAAAAAAATAGTAATAAAACAAAGAGTAAAATAGCTCTGTAGAGTTCAGCAAGTGGAACTGGGGACTTGACATCTCCAGGACATTGCTGACCTTAAGGCTTGTCACTGCTTCTCTCTCTCAACTCCATTTTCTGCTATCACACATGATTTTCCTCCAAGTGGTAGGAAACATGGCTGTCAGCAGTCCCATATTTATTCCCTCAGCTTTAAGACTTGAAAGTCAGTAGAATAACTCTACTAGATTCAACTTTTTAAATCCTAAGATGGTTTCTGGCCATCCCAGTTTGGTTTGAGCACTCAAGTTTTGGACCAGCTACCCTAAAAAGGGAAATGAAGTATTATATTCAGCTCAGTCTTAATGAATCACTCATCTCTGCATGCCTCACAAAACTGTGTCTACTGCCAGTCATCTCATCTATGAATATGGTATATCTCACTATGTCTTCCTTTTATTATCTCTCAACATTGTTCTGTAGCTTTCTAGATATTATACTTTTTAAAAAAGATTTTTATTTATTTGAGAAAGAGTAAGAGTGAGAGAGATTACAGAGGGAAAGGGAGAGGGAGAAACAAATTCGCTGTTGAGCAGAGAGCCCAATGAGGGACTTGAACCCAGGACACTCAGATCATGACATGAGCCAAAGACAGACCTTTAACCAACCAAGCCACCCAGGTGTCCCTCAAACTTTCTTGTTAACATTACTGTTACATCTATTTTCTATGGCTTTGTGAAATGCATTTTTTTTTCTTTTTCTCAATAACTATTTCTGGCAATATGGAAAATACATTGATTAATTTTGTATATTTTTAAATTGGTTACCTGGTTGAGCTTTCTTATTTGGAATGCCATCATAAAAATTCTCCTGTTTTTAATATTATAAAATAACAAATCTGCATTCAAGAACTTATACTTTTCCATAGTGGCCATCTCCCCCAAGGTTGTCATCTTGAAAGTTGTATAATTCTAAATCATATGCTCAGTTCCTGCCCCCAATTCTCTGAGGACTTCTCCCAAGCCCATACCATTTCATCTAAAGTATTGAGTATTTGTGCTGGGTCAACTCTGTTATCCAATCACAGTCAGTTAGACCAGGGTTGACACCGAAACAAGGTAGATTTCTGAGCTCTCCCTATTCAGAATTTGTGATTGACAACTGGAGATAAGGAGCACACGTCAGTTATCCGCAGGTACTGAGCTTGTATACTGAAGGCAGGACTCCGGTTTTTAATCAGCCATCTTTCCCATTCCTCCCCATGTGCACAGAAAAGTAGAAAAACTAAAAAGGGAGTGGGAATGAGAATTAATGATGCAGGTATGGCAAATTATAATTGTGGCTATACAGAAAGAAAGAGAAAGAGCGAATTTTAATTATTTGTCAAATTCCAGTTTGGGATTTACAAAACACAGTTCTACTTTGTACATTTGGATTTCTTCAAGATATTTTTGTTTATTTCAAATAAATTGCCCCTTATGTTAAGCTATTTTTGTGTGGGTTTCTGCTACTTGCAAATAAAGAAACTCTAAGAAAAGAAATCATATCCCATTCTAATCATTCTTTCATTGTGCAAGACATTTTTGAGATAATTACTCTAGAATTGTCTTCCAAGATTTGGTCGTGATTTTACATTTAATGGCATAGCTTAATCCTTAAAAAAATTTTAACAACCGAAGTCTTTCAAAGATATGTAACTTACACACATGAGATTTGAAGAACACTCACTAAATATTCATTGTGTTTTGAATAATCAGCTTAATTGTTTTATAGTAATGACTTGTTTCTCGAGCATATATACTTGGAGTTAGTGTATAAATGAGGTTATGAAGATAATTCCAGGAATTAGATTTTCTAGGTTCCAATTCTGGCTCTGTTGCTTATTAACGGAATAACTTTGAACAAGTTATAGGGTTGTTGTGTGATATATATATATATATCTATATATATATATATGTGATAATCTATTAACACACTTAAAACAGTGTCTTTCATGTAATAAGTGCTCAATATTAGCTATACCAGTATTATTACTAATAACATTATTATTCTTGCTGTGTGCAATGTGCAAAGCAATGTGATCCACTACAAGGGAATGCCTACTGAATATTAGAAGGAATTTCTGTCTTCATGGATGCACAATCTGCAAATGATCATTTGGACTTGAGAGGAATGGAGAATCATGGTCTCCTTAATGGTATATTATGTGAAATTATAAACAGTAATATTTTAAATGAGTTAAATGTAAGTGGTTTGCATAACACAATAATTTTCTCAGAATAACCATTTAATGTAGAAAACATTTGGCCACCTTTGAGTAAATACCCTTTTAGTGCTTGTCAGGAAGTGTGTTTTATTCCCAAGTTCCATTCTGTAGTATTTATTGAGCAGTTATTACATGCCATGTTCTAAGTGCTGTGGATACAGCTATGAAGACAGAAAAGGTTCTATCTGCATATAGCTTGACTTATACAATATAAAATCAGGCAATAAACAAATAAGTAATGTAATTCCTTATTTTGTAATTGCTGATACTTCAAATCCATTTTTTTGCTAGTATTTGAGCACAGAAAAAAAAATCTGAATGTAAAGCTTATAGGCAGTTCATACTATTTTTTACAAAGTCTATTTTCCTTGCTAAATTTTAGACTGAACGTAATGTAACAAAACTAGGAGGAGATTCAGTAAATACAAATTTCATTTTAACTCTTTTTATACCCAATACCCTGCCCAGGAATGACTGAGACCAGTTCTGGAGTATGAGGTATGGGGACATATTATTTTAGTTTCAGGTGTACAACATAACGATTCTACGTTTTTATACATTGTGAAATGATCACCACAATAAGCCTCCTTAACGTCCTAAGCAACTTTTAAATATGCAATCTAGTATTATATGCTGTACCTTACATCCTGATGACTTATTTTATAACTGGAGGTTTTTACCTTTAGACTCCCTTCACCCATTTCACCCACCCTTCACCATCTCCACCCCCTCCCCAACCTCCAGCAACCACGATCTGTGTTCTGTATCTTTGTGTGTGGGGTTTTTGTTTGCTTGTTTTCAGATTCCACATATGAGATGGTATAGTATTTGTCTTACTCCATCAGATTTATCTCATTTTGCATAATGCCTTCAAGACCCATCTGTGTTGTCCCAAATGGCAAGGTTTTCTTCTTTTTTTCATGATGAATAATGTTTCATTGCATACAACTTCAGTTTCTCATCAGATATTTTGGCAACTGATTATAGTTTTAGGAGAAATATTGGGCTTCATAGCTTTCTTTCTTTTTTTTAATATTTTATTTATTTATTTGAGAGAGACAGTGAGCTAGAGCACAAGCCAGGGGAGAGGCAGACGGCAAGGTAGAAGCAGACTCCCCTCTGAGCAGGAAGCACTATGTGGGACTCGATCACAGGAACCTGGGATCATGCCTCAAGCTGAAGGCAGACGCTTAACTGACTGAGCCACCCAGCCACCCCAAGGCTCCAGCTTTCTGAGGAAATAAAATCTTTATATGATAATGGGTATATTTCACAATTGCTACAGATTTTGAACAATTGATAACCCTAAACTGGGCTTTATTTATGAATTTATTTCCAATGAGTCTATTAAAAACTTTTAGCAAAACAATGAATTCTATGACTTATAGGAAATAGAAATAATATAAAAAGGTTAAATTGAAAAAGATACAGGGAAATATAAAATCATTGAGCTCAGGAATTTTTTAGGTTAGGTATCTTTTACATCCCACCCCATCTAATCCAACTTTAACTATTAACATCTCTAAGTCTTAGCCTTTAGGTGTCGCTGAGGTATTATTCTGGCCACTCTCTCAAAAAAAAAAAAAAAAAATCTACTCTATCCCCCTATTTTTTGCTCTCATTACATCCCCTTTGTTTCTTCGGAATGCTTTCCACAATTCGCAGTAATGTGCTTGCTGTCTGCTCTCTACACTAGACCATAATTCCTAAGGGTAAGAAAATGTCTATTCCCTTATTTTCTGGGTTGTATATCAAGTACCATCAGAGCAACTAATATGTAGCAGATACTCAACAAATATTGGTGGAATGAGTCAATGTATACCATCATCTCCTACTCAGCTCCATCTCCACAGATATTCCATTTCCATCAATTTGCCCTTGCCAACATTCTCATCTCCAGCACCTCGCCATCAGCATCTACTTCCAGTCTGTTAGTTTGGTCTCATTGTGCTCTACAGAAAGACACTCTGCGAACCAGTTAAGGGGAGCTGAAATCCAGCTCTGTCTCCAGCTGTGAGTTCTGTCATGTACCATGCCCACTCTAGAGGGAGGATCTTTCCCAGTTCTCAGTCTCCATACAGGCTAATGGAGGTCCTTTCCTGACAAATCTCACTTCTGTGCTCAAGTCCATCCTCTGCTTCATATTCTGTTATGGATCGAATTGTTCACCCATCCTTCTCCTGCCACAAAAAGGACATGCTGAAGCCCTAGCCACCAGCACTTAAGAATGCGACCTTATTTTTAAAAAGGGTCATTGCAGATGTAAATAGTTAAGATGGAGTCATATTAGATCAGCGTGAGCCTCTAATCCAAAATGACTGGTGTCTTTATAAGAAGGCAACCCAATGAAGACAGAGACACACAGGGACAATATAGGCTGAGAGCAGAGTAATGCAGCTGTCAGTAAGGATCTCCAAAGATTGCCAGCAAGTCACTGGAAGCTAGAAGAGGTGAGGAAGTATGCTCTTAATAGATTTCAGAAAGACCCTGCCTAAGACTTGCTTTCTGACTTCTGACCTCCCCACCTGCAAGATAACATCTTTGTATTGTTTTAAGGTAGCCAGTTTGTGATATAGCAGCCCTAGGAATCTAATACGCTTATCTATAGCTTCTTGCTTTGTCAGGTAAGGTTAATAAACAGAGACAAAACAAAAAACAAAAAAGCCCAAAAGCAAAGGGGGAAAAAAATGAGCAAATAAACAAAAAACCCTGTCTACTGTCAATTTAGCAGATACCTTTCCCCTGCTTCATCATCCTCTCCATCCCCACCTCTGTTGGATAGAAGTCTTATTCCAAGGCAGAAGCTGTAGTGAATTCAAGGAAGTCCTCTTTAAACAATCAGTGGTATAGTTGACTTGGCACCTGAGTTTGCACAAAAAGCGTATTGTGGAATCATTTCTTTATGCTTAGAAATTTGACTTTATGCAAAGTTTCCTTGCTGCCTACCACATAGAACTGCCTTTGCAAAATTAATACAGTGATTAGATACTAATGACTGTCACAAATACATTTTGCCAATGATTAGCAAGCTTAATCCTGCGACCTAAACTCTCAAGAGTAGATGTTTTCTTAACCTGAAACACTCTGTGACAACAAAAATTTTCTTCACCCCCAAAATTTTGAAAATTAAAACATTAAAATTTTCTTTACCCAACTACAATCTTTCCAAGTCTCTATCATAGGCACTGTGGGAGAAAAAAATTAACTGGTTGAAATAGAGATATCAATGGCCCAAGAGACAATGAGGTATATTCAGAACAAGATATGAATATAGAACTTATTGGTCGTATAATGCTAGTCTCCATCTGCAGATGGAACAGAGTATTTAAATAAAGTAAGCAAGATAGTAAAGGCAAACTATGCATTTTAGAGTGGGTACGCTACAACTGCATTATAAACTCACATTCCATTAACATCACAGAGATTACTGAAATACCAAATTCATCATTTTATCATAAGAACACTTTCAGAAAGAAATCCAACCAAGGTTATTAAAGCAGCCATTCAGTTGGCTTCATTACATGAAAGAAATCCATGGTGCCAGCCCAAGTGACTTTTTTGTTTTTCATCTTTGCTAAAAAGATTAATCAGGTAAATTATTTTTAATACAATTTACTAGTTACTAATTGTTTTTTAACTTTTTAGAAAACAAAATCATTATGCAAGTACATTCTAATTCTAGAATGTTTGCAAATCCAGGCTTAAAATTGAATCTTGTAAATGTAGTCCCACAAAAAGATTAGGAGAGGATCCTAGGTTACTCAGTTGGTTAAGTGTTCAGCCCTTGGTTTTAGCTCAAGTCATGATCTGAGGGTTTTGAGAGGGAGTCCCATGTTGGAGCTCCATGCTCAGTGGGAAGTCTGTAGAGATTCTCTCCCTCTCTCTTTACCTCTACCCCTGCTTGGGCACATGCATGGTCTCTCTCCATCTGTCCCTCCCTCTTAAATAAATAAATAAATCTAAAAAAAAAAAAGATTAGGAAAAGTCACCTTTTTGGCTTCTTTTTTCCCATATATTTCAGGTCAGTCCTTTTTCAATTAAAATGAGATAGCTGATAAAAATTTAGTTTTTGTGATTTTGACAATATGAAATATTTCTCACTTGAATTCAAATGCTATACCATGAAATCCTAAATTTTTCAAGCAAATTATCCCATATGATAGTATTTTTTTAGTGAAGCGAACAATTTTAAACCAGTCTTCCATGTATTTTTTTTAAAGATTTTTATTTATTTATTTGACAGAGAGATCACAAGAAGGCAGAGAGGCAGGCAGAGAGAGAGAGAGGAAGAAGCAGGCTCCCCACTGAGCAGAGAGCCCGATGCGGGGCTCCATCCCAGGACCTGAGCCGAAGGCAGCGGCTCAACCCGCTGAGCCACCCAGGCACCCCTTTCCATGTATTTTTAAACTAAAAATGAAACATTCACTGAACAGCTTCAGTTATTAGAAGAGTGAATACATTTAAGGTACATTTTCATGGATGACTCTGAAACTGTCTCAATTATCTGGGAGAGAAAAAGATAAATATTTTTTAAACTTCCATATCTTTCCAAGTGCTCCTTTTTAAAATAAAGAAACTAGTTTCTTTTTGCTCACTCATTCATTCATTTACTTGTTCAAATATTTATTGAGGGCTTGCTTTATGTAAGGCACTATTAGATGTTATTGCTTTATAATTCTACATGTGTGAACTTTTTTTTAATGTATATTATCTTTAACAAAAGCAGGGATTTACCTGGAAAAACAAAAACAGTAGTGTTCCTCTCTAAAGGAATTAAGCAAATATTTTGGGGAAAACTATGGCAGTTGACCACAGCCATTGGTTCCTGTGGTAGATTATATGATTGGCTCAAAATTCTTCCTTCCCTCCCACAATCTTGCCAAGGGTCATTGTTGGCAGAATATTCATCCCATCCCACTGACTTTGGACTTGATGGTATTACTTGATTTGGCCAATGGCATGTTAGCCCATATGGTATAAGGAGAGGATTTAAGTACTGTTTTCTTGTCTGCTCTCACGCACTTCTGCCATCTTCATGATGAGACCATCCCCAAGCAGCCGCAGATCCCAGAATGAGACACGCAGAGTGCATATAAACCTGACCTGCAACTCTAGCCAAGCCTACCTCATCTAAGGAAACCCATAGGTCTGTCAGGTTGAAAGAGACAGAGAGAGGGAAGCAGGGAAGGAGGGAGAGGAAGAGATAAGTAAAATTAGGAGTATAAAAAAATAAACTTCTAGGCTATTAAGTGAACACAGTCATAACATGTAGACAAGTTACTCTGATTATCAATTTTTAAGATCAACCTGTAAAGCACAGAAGATTTCAGTATGGTTACCACATAGACTCTAAATTTTATCAAACCTGATGTAAAAATACAAATGATGGAAAGTGGAAACTGAAAGGGACAGAAAGAGCAAATGCAAAGGTAAGGGTGTTAAAAGCCTTCATCCTGAGAAATGGAGAATCAAGCATACTGTTTATAATGATGAAATAGCAATAAAAGTATATATATATATGTATATATATATATATACATATATATATATATAAAATAAAAAAATATATTTTAAAGTTTAATCATTATATGAATTTGCTAGGGCTACCATAACAAAATAGTACAGACTGAGTAGTTTAAACAACAGATACTTATTTTCTCATATTTCCAGAGCTGGGAATCTGAGATCAAGACATGGGCAAAATTGATTTCATTGTGAGTCATATCTCCTTGGTTTGCAGATGGCCACCTTCTTGCTGTGTCCTCACATGGACTTTTCTTTTTGCACACATTGCCAGTGTCTCTTTGTGTCCAAATTTCCTCTTCTTCTAAGCACACCAGGCCCTGTCATTTTTACTTAATCACCTCTTGAAGGACCCTGTCTGTAAATACAGTCACATTAATGTAGGGGAGGTTAGACTTCAACATATAAATTTTGGGAGAACACATTTCCACCCATAGTAATCACAAATGTATTTAAAAACATATATTAAAATAGTGGTATAACTGTAATGAAAGATAGGAGGTGGGGGAAATGGGTAGTTTGATAATATCTAAAATTGAAATCAAGAAATAGTGATAGATACATAGTACTTAGAGATGCTAGAGGTAATTGAGGGATACCACATGGAGTCGTGCAAATTCTACAAGATACAACTGTATCGCAGCCCTAACTGACCCCAAGAACAAATATTAACAGTTAAAAATTAAAAGTAGTTTGCTCTGGGAAACAGGACTGGGATTGAGGAAGGGCAAGGCAGACTATTGTGGGGTTTTTTTTTTCCCATTAAAAAAAATAGTACTAGTTTACTCTGAAATCATGTGTATATATTACTTGCACACAAACAAAAAAAAATTCCAATTGAATAAAATAAATAAATAAGAATTTAATTTCCTCTTTGCCTTCTCCCTATTGTTGTCTATTTCCAAAACTTATTAGCTCCTGAATGGATTGTGGTGAAGTTTTCTAAATGTTTTCCTTGCCTGTAGTATCCTCCAATACATCCTGCAATACCTCTACAGTGTTCTGTCTCAAATAAAAATATGACCATGTCAATGATCCTTGCACCCCTGTGCAATGTTCCTTAACATGGGAGCTAAGATGACTCTCTCTCCAGTGTCTTTTCTGATAACTCTCTTATTGTCACTTTATCTTTTCCGCAGACTAATTGTTTAAGACTTTCCATATTCATCATGCTCTATCTGCCTTTAGTCTTACATTATCTGGCTGAAATGCTCTTTCCTTTTCTGAACTCCAACATGCTCCCACCCTTCCCCCAACTCCTTGCCTCCATTTGCTTTACTCTTTTCTCATCCTGTTGTCCTAGGAGATTGGCTTTAGACAGAGCTCATTAAAGGACTTGGCTTCCCTCTTACCTTTTATGAACTTGTTCTTTGGTGTTGGCTTCACTCTTGAACCCAGAATAGTTGATTGCACATTTAGTGGAAAAAAGCAAGGGCCTTCCCAAACCTCACTGTGTCTCATTGGCCCTGGGCAGGTAATGTGCCTATACTTGAGTCAATCACTATGCCAGGGGAACACCATGTTCTGGTTGGCCAGTCCTGGGTCTCCTACTCCCAGGAGATAAAGTCAACGCCACAGAAGGCAGATAAATTGAGAATAGGAGAGGGAATGGTCTTAAAGGGAAACTGAGATGTAACTTCTAAAAGGGAAATGTGCAAATACTGCCATAATCCCAAGAGCACATTCTGTTGACTTATCACTGAAAACCCAGCACCTACTATAGTAGTACTGGACAAATGTTAAGTACCCAAAATGTCTGTGGAGTGGCGCCTGGGTGGCTCAGTGGGTTAAACCTCTGCCTTTGGCTCAGGTCATGATCCCAGGGTCCTGGGATCGAGCCCTGCATTGGGCTCTCTGCTCGGCAGGGAACCTGCTTCCCTTCCTCTCTCTCTGCCTGCCTCTCTGCCTACTTGTGATCTCTCTCTCTCTCTCTCTCTCTCTCTGTGAAATAAATAAATAAAATCTTTTTTTAAAAAGTCTGTGGAATTTTAATGTGTGAGGTATTGCTTTCTGACGAAAAGATATATTTTATGATTAGGTGTCTATCAAATACTGACATTTGAAAATCAAATCACCCAGTTTGTATAAATGCAAGTTGTTCAAGATAGTTCTGTAAAAAAATAAACAGTGTTTTTGTAGCTGTATATACATTCCAATCATACTAAAAAAGCAAAGTTAAATTCTGTCACATTTTTTGAGGTGAGGGCCATGGGAAAGGGGCAGAGGGAGAGAGAGAGAAAGAATCCCAAGCAGGCTCCATTCCCAGCTCAAAGCCCAATGCCAGGCAGATCCCATGACCCTGCAACCATGACCTTAGCCAAAATCAAGAGTCAGACACTTAACTGAATGAGATATCCAGGTGCCCCTGTCATTCATATATATATATATGTGTGTGTATATATATACACACACACATATATATATGTATACACACACATATATATATATTTTTTTTTGACCCTTGAACAACATGGGTCTGAACTGCATAGGTCTACTTAAACACAAATTTTAAAAATAAATACAGTACATTACTTTGGATATAGTTTCTCTTCCTTATGGTTTTCTTAACATGTTATTTTCTCTAGATTTCTTTATTGTAAAAATGCAATATATTTTACATATATATACACATATGTGTATATATATATATATATATATATCATACAAAATAAGCGTTCATCAACTGTTTGTGTTATCTATAAGGCTTCTGGTCAATAGTAGGCTATTAGTTAAGTTTTTGGGTAGCCAAAATTTCCAATTGGATTTTCAACTATGCAGGGGGTTGACACTCCTGACACCTGCATTGTTCAAGAGTAAACTGTATTATGGTTTTGTTTGAACTGAGAAAGTCATGAGAGATACATCCCAAAGAAGTTGACATTTTGGAGGGTTTTTTATTTTATTTCACTTTTTTAAATCTATCTTAACTTAGAGTGCTTTACAACCAAAGCTTTAAAAGAAAATGCTGCTTCGGCATTACACTTTACATAATCTTTTAAGTGTCAAGATAAACCCTCAGACAGATCAAGAGATTAATAATGAAAAAAAAGTCTGCTTTTTAAATGCATAGAGAGCACATCCGAAGATTCATTCTCAAAAGTGAATACGTACACACCAGACCCCTTTGAGTCATAGAGGTGTGTGAATAGGCATTCTATCTTAGCAACTGAGCTTCCCCCCAACACCATGATGCAACTGTTTCATTAGCTGCATCTGGGGCAACTTGATTCTTCTCTCTCCTTATTTCTTGTGGAACCCATCTGGGCAGCTACTTAATGCTACCAGGCCAAATTCTTTCTTCACTTCTTCCTGCCAGATAGAACCGTAATTGTCATCAAGATGTGATCATCTGCTTCATATTGCTTTAACTCATGCTGAATGAAAGCACCAGTGTGATTTGCCATGTCATTTCAGCTCTTCTTCTTGAAAAATAGAAAACTATATGAACACTTGTCTTTATTCCCTTTTCCAAATCATAAGACTGTGAATTAATTAACGTTGTCCTATTTGGGCATTGTACTATTTGATTAGAGAAATAAAGATGGCTAGAGTGGAAAGAGGAAATTTTTAAGGGAGGAAATTTGCTGGGGGAGGGAGAGCATAAAGACTCTACTTAATAGAATATAAAAGCTTTCACAGACCAGAAATGTCCTGTCCAGTATGGTAGCTTCTATCCACTTGTAACTAGGAAATGTGGCTAATCTGAATTGAAACATGCCATAAGTGTGAAATACATATAGGATTTCAAAAATTTAAGACAGAAAAAGAATGTAAAATACCTCATTAATAACTTTTATGTTGATTATATGTTGAAATGATTATCTTTTAGATGTACTGGACTAAATAAAATATACCCTTAAAATTAATTTCATTATTACTTTTTAAATGTGGCTACTAGAAAATTTAAAGTTGTGCATGTAGCTTGCATTGTGTCTCATATCATATTTCCACTGAACAGAGCTGGCCCACAATTTATGTGTCAAGAAATGAGAATGGGTGACCATTGTGACCAATGTGAATGAGATATAAGGAAAAATAAAGTCACATTTAACAAACATTCTCAAACACTATTTCTGTTCCAAAAGGCATATTTGGAGGCATATTGGCCTTTCCTATAGAGGTCAGGGTAAAGCAGGTAGATTTTTTTCAGTAAATGGGCTATTTGTTTTTGCCTGTCTGGATGTTTATATTCCCTTCTTCTGGTAATAGTGCCCTGGTATTCCCTTGAGGAACCTTCTCTCCCTCATTTTGATTCCATGCGGTTTGGGTGAAGTTGATTCATGATGCTAGAATTCATCATGTGACCCAGTCCTAACCAATCAGATTCATTACCTTGATCATAACAATTGGCTCAGGAAATTGATAAAAGTTGGTCAACTGTGAATCAGCTCTAGATTTTGGAGTAACCACTAAAAAAGAGGTGTTTGGTAATCTGGAGGATTAAGTCTATAACTGCTCATGGCCACCTTAGCCAGGGAAGAGCTGATCTAAAAATTAAAACAACCCAAAGGAAAGCAGTGGTAAGAGACAGAAGCCGATTATTTTTGAGTAACTGGATCCATTCTATGACTAAAGCTATCATCTTGTATTTTTCAGAATTTTAATAAATTCCCTTCCTTCATTAAACAAATTTAAATTTAATTTCTGTCCTTCAAAACAAAGAAATCTGACTAATGCAAAGAGCTTGTTTTAATAAATAAACAATCTGCATTCACACAATTCAATGAATACTCATAGAGGTTTATCTATGTTCAAGCAACTGTGCTGAGTGCTGATGGAGGAACGCACAAAGTTGTTTATTATTAGCATCCATCCATCCATCCGTCCATCTATCGAGTAAGCACTCATTGAGATCCTCTTCCATGCTGGGCACTATTTTAGACACTGGAGAAACAGAAATAAAAATTCAAAGTGACAGACACTGAGTGTCTTTCTATTTTCTAAGTTATCTATGGGCCTATTATTACTTCTTTTTGCTCTCTCCAGTAGCACTCCAATTTCTAGTTTTTCATAAATCAAACCTGTTATAAAATTTCTGTTTCATTTTGTCCCAGGAAATTCCTCCTTGGATCCTTCCATCATCCTAATCACATCTGGACTTGCTTTCAGGGTCTGCTGCCAGCTGCCCTTCCTGTAACAGCCATTCTTCATCTTATGTTGGATTCCCTGTTTGTTTGTTATGAAGAAGCACATTCCCCAGTAGCATCCTGAAAAGGAGTATATGAGAGGTAAATGTTTTGAGACCTTGTAAGCCCGAAAAATACCTAACTTATTCCCCTAATTGACTGAATTTAGAATTGTAAGTTGGAGGTCATTTTTAATTTTAATTTTGAAGACATTGCTCCATCGTCTTCTATTGAAAAGTCCAATAGTACTCTGTTCCTTATCCATTACACATGGTCTACATTTATTCTCAAGAAGTCTTTTAAATTTTCTCATTATTCTTGAGATCCTAAAATTTCATGATTATGTGTTTTGGAGTGACACCTCTTAATCTAGAGGTTCACTTTTATTATTTCTTTGATAATACCTTTCTTTGGTTTGCTCTGTTCTCTCTTCTTAGAACTCACATTGGTCAGATATTGGACTTCATGGATTGATCTTGAAATTTTCTTATCTCTTCTTCTCTATCTCCATATCTTTTTTAATGCTACTTTGAAGAAATACTCTATTTCAACAATTCCCTTAAATTTCATCTAATTTCCTCTGACATATTTTTAATTTCCTAGAGCTCTTTCTTGATTTCTCATTGCGCTTGGTCTCCATGGCATCTTGTTTCAAAGTAATTCTTGTTTTAATGATGAAATATCTTCTCTTATCTCTTTGAGGATGTTAATTATAGTTAATTGGAAGCTTTCTTCTATTCTCAAATATTCTGCTTTTCTCTGAATTGCTTTTATCTGCTTATTTTGGTCTCTTTCATATTGGGTATTTTCCTCAAACGTCTAAGGGCTCTTAGCAGCCAATGCATAAAACCCTTAAACATTTATTGGAGGCTCTGTGTACCTGGGTGGGTTGTATGGCTGGTGGACTTAACTCTGAGTTAAATGTGATCATGCACGAGGCCAGTTTTTCACTGGGGACATTTTCAGATGTCAGCATCTGTAAGTCTTTTCTATGACACTTTTGAACTTCTCTTGAGAAGGATCTCCAGTTGCCTGCTAAAAAGTACAAATCTGATCATGTGTATTGTAGGAGCAAGATGGGAGGAATTAGCAAACCTTTACTTAATAATCTGTGTTCAGTTTGCAACTTTAGCCCAACTCCTACTATAATTGGTGCCCTGAAATCCATAATCTCTCCAGACCAATTGCTCCACAGAACAGGTTGCCTCTCTCTTGCAGGAGTTGGGATAAAGCCTAGCTGTATGTGGTGGGAGGGAGTAGTAGAGGAAGAAGTAGTTCTCACAGCTCTTTACACTATCTTTCAACCAATCCCAGGCTTGTAGCCCTATTTCCCATCTCAAACTTCTGCGTTGTTAGTCTCTATTTCCTGGGAACAATGGAGAAGGAAATCATGGAGACCAATGATATTCAAAACAGTTGCCGAGTTTTATATTCAGATTTCTTTTTCTTTCAAGTTTCTGATTTAGAGCGTAATGACTTTAGTGCATAATAATAAGATCAGGCGACTTTGCCTATTAAATCTGAAAGCCTGTAACAGGATAATATTAGACTGTTCTTTACCTTCCATGGTTGCATAAATGATTATTAATTACCATTTAAATCTTACATTATAACTTAAATCTTCAAATATGATATAATTTCAACATACTTACTACTAAGTTAAAAGGTGCTAAAGCTATACCAACTTCACATTTTTATTCCCATCTCTTCTTTATGAAGGTGAATTGTAGTTTAATTTAATTGTTTCTTTCTTTTCTACTTTTATTTCACCTCTATTCTCTAGGTGGATATTGATATGGGCCACTATCATATTCACCGTGTTACGACAATATTTCAAAATAAACATCTTCAAGCCATTGGAATTCACTTTGGAGGTTTACTGTTAGACCCCTTCATAATATACTGGCATTTTGTACTATTTTCATATCAAATAAGTATATTCCATATGTCAAAACTGAGAACCAAATTTTAGCTATTATTAACAGCGTGGAAAACAACTCCAAATTTGCAAATTGTTCATATTTCTGTTTGTTATGTCCTTTTAGGAAGTAGAGAATGAGATTTATTCATATAAGATATTGTGCTTTGGGGCGCCTGGGTGGATCAGTGGGTTAAGCCGCTGCCTTCGGCTCAGGTCATGATCTCAGGGTCCTGCGATCGAGCCCCGCATCGGGCTCCTTACTCAATGGGGAGCTTGCTTCTCTCTCTGCCTCTGCCTGCCTCTCTGCCTGCTTGTGCTCTCTCTCTCTCTCTCTCTCTCTGTCAAATAAATAAATAAATAAAATCTTTAAAAAAAAAAAAGATATTATGCTTTATTCTGTACCAGGAGTTTCAGCGTGCAGAAATGCAAAATGGTGTTAATTTCTTGGTTTCAAATCTAACCCTTGTAAAATGCAACCATGCCATCTCCTTTTGTTACTGTCTTGACATTAAGGATGAAAAAGAAATTTGGATTTATGAGTAGGGCTTGAGAATGTTGGTGGGGTGGGGGTGAAAGAAGTCTTATCTTTATTATATTCTTCTAAAAATCCCAATTTCCTACCATTTCATTTCAACTCAACAAAACTCTCTTTGGTATCAAATAAGTGTAGAATGGGATACAGTAATGATGAAAATCCAGGCCTTGATTTCACAATCTGCAAGATGATAAAGTGGAGCAATAAGATACATCCACAAATAATTATAATATGTGAAAGAATGTGATAACACCATGGGAAAAAGTATAAATAAAATGTTTCAAGAACATAGGAGGGAGTCATTATGAGGGAGTCATTATGATTTTGTTTGGAGGTATTGAACAAGATTCTTGAGAGTAGAACAGCATGGAAGTGTGAGATGGGGGCCAGCAGAAAAGCCTAGTTTGGCTGAATGATACTTTAAATACTGGGAGACCATACTTCTGTGTTTGTGTTACTATCTTTCTCCAAATCAACCGTAGTTTCTCATGAAAATCAGATAAAGTCCATGTTTCTCAACTTTTGATTCCTTACAAGACAGCTTTATCACCTTCTTTTCTGCTTTGTCAATGTAAAGTAATGGTTAAATTTGGAAAGACAGAGATGGAAATTCCAGTTCCACCACTAACTAACTGACACTGGACAAGTTAACTTTATTGAGCCAATTTATAATTCCTTCTCTGTGATATGGGAATAATAATAACAGTACTAATTGCATAGGGTTATGGTAAAGGTTAAATGAATTAATAATGCAAAGAAGTGTTCAAAAGTGGTGGCTATCATTATAGTAAAAAGGGTCAAGATTAGGAAGTAGGAAATCTGATCTTTAGTTTAAGTATTACTAGTTATAAACTGTGTGACCTACATAAATTGCTTATCCTCTCTGGGCTTCAATGTCCTTATCTGCAAAAATAGGGAATTGACCTATAAGATCTGCACTCTCTCTAAACTATAATAGTCTAGGTGATATAGATGACATTTTTATTTGATTTTGATACTAAGCCATGCAATTTGATTAAATTGGATCAAATTACCATCAATAAGCATATAATACATTGAAATTATTAAAGGGTTGATGATGAAAGTGATGATAATGAGTTAGGCTGGGGGAGTTGTTTCAAGTGGACATAAAAAGAATACTGATAGATCAGCTCCTATTATCATCTGATTGGATATAAGAGAAAATAGAGGGTAAATAGTATTAAATTCAGATGCCAAGCTCAAAGGTATATGATTTTGTTAAAAAAATTAGAAAACATGTTTATTCTAATTTTATATTGGTTATCCTGTCAGTTTAGGGCCTAAATCTTTCTAATACAGTGAAAACTGTGTCCAACAAGATGGTAACAGGGTACACTAGTAATGCTTAAAAAATTCTTAGTGGTATAACTAAACAAAGAACACCAAGAAAAAAATCTGAGATACCACACTGAGATGAGTGACAATATTGGATCAACTATCATGTCCATTTTTATGTATATTAAGAATAGTCTTAGGATAGGAAATAAGTAGACATTATAATGTAAAAATGAGGTGCATCACTATTTCTCCTTTCTCAACTTTTATGCCCTGCTGTGAAATTTTCTTTGTTCCCTATAAAATGTGCAAAAGAGATGTTGATGATATCTGGAAATGCATCAAGAAGACGAAATCATTCATCTATTTTGGATATCTCTAATTATTTAACCAAAGTTTGAAATTAAATGCACAGCATGTATATCTGAGATGATGGTGTCCTTGGAGTCCATTCTCTTATAAGAAAAAGAATGCTGAGAAATCTTTGGCACATAAACCCGGATGAATCTAAGATGTTTGCATAAAATTTTGCATAATATGATTATGTGGTTGATTAGAAATTTTCTGGATGGGGACTATGTTTCATGCCTTAAATAATTGGTTGCTCAAATTTGTCTTTGATTTTTAGATTTCTGATCAGTGCAGTGCATTATAGTTCAGAACTAAAGGAAATATAGGGAATTGTGATATTTTTAAAACAGCTAATAAAACTTACTGAAAAATGAATTCTCAGAATTATGAATCATTTTATAGTTAATTAAAGCACTGAATATTTATGCCTTGTAATTATAAATATCAAATTCATACAAAAGTGTTTCAATTTTATTAAATTAGAAATGTACATTATGTTTATATGTTACATGTTGGTAATTCATAATTGAGTAGGTATTTTTGCAATCCTACTAGTATATTGGGGGGTTTTGTGCCTAAGTAAAAGAACAGCTTTCATTTTTGGTTACTGTCTCAAAAAACATGACCCTAGTCATACCTCTCTGTAAATTTTATATTTCTCTACTATGAAAACATGAATATTTCAAACTACTCCAATTTATTTGTATGTTTACATCATATTCTATTAAAGTGTACTCCAGATTAAGAATTAACTGCCCATCAAGGACTTCATCAAGATAAAACATGATCTCTTCATCAATATAAAAACCTTTTGCACAGCAAAGGAAACAGTCAACAAAACCTAACACAACCGACAGAATGGGAGAAGATATTCGCAAATGACATATCAGATAAGGGGCTAGTATCCAAAAATCTATAAAGAACTTATCAAACTCAACACCCAAAGAACAAATATTCCAATCAAGAAATGGGCAGAAGAGGGGCACCTGGGTGGCACAGCGGGTTAAAGCCTCTGCCTTCGGCTCAGGTCATGATCCCAGGGTCCTAGGATCGAGCTCCTCATCGGGCTCTCTGCTCAGCGGGGAGCCTGCTTCCTCCTCTCTCTCTGCCTGCCTCTCTGACTACTTGTGATCTCTGTCTATCAAATAAATACATAATATCTTAAAAAAAAAAAAAGAAATGGGCAGAAGACGTGAACAGACATTTCTGCAAAGAAAACATCAAAATGGCCAGCAGACACATGAAAAAATGCTCAATATCACTCAGCATCATGGAAATACACATCAAAACCACAGTGAGATATCATCTCACATCAGTCAGAATGGCTAGAATTAACCAGTCAGGAAACGATAGATGTTGGTGAGGATGCAGAGAAAGGGGAACCCTCCTACACTGCTGGTGGGAATGAAAGCAGGTGCAACTACTCTGAGAAACAGTATGGAGGTTCCTCAAAAAGTTGAAAATAGAGTTACCCTATGACCCAGCAATCACACTCCTGGGTATTTACCCTAAAGATACAAATGTAGTGATCCAAAGGGGCAAGTGCACCCAAATGTTTATAACAGCGATGTCCACAATAGCCAAACTATGGAAAGAGCCTAGATGTCCATCAACAGATGAATGGATAAAGAAGTTGTGGTATATATACACAATGGAATACTATGCAGCCATCAAAAGAAATGAAATCTTGCCATCTGTGACGAGGTGGATGGAACTAGAGGGTATCATGCTTAGCAAAATAAGTCAGTTGGAGAAAGACAGCTATCATATGATCTCCCTGATATGAGGAAGTGGAGATGCAACATGGGGGGTTAAGGGGGTAGGAGAAGAATAAATGAAACAAGATGGGATTGGGAGGGAGACAAACATAAGTGACTCTTAATCTCACAAAACAAACTGAGGGTTGCTGGGGGGAGGGGTTTTGGGAGGGGGGTGGGGTTATGGATATTGGGGAGGGTATGAGCTATGGTGAGTACTATGAAGTGTGTAAACCTGGCAATTCACAAACCTGTACCCCTGGGGATAAAAACATATTATATGTTTATAAAAAATAAAAAATTAAAAAAAAAAGAAGATGTGGTATATATATACAATGGAATACTATGCAGCCATCAAAACCCCCGAAATCTTGCCATTTACAACAATGTGGATGGAACTAGAGACTATTATGCTGAGCGAAATAAGTCAATCAGAGAAAGACAATTATCATATGATCTCTCTGATATGAGGAATTTGAGAGGCAGGGCAGGGGGTTCATGGGGGAAAGGGAGGGAAAAATGAAACAAGATGGGACCGAGGAGGGGGAGAAACCATAAGAGACTCTTAACCTTAGGAAACAAACTGAGGGCTGCTGGAGGGGCTGGACAGGGGGAGGAATAGGGTGGCTGGATGATGGACACTGGGGAAGGTATGTGCTATGGTGAGTGCTGTGAATTGTGTAAAACTCATGATTCACAGACCCATATCCCTGAAACAAATAATACATTATATGTTAATTTAAAAAAAAAGAATTAACTGCCCAGTGATCACATAAATCAAGAAACTATTAATTTTGCCAGTGGTTTATATCTATACTTGGTACACTATAAAAACTATTGATGTGCTAGGGATCCTGGGTGGCTCAGTTAGTTAAGCACCCAGGTCTTGATTTTGATTCAGGTCACCATCTGGGAATCATGAGATTGAGCCTGGCTCAGCCCTGTTGAGTGTGGAGACTGCTTAAGATTCTCTCTCTCTCACTCTTCCTCTGCCCCTTCCCTGTATGCACCCCTCTCTCTAAAAACAACAAACAACAAACAAACTATATCAGTTTTGGATATTCATGGTGGTTTGATTATAGTATTGACCGTAATTTGCTTACACCTTTCTATATCCATGCCTTTTGTTAGTGTCCTCTTATTCACTTTTGGTGCTTGGGCAAGTGGTTTGCCCTGGCCAATGGAACAGTGGCAAGCAAACAATGCAAACAAAGTCTTGAAAAGCACTTGCGTATTACTTTTTTTTTTTTAAGATATTTTTAATGTATTTGAGAGAGAGAGCGCTGAGTGAGTGAGAGCACATGAGTCAGAGGGAAAAACAGAGGGAGAGGGAGAAGCAGATTCCCTGCTGAGCAGGGAGTCCGACTTGGGGCACGATCCCAGGATTCTGGACCATGACCCAGGCTGAAGGCAGACACTTAATTGACTGAGCCATCCAGCCACCCTGCATATTACTCTCTCTTTTTTTTTTTTAAAGATTTTACTTATTTATTTCACAGAGAGAGAGATCATAAGTAGGCAGAGAGGCAGGAAGAGAGAGAGATAGAGGAGGAAGCAGGTTCTCCGCTGAGCAGAGAGCCCGATGCGGACTCGATCCCAGGACCCTGAGATCATGACCTGAGCCGAAGGCAGAGGCTTAACCCACTGAGCCACCCAGGCTCCCCTGCATATTACTCTCTTGTTGTGCTTCACGTGCTACCACTATGTAAATAAACTGTACTCAGCCTCTGGATGATGGGACACATGGTTCAGTAATTCCCATTACCCCAGCAAACAGGGAGCCAAACTCCAGACGAGAGTGAGGCCACCTTGGATTCTGTAGCCCAGCCAAGATCAGAAGAGCCTCTCCAGATTAGCAGAACTGGCAATCTGACTTGTAGACTTTTGAACAATAACACACGGTTGCTCTCTTAAACAGCTAAATTATGGATTGTTTTGTTACACAGCAATAAATAACTGATATAATATACGTAGGAACTACCAGAAAAAAAAATCTTTCCAAAGAACATTGACATTTTCATATCATGTATCTGTTGTTATAGGAAAATTCTTTTGTAAGTAGATTTTCAGTGTAGGGGATCATCTTGGATATGACTCTTTTTCTATCATTGGCTTTATAGATACCCTAAATATTTGTCAAATCAATAAAAAAAAAATACTGGGAACCAATTAAATGCCTGGAACAATACTAGATGCTGAGAATACAGGAGTGAATCACCTAGACTCCTATCTCTATGTTTATTGAGCTTACACTAAAGTCAAATTATTGGATTATTATAATATACTTTGTGGTACTTGCCATGGAAAATTCTTTGCTTCTTCTAAGTCAAGCTGAGTTCCAAAGTTGGCTCCATTTATGTATTTCATTATATATGGCCATGATCTTTCCCTTCTCACAGAAATTCTTCAGCAATAATACTCATTAGTTCTGTTCATTGATATATCTATTTCTCATTCTTCAGGGGAACATGGTAGAATTGCACTTTCTCATATGCAGTAGACTGAAAAGTGGCCACAAATTATTTCTTTCCCCCATCTGTATCCATTTGCAATTCATCTTCTTGCTCTTTGTGTTAAGAGGTATAATCTATTTGACCATCCTGATGTTGGGCTTGACTGTATGATTTGCTTTAGTCATTGGAACTGCAGTGAATGTAACTCAAGCTGAAACTTATTAAGTGCTTGCATACTGCGGCTTGCTCTCTTGCTGCTCTTAAAACACTGTGAATGAAACCCTGTGAACAAACCAGGGCTAGCCTCTTGATGATGAGGGACACCTGGCCTGATTGCTCTGTTGTTACAGCTGATAGTCGGGTCACTCTCAGAAACAGAGCTGCCTTGTTGACAGGCAGCTAATCACAGACACCTAAGTAAGCGCAGCCTAGGCCCAGCAGAAGTGTCTGGTTGAGCCTAATACAATTGCCGTTCCGTAGACTCATGAACTCAATGAATAGTTGATGTTTCAAGCTATTAAGTTTTTGGAATGGTTTGTTATGCCCTTAAAGCTATTTGATACATCACTCCTTTGAAGTTAGGCATGGCCACATGATTGCTTCACTCACTGAACTATGTCACTTCTGGCAGAAGCCTTTAAGAGCTGGACTGTGATTCAGCATCTTATTTTTCTTGTCATGGTGACTAGGGTGCTTCCAGATGGTGGGGCTTCGTAAACCTGAGTCCCTTAATGGACAAGGGCATTCCTCCCCATCCTCCCTGACACTGATTTTCGGAGAATATACAGTTTAAGTAAGAAATAAACCCTTGTTATTATGAGCACTGGGTGTTATACATGAGTGATAAATCACTAAATGCTACACCTGAAGCCAAGTTCACCATTATGTTCACCAACTAGAATTTACATAAAAACTTAAAATAAAAAAAAGAAATCTTCGTATAAAACTTCTGAGATTTGGGGTTGCTGTTAGTAAAGCATAACCTAGTCCATTCTGACTAATGTAGAAATTGGTACTGAGGAGGTATGGTTGTGACAGAAAACCTAAAATATGTAGCTGTAGCTTAGACACTCAGTGGGTGGTAGCAAGGAAACTATTGTTAGAGGCTGGAAAGTTGGCAATCCATGCTAGCTGTGGTAAAATATTTGCTAAAACCATTCATGTGTGTCTCCCATTCTTTCCCTTTCTAAATAGGAATGTTCACCATGGTTATTCTGTTCCTACTCAAGCACTATATGTTGAGTGTACATATGTGTATATAAACAGGGAGGATAGATATTTTCTCTTTAACAAGAGCTTCATCCTGTTCTAACATAGGGACTACCAAGCATCACCCAGAGATGCTGAACTTTGAAATTAATGCCATTACTAAATACAATTTTTAGATTGTCTCATTTGTGAAGAGTGAAAGTATTTTTGTAGTATAAGTTGAATGAACTGTAAACTGATGACCAGAAGGAATTGCAGTACACACTGGTGCAATTCACCAATAAATTTGGGTTATCTTTCTTCTGGGTAAATAGAATTATATTTCCCTGCCCCTTTGAAGTTAGGAAACCCATATGATTTGCTTTTGTCAAAGAAATTTGAGTAGAATTGACTTGTGTAACTTTCAGGAAGAACCAGTCTGCCCTTCATGTTCCTTTTCTATATCATACAAGTGGGGAAATTCTAGAGATTGGAACCTTCTCAAGCCTTCTGGTTGCTTGGTGAAAACCATCTGTAGTGAAACTCTGCCTTCCCCCCTTCCCCAAGCTCCCCCATGAACAAGCAGATAAGCAGGATATACCATTTTTTGTTGTTTTAAGCCCCTAAAATTTTTAGATTTTTTGTTAGTACACTATAACCAACCCATCCTACCTAATGCAGATACTGTAAAAGTGATCATGAAAACTATAAGGCTGATCGGCTTGGCAATTGAGTGGAATCTGTAACTGAAATCATCCACTGATAATTCCAAAAGCACTTTCACTAGTTATTTCACTTGCTTCTTCAATTGTAACATTCTGGAAAAGGTAACTGTGACATTCAAATTTCATTCCTTTTTCTTTGTTAAAATGTAAAACCACATCTTCACTATTGAGAGGTAATGATGAACAATGAAATACTTTCTCATAGAAAAGTAAGTTAAGTAAGCAAGCAAGCAAGCAGGCCAGTAAGGATAAGCCACAAAATAGGGAGGGTGGAACTGAATGCATAGGAGTTTCCAAGAAAAGTAACGCATATTTTTGCATAGATTTCCAATAATACACAGTACTTCTCAGCAAACTTTGGGTGTCTTAGCTTTGGGTTGACCCCTGCACATACACAGAAAGCCACGCACTCTGGTGCCAAAGCAAAAAAAAAAAAAAAAAAAAAAAAAAAAATATATATATATATATATATACACACACACACACACACACACACACACACACACACACACATCTCATTGGAGTTTATAGCCCATCAAAAGTTTTGGAAAGGGGGCGCCTGGGTGGCTCCGTGAGTTGGGCCTCTGCCTTCAGCTCAGGTCATGATCTCAGGGTCCTGGGATCGAGCTCCGCATCGGGTTCTCTGCTCAGCAGGGAGCCTGCTTCCCCCTCTCTCTCTGTCTGCCTCTCTGCCTACTTGTGATCTCTCTCTCTCTCTCTCTCTGCCAAATAAATAAACAAATAAAATATTTAAAAAAAAAAGTTTTGGAAGGAAGGAAAGGAGGAAGGAGGGGGGAAGGAGAAGCGAGAAAGAGAAAGTTAGTTTTCCCTCTCTCTGAAGAAGCATTTTCTCTAGCATAGCACAGAATTTATTCCGTAACATTTGTAAAGTGCTAAATCCCGTGTCACCCACTGTACAAAGGTCATGAAAGTGAGAGAAGCCAAGGTACAGAATCTCAATGAGTCGCTGACCTACAGGAGTTTACATTTTGCGGAGCATAACAGTTTCTCTTTTTGGAGTTCTCACCCAGCCACACCCCATCCCTCCGTAAACAATTTTCAATGAAAAGCCCTTCATCTTTTCCCTAATCCTTTGCAAATATTCTTGCCTTTCGAGAACTCTTCGTCCTGAAAACTGAAATCACTGTGGGATCTCTGAATATATGCCAGTTATTTCTGATGCAGCCGAATGGCCGGCTTGATTTTCCCCGCGGTGGCGGGATGACAGTGACCACCCCCTGCGCCACGCCCCCCCCCCCCCCCCCGCTCCTTCCCCTCTGCCAAAAGTTTCCAGAACTTAAAGCACAAAACGCCGCCTGAAACGTAAAGGGGCAGACAACTCAAGCGGTTTCCACCGCTCTTTTATCAAGGAACCCAGGGAAGCTAAAACAACTGGGTCAGACTCGGCGACGCTGGCAGCGCAGTCCGGTGTTCAGCGAGTTGGAAGCTAAGCCCACAAGCTGCACAGCGCAAAGAAGTCAAGGACAGCCTGCAAGCACACTGCGAGAGAACTGGTCAGCACCCATCCCTGCTGGACTACAAGGACCGGCATGCATCGCGTAGCGGCAGCAAGCTCCGCTCCGGGACCCCGGCGCAACGGAGCCTGGGAAGTGAAGTCTCCCGGCGGCCCCAGTCGCGTCGCGAAGTCAGAAGGGAGGCGTTGCTAGTCCGCTCCATCAGCACGCCGGTTTCTGGACGAGCTCCGAGCCTCTTGCTCCCGCTCAGGATTTTCGCGGGCGGCGGCAGGAGCAGTATGGCTTGCTTGAGTAAACTCTGGGGGGAGGAGGGAGATGGGAGTGGATGGGGAGGCGGGGTCAGCGGAAGCGGCAGGTTGCTTCCTTCTCCTCACGCTTCCTCCCCGCCTCTCCCTGAGGGAGCGGTGGGAGGGGGAGGGAAGGGCAGAGGGAAGGTAGTGACACGTGTCAATCAACCCCCCCCTCCGGGGGGAGCGCGCTCCGGGGCTCGCGCCGAGGGCTCGCGCCCCTGCCTCGTGCCTGCGCCGCTCGTATGTAAATGAGGGCGCGTGACGCGGGACGCAGATGGACAAGGGAAGAGAGAGAATGGCCGCTGCCGCCGCCGCTGCTGCCGCCGCCGCCGCCGCTGCTCAGTGCCGGAGCCCTAGGTGCGCGGCGGAGAGGAGAGGATTCCGGCGGGAACTCGACTCTTGGCGCCACCGCCTCATGCACTGTGTAGGTAAGAGAGACACGGGCCGGGGCCCCTGCTCCGCGCGGCGACGGCTGCCGCAGCCCGAGGAGTTTGTGGCTGAGGGGGTTAGTTGAATCTCCCGTTCGGGTCAGTTCAATGGGGGAGCGCGATGGGAGCGGCGGCGGCGCGGCGGCTCCGGCGCTCGCCTTTTGTCTGGGGGCTTCTCGCCCCGCGCGGTTCGCGCTCCTTTCCTTCATCAGCTCTTGCGCTCCTCAGGAACTGTTGGTTCGGACCCGCTCGCCGAGCCCCCGAGGAAACCGCTCGCTCGCGCTTTCCCCGAAACTCCGCGGCGCCCCTCGAAGCCTGCCGTCCGCCCTGTCGGGGGACAGGCAGCGGCGCGGCGGGTCGGCCTCCGGGTGGAGGGGAGCCGGCGGGCTGGGCCGGCGGGAGGAAGGCGGGCTGGTCCGCGCCCCCGCCGGGCGCACACACACCCCCTTCCTGCCGCAGGCGGCCGGGCCGGTAGATGCATCCGAGTTCCCGGGGACTGGGACCGGGGCGATCCCCCGGGCGCTCGCGGGGCGGGGGTCGCGGGTGGGCCGGCGGGGGGCGAGGGGCGGTGGGGGCGTCGCCCGAGGGGCGGGGGCACCCAACTCTGCCCTCTCGCGCTCAGCGGCGGCGGCGCTGTGTGTACCCCTTTAAGAAGGAGCTCCTCGAGCACTGACGGTTGGGATTTGAAGTTCTTCCTCCCTCTTTGGAAGTCTGGACGGATGGGGGGGTGTTGCCATGGTGACGGCACCCTTTCCCCCTCCCCACCTTACCCCCCCTCCTTTTCCCCTCGCGGACGCCGGGACGGCTCTGGTCCTCTTGTAGTGTCATGTGATGGACCCTTCCCTGCACATTCACGCACATCGCCCTCCCCACCTCCCATCCCCGTTCTCTTGCAATTCCATCTTCCCTTTCGGTGGGGTCGGAATCGTTTTGCTACAAACTTCTGGGCTCGGGGCTGTCATTCTGCGGGTTGCTCGGGGTGGCAGGAGATTGTGGGAACTCCCCACCGTGCCGCGGTCGCTTTTTTGTCTGAGTGAGACGTGTGCGAGGAGCTGTTACCCAGCAGGTTGGTTTAGTGGGCATAGAAGGGACTATGAGGGTTATGGGATGGGGTGTGTTGTGCTTGTTTGTTTTGTTTTGGAAGGGGGTGTGGGTTGGAGAGTGGGAGAAGAGGTATAAAGGAAGATTGCATTGTTTTAAGGAGTGGATGGGTAGTGATAGCAGCTTGCTCGACTGGCGATTAAATCTTGGCATTTGGAGTTGAGGAGCAGTAACCTTAGTGCCTTAAGAAAACAACTCTCTTACCTTGTTTCCATCTGTTCTTGCGCCACCTCGCGCCCCTTTTCCTCCACCCCCACTCAGATTTGTTTGGTTAGTACCTGAAGATCTTTCTTGTTTTCCCTAGTGAAAAGGAGACCAATAAACTAGTGCAGCTTCAGCTTAGAAATGTGCCTGCAGAATACGGTGGTTATGGGAAAATGTGCAAGAAGGAAGCTTACTCCGACTAGGAGCATTTAAGTTCACTTTAAGCAATAAACTGTTTTATCCTTATAAAATATATTTTGGTCTTACTTTAGGAAACATTCTGGGAAATAGCTTTAGTCAAGTATCTATAAGTGATTTTAGTTCTTAGAAAAAGTTAAAAAAAATTTTTAAAACCCTCATGGTATTCTTTTATAAAAATGTTAAGCCAAGTGTTCCTAGTGCTTCCTGAATACAAAACGGACCCATTTTTATAATTGCTTATGTAAAGATCTCTTCCAGTGACAACCTGTTTAGAAATTGTTGAGTTCATTCGGTGAGAATAAGGCAGGATGACAGCATTGAAGCACTGGCTCAGGATAAAATTGTGTTAAGTTTTACCGAGGTACGCAGTGATCTGTAGATGTTTTCCGTCAGTTTTTATGTTTTGGAATACTTTGGGGTTTTCTCTTTCTTCTTGTTGGATACATTAAGTATGGCTCTGTCTCACAAAAATATGTGTAGTTTTGAAAAATAGTCAAAATTTAAACACGACATTGGATTTGATGGAAAAAGGGATTTATTTAGAATATCTTTCTGCCTTATCAGCACACAAGTAGAACTCAATTGAAAATTGAGTTGATGTGGTATGTGTAACATGCAATCTCTATATTTTTAATGTAGTGTATAACTGTACTGTATTTGAAAAGAAATTTTTTCCTGGGCTCTAACTATATTTGAAAATTGTTTCCCATAGTCAAGAGACCTAGTAAAACCCATCTCATACTTTTTTTCATTATTTTTACATAAATAATAAAACTTTTAAAATAGAATATACACTTGTTGATTGGTTTTTTCAGTATCATATATGTGAAGCACTTATTCATAGTGAGAATTAGGATTAAATATAGTTTGTGTCATTATTTTAAATTACCTATTGCTATTAATGTGCTTATATTCAATGCTTAACTTTGTAAATATATTTACAAAAAAACACAAATCTTTTTCCTTTTTGCATGTGTGTGAGTATTTATATGTATATATCTGTATTGAATATATTCAGTGCTCTTATTGCTTGAAATAATTTTCATAAATTATACTTTTTATAATTTGGGAAAGAAAATTATCCCCAAATCTTATTTTTATGAGACAGAAATTGTAAGCAATGTCCTGGGGTCATACAACGAATTAGTATTGAGCCAGTAGTGAAGTTTTAAATCTCAGTTCTTAGCCCAAGTTTTTAAACTAATCTGATTTTTTTAATAACTCATATAATATTCTAATTTCATAAGGGAAAAAGTTCATTTTAGTTGTCAGGACTATTGGAAGTTAGCTAAGATGTTTAACTCTTGATACGGAAAGCGATGTTTGCTTTTCTCTATTTGTGGAACTCATGTCTTTAGGTTAGATTTGTGACTACTCTAAGATTTATTCCTGGTTTTTCTTTTTTACAATTTAACTGAAAAGTTCTACGAACTCTTCTGTCCTAATTAATAGCTCTGCTTACAATGTGGTGCTTTTTATAATTTTTCTATAATCCTATACAATGCTATAATTTTGAGTATGCTCAGCTAACAAATGTTTGAGTGCTTATTGGATATAGTAAATAGTATCCTAGTACTCAGTGTGACATTGAGTGATAATGGATAAAGTCTTGGGTCTTATGAAATATATAATACAATTAGTATCTGATAAGTCATTAAATTTAAAACAAAGTCCAGCATAAAAGAAATGTATTAGCATATTTTTAAATATTGCCAGGTCTTATATAGTCTATTAGGATATTCAATCTGGGAGATAGGCCTAGTTCTTTGTTTTTCTACTTTTGGCTAACTTTTAATTTTGATAAAATTTCAAATTTATAAGAAAAGTTGGAAGGCTAGTACAAGGAACTCCTATGTACCTTTACTCACATTCACCAGTTGTATTACATTATGCTGCATTTATCATTCTTGCCTTACAGCTATTTTTTTCTGAACCATATGAAGATAATTTAGTGACATCATACCTCTACTCTTAAATTCTTCAGTGTATGTTTCCTAAAACCAAGGCTATTATCTTATGTAACCACAGTGTAAATTATTAAAACTAGGGGATTTAAAAATGACATAATACTATTATCTATTTCATAATCCATGCTCAATTTTTATCTCGTTTATCTATAAGCTCCTCCTACCTCCCAGTCCTGGATCATGTATTGTATTTCCTAGAACTATCTGTTTTGTCTGTCTTGATCTGGAACACTTCCTCAGTCTTTCTTGTTTTTCTTGACCTTGACATTTTTTAAAAGTACAGGATGGTTATTTTGTGGAATGTCCCTAATATGAATTTGTCTGTTACTTTCTCATGACTAGATTGCTTATACATATTTGGCAGGAATACCTCTCAAGAGATGTTCTCTATCAGTACATCATATCTTGAGGTTCATAATGTTGGTTTGTCCCAATGTTGGTGATGTTTTGAAAATTTGAGTAAGGTGGTATCTCCATATTTCTTCTTGAAAGTTATTATTTATCCTTTTACAATTAATAATGTAATTCGTAGGGAAAATATTTTGAGGAACAGAATATTAACATAGTCTCACCAGTATTTCACCCACAAGTTTTAACATCCATTCATGATTTTCTAACTTTGTCATTCCTTCTATAATTAGTACTTGGTAATCTGTCATAAAGCAATCTTTCCTGTCTCCTCCATTATTTATTTATTTATCCAGTTATTTTTATCAACATGAACTCATAGATTTGGAGGTTATTTAATGGTTAAATCCATTACGATCACTACTTTGATTCCCCGATTGTCTTGGATTGGTCTTTGGGAGCCTCATCAAGCTGGTTCCAGTGTTTTTTGGCAAGTCACACCTCTCACCCTCATCTCTCAAATGACTTTTTGAGCACTTCCTTCCTGCCCAAACAAGATAGTCCAGGTTCATCTTGTACTTAACCTGTCCCAGCCCTGACATAAATTATTTCTCCAAAGAACCCTCCATTCTTTTTAGTGAAGAATAAATTTAGACACCAAAATCTGAACACTAGGTTTCAGGACTGTTTTTAAACCCTATTTTTTTCTGATACAGAAGCTGATACTCTGTGTAACTGATTTGCCTAAGGTTGCAACACCAAAACTAAATGGCAAAGATCTGATTAGAATCATTCTTTAAACTCCAGTTTCTTTTGTACATACCATTGTTGTCCAGTAGAAATATAATGGTAGCCAAATATTTAATTTAAAATTTTCTGGTAACCACATTTGAAAAGCACATTTTTAAGGTCAATAGCCTCAAAATATTTTAACATTAATCCATACCAAATTATTAATGAGTTAGTTTACATTTTTTTAATATTGAATTTTTGAAGTTAGGATTTTATACATCTAACACATCTTAATTTTGAACTAGCCACATTTCAAGTGCTTAATAGCCACATGTGGCCAAGTGGCTCTCATTGGACAGCACAGTTTTATAGTATAATAGCTCCAGCCAGCACTTGATACTATGGTACCACTGATTTCAAATGTGTTAATATTAACCAAACCCACAACTTAATTTATCTTTCTCCATATCTTTTATTTGTATAGAAAATACAGCAAATAAATAGGCTCTGGAGCTAGAGTACCTGTGTTTGAAGCATAGTGTTACCACTTACCAATGTGGACAAGTTGCTTAACCTCTCTGTACTTCAGTTTCTTATCTGTAAATTGGAGATAATGAAGTGGTTTGAGAATTAATTATGTTGATATATGTTAATATGTGTCTACCATATAAAAACATTCCATGAATGTTAGGTATTATTATTAGTGATTTACACAGGTTATTAGCAGCTTTGAGCTTTATGTTTTTGTCAATAGATTTTTTTTCTGGTGGGAATGCTGATAAACTAATAAAAGGATCAGGAGGCATATTAGAGGAACAGATAGTGAGGGCTTGCATGATCTATATTCTAGGGTTATTTTGGAGTCATAGAGTCAGAGTTTTAGAATCACAGTATATCATTTAGCACAATACTGTCTTTTCATATATGGAGAGATCAAAAGAATGATGCCTTCCTACATTCTAAGGAATCTTTTGACTTTGGAGTACCTGAATACAAGAAATTAGTTTAAATTCATTTTAATATATTTTTTTAAGATTTTATTTATTTATTTGAGAGAGAGAATGAGAAGGGGGAAGGTCAGAGGGAGAAGCAGACCTCCTGCCAAGCAGGGAGCCTGATGTGGGACTAGATCCCTGGACTCCAGGATCATGACCTGAGCCAAAGGCAGTCACTTAACCAACTGAGCCACCCAGGTGCCCAGTTTAAATTCATTTTAAAAATCTGTATCATACTAGATCATCTTGAAGCTACTATGTGTCAGTACCTTCTCTATTTTACTCTTCCTGTTAAACACATCACTGTCTTAGAGTTTTGCATGCTGCATGTGTTTGTAGAGTGGACTTTCTTCCAAAATACCTGTGCCATTTATAATCGCAGTAGGGGTATCAGAGGCTAGTTTCTTCCTCTGTTTTTAGCCTGTGAAGAAGTTATGGGAGCACTTCATGGAGCTGTGACTCTTTAAAGATAGGGACAGTCCAGGTAAATAAAATTCTAGATAATCAACTTGACACTTCTTTCTTCTGCCTTCTTGCCTTCTGCTCTTTTGTCTGTCCACTGACTTCTGCTTCATCTGTTCATTATTGCCATGTAACTTCCAGAAGAGTAAATCTCCTTAGAAATCTGAATTTGATGGGGACTGGTATGGATGGGTCCACCCAAGAACCTTGGCACTTGGCTGTACAACTATTTTTTCAAGCACTTGCTGTTGTTTTACCAATTTAAAAAGGTGTAAATTATGGCATTAATTACATGCACAAGGCAGATGGGACCTATGATGATAATGAATAGTTGGGTGGGTAAGATGTGTATCCACATTTGTCTTTACATTTGGGATATCAGTGGATTTCGCGTGTAAAATTTGAAATTCTGTGTACTCCTGGATTATTTTATACTTGGAAAATTAAAATTCTGCCATCCTTAGAACCAAGCAGTGTATGAAACTTGTATTTTTGCAGATGTTAGATATAGACTACAAGTTGGTCTAAACATATCATAGCCTCCTGCATAGTGCTGTCTCTTCATGTCCATGCTGTTTCCTTTGGCTGGCTATCTGTGTGCATCCCTCTCTGCTTGGCTGTGCGCCCTGATATGTTGTTATTATATGTCCTCCATGTTCCCCTGACTTGTCTTTCAGCTCTGGTCTTTAATTCTACCACAGTGCAGTCCTGGGAGGAGCAACAAAGGCATGTAGATTTTGGGATATGTAATTTTTTTTCTTTATTAGTAAATCCAGCCTTTCAGTTATAATATTCTACATTTTTTTATGTGTGGATTTCCTGTCTTTTTCTTTTTTCAATAGTATTCCTTCATATATATATATCTCCAGCATTCATGTGTGATAGATAACAATTGGTTAGAGCACTAAATTCATACATTCAAAATTTGGAGGACCCATTTAACTTCATTTGACTCCATATTCAGGGCTGAATCTATCATTAAGCAATTCTTTCAGAAGTTTTTACTCACCACAGAAAGTAAAAGAATTTGAAACTTAATGAAGAATCAGTTTTCTGTATCTCATTTTGTACAGTTTTCTAATGGTTGATAACAAACCGAACATGCTTATTTCATTCACTTCTTGTTTTTCTTTTTTCTGTATTTTTATTTGTTGCCAAGTTATTATTACTTTCTTTATGGTTTCTCACAGATTGCTTTTATAATGAAGTAAGCACGTTGGGCAGATAGGTAAGATTTTAGTTTATATCTATGTGCATTGCTGGTTTTATTGTCTTTCAGTCTAGCTTATAATCTATATTAAGTTATTATTTGGAATACTTGCTTTGGTTTTGTAGTTTACAAAGCAGTAGCTTCTTCCATTTGTCTTTCTTATAAAAGTAAAACCTCATAATCATATTCAGTAGTTGATCATAGTTTACCAGACTGCTTTTTCCCCATTTGTTTGTCTAGCTTCTTCTTTACAACCCATAGATTTTCATCTGCTTTTAATTCTCTTTTGTACACATTACCCCAAATTCCCACCTGTATTTTTAGTTGTATCTTCTACCATACATCCTCGGTCACTTTTAAAAATCAATTGCAACCTAGAGACTATTCTAAGGTATTTATTGAAAAACAAATTTGAGACCTTTCTTCATTCAAATAGGCCAGTTCTTTTTACTTTATATCATTCCTTAAGAAATCTTAACATTCCTTGGGTAGAAAAAGGGGACCCTCAAAATAATCCAGTGAACTTTTACACTAAAAAGTAAGGCAATTGGCTGTAAGTAGGAAAACGAGAAGACCGAGTATCACCAAATCTAATGAGAGGAATATTACAACAAGAAAGGATCGTTACGTATTATTGAGATGTTAAGTACCTTTAAACAGGAAAGTATACATTGTTTTTGACACCATTTAGGTTCTAGGTGACATAACTGGTAATTTCAGCAGTGTGGTGGGGAGGGAAGCCATACTGTAATAAGCTAGAAAATAATTAAGATGTGTATAAGAGGAGATAACATTTGTAGTAGACTACTCATTTGAGAAGCTGCATTTGAGGAAAAACAGATAAATGAAGCAGTAATTGGATGAACCTGGGGTCTAGGGATATTTAGGTGGGAGATAACCATTATGATGGGGAATGCTTTTTTGAATCAGTAGTAATTGACGATTACTTGGTATATTATTTAATTTGACACTTGAATGCAACAAGATATTGAGACATATAAATAGAATGGGCTTGGTTTGACTCACTGAATGTGAACTATAAAAGTATCTCTTGGGGCGCCTGGGTGACTCAGTTGGTTAAGCATACTTCTGCTTTTGGCTCAGGTCATGATCCCAGGGTCCTGGGATTGAGTCCCACATTGGGCTCCTTGCTCAGCGGGGAGCCTGCTTCTCCCCCTCCTTCTGCCTGCTACTCCCTCTGATTGTGCACACACTCTCTCTCTCTCTCTGGTGTGTGTATGTATCAAATTAAATAAAATCTTTTAAAAAAATAAAAATTTTTTTTCAAAAAATACTTTACTAATTAAGTTCATCACTAAAATACATGCAGAATTAGTGTGTTACACAATTTAAAGGATTGATTTTTTTTTCTCCAATTAATTTACTTTTGTCAGTTAATCATCAAATATCATGAGTCCTGCTGTGTGTGCCAGTTAATGGGGTGTAATTCTATGTTTCTTCCTTACTGGGTTCTGAACTGAAAATAGACTTAGGAATCAGATATTAAAATATTAACTTTTTAAATGGTAGGTTGTATGGAAGAACTTGGCTTGGAATTAAGGCCAAATCTCAGATTTTTTTACTCCCTGTCCCCCTTAATTGAATTTACCAACTTAACAAAGATAGAGCAGCCAGCAGGAAGTTCTGTGCCTGATAGAGCTTGGTGAATTTACCATGTGATTTGCTTATTGGTAGGTATGACCATCTAGGCAGAGTGAGACGTAGGCTTGGCCATGCATGAAAATGACCTTTAAAACATTAATTCATCCCACTAGGAACAACTATCAGGATGTTGCCAATATTAGTCATTCCTCTTTCCTTTGGGAGGACTGAATAAAGGGTAGAGAAAAGGGCAGAAGCCTCTTTCAAAATACTTCCCTAAGAATGGGAAAATTGTTGGGAGAGGTGGGGACTGTGGGTGGGTAAAAAGCTTATTGTATATACTAGGAATAAGGCTTAGACTTTGCTTTTATTAAAGCACTCACAGTTATCAGGGTTATTAAGTATTAAAGTTTGTATAATATAATGGAAAGAGAGAAGCAGAAACAATTTTGATTCGAAGTGATGAGGCTTCCAAAGATTGAGTGAAAGCAGGAGTTGGCAAACTTTTTTTTTTTTTTTAAGATTTTATTTATTTATTTGACAGACAGAGATCACAAATAGGCAGAGAAGCAGGCAGAGAGAGAGGAGGAAGCAGGCTCCCTGCCAAGCAGAGAGCTCGATGTGGGACTCGATCCCAGCTTTAACCCACTGAGCCACCCAGGCGCCCCCAAACTTTTTTTTTTTTTTTAAATATTCCTTATGCTGTACTTTTCATCTCCTGACTTACTTATAACTAGAAGTTTATACTTCTTAATCCCCTTTATCTATTTTGCCCATCCTTGAACCCACCTCCCCTCTGGCAATAACCAGTTCCCTGTATTAAAGGGTCTGGGTGTTTTTTTGTTGTTTATGTTTGTTTTGTTTTTTAGATACCTCATATAAGTGAAATCATGTGGTACTTGTCTCTCTCTGTCTGACTTATTTCATCTAGCATAATACCCTCTAGCTCATTACTGTTGCTGCAAATGGCAAGATCTCATTTTTGTTTTATGACAGAGTAATATTCGTGTGTGTGTGAGTGTGTGTATCATGTCTTTATCCATCCATCAATGGATGTATTGATTGGCTGTTGTAAATAATGCCGCAATAAACATATGGGTGCATATATCTTTTTGAATTAGTGTTTTTGTTTTCTTTGGGTAAATACCCAGTAGTGGAATTATTGGATCATATGGTGTTTCTATTTTTAGTTTTTTGAGGAACCTCCATATTGTTTTCCACAGTGGCTGGACCTTGTTACATTTCCACCAGTAGTGCATAAGCATTCCCTTACTCCACATCCTCTCCAGCACTTGTTATTTCTTGTCATTTTGATATTAGCCATTCTGACTGTTGCGAGGTAATATCTCATTGTGGTTTGATTTGCATTCCCCTGATGATTAGTGATGTTAAACATATTTTCTTGTGTCTGTTGGCCATCTGTATGTCTTCTTTGGAAAAATGTTTATTCAGCCCATTTTTTAATTGGATTTTTTTTTTTTTTTTTTTTTGGTGGTGAGTTGTATATGTTCTTTATATATTTTGGATTTTAACCCTTTATCAGATATATTATTTGCAAATATCTTCTCCCATACAGTAGGTTGGCTTTTTGTTTTGTTGATGAGGTTTTCTGTGCTGTACAAAAGCTTTTTTGTAAAGTGCTGGATAGTAAATTTGGTTTCTGTTGCAGCTATTCAATTTTACTGTTAAAGTGCAAAAGCAATATATAAATGAATGGCCATGGCTGTATTTCAGTAAAAAATTATTTACAACAATAGCCAGATGTGGCCTACAGATCATAGTTCGCTTATCCCTATGTTAAATGATCTAGTGGGAGAGTAGGTTGGAGGCAACAGGCAGAAGGATAGTGTAAGCAAAAGTGTAGAAGTCTAAATAATGATATATTCTGAAAATATTCAGCATTCTAATGTCATGGGAGTATAAGGTGGGAGTAGGGAGGAGGACTGGAAGTATAAATTGCGTCCTCTATAAGGAAGAAATTATGAGTCTTAAAGTTTTGTTGTTTCTTTTTAAACGGGTAATAAGCACGATCCGATAAGTTGGCTTATGTTCATTTTGAACATCTGCTGTTGGTGCAGGTTTGAGGGGGTTTTTTGGTCTGTAATAGTTTTAAGAAGCTCAAATTGAAGCAGCTCTTTTAAATCGAAACTGGGAAATGAGCAGTCTCCACATCAATATATTAATGAAGATGTTGGATTGCTGAAGTACTCGCAAATGGCACCCTTCTTTTCTGCCTGGGCTCTGAACAACTTGAAAAATAAGGAAAAGGTTGGGAGCCAAAAAATCACTTCTCCTACTGATCAGACCAGGTTAGAGGAACAGCTTGGTGGGAGAGTCACATGGCCTGCCACTGGCCAACTTATCCACCCAATCCTAGCCATACTAGGGAAGCAGAGCAAAATATGAGTTCTCTGCAGGTATGTTTTCCCAATAGCTCACTCCCAAGGGGAAAGGAAGCAGAATTGAGCTCTGTCTACTCAGTTATTCTTTACAAAATCTCCGATCAGATCATGCAGTTGGTTCACTTCCCTAGGGGTGAAGAGATGCTCATATTGTGCTTGTGAAGCACCTTTCCTCATAGAAATGGGGAGCAAGGAAAAGTTGTTATTCCTTACTGTCCAAGCTACTTTTTTTGCAGAGTTGTATCTGTAGTTAAGTTCAACTGTTATTATACTGAAAAGTCAAACTTACATATTCTGGATATTTAAAAAAATATTTAATTCTAGTATTTGAAATAACCATATTTCTTAAACTCTTCTTTAATGAACTAGATTTTCTACAGACCTGTATAAAATAATTAAATAAAATCCATGTTTGGTGAGAAAAGAAAGATAAAACTAACTTCTTTATCAAGTGACTTTTTAAATTTAGAAAGAATAGAGCACTATTTTTTTAAGTGAGAAAAGCAGATACTTTGATAAATAGTTTATGCTTTTAATCAGCTCTGATTATGGGTGCTTATGCAGTTTATTCACTGGTATCTCTTTCTTTAAAATGTTATCAGTTCTTCCTCATCCTCTTTCTCTTCTCTTTCTGAACAAGTCAGTACCAAAACCATAAGGTGGAACAAAGCAAGGCTAAGTGTCTACATTGAATGGTGTATGTGGGGGGAGAGAGCCATGTCTTCTTGGAGGAGTGGAATGTCAGAGCCTGACAGGGATAAGGAGGGTCCCCATGTGGGTTGATGGGGTTTCAAGAGGTGACGAGTATTCTGCCTATAAGGGCATGCTGGTGCAAGTTGTCAGAGTCCCAGCAGGGTATCTGTGAAGGATAGTAGACCTGGTATGAGGGAGGATTGGTTGTTCCTAGTAAGGAGTCTTCAGACCTGAACAGGGTAGGAAGATAAAGAGGGCATCTGCTTGGAGAAAGGGTAGGAAAGAAAAGCATCCATGTAGGGAGTAACCTGGTGTGGATGTATTGAGGAGGAAGTTGATGCGTGGACATCCCAGTGTAAGATGTCAGAGTCTGAGGGTGGGGAGAGGAAGGCATCCCATGGAGGGTCAGCTCAGCATAGGTAGGATGTTAGAGCCTGAGCAGCAGGAGGAGGATATTCTTGTAGGAGGGGTGCCAGGCATGAGAAATAGGGGCCTGAACAAAGTGAGTAAGTTATATACATGAGGGAGGTGTGGGGGTATTAGTGCAGAGAAGGGTGAGGAAAGTATCCCTGTAGGGAAGGGGAGACAGCCACACATCGGTTACATACAGGGAGACTGGTCAAAAAAATAAATATTAAAGGTAATGGGAGCCAGGCCTCTCACTGTTGAGAGGGGAGTTTCAAATGTGGAATTGGGGAAAACTAGAATGCTGTCTGTAGTGTTGGACTGGAAATGAGATATTGGTGTGAAATCATGGTTTTCATTATGTATAGATTAGAAATATAGAAGTTAATGTGTGTGTATGTATACACACTTATGCCCTATACTGTTCACTGAGGAGGGGCCTAGTAGCATTGACAGTCCAGTAACATTATACATAATGTATCCTTGTTAATTTCCTGATTTTAATAGTTGTATTCCTAAAAGAATGCTTTTGTAGGAATTACTTGTTAAAAGGATTCAAGGGTGGAGGAACATGATAAAGGCCATTTACTCTCAAATAGTTGGAAAAATGAAAATTTGTATCATACTTAAAACATTTTCTATAAACTTAAAAATTGTTACAGGAGCACCTACGTGGCTCAGTTAAGCGTCTGACTTTTCCATCTCTTTTGAACTTTTCCAAAGAATGGTGAATGATCAAATAGAAGGGTTCTGCGATCAAGCCCTGCATCAGGCTCCCCGTTTAGTGGGGAGTCTGCTTATCCCTTCGCCTCTCCCTCTGTTCTCTCTTTGTCTCTCTCTCTCAAATAAATAAATAAAAATTTTTAAATAAATACATATGTTATAAAGTAAAAATACTTAAAAGCAGTGTTGAGTCAAAATATTACATTCTCTTGAATTAATCACTTTCAGGCCTTAAAACCACACAGTAGTATATAAATTGTAGGTTTTTCAACACTTTTGAAATAATGATAGCTAATATCTTTGAGTGCTTACCATGCATCGTACACTATGTGTATGTGTATTAATCACATTCAGTTTTCATATGTGAAATAATACAATTTTTGTTTTCATTTTACCGATTAGAAAACTGAGGCTTAGAGAAGCTGCCCAAGACTTTCCATAGAGGAAATATGAAGGTAGAATTCACATCCAGGTCTTTACTACTCTCTTGGTCAAAACTGGTTAAAAAATTAACAAGTCTGATCCTTCCTAATCAGATAGTTGTGTCTAAAGCTTTAGTAAAATAGTGCTGCTCTCTGTTTCATTTCAGAACCCTGAGTTTGAAGAGTAGGTAAAAGTGTTTTAGATTTAGACCACCTCAGTGCTTGGTTCTTGGTAAGAAATAAGAGAGAATAGGGTCTTCTGTTATTTAAACATGCATATCTGAGTTAAGGTTTCTGTTTGGGTAGATTAATCAGAAATAATATACCCAGATTTCTTTCTTGGTCACTATTGGAAATAGTGGGTGGTAAGAGCATGGAGTTAGTGGGGCAAGGATTTTTGCCAGCACAGATTGTCAGTATTTTTAGTCTGGATATAAAGTTGTTCTCTATCCCAATTCCAAGAATGATGGCCATCTTCTTTCCATCTCTTCTGAATTTTTCCAAAGAATGGTAAATAATCAAATAGAGGGTAGCTAATGACAGTTTATTATTTCATTTTAACTCCCCGTTTCTTCTATTCCCTGATACCCATCTAGAGTCTAGGAAAATAGTGCATGGTAATTTTTTTTTTTTTTTAACACACCAGCATTAATGATCAGCCAATCATAACCTATTTTTTCTCCTTTGCCTTATTATTTGACCTTTTAATATTTCCATTCTGGCATCAGTATAAATTATAAATGGCTTAGAATATCCCTATGAGTATACATTAGCTTACTTAGCTAACTGATCCTACTACGTTATCTTCACTCTTCTCATCAGTCTGAACCCACAGATCCTTTCATCCTTGTTACAGAGTTTTTGCTGACTCTCTCATTCTTTAGACCCATTCCAAATTTGCCCCTTTATTTTATATCAGAAATAATTGGATTTTCAGTGTTGAAGGAAGCGCAGTCATCTGCTCTGATTTGTTGTGCATCTCTTCCTCGTAATTTTTTTTCACTAAGTATTTACAGGGTCAGGCATTGTGTTAGGGAAGTCAGATGCATTAGATTATTTTCATTAAGCACAGTCTTGTAGATTACACAAGGTTTTCTTACTATAGTAAGTGCTGTAAAAGAAGCATATACAGTTATGATACAAAGGAGGGTAGTGATCAGATTTCCTTGTATGGGTCCAGGAATGGTCATAGGATGATTGTGGGATATGGAAAAGAGAGAAGATGAGTCACAAAGAAACTTTTAAGTGGAATATAATAGTAATTATTTTATTTTTAATTATTTTACTTTGGATTAGGCATTAAATGCTTACACTTGTGTTCATTTGATTTTCACAATAGTTAAATAAGTAGGAACTATTTTTATCATCCCCATTAAATAACTCATAGGTAGTGGAAAACCATTGATGGGTTTGTTTGTTTTTTAAGATTTTATTTATTTGACAGAAATCACAAGTAGGCAGAGAGGCAGTGGTGGGCCGGGGGGCAGGGAAGCAGGCTCTCAGCAGGGAGAGCAGAGAGCAGCTCCTGCTGAGCAGAGAGCCCGATGGATGCAGGGGGCTCGATCCCAGGACCCTGAGATCATGACCTGAGCCAAAGGCAGAGGCTTAACCCACTGAGCCACTCAGCTCTCCCCACCCCCTGTGCATTGATGGATTTTAAGCACAGGAGTGACATAGTTTCATTTGTGGTTTTATAACTTTATTCTGCCAGTAGAGTAATAGAGGAATATGACACGCAAATCAACCAGGGGGGTGTCAAGATAGCCCAACCAAGAAATTATGAGGATCTGAAATAAGAGTAGTAATGAAAAAGGAAGAGAAACTCAAAAGATATGATGCATTAGAATTAACAGATTTTAGGGGGTTTTTTTGGTTTGTTTTAAAGATTTTATTTATTTGACAGAGAGAGAGATCACAAGTAGGCAGAGAGGCAGGTAGAGAGAGAGGGGGAAGCAGGCTCCCTGCTGAGCAGAGAGCCTGATGTGGGGCTCGATTCCAGGACCCTGGTATCATGACCTGAGCCGAAAGCAGAGGCTTTAACCCACTTAGCCACCCAGGCGCCCCCAGATTTTAGGTATTGACGAACTATGGGCACACAGAAAACGGGAAGAATAGAGAAAATTATTTTTAGGCTTCTTTTAGAAGGCCTAGTTGGGTTGTGAGACAGTTATCCAGAATAGGATATAGAGCAGCATATTTTTCATATTTCATAGTTCAAAGGTTCCTACTTCGTTGCAGGAATGATGTGGTGCCTGTGCATTCGTGTTTTCTTAACATTTGAAGGCCGAGGGGTGACTTTAGACCTTGATTATTATTGCGTGTGTGGTATTTTGTTTTTTCCCTCCCAGATTTGATTCCTCATTATCTGTCAGGAAAATTTAGCCTAGATAGACTGAGTAATTTTATGTTGTAATTGTATGTTGTTATAATAATTTTATAATAAACAATAAAAAAATAATTTTATAATAAACATAAGTAATTTGGAAAGACTGTCTCAGATCAGTTTTCCCTAATTTTGTTGAAGTTGCTAGAGAGTAACATGGTTCACTATAGGTTTTAGAACTGCATAGCTTTGACATACAATAATTCCATCTTTTAAACAAAATCCCAAACACTTCCTTTACCTTCATTTTGTCCATGTCCTCACAGTTACTAACATATCTCATTTTTTATTTACTTGAGCTTTCTTCACTTACTTGTATGTCTTTAAGATATCCTAAATATAGCATATCTAAAACTGAACTCTTTCTTTTCAAGATTTATTTATGAGGGCAAGAGAGAGAAAGAGAAAGAGAGAGCTCGAGCAAACATGCAAAAGCAGAGGGAAAGGGAGAGAGAACCTTAAGCAGACTCCCTGCCTAGCGCAGTTTCCAGTGCAGGGCTGGAACCCTCAACCCTGAGATCATGATGTGAGCCAAAATCAACAGTCAGACATCAACAGAGTAAGCCACCCAGGTGCCCATAAAACTGAGCTCTTGATCTCCCTCTCTTTTTGTTTTTTTCTCCAAAAATTATTACAGTATCCGTGAGAGTTGCAAGGTGGCAGAAACCATGGGAGTACAAAAATTGGCTTGAGGGCCAAATTGTGAATTTTTTTTTTTAATAATTGTTCTAAAGAATTAGCCCTTATTCTGATATTTGAGATTCAACTGACATTATTTTTGGAAGGTCATAGGAATGCCACTTTCCACATTCCATTCAATGAATATACTGTTATAGTTCTCTGTTTTAGACCAACCTTACGCAAACCATAATTACTCTTTGGAGAAACCAAAAGTAGCCTTCCCAGGAGAATATTTGAAAATTTGGGCATAGTATTTTATAAAAATCATTCTGGGAAATTTTAAGTATATACAAAAGTAGAAGAGAGCATAATGAATTTCCATATTCCTGTGATATAGCTTTAACAATATTACAAATTCTGGCCCAATTTTTAATATTGCAGACTCCACGTTGAATGCAGAGCCCTACATGGAGCTTGTTCCTACGACGGTGAGATCACAACCCGAGCTGAAAGAAGAGTCAGATGCTTAACCAACTGTACCACCC
This sequence comes from Lontra canadensis, assembly GCF_010015895.1. Lineage (NCBI taxonomy): Eukaryota > Metazoa > Chordata > Mammalia > Carnivora > Mustelidae > Lontra > Lontra canadensis. The sequence continues at coordinate 53,856,005 of NW_022630995.1, forward strand.
AAGCGCCCCTAATATTAAAATTTTTAATCAACATTTTATACATTGGTTGCTTGAATGCTGTAATCCATTTCTTTTTTTTTTTTTTTTTTTTAAGATTTTATTTATTTGAAAGAGAGAGAGAATGAGGTGGAGGGGGAGAGGGAGAAGCAGACTCCCACTGGAGCAGGGAGCCTGATACAGGGCTTGATCCCAAGACCCTGGGATCATGACCTGAGCTGAAGGCAGATGCTTAAAGAACAGAGCCATCCAGGTGCCACCATTTCTTATTCTAATATGAATAAACCGGGATTACACTTTTTGGTACAAGTAATTGTGGATTTATGTAAGAGTTGTGGAAAATACGATGTATGTAACATCTTACTTGCTTTTAGGTTTAATAATAAACTATTTTTGGTTGTATATGCTTTAGTTATGAGCCAAAAAAAATTGAGTTTAGAACCCAGAAGCTTACTTTTTCCCTTTTTCTCTATTTTTCTTTTTCTCTCTCCTACTTTTTCTCTCTTACCCTTTTACTCGCTTCCTCCAATCTTTATCTGTGTTTTGAATAACTCTAAAACCAGTAAGAAACCATTGCTGCTTAAGTCTTGGATCTGTCTGACATTTTCTATTCCTCAAGCAAACCAAAGAAGGTACTGCTTATTAATAGACTCATTGAATATGCTGAAGAGCAGTTCATTGTTTTTTAATCTTGTAGAGCTGAATTGACAGTGATGTAGCTAATGTGTCAGAATCCCTCAGAGCACTCATCTTACTTGGTTGTTGTTGAAATAACAATAACTTGCTAAATTGTTTTCACATTAGTGTTAATATATGTCAGCACTTGTGATAATTTGGTACTTATGTCTTGAGTGTTTGTTAAAAGAACCACAGCAAATTAATATATGGCTTAGAAAATCTGGACTTTATGAGATATAGATGGAGATAAAGATGAGATATATATGGAGATATATAGAGATACTCACCTTTGTGTATAATTTGTCCTTAGTAGTAATAATTGTGATGATTATAGGAGACTTTAAAAAATGTGTTTTTAGTTTAATTTTAATGAACAGGATGTCCTGTTGCTATTTGTGTGTGTAAGTTACAATTTTATAAAAGATATTAAATGGAGATTTTTGTAGTAAATTGTAAATTTAGAGTACTTTCATTCTAGGTGTCAGTTAACTGTGCTGTACAAATTGTTACATACTGTTTTTCAAATCAGTGATTTTTTTTTTCCTTCTTCCTTTCTGCATAGTGGACCTCTCTGTGATATTTGTTGACAGTCTCTTTCTTCTTGATGTCTTTTTTTTTAAAGTTTCATATCTTCTTTCTATGCATAATTTTCCTAAACTCAAATGTGATCGCATGAGTCTCTGTGTAAAAAGCTTCATTGGTTTCCTACCAACCTTAGGATAAAGTCTAAATTCATAACACGGCTTGGGGAAGTCCAGCGTAACCTGCTGCCTCTATACCACCTTACCCTTTTTGTCATTCTACCTTGGGCACTACCATCAATCAGCTGCATTAGTAGCTCAGTAATACTAGTATAGAAATAATGGTAGCTAACGTTTATTGAACACCTATTAATACTCGTACCAGGTATGTGCTTTATATGTATTCTATCCCTTAATCCTTGTAATAACTTTGAGTATAGGTATTGTAGTTAGCATTTTACAGAGGAGTCACACTGAACTATTTTGGGGTTCTCAGACACTGTACCTCTGGGCTTTTGCGTATTTATTTTCTCCTTTTGGATTACCAATAGCTGCTATTCACTGCTTTTTACAAACTTTTTAAAAAGTATAACTGCAGGGGCGCCTGGGTGGCTCGGTGGGTTAGGGCCTCTGCTTTTGGCTCAGGTCATGATCCCAGGGTCCTGGGATCGAGCCCCCCCATCGGGCTCTCTGCTCAGCAGGGAGCCTGCTTCCTTCTCTCTCTCTGCCTGCCTCTCTGCCTACTTGTGATCTCTGTCAAATAAATAAAATCTTAAAAAAAAAAAGTATAACTGCATAGAAAAAAGTATATGTACTTTAAACTTCAGTGAACAAACTGAACATTTTCGTGCATCCACCACCAGATCAAGAAATAGAATCCCTCCCCAAGAAGTCCCCTCATATCTTCTCCCTATCACTAATCTCACCTCCCTTCTCAGATGTCGGTAATTTTCTGACAACACCATGGATTATTTTTGGCTGTTACTGGGGAAATGTGTAAATGGAATTGTATAGCACTTAATTTTTCTTGTGTGTAGCTTCTTAAACTCAACATTTTATCTGTAAGATTCATTCATATAGTTGCCTTCAGATACAGTTCATTCCTTTTCATTGCTCTGTAATATCTTGATACATAAATATGTATGTATGTATCACCTTTTCTCTATTTTGAAGGATAATTTAGTTATTTCCAGTTTACATTATTGCCAACCATACAGTTAACATTCTTATAATTATACATTTTTTAAAAAGATTTCACTTATTTATTTGAGAGACAATGATAGAGCATGAGCAGGGAGGACGGGCAGAGGGTGAGGGAGAAACAGACTCCCCGCTGAGCAGGGAGCCGGTGCAAGGCTCAATCCCAGGACCCCAGGATTATGACTTGAGCCAAAGGCAATCACTCAACCAACTGAGCCACCTAAGTGTTCCACATTATACATTTTTAATTTTGGTTCAACTCCTGGATTATTTTTCTACCACATTTTAGCTGACTAGATTTCACTTTGCCTAAGAAGCCTTTCTTAGCCTCTCCAAGTTCGGATTTGGTACCCTTTTCTGTGCACCAGTATTATTCTCACCTTCCTCTATCATAAACATTTATATATGTTCCATCATATTCAAAGTATGTGTGTGTGTGCACTCAAAGTGTGTGTGTGTTGCATGCAAAAGAAAAACCATGTTTTCTCTTTCCCTGTCTTTTTGGCACTCACTGAGTACTTAAATAATAGTTGAGTGGATGAGTTTTTTCAGTATATTCATCCTTCCATTGCTTAAAAAATAAATAAATAAATAAATAAACATAAATCTAATGGAAATTGAATAATATAGTTAATACTTTCTGCCATTTATTCTCTTTAGATATGTAGTTACTTTAAAATAATAAAGTTGTGTTAAAATTTGTAATTTGTCAGGCATCCGTGTTGTCCCTTTTGTACTTTTTTTCTACCATACAGCTATTTGTACAAAGTATTTTTGGAAAATGGGTTTGTTTTTTTTTTTTACCACTCATTGCATATTTAATAACCCCATTTGTAGCAAGTGATGTTATTTGTCCTTTGAGAGTGGTCTTGAGTTTTGTAAACAGCCGGAAGACATTGGAGCCCAGAGAAGACTTTTATGAATGATAACCTGGATCAAAAGTGAGTTAAGGTTTCAAGGAATATAATATTGACTCTTTTCTCCTGTCTCCTTCCCCTTATGGGCTTAAAAACCTATCTCTTTTTACAGAACTAAGTCACTAAATTCAAGTAGAGTTAAGCCGCTGAGATAAGCTGAAGTTTATAGTATATTTTGCTTTTGAGTTTCTTGTCACTTAACTGGTTTCTTTTGCACATTACTTATATTACTTATGTTGAGTATCATTTATTTTTAAGAGTTTTTGCTTTTCATCTTGAATTTATCTTCTCTGATATTAAAATTGATGTTTTTGCTTTAACCACAATGCTCATTACTAACACACGTTTCTCCCCTCCCCTAATTAAATAATAATAGTATACCTTTAACTATTTTATTTCTCCCATTTCTATTAGACTTCAGTTCTCTAGGCTTACTTATCTCACACATTTTATGTAATATTTATTGATCTTGTTTGTTGCTTTGCCTTTCTTCCCCACTAAACTCTGACTTTAAGTCAAGTGTTTATTAAGAGTTTAACAAAAATGTTTTTGGAAAAAATGAAGACTGTCACCTGTTTTAGTCTTCTCTAAATTACTGTCATTTGCCACAATGTTTGTTTTTATATCAGTCACTTTATTATTTTAAACTTCTTCTTCTCTTTATTGAAATACTATTAAGTATAGATGGTTCTTCTCTCCCTGACAGCTCTCCTCTGTCACCCATGAAATTCAGCTGCCTTATTATTTTTTTAAATGGGGCTTGAACTCATGACCCTGAGCTCAAGATCTGAGCTGAGATCAAAAGCCAGATGCTTAACCATTTGAGCCACCCAGGTGCCCCTCAACTAGACTTTCTTCTTCTTCTTCTTCTTCTCCTTCCCCTCCTTCCTTCCTTCCTTATTAAATATTTTATTTACTTATTTGACAGAGGGAGAGAGAGCATAAGCAGGGAGAACATCAGAGGGAAAGGGAGAAGCAGACTGCCTGCTGAGCAGAGAGCCCAGTGCAGGACTCAACCAGGACTCTGGGATCATAACCTGAGCCGAAAGCAGATGCTTAACCAACTAAGCCATCCAGGTGCCCCTCAACTACATTTTATTAGACAAATCACTGTGACAGATCTTGGGGATAATACAACAAAGGCAATAATGTTGTTCCTATTGTCAAGGAGCTAAACAAGAAATGTCTCAAATTGGGTTGTGAACATATTTGAAGAAGGTGGTGCTGATAATAAATTCTGACAAATAAGATTGGAAAAGACTTTGTGATACCATTTAGACAGTGCTTATAAATCAACTCTATGTATTTTACACATGAACAAGCTGCTGCTTAATATGGATACTCAGCTAGCTGTAAAGCTGAAAGAAAGTATTTTAGGTTAGTTTGGAAGACAGGATACTTGACAGGTGAACAAAAATTATGGGGGGATGAGGATTTCAGAGAGAAAACATGTGCAAAAAGCTCAAGATTTGTAAGCATAGTAAGTTGTTTCATGTAGGTGACATGTAATTTAATTATGATGAAGTTACATAAAATGAGGTGGACGAGTAGGCAGAGGTTAGATCCGAGAGGCCATGTATGCTATTTTAGAGCATCCATAATTCATCCTGTAAGGAGTAGGGACCAAAGAGTTTTAAGTAGAGTTAATAAAGCCTTATACTCTTTTAAATGGTGGAAGTTGATTAGAATAATGACCCTGATATCTGTTATAAGAGCCTTAGTAACAGAGAGTTACTCCAGTAGACTTCACATTTTCTGTGTTGCTGAGAATAATGTTTAATAGAGGTGCATCTTTAAGATAACAAAGTTTCACTGTTTGGAATTAAAATTTTTTTTTTTCAATTTGTGGACTGTCTCAGGCTTCCAGAAAATTTACAGAGTGTACTATTATGTATATCGAAGTACCCTCCATCTTAAATAAAACATGACAGATGAAATTGAAATTCTCATCTTTCATTTGCCTGTCCCATTCCTTTTCCCTCATCCTTGGATGTATGTCTTTTTCTCTTGCTGCTTCTTTAAAGCACTCAGAGTCTGCCTTCTAGAAAAGATTTCAAAGTGAGAGTCATATATACTTTATGTACTAAGGTGTCTTTCGTAAAAGTTGCACATTGAATTTTTCTGTTCTGGATTTTTTTTTTTTTAATTTTTTTTCTTAAAGATTTTATTTATTTATTTGACAAACAGAGATCACAAGTAGGCAGAGAGGCAGGCAGAGAGGAGGAAGCAGGCTCCCTGCGGAGCAGAGAGCCCCATGTGGGACTTGATCCCAGAACCCTGAGATCATGACCTGAGCCGAAGGCAGAGGCTTAACCCACTGAGCCACCCAGGCGCCCACTGTTCTAGATTATTTTAAATGCTCCACAAACCTTCTTATTTAAATTATTATAAGTTTCTTCCTAGAGCACATTATTATGCCATATTTTATCTTTTCATTTGTAAATAAATCTAGTTTCACCTATTAGTCTTGTTTAAAATCAGACATCGGTGCTATAAATTATGTCTAGCATTTTAACTCTATAAAAATAATTTATAAACTTAGTAAAAGATAAGGGGAAATAATGTGGACACAGAATGGTCAGAATGTATTTCCTGAGTTTGTCCATATATACTCAAGTAAGGGTAAAGTCTATTTCAGATACCTGTGTGTTTTCCTAGTTTGTCAATAGTGTTTAGCTTTTGTTTATTGCTTTATATTTCACTAAAAATTCTATACGGATTGACTCTGTACTTGGGATAAATGAGTTTTATTAAATGTTTGATTATAATAAGTAAATCTTCAACATATGAAGTGTTGATAATATTCCAAGTCTTATAGAAGAAAGATTACTGATTTGGGTAAGTTAGGTCACTTTTGCAAGATCATATACCTGATACGATGGGAAATCTGGGACTCCAACCTGGATCTCGACTCCATATCCATTATCATCCTATATGTATGAGAGGGCAAAACAGACTCAGGTATAAAAGTCAGGGAATGCCAGTAGTTTCAATGAGAGGATGAGATCAGTTTCCCCAGCAGTGACTAAAAAGCATTTAAATTCGGTGAAATAATTATTGTAGTATCAGATCAACTGTGTTTAAGCCTTGTACAGTGTAACCATTTATTTTGTATGTGTGCTTATTGCTTGGTAATTCTTTATGACTAGTTTGATTTACACATGTGTAAATGTTAATCAGAGAAAGAGGTGGATAATTAAGATAATCTTTGGGTTTTTCTCTTTTAGCGTATATTCAGACATAATTGGCCCAGTTTTCCTAACCCTGAGTTTTGAACCAGCCCTGGCACTATTGACATTTTGGGCTGGACAATTCCTATTCTGGAGTTTTGTCCTGTGCATTGTAGGATATTTAGCAGCATCCTTGATTTTAGTAGATACCAGTAGTTCCAATTATATGCTCATGTTTGGAGATTAGAGAAGACTTCAAGACCTTGTAATAGAGTCATGTTTATTAATAGAGCACCACAGTCCTTAAGTTATAGTAGAAAATATACTTGACATATGCTTGTAGAAAGAACAGAACAATAAGACACAGGTTAAGAAAGAGGCAGTGGTGGGGCGCCTGGGTGGCTCAGTTGGTTAAAGCTTCTTCCTTCGGCTCAGGTCATTATCTCAGGGTCCTGGGATTGAGCCCCAAGTCAGTCTCTCTGCTCAGCAGGGAGCCTGCTTGCTCCTCTCTCTCTCTCTGCCTGCCTCTCTGCCTACTTATGATCTGTCTGTCAAATAAATAAATAAAAATGTAAAAAAAAGGCAGTGGTTACATTGAAACTAGTGTCTTAGGTTCTAAGAAATAGAAAAAAACTAAGCAAGACATAAATATGAGTATTCTTAGAACAAGATAGGATATAAATAAATAAATGGCTGAATTTCAGAAAGAAACAATGTGAAGAAAGATCATGATTAAGAATAGGTATATATTTTTTGAGATTTTATTTATTCATTTGACAGACAGAGATCACAAATAGGCAGAGGCAGGCAGAGAGAGAGAGGAAGGGAAGTAGGCGCCCTGCCGAGCAGAGAGCCCGACTCGGGGCTCGATCCCAGGACCCCAGGATCATGACCTGAGCTGAAGACAGAGGTTTTAACCCACTGAGCCACCCAGGTGCCCCAAGAACAGGTAGTTTTTAACTTACAGTTGGGCTGTGTTCTAAAAGTTCTTTTGAAAATAAATGTCTTTGGTCTCAGGGTTAAATTTTTTCCTCAAGCATTTATTCAACAAGTATTTAAGTGCCTTATATAGGCCAGGTACTAGGGCTAAGCATAACAAGCAAGATGACATGGTACAGTACTTCTTGGAGCTTTTAAAATTTCATGGCATTTCCAAGTAAAAATATCAAAGATTTGTTTATGCGAATGTTTTCCCCATTCTCTCCTTCTTCCAGTTTGAGTTGAGGGCGAAATACTTGTCTTTTCTTACTTACCTATGTATCCCCAGCTTCTAGAACACCTGTTCATTTGTAAATATTTGGTAAATGAATATTGATTACTTGGAAAAAGACATTTTAAAAATTACACATGATTAATTAGAATTGTGATAAGTGCTCCAAAGCGAATAATACAGGTATATAACACAAATCGTGAAACAATGGATCTAGTGTAGTCTAAAACTACATTAGAGTAGACAGAGCAGAGCTTTAAATTGAGGCACTGTTTTCCCCCAGCTTTACTGAGATATAAATTGGCAAATAAAATTATATATTTTAAAGTACACAGTGTGATAATTTGACAAACGTATACTTTGGGTAGTGATTACCATAATGGAGTTAACACATTGTTACCTCACATAGTTCCCTTTTTTTGTGTGTATATGATGAAAAAGCTTAAAATCTGCTTTTAGCAAATTTCCAGTATACAACACGGTATTACTAACTATGCTCTTGATTAGATCCCCAGAGCTTATTCAGACCTTTTAACTGAAGGCTTGTTCTCCTTGACCAGATCATCTCTCCATCTCCCCCACCTCACCCGCTATCCCAGCCCCTGGTAACCACCATTGTACTCCGTTTCTAGGAGTTTGATCTTTTTTTGTTGTTGGTGTTCTTTTTTTGGTAAAGATTCCAAATAAAGGGGGGATGAAATCATACAGATTTGTCTTTCTCTGTCTGGCTAATTTTATTTAGTATGATGTCCTCTAGATTCATCCATGTTGTTGCAAATGGCAAGGTTTCTTTCCTTCTCTCAGCTGAATGATACTGTTATTTATATATACCATATCTTCTTTATCTGTTCATTCCTTGAGGGACACTTAGGTTGTTTCTATGTTTTAGCTATTGTAAATAATACTGCAGTGAAGTGGGAGGGGCAGATGGCTCTTCAGCCTAGTGATTTTGTTTCCTTCAGTTATATACCCAGAAGTGAAATTGCTGGATCATATGGTAATTCCATTTTTAATGTTTTGAGGAACCTTTATACTGTTTTCTATAGTGGCTGCACCAATTCACATTTCTAGCAATAATACACAAGGGTTTACTTTTCTCTGCTTCCTCACCAGCACTTGTTATCTCTTATCTTTTTGATTATAGCAGTCCTAACAGGTGTGAGGTGATAGCTCATCGTGGTTTTGATAGGCATATCCCTGATTAGTGATGTTGAGTACCTATTCATGTACCTATTGGCCATTTGTATGTCTTCTTTGGAAAAATGTTTATTCAGTTCCTCTGCCCATTTTTAATTGGATTGTTTCTTGCTGTTCAGTTGTGTGAGTTCTTTATATATTTTGGTTAACCCCTTATCATGTAAAACTAGACCACTTGGTTTGCAAATATTTTCTGTAGGTCACCTTTTCATTTTGTTTGTCATTTCCTTTGCTGTGCAGAAGCTTTTTAGTTTAATCCCACGTGTTTACTTTTACTTTTATTGCCAATGCTTTTGATATCATATTAAAAAAAAAATCATTGCTAAGACTAATGTCAAGGAGTATTTTCCCTGTGTTTTCTTCTAGGAGTTTTATAGTTCTAGTGATATTTTTTTTTTTAAGATTTTATTTATTTATTTGACAGAGTTCACAAGTAGGCAGAGAGGCAGGCGGGGCTGGGGGGGTGGTGGGGAGGAAGCAGGCTCCCTACTTAGCAGAGAGTCCCGGAAGCTTGATCCCAGGACCCTGAGCAGAAGGCAGAGGCTTTAACTCACTGAGCCACCCAGGCGCCCCCCTCTTTTTTTTTTGTTTTGGGTTTTTTTGAGATTGTATTTATTTATTTGACAGACAGACACAGTGAAAGAGGGAACACAAGCAGAGGGAATGGGAGAGGGAGAAGCAGTCTTCCCTCCAAGCAGGGAGTCTGATGCGGAGTCAGTCCCAAGACCCTGGGATCATGACCTGAGCTGAACGCTTAACTGACTGAGCCACCCAGGTGCCCCAGTTTTAGGGTTTTTTTCTTTCTTTCCTTTTTTTTTTTTTTTTTTTTTTAAGATTTATTTATTTGAGAGAGAGAGAATGAGAAAGAGAGCATGAGAGGGGACAGGTCAGAGGGAGAAACAGACTCCCCGCCAGGAAGGGAGCCCGATGTGGAACTTGATCCCAAGACTCCAGGATCGTGACCTGAGACCAAGGCAGTAGCTTAACCCACTGAGCCACCCAGGTGCCCTTGGTGATTCTTAATACCAAGACTTTTTAAGAATTAGTAGAAGTTATCCAGACATGTTTTGGCGATAAGATGGGGCCTTGGAATATATTGTAGGTTGATGAGCAACTTTGTGTGAATGCCGGAGGAGGAATATAATATAGCATTTTTTAGGACTTGAGAGTTGGCAGGGGTGCCTGGGGGAGGCCAGGGGTCTAGCCTGGTACCAGATGATAACATTGATTTTTCGTTTATGTGTACTGAAATACTGAACATTTGTAGTAAAAAACAGTAATAACATTACAGTATTAACAATTAAATAGAAAAAAGCTTTTAAGTTGTAATTTAAACTTTTTTTATTTTGGTACTTGAAGAAAATCTGTTTTAATTAATTGGAAACTGGGACTCCCATCTTCTGTCTATATACTGATGACCTCTAAGTCTGTTTCTGCCTCTGGATGTTTTCCTTTGGTTTATGCTCACATATCCAAAAGTGAACTCTTTCATATCTACCAGTTACATAAAACAAAACCAAAACAAAACTACTTTATGGATTTTCTGTCTCAGTGAATGTTTATTCACTCAGTTTCTTAAGCCAGAAATTTTAATTCCACTCAGCCTCACCTTAAAATAATGAAGCTATGTCCCATTTAATTATTATTTCCACTTAATTGAATTATATCACTCAGAGCTATCTTCTTTCTCTTAAGTAAACTTCTGCCTAAACCTAGGTTTTTTTTTTTTTTCTCTGCTGTATTTCTGCAGGTTTTCTAGCCATCTGTCTTTATTCTTTTCCCATTTAGTGTGTATGCCACTTGCAGCCTTAGTGATCTTTTCTGAATGTAAAGCTAATCCTATCTCTTGACTACCTAAAAACCTAGCATGGCTCGTTCTGACTTTCAAGGTAAAAATTAACTACATGGCAAAACGTGCTAAGCCTTTCAGGGTCTGTGTTATGCTTATCTCTCCAGCCTTTTATATTTCCCTTTTCTTCACATCACATTCTTTATTTTTGCGATTATTTTTCAATTTCTAGGCATGGCCGTTTAAATTTAAATTAATTAAAACTAAATAAAAATTTTAAATTTGTTCCTCAACTCCTGTATTAGACAGCACAGATATATAACATCTCTATCATTATATAACAGTTCTGTTGAATAGTGCTGTTCTTGAGTACATTCAGCTCTCTATTCCCCATGTCTTTATATATGCTAATCTTTTTTGTATGTGTAATGTGCCCTTCCTTGTTTTGCCAGCTAATTCTTTTTCCATGAAGACTCTTGGGTGTCGTCCATTTCTGGAGAACTTTACCTAACACCATTTTTTTCTTTTTCCTCCAATGCTGAAGTCTGAATTCTTGCTTTTTGCCTGAATGCCTATTATATTTAAATCCAGGAGTCTTTGTTTAGTAGCAAGATTCTGGAGATAGAATATATTGAAATTTTGTGTAAACTATAGTTTTACTTAATATAGCTTTATGTTGAGTGTCGTGCATGGATTTACCACCGTGGAAGTAAAGATACACTTAAATGGATTTTTCATCTGACTACTGACTAAAGAAGCATTTCGTTAAATAATTGTGACCTTAGGAAAAGACAGTTTGTATGCTATATAGGTCAGAGTTACTAGACTTGCTACATTTAATAAGATTTAAAACATAGAATAGAATCTAGCAACTCAAGAATCTGTCTAAAGTTTATTTACAGAAAGAAAGCATTATAATCAGGTGTGTTTTCATTACAAAAATACAGTATTAGATTTGTAGCCCTTAGGTCAACTTTAATAATAGCATTATGATAAACAGTGGAGAATGCAGAAAGCATCAGTGTAGTACCTACCCTCAAATTTATAACATGGTTACTTATCATCAGCAAGTTTTATCTCTGTTCTATTTTAGTTACCCACTAATTCCTATATCTCATCATCTCCTGGTATATTTCACTTCCATAATTTTAGTTAGTTTGTTTTTTTTTTAAGTAGTTTCTCTGAGTGTACTTTATTATGCTTTTGCTTTCAAATCATTATTCTACCCCATAGAGAAGGCTCTTTGTTATTGAGGATTATGGGATTTTTGGTATGTCATGAGCATGCTAGAAATCTAGTTGCTGCACATCTTATCAGCATGTGCTATTAGCAGTTCTTTTTAACCATTCTAGTAGGTTTCTTTTATTGGCATTTTGACTTGTGTGTCAGTGATAAATGATGTTGGGCAGTTTTTCATGTGCTTATTTGCCATCTATATGTCTTCTTTAGTGATCCTGTTTAAATCTTCTATCCATTTTTAAAAAATGAGTGTTTTCTTGAGTTTTGAGAGTTCTTTAGTCTAGATACAAGTCTGTTATCAGTTTCATGATTTGCAAAAATTTTATATATGCTATTAACGAATATCACTACTATTTTTAGATAGTTGATTATCTTTTAGTTATTGAAAATGGGAAAATTATCTTATATTTACCTTTATCTTAACAATTTTTGAGGAACCTTCTTTTTTTAAAATAGATCCACGGATCTGTATTCTTCTGCTTGAATAATTTCATTTAATATTTCTTGTATTGGGGGTCTTCTAATAATTTTTTTTGAGGGGCAGTCCGAAATGTCCTTATTTCACCTTCATTTTTGAAAGGTATTTTTATTGAGTATAGAATTTTGGGTTGGTAGTTTCTTTTAGTATTTAAAAATGTTGCTCCATTGTCTTCTGGCATGTACAGTTTTGGATGGGAAATATGCTATAATTCTTACCTTTGTTCTTGTGTATGTAATTTAGAGTATTACCAGTCCTGTTGAACATTTACTAGAGGCCTTAAGTGAAGCAATAGAATTAGGGGTGAAGAAAAGCACAGTGATTTGAAAGAGGAAATACATTTGTGGCTTTCCACATGTATCTGTATGGAAAAATATAAGAGAGTCAGTAGTTATATTATTAAAATGGATAGAGGAGTTTAGCAAGTTTAGTGGATATACGTTGGCCATATACCTTGGGCACACCAAAAAGAATTTTTTTTTTTAAGTTGAAAATATTTTTGTTCATGAAAACCATAAGGTAAGCAAGAAAAATCTCAACAAATTATATGTTACACTTAAAAAAAAAAAAAACTGTCATGAAGAATACTTTTTAAAACCCTTGTGATACTTAACACGTTGTGGTATTTGCTTATGAGTAGACAAACAGATTAATGGAGAGACTAAAAACATCCACAAAGAAAAGTTGATAAACTGGACTTAGTCAAAGTTACAAGCCTTTGTACTTAAAAGACATCATCAAAAAAGTGAGAAGAGCCCACAGACTAGAGAAAATATTTGCAGATAAATTATGTGTCTGATAAGTGACCTATACCCATAAGAACTTTTATAACTCAGTGATGAAAAGACAAATAACCCAGTTACAATGTAAGCAAAGGATTTGAGTAGATTTTTTTAAAAATCTGAAGAATATACAAATTACCTGAAAATCTGAAGAATATACAAATTATCCATAAGCACATAAAAAGATGTTCAACATTATTAGTCACTAGGAAAATGAGATATCACTTCATTCTTATTAGAGTAGCCATAATAAAAAAGACAAGTATTGGTAAGAATGTAGAGAAATCACGGGTGAGAGTATAAAATGGTCCAGCTACTTTGGAAGACAGTTTGGTAATTTCTTTCTCTTTTCTTTTTTCATTTTGGTAATTTCTTAAAATGTTAAACATAAAAGTATCATATGATCTAGCAATTCCAATTCTATTTCTGTGTACCAACCCAGAAATGAAAATGTATGTCTACACTTTGGACATAAATATTCATAGCAGCATTATTGACAGTGGCCAAAAAGTGGAAACAACCCAAAGTTCTATCAACTGATAAATGAATATACAGTTGTAGTGATGTACTAATATATGCTACAACATGGATGAATCTGAAAGACCTTATGCTCAATGAAGGAAACCGGACACAAAAAATTTGCACAGATTACATGACTGTATTTATATGAAATACCCAGAAGAGGCAAATCTGTAGAGACAAAAAGTTGATTAATAGGTACTTAGGGCTGGAGTAGGAAAGAGGTATCTCTTAAGTGGGTACAATATTTCTTTTGGAAGTGATAGAATGTTCTAAAATTAGATTATGGTGATGATTATACAATGTCTATATTAAAATCACCAAATTAGGGACGCCTGGATGGCTCAGTTGGTTAAGTGGCTGCCTTCAGCTCAGGTCATGATCCCAGTGTCCTGGGATTGAGTCCCACATCGGGCTCCTTGCTTGGCAGGGAGCCTGCTTATCCCTCTGCCTCTGCCTACTACTCTGTCTGCCTGTGCTCACGCTCTCTCTCTCTCTCTCTCTCCCTAACAAATAAATAAATAAAATCTTTAAAAAAAAATCACCAAATTATATATTTATAATGTATAAATTTTATGATGGTAAATTATATCTCAATAAAGCTATTAAAAACATACAGACTTACGTTTTGGGACTTTAGGGACATGAAGGTAGCCTTACTATTTGAGGTAATATTTTTTAAAATTTATTTGTTCTTAAATTTTATTTAAAAAAATTTTTTTTAGAGAGAAAGCCCGAGTAGAAGGAGGGGCAGAGGGAGAGGGAGAGAGAGAATCTTAAGCAGACTCCATGCTGAGCATGGAGCCTGATGTGGGGCTTGATCCTAGGACCCTGAGATCATGATCTGAGCTGAAATCAAGACTGAGGCGCTTAACTGACTGAGCCAGCCAGGTGCCCCTCATTTGAGGTAGTATAATGCTTAGCATACAGTTGGGTTCTATATTAGACTGTTGCTAAAAAATGAATTCTGATGGATTTAACAACTACATATATAAAGCAAAACTACAGAATTTTATACACACACATATATCTATAAAATAATTATCTTTGTCAAAAAACTTTTTTACCCAAGAAAAAATTTATGTCGTAAAACGAGATACAAAAAAAAGTATTTATGCTGTATTAAAATAAAACAAACTTCTGTGTGAGAGAACAAAATGAAAAATCAAGACATAGTTGGAGCATGGATATGGTTCATGAAATTGACAATTGTCATTGTCAGTGCATCAAGAATGCATAAAACTGTGACCGAAGTTTTTTTTTTTTTTTTAAGATTTTATTTATTTATTTATTTATTTGTCAGAGAGAGAGAGAGAGAGAGAGAGCGAGAGAAGGAATATATGCAGGGGGAGTGTGAGAGGGGTAAGCAGGCTTCTGGCTGAGCAGGGAGCTCAATGCGGGGCTCAATCCCAGGACTCTGGGATCATGACCTGAGCAAAGGCAGACGCTTAACGACTGAGCCACCCAGGCGCCCAGTGACTGAATTTTTAAAAGGCCAACAGTCAGTTGAAAAGTGGCAAAAGGGCAATGGGAATGGAGAATGTTTCAGAATATGCTAAACCTCAGTAATAACTAAGAAACTGCAAATTAAAATAAATGATTTTATTTTAATGTGTTTGACAACTATAAAGTCTGATAATACCAAGTTTTGGTTATTTGGGGGAAAATAGGAACTCTTAAGCATTGCTGATAGAGTTGCAAAATGATTTAATCATATAATGCATTATCTGGTAAAGTTGAAAATGTGCATACCTTAGGACCATGTAATTCCACTTACGGATTTCTGTCAGGAAGAAAGTAACACTTGGATAGGATGACACATTTATCAAGATTTTTAATGCACCATTTTTCGTAATAACAAAAAAGTAAAAAGTCATATAGCTCTCAGTAGAGAACTGGATAAACTGCATGTATTTATATAAATAAACTCTGTGTTATAGTCAAACTGAATGCATAGGAATTTTGGCCTTTTGGTAAGGATTGATCTCAGTTATATAGTTAAGTCTCTCTGCCGAAAGCAATGAAAAAAATGTTAGATTTAAAAAAAAAAAATAGAGCTGAAAGACAGTTGGGAATCCCTAGGCTAATTTTAGAGGTAAGTAGAAAATAAGAGGCAAAGCTGCTTAAGTTTGAAGTCCCTTGTTAATATTATTTGTATTGTCCTGGCTAACTAGGCAAAGGATCAAAATTCAAGCCTTAGGGCTTGTCCAAGGTAGACATTCTTATAGGAGATCTTCTGCAAATTAAGCTAGACTTCAAAAGGCCATGCCTTCAGGGTAAAAGCAACCAGATCTAAAGTCATCCTTCCTCTCTGCAGTTCCAGAATGTTACCTGATGAGCAGAGCAGGAAGAGGAAGAAGTAAAAGGAGAAAAATGTCTGAGATTGAATTTGTCACAAGGGTGGCCTTCTAGCAGATCTATATCCTAACAATGAAGGAACCTCAAGCTGTAATATTGGATTGAAGTGTTGCTGTGGTCTGAATTTTTGTGTTGCCCCAAAATTCGTTTGTTGAAACCTTAATGCCCAGAGTAATGATATTAGGAGGGTGGGTCCTTCTGGAGGTGATTAGATCATGAGGATAGAGCTCTTACAGGATGGGAATTAGTGGGTTAGTACCCTTTTAAAGGTGATCCCAGAGAGCTAGCTCACCCTTTCCACTGTGTGAGGACAGAGAGAAGTTGGCATTCTGTAACCCAAGCGAGAGCTTCACCTGAATCAGACCATGCTGGCACTCTGATCTTGAATTTATAGCCTCCAGAACTGTGAGAAATAAATGTTTGTTGTTTCTAAGATACCCAGTTTCTGTTATTTTGTTATAACTACCTGAATGGACTAAGAAATGTATATAGGTTCCTACTGTTGTAACAAATTAACTCAGATTTAGTGGCTTAAGATAACACTAACTTACTATTATCTTACAATTCTTAGGGTCAGAAGTCTGAAGTGGGCCTCGGAGGACTAAAATCAAGTTGTTGGCAGTGCTGTGTTCCTTTATGAAAGCTTTGGGGCAGAGTATATTTTTGTGTGTCTTCCAACTTTTAGAAGTTGCCAGCACTCTATGGCTTATGGCTTATGGCTTATGGCTTCTTTCTGTCTTCAAAGCAAGCAATGACCTGTTGAGTCTTTCTAATGATGCCATCTCATTCTGACTCTTTGTCTCTCTCTTCCCATTTTAAAGATTTTTGTGATTATAGTTGGTAAACTACTATGATCTTATTATAAGATCAACTAATTAGCAACCTTAATCCCATTTGTAACTTTAATGCCCTCTTGCCATGTAACATAATTTATTCATGGATAGTAGGTATTGGAACATGAATATTTCTGTGAGGCCATTCATTCTGCCTACCACAGGATGGTTTCTAACTGATGGTGCCTTTAGCTGCCTTCTGGAAGCAAACAGTAAGCATCTTTGGAGGAGGGTACATCCATCTTAGGCCTTGGAATTTTTAATCTTTTGAGGGCAGAAGCTAGTAAGTACTGAATAAGTGCACAAAGAAACAGGTAAGAGGAGCAAGAACAATGAGACAGCAGAACACACTCATGCACAATAAGTTATTGGGATGATCAGATGCTGATTTTCAAAATTGTCATGCTTCCCATATTTAAAACAAACCTAAATATTTGTAAGAATATTTGTAAGACATACCTAAATATTTGTAAGGAATGGGGAGCTATAAAAAAAGATGTTAAATATTTGAAATAGAACATAATTGAACTTATATAAATAAAATTATTAAACTAACAAGTCAGCAGATAAACTTCCTGAAATAAGAGGGTTTGGATTTATCCTCTGGTGTAGACAGCTCAGAAACTGGAGTGTATATTTAAAAGAAATTTGTTTCAGCATTGGAAAACAGGTAGCATAAGACTGTGGTCCCAGAGAAAAATTAAATCAATGATGGAGGCTCTATGATCACTCCACCATTTTGCTTGGAGGTCATTTCCAGACTGTAGCACAGGCAAGATGATTCCAAAAAGAGCCCAGTGGTCTACAGACTTGAGAAGACAGAGATCAGCATTCAGAGTATTTTAAGTGGCTAGAATTTGTGGGGGCATAGTACCAGAAAAGCGGGAGCTATATAGAAAAAGAGCTCAAGAAACCAGCACGTTACCCTTGAATCTTTGGAAACCAGTTAATGCATATGTAAGACGGACATCCACAGAGCTGATAAATAACACTTTAAGGAAAGTGATTACCAGTGAACCGTGATCTGAACAATTGCTAGAACTGACGTAGGGCTGGGAGTCATTCAGGTTCCCACCAACCAGAATAAGAACAATAATGGAATATAAGAGTGACTCAGTGGAGATCCACAAAAGCTAAACATAGTAGTGGGAAGACTTTTGTGTTTTTATTCTAGAAACCTTTTTTAAAAAGCCCCCAAATGATCTTCACGTATTTTAATGTTTTGAATAAACAAAGTATGATACTCGTTAAGAGAAAAAAAAAAATCCAGCACTCACAATGTAAAATTCATAATGTCTGGCATCCACATAAAATTACCAAAGATGCAAAAACAGGAAATGTATCTTAACATCAGGAGAAATTAATGGATAAGAAAACATAAATATGAAACAGAAGATTAAGGAATCAAAAGAAGCATTTTTTTAAAGATTTTATTTATTTATTTGACAGAGATCACATGTAGGCAGAGAGAGAGAGAGAGGAGGAGGAAGCAGGCTCCCTGCTGTGCAGAGAGCCCATGCGGGACTCGATCCCAGAATCCTGGGATCATGACCCGAGCCGAAGGCAAAATAACCCACTGAGCCACTCAGGCGCCCCAGAAGCATTCTTTTTAAATTAAAAAATTGAGGAAGTTTTAATGAACTTTACTGAGAAAAAAGAGAAAGCATAAATAACCAAAGTAAGGATGAAAAGCAAAAGGGACATGACTGCTGATGTTGATGTTAAATAGGTAAAAGCATACAGTGAAACATTTTATGCAAATAAATTGAGAAATGTAGTTGAAATTGACGGCTAACATGAGAAATAGAATACCTGAGTAGACCTATGACAGTTAAATAAATTTGATTGGTAATAAGCCTGTTCAGAAAGACTTTATTTCCAGGTGGCATCCCTGGCATATTCTACCAGATAGTCAAGCAAGACATCCTACATTTTTTCATTTTTCCCAGGTGGCAAAAGAAAAGAACATTACCATTCATTTTATGAGGGTAGCATAATATTAACATCAGAACTTGATAAGTACAAAAGAAATTTATAACCAGTTTCTTTGGTGGCCATAGATCAGTAGCACCAATACTATATACTATGAATAAATCTTAACACGATATGTGTAAGACCTTGTCTTATCTAGGGAAGAGCTGAGAAGCCCAATAGAACAAAGTAAGTCCTTGTTTGTCATCTTTTCAGACTTAAATCCAGGAAATGTGCAGCATTTAAATTCAGTAGGCTTATATGCGGGGGGCAGGGCAAGGGGGAAGGACATGATATTTTGTCCAGTATAACACAGAATAACATCTTAAAATAGTTGTTTATAATATTTTTGGAGCACATTGATAAATAGAATATCTTAGTAATAGAGATTTGGGGCTCTTTGAGTCTGAATTGTTACCTAATATGAAAGTCTTATATAGCCTTCTTGAAAGCTCTGTCTGATGATGATTTATTCACTTTTCTGCCTGAAATTTCCATTCATAGGAACTAGTACTGAATCATTTCACAAAACTTTTATTAACTACATATTTATTAAGTACCATGATAGCTACTTTATTAAATCTAAGACATCATTAATTTTAAGTTGCATCATTTCTTCACATTCTAAATGAAAAAGTGTTGCCACTCTTTGACTATAACACACCATTGATTTTAAAATGCATCTTGCTTTCAAGGATGTTAAAATGTTTTTTAAAGCATTTTAGTATTTATGAAACATTTCTATAGAAGTATTTCCATTTTTCTATGATTTAGAAACACCACTGAAAAAAATCTGCTTTACCTTTCATTTTTCACACCTATCATTCTACCTTTTGTTTTTCTTCCCTAATTTAAGCACTCTTAAATCCATTACTTTTTTGGTTTCCTTTTTTGCCATCCTGGTCATTTTTCTTGGAATGCCTTTTACTTTATCAGTAAGCTGCTTAAAATTGAATAAGATACAGCCTTCACAAAGAAAATTGTGAAATACTGAAGTCAGTATATCCAGAAGGTAGAATACTCTTGCAAATTTATGGTACTTGTTAACTTGACAAGATTGTTGGTATTTTTTTCCAAATATTTGGTATTTCCAAGGTAATACCTTACAAAGGTATTACCTTTCCAAAGTAGTCTATAGCCATGAACAAATTGTTATGTTTTAATTTTTGTAAGTATGTAGGCTTAAATTTTTTATACCATACTTTGCACAACCAGGATTTTCTCTCCATTGATATTCATTTACTCATTTTTGTAACTGAGGTTAAAGATGCTACTTTCTGGGGTGCCTGGGTGGCTCAGTCCTTAAGCATCTGCCTTTGGCTCAGGTCATGATCCCAGAGTCTTGGGATCAAGCCCTGTGATGAAGCCCTGCATCGGGGCTCCCTGCTCAGCAGGAAGCCTGCTTCTCCCTCTCCCACTCTCCCTGCTTGTGTTCCCTCTCTCTCTGTGTCTCTCTCTGTCAAATAAATAAATAAAATCTATAAATAAAAAATAAAATTCTTAAAAAAGATGCTGCTTTCTTGTTAATATTTTTTGTTACAGGTATAAACTGGAATGTAATAGATGTCTTTTTTCATTCTCCCCTACAAAACTATTACTAAAAAAAAAAATCTGCCTATAGTATTTCAATTTTGGAATACTTCTAAATAACAAAGATTTTACTTGTTTTAGTAGAGAATGTTTACCTTTGAATATTTTAAATTCTTCACAATCATGTAATTTCTGACAGTCATTGTGTGATTGTTTACTGTTTTGTGTGTTGCCTAGTTCAGCTTAATTCACCTAGAGGAAAAATGACACCTCATAGTTAAATTTGTAATTTTCTAATTCATTTGGGTTTATGGTTTTTGAGTATTGTAAAATTTAACTTTTCCAGTAGGTTATATACTTTTCTCTCTTTTACAACACAGGTTTTGAGAGTATTTTAGAAGGGCTTTATGGACCACGGCTACGAAGAGACCTCAGTTTATTTGAAGGTAATGCTTTTTAAGTTTTATTTTAAAATTGTGACTTTTTGTCCCATTTAACAAATGAAAAGTAGTTGTTCTGTGCTAACTTTACATTAAACATAAATTTGTGGTCTTGTTTAATTAGTATTTTCAAATAAATAAGTGATCCAAATATTGTTTTTGTTATTACATAACATTATCATAATCTTTTGAAAAATTCAGTATACTGATCAAAATGGAAAGTGAAACTTGGTTTTGGCTTAGTGGTGAAATTTAATTTTTATTATAATGTACCCTTGCTTATTCTTAAAGAGGATTTAAAAGCGTTCAATTAAGTAAATATTTCCTCTTGCTCATGAGACAGGCAGCCTGGAAATCAGATTGTTCCTCTGAGAAATCCCACTGTGTATGTTCAGAGTTTTATATTTACATATGATACTGTTTGTTATTAGCCACTTCTTTCAAATGCTGTAGCATAAAGCCTAGTGAAAGATTTTGATTTGTGATATAATTGCTGCGATACCATAGTTTAGTTGTTTTATTGCTTGCTTGGAAAGTAGAGCAGTAGGAGAAGGCTTTTGTAGACCTTTGAGATTTTATAGTACAGTTTATTCATAAAATAGGTAACACTAGTGTAGATTTTCTGCTTTGATTTTGATTGAATTATTTCTGCATCTTGTATCTGATCTGTTTTATGTCCTAACTCTTTTGCCTTCTACTATGGTACCTTACATTCTACTGAGACTCCAGACATCTTTAAAGGTCCTTCTCTCTCTGCTGTTTAAGTCTTTTGCGGTGAGGGAATGATGGAGTAGTCAAAACTTTTTGAGGGAGTAGTCAAAACTTTTCTGCCCATTCTTTATTAATGTTGAGCTGGATAATTAGGAATCATAGATCTGAAGGTATCTATGAAAGATGTTTTGTCTCAACCACCTGTCTTCTCCGAGATGAATTCATATCCATGTAAAACATGACTTTAAGAGTAGAGACTCCGAAATGTGCTTGTACTATTGTTCTATTATTCTTCCAGCTAAAATCATTTTTTTATTTCTCTTAACTTCAATCATTTCTCATCTTAATCATAATTCAACACTGAATTAAGTATTTTACCTGATTTTTTAGCAATACTAATACTAGTTTCACCTATTTTTCTGAGCTTACAAATGAACAAAGGAAAAATCTAAAAAAACAAGAATTTAACCAAAGCCTGACATTTCTTCAACCTTCCTTTCTTTCTTTCTTTTTTTTAAGAATTTATTTATTTGATAGAGATCACAAGTAATCAGAGAGGCAGGCAGAGAGAGAGAGAGAGAGAGGAGGAAGCAGGCTCCCTGCTGAGCAGAGAGCCCGATGCGGGGCTCGATCCCAGGACCCTGAGATCATGATCTGAGCTGAAGGCAGAGGCTTTAACCCACTGAGCCACCTAGGCGCCCCTCAACCTTCCTTTCTTAACCTGCTGTCCTCATTCATATCAGAAGTCAGCATTATACTTAATTGCCTTCTGACAACCCAAATTACAGCTTGTGACTCAGTCTGTTGCTTCCCCCACTTTCACTTATTTATTTATATAGTTGTATATATACGTATATATTTATGATCCTTCAGAAATTGTTTATTATACAAAGGGCAGAATGTTCTAAAGGAAATAAATGCTTTGTATTTTGATTTTAAACTAGTATTTCTTTAGTATACAAGTTGGACGTGTTTATTTTAGGAAATTCAAAAATACAGATAAGACAGAAAGAAAAAATTACCCCTACCTCCGTGATCTGTAGATAACTTTTAAACGTTTTTATATGAATGTAAAATATATGTTTGTATGTGTTTATTCTTTAATTATAGCAGTATATACTATATGCACAGTATGTATGATTTCTGTGATAATTATTAAGATAATAATTATCTATAATTTTTGTGCCTATTGTGCTCACTGGGTGTATAAAGTCTAGACCATCTTTTGCAATGGCTGCACAGTATTTCATTGTAGATTTATAATTAATTTACTTATTTCATTTAATACCCATTGCTGCATATCTCAGTTTATTTACATTCAGATAGATCTTGTACTTTATGTTCATTTTAGTGCTTTTTTTGGTGGGGGTAGTTAACAAAATTAGCTAAGCTTTGGAACTTGCATATAGACACATATTTGTTGCTTTTTTCACCCCAGATATTCTTCCTCCAGGTTTCTTAGGTAAATTCTTCTACTTTTATTTCCTTTTTTTGAATTAAAAAAAAATATAATTAAATTGTAGCCTTGAGAATGATGATATTAATTATTGCAATACATCTGTATCTGTTCAAGAATGAAGACAGCCATATATTTTGAGGGAAATTCAATTAGTACTATCAAAAATATAGAGCCTCTTGAAAAGGCATGTAGAAACTATACATTATAGATATCTCTAGCTTCTTTCTTATCCTCTTATAAATAAGTGATAAATAATTGTGGTTTCTTTGTTGTCATTGTTAAAAATGGTTTAATATTTAGATGCGGGGACTACAGGTATAGGTATTTCTCACCATGCAAATCTGTATATAGGAATCAAATAGATTAGTGTATGTTTTTAGATAAATCGTTGGAAATCCGAACCGTTGTTAACTCACTTTCCAAAACTGAGAAACCAAATATATTGGCTAGCAAAGGATTCTTATATATTACTCTAAGTTATTTTTTGTTATACAATTAAATGCATAGTATTTTAACTTTATAATACATTGATTTAGATAGAATTGCATATCTACTGCTGTTTCTGTGGAAAATACATTCTAAATTTCATACTACTACCTTAAATCAACTGTGGCACAGAGCATATTTTTAAGTTTAAGACTTTTGTATTGTATATATGAGTGTTTTAAGAGGTTTGTATTTTAATTCTTGAGTTTGATTCAGAACCACCTCCAGATTGAATGGTTTGAAGGAAGCTTTTAAGTGGTGCTAATTTTTATTTTGTTGGAAACAAAACAGAAGCCTTAGTTTTCTATCTTCTTTGGTATGTTTTGTGACTTTTTCTCCTTCTGGGGAAAATATTTTGGCGAGAAGGGGGACTCTACAAAGAAGGTTTGAATGTCATAAACTTCAACTTTTATGTATGCCCAGAAAAGTTCCTTATATTCTGTGCTTCTTTTCCTTCTCCATCTTTCCAAAACTTGTTTTTCCTGTGCCACAGAACTTTTAAGCAAAAATTCCCTCTTTTTTTCTGCTTTAGTCAGTCCTTTCTCATGTCTTATTTGTGAGCTGGTTTCTTTCACCTGTGGGATCATCTGATTTACATGCCGTTACTATGAATATTTACAAAAATTTGTAGAGTGTGGTTGACCTGTGTAAACTGATGGAGCCAAAGGGAGATTATGTCAGAGGTCTGCAGGCTATAGCATATTAGCCAAATCCAGCTTTTTAATTATTTTTGAATGGCCTATGGGCTAAGAATAATTTTTACATTTTTAAATAGTTGAAAAAAATCAAAAGATTAATATTTCATGACATATGAGAATTATGACGTTCAAATGTAATTGTTCAGTTAATAAATTTATATTGAGAACACATCTCATTTGTCGAAATGTCAGTGGCTACTTTTGTACTACAAAAGTAGTGTTGAATGGTGTGGCAGGTGGTCTGGCCTACAAAACCTGAAATACTTACTATGTGGCTGTTAATAGAAAAGGTTTGCTAACCCTTGAGTGTACCACTGACTGAAATTTAGTATCTTTGACTTAATATCTTTTTCAACTGTAAACAGTATATGATAGAGACAACAAAACTACCTTTTAATGAGATTTATTAGGTAAAACATTAAAAAATTTTATATGAGTATAGTTGACACACAGTGTTACATTGGTTTCAGGTGTTGCAACATAGCGATTCAGCTTCTCTACATGTTATGCTGTCCTCACCAAAAATAGAGCTGTCATCTGTCACCATACAAGGCTATTACAGCGTCATTAACTATATTCCCTATGCTGTGCCTTTATTCCTGTGATTTATTCATTCCATAACTGGAAGCCCTCCCCTGAGACAATTTTGCCCATCCTCTCACCCACCCCCTGTTCCCTCTGGCAACCATCAGTTTATTTTGTGTTTTTATAGGTCCAGTTCAGTTTTTAGTTTACTTATTTGATTTAGATTCCACGTGAGTGAAATCATATGGTATTTGTCTTCCTCCTTCTCTCTTATTTCAGTTATGTAATATTCTCTGGATCCATCCATGCTCTTACAAATGTCACAGCCTCATCCTTTTTTAAGGCTGTGTAATATTCCTTTGGGGGGATCTTGCATCTTCCTTCTCTATTTATCTATTGGTGGACACTGGATTGCTTCCTATATCTTGGTTATTGTAAATAATGCAGCAAATATAGGGGTTCATATGTCTTTTTGAATTACTGTTTTTGTTTTCTTTGGGTAAATACCCAGCAGTGCAATTATTGGATCATATGGTATTTCAAATTTAATTTTTTGAGGAACCGCCATACTGTTTTCCACACTCCCCCAGTTTGTCTTCTCACTAACATCATACAAGGTTTTCTTTTTCTCCATATCCTCTCCAACTCTTGTTATTTCTTGCCCCCCTTTTTTTTTCAAATTTTTATTTAAATGCTAGTTAGTTAACATACAGTGTAATATTAGTTTCAGGTATAGAATTTTGTGACTTGCATACAGCAACCAGTACTCATCACGAGTGCCCTCCTTAATACCCATCACTTATTTGCCTTTTTGATTTTAGCCATTCTGACAGATATAAGGTGATATCTGATTGTGGTTTTGATTTACATTTCCCTGGTGATGAGCAATGTTGCAGATCTTTTCATGTGCCTGTTGGCCATCTGTTTATCTTCTTCGGAAAAATGTTTCTTTCAGTCCTCTGCTCATTTTTTAGTAGTTTTGTTTGTTTGTTTGTTTGTTTGTTGTGGGGTTTTTTTTGTTGTTGTTTTTGTTTTTTTTTTTTTTGGATATTGAGTTGAATAAGTTCTTTATATATTTTGGATATTAACCTCTTAACCTTTTACTGGACATATTATTTGCAAATATCTTTTCCCATTCAGTACATTGCCTTTCTGCTTTGTTAGTGGTTTCCTTTGCTCTCCAGAAGCTTTTTATTTTGATGTAGTCCCAATAGTTTATTTTTGCTTTTGTTTCTTTGCCCTAGGAAATATATCTGGAAAAATATTGCTACCACTAATGTCAGAGTAATTGCTGACTCTGTTCTCTTTTAGGATTTTTATGGTTTCAGATCTCACATTTAGGTCTTTAAGCCATTTTGGGTTTTTTGTGTGTATAATCTGAGAAAGTGGTCCAGTTTCATCTTTTACATGTAGCTGTCCAGTTTTCCCAGCATTTATTGAAAAGGCTATGTTTCCCTATAGTGTTTTCTTGCCTCTTTTGTTAGATGAAATATTTTGAATGCTTATTTTGTGTCAGGAACTGTAATGAGCAGTGAGGAAAAAAATGAGTAAGTGGGATTTCTTCTAGGAATTCATTGCCTAGTATTAAGTCAGTAGTTTTCCAATATGGATTATTTATTTTAAAACCAGAGAATCTAATACTGCTCTATTTTATAGTTACATAAATTATATTAGCTATTATCATTGTGCACACAAAAACTTATCTGCGTGTATTCATCATGTATTTATAATACCAAGCTTAGAGAAATAGACTAAATATCCAACAATAGAATATTGATTAAATAAGTTATGATACATCTGTTTGATGGTCCATACTTATTTATTAAAAATGATTTAGAAGTATATTTGAGCATAGGAAATACTTGTGACAAATATGTGTATAATATCCTAATTTTTAAAGGAAATATCATTCTTTAAAGCAGTTTAAGTTTATAGGAAAAACCAAGTAGAAAGTACAAAGATTTCTGATATACCCTACCTCCTCCAAGGTTTCTCTGTATTAATATCTTTCATTAGTGTTGTACATTTGTTAGAATTATTGACCCAATATTGATGTCTTTTATTACTTAAAGCCTCCATAGTTTACATTAGCCAAGTCTGTGTGTGTTGTAATGTGCATTTTGGCAAATTCATAGTCACATATTCATATTACAGTATCCTACACAATAGTTTCATTGCCCTAAAAATCACCTGTAGTCCACCTTTTATTTCCCCGTCCCCAACCTATGTCAAACACTGCTCTTTTTACTGTCTCTCCTTTTTTCTTCTTCATGTCATATAGTTGAAATCATACAGTATTTCTTTTTTGTTTTTTGTTTTTTTAAGATTTTATTTATTTATTTGACTGACAGAGATCACAAGTAGGCAGAGAGAGAGAGAGAGGAGGAAGCAGGCTCTCTGCTGAGCAGAGAGCCTGATGTGGGGCTCCATCCCAGGACTCTGGGATCATGGCCCGAGCCGAAGGTAGAGGCTTTAACCCGGTGAGCCACCCAGGCGCCCCCAGTATTTCGTTTTTTCAGACTCATTATTTCACTGAATAATATCCATGTAAGGTGCTTCTATGTCTTTTCATGGCATCTTAGCTCATTTCTTTTTATTAACTGAATAATACTGCATTGGGTGGATGTAGCATAGTTTGCTTATGCATTGATGTACTTGAAAGACATCTGGGTTGCTTCCAAGTTTTGGTAACTATTAATAAAGCTGCTGTAAACATTTGTGTGCAAGGTTTTGTATAGACATAACTTTTCAACTCATTTGCCTAAATACCTAGGAGCACCCTTACGAGATGGTGTAGAAAGATTATGTTAAGCTTTGAAGAAACTGTAAGACTATCTTCAATGGCCGTACCATTTTGTGTTCTCACCAGCAATGAATTGAAGTTCCTTTTGCTCTGCATTTACGCCAGCATATGATGTTGTCCATGTTTCAGACTTAAACTGTTCTAGTAGGTGTGTAGTGGTAGCTCATCTTAAATTTTCAGTTCTCTAATGGGATATACTATTGAGCATCTTGTCATAATCTTATTTGCTATCTACATATCTTCTTGGGTGAGGTGTTCAGACTGTTTTTGGTACTTGGTAATGATGACAGATAATAAAAATGATAGAATGAGGAAATACTTCTGCTTTTATTTTCTGAAATAGATTGTAGAGAAATCATCTGGGTTGGAGCTTTCTGTTTGGGAAAGTTGTTAATTTTTTATTTAATTTTTTTTTTAAAGATTTTACTCATGTGTCAGATAGTGGGAGAGAGAGAGCACACAAGTAGGGGGATGTAAAGGTAGAGGAAGAAGCAGGCTCACCACTGAGCAAGGAGCCCAATTCAGGACTCGATCCCAGAACCCTGGGAACAAGACCTTAGCTGAAGGCAGATGCTTAACCAGCTGAGCCACCCAGGAGTCCCTGATTTAATTTCTTGTAGATATAGTCCTGTTGAGATGATCTATTATTTCTTATTTGAGATTTGGTAGATAATGTCTTTCAAGGAATTTGTCCATTTCATCTGGTGTTACCAAATTTGTGGGCAACTCATTTGCATAATATTTTATTATCTTTTTATTATTCATAAAATCAACAGTGATGACCCCATCTTTAATTTCTGATATTTTCTCTTTTTTTACTTGGTTAGTCTGCATAAGGTTTATCAATTTTTTTGATATTTTCAAAGAATCCGCTAATGCTGATTTTTAAAAAGGCATAGAATATAAACTAGAAGGATATATTGCAAAATGTTAATCATTATGTCTGGATAATGGGATTACAAATAGTTTTCTCTTTTCTCCTTTGTAGTTTTCAGTGCAGTTAAGACGTAGTTTTATAATGAAAAATTATTTTTTAGTAACATTGCCCACTGTTCAGTATCTTTCCTCAAAATCAACATAGTTAAACCACTTTTTCATGACCTTGATGAGAAATCTAGTTCAGTATTCTCTTTTTTCACTTTTCATTGGGCTTTGTCTTTAGGAACTTTAAATTTATTTCTTATGGTGAAAGGGTACAAAAGAGAATAAAAATGTTCAAAGGAAGTAAAATTATCTGAAAGAAAATGAAAGTAACGCCTATTGAACTTCTTAGGTGTTCTGTGTATGTTCTTATTTAATTTTGACTATAGTCTTAAGATGCAGTCATTATCCTCATTTTAACAGATGAGGAAATGAAGCCCAGAGAAAGTAACTTGCAAAGGCCACATTTAGTATTTGGAAGATATCTCAGTACCAAGGCTCTCTAATTTCAAAGTCTGTTATCTTTCCAAGACAAATTAGGTAAAATGATTGGAACCAGACTTTGACCACGAATATATATATCCATGGTGAAAAGGTTGATCTTTTGTTAGTCATTTACTATTACTTTTTCTTTTTTTTTTTTTTTTAAGATTTTATTTATTCATTTGACAGAGAGCACAAGCAACAGGAGTGACAGGCAGAGGGAGAGGGAGAAGCAGGCTCCCACTGACCAGGGAGCATGTAATGCAGGGCTCCCCATCCCAGGACCCTGGGATTGTGACCTGAGCTGAAGGCAGATGCTTAATTGACTGAGCCACCGAGGCACCCTACTATTACTTTTCATTATGACATTGCCTTTTATTAATAAGACTGTTTCTGGAAGGTACATAATTTGACCCTTTTGAGCTTATACAACTTCATGTATTAAAATTGCAAAATGAGAGACAATTTATTTTATGGATATCTGATTTATTGTCATATTTTGCTTGAGAAGTAAATCTGTTTTATTATAGTATTTACTTAACTTTTACAGCATGAAAAGATAACCTGGACAGAGAAATCTGGCCTAGAGTTGATTTTTCAAAATTTATTTTCCAATAAAAAAATAATATATCTCACCATCATTTATTTGGACTCAAAATCAAAAGTTCCATAGAAAGAAGTGTTATTAAATATTGGTAAGTAAAGTTGTAGATTTTTTACCCACAAAATGTAATAGCATTTATATAATTGTTGATTATTCAGGGCCATTTATTTAATCACACAGGCATTTATTTTAATTAATGTTTCTTTGAAGAACTTCTAAATAACTAAAATAAATGAGATAATCTCAGCATACCCAATTTTATCTTATAACTGGTAATTGTTTTAATTATTCCAAACTCGTTGTTCTTCAATTCAACATATTTATCACTAAAACTTCATGAAACCCTACAGTGATTTTTCAAAAATACCTCTTCTCCAGGACTACTAGCTATTTTTAAAAAATTCTAATGCTGGATTCCCTTCATATCTTTTATTCATGAAGCCATAATAAAAAAGCAGTAAGATTTCCTTGATCTATCAAAATTGTTATGCTTAGCATATGAGTCAAGTTCTTGCACAATAATACTGCCTAACAAATAGCTCTAAAATCTATTGCATCCTTATGGGCAATCTGATTCACTGGGCTTCAGGGATCACTTCTGATGACTGCCGGTCCCAGTCTGAAAGAGTAATGGCTATGTGGGGCAAGTTCTTTTCCATGTTGGATGGTTGAAACTCAAGATAACTGGGGCAAGTTGCCATACCTTTTAAAGCCTCAGCTTGGAATATATATTGTCACTTTTCCCACATTCATTCTACTGAAAGTTCTGCCTTCCTAGTAAGAGACATTGCACAATTCCACGTTTAAGAGTGTGAATGTAGGGGCACCTGGGTGGCTCAGTGGGTTAAGCCTCTGTCTTCAGCTCGGGTCATGGTCTCAGGGTCCTGGGATCGAGCCCCGTGTCGGGCTCTCTGCTGGGCGGGGAGCCTGCTTCTCTCTCTCTCTCTGCCTGCCTCTCTGCCTGCTTGTGATCTCTGTCTGTCAAATAAATAATAAATAAAATCTAAAAAAAAAAAAAAAAAAGAGTGTGAATGTATTATTCTATTATAGTGATAGGTCAAAGGATTGAATAAAATTATAAACCTAGGTAACTACAATTCTGGGTTTTTAATTGTATAGATTCCTTAAACTTTCTGATTTATCAAATCATTTGCAAAATAGTGGTCAGTTTTCTTAAACTGGTATATTAAAATTATCTGTCTTCTGCAAATGACCCATATTAAATACATTTGTGATTGTGCAGGATTTAAAAATAATTACTGATGACCCTACTTTGTTAGTAACTAGCCTTTGGATGGTGTTTTATAGTTTATAAAATATTTTCACATTTTTTCATTTGATCCACAAATAAGGTGGTGGGATCATTATTTTACAGACAGGAAAATTAAAAACTTCATAACTTGACAGGGTAACAACTAGTACGTTCTATTCCAGTTGAAGACTTTAAACCCAGTTATCTTTCCATTACCCTGTGCTGGGTCCCATTGGTCCACCATTGGTCTACCATTTCTAAGTTTGGATAATATTAGAAATATTTCTAGACCAGGGCCCAAACCAAAGGGAGCTATTAGTACACTCCTTATACTCCAGCAGATTACATTATCTTCTATTCTGACTTGTGTATATCTCAGTTGATGCAAGAATTTCTTGGGGGCTGATCCTAACTGGTATTTATTTATTACCATTCCAAGAAAAGGTAAGCTTACTTCCTGCGTACTTTAACAGAAACATGTATTCAACTTATTTATTTTGAAAGTATGAGAGAAAATTACTGTGGTATATCAATGCTTTTCACATTAGTACCCATGTAACTGCCTCAGATGATAATTGATTCATATACTGGAGGTTCTATATAGGATTTATTTGGGAAAGGAACTTGAGGGGAGTTTTACTGCAAGAAGTAAGTTTGAAAAATCATTGTACCAAGTATAGTTAGGTTGGCAGTGTTGTTACAGTGTCATAAAATTTCTTCATCATAAAATGTTTGTTTTGCACAAACTTTCTAATAGTTGGATTATATGAAACATTCTTGTGAAAAAAAATTCATGTTTTGTGTGGAATAATGTAGCTTGTTTACCTGCCTTTTACTTGAACTCTTGGAACACCACCTTTAAACAATGTAATAAAAATTTGATTTGACTTCTTAGCTATGGATTTCTACTTTTTTTTGGAGGAGCATATCATTTTCTCAAATCTATGGGGTTTTCTGGTGCTGTACTCCATTTGTCTGTTTTATGTTGCTTTCATGATGTGTAAAATTTATTTTTCCCCATACCTCCCTATTTTGATTTCTTTCATAGTGAAAATTAAAAATTAGTAGGTAATTATAAGTTAAATCTTTTAGAAGGTTAGATGATACTTAAAACCCTATTGTTAGAAAATAAATTTGTAATCAGCTCATTGTTCTTGCTACTTTGTCCCATAATAGTGGAAAATTACTCTCCTTACAGTCTTCTCTGTTTATTTCTTTCTAGATGTCATCACTTTAATTTTAAAGTTAGGCCTTCTCCCCTTACTATTAGTAGTTAGTTGTTTTTTGGTTTTTTTTTGTTTTTTTTTTTTTAATGAGTCTTTGCTGTGGAGAGTGGTAATTTTATTTGTTTTAATAAAGTTAGTGTATTTAATGAATATTTTTCCCTCTTTTAAAGACTGTGAACCAGAAGAGCTGACTGACTGGTCTATGGATGAAAAATGTTCATTTTGTAACCTACAGAGAGAAGCAGTCAGTGTAAGTTTTAGTGCTATGAAATTATTTCTGAACTAATTGCACAAATGTAACACAATTTTTTTAATTTGTTCTGAAAATTGGTGACTTACAATGGAAATTTAAATACTTGATTTTGGTAATGAGAAGAATATTTTAAAGTCTTATGTTAGAAGGCTAACATTTAGCTTGACTTGCAGGTGAAATCACAAAACACTCATCCTTTTTGCTTATTTCACATTTCTTCCTTACAGCTCCCTGACTCATGAAGTTCAGTTTAGATCTGTTTTGTATTTAGGTAGGCAGTGGTGAGCTCAGAGGCCTAGCTTGGTTTGAGACCACTCTATAGTCTGATTTCTTAGGAATCTATAGTTGGGAGGATAACGTGGTACTACTTTTTAGCCTTTTACTTTCTTGAAGTCTTCTGGATATCAGAATTATTTCCTGTGTAAATGATTGAATTGTGTCTACTATAAACGGGCATAAACTAGACAAGCAGCATCTTCTTGTATGGTGTGAAATCCTAATTCTTTACTATTGTGAGAAAGGCTGAGAAGAAATGAGAATTTGACCCATTTGGTCAGATTAGTGGGTAAACATAACTACTTTGTTGTTAAAACTCTCATTACTGGCATGCTGTATAGTGAATTTATTTAGCAATGTATTTTATGTACACTCCTCCCCCCCCTTTTTTTGGCTATAGTTTGCTGAGAAATAAAGCTAATTTGATATCAGAGCTAAATTTATTTTCTCCTGACTCCTGTCCCAAATTTTATGTTCTCTCTATGTAATTTGTTAAATAGAACAAATGAGCATTTAGAGAATATTTTTTGGCTATTTTTAATGGAATCACTTGTGTAATTAAAATGGATTGTTTTTTGTTGCTTTGTTATAATTTTAGGATTGTATACCATCTCTTGATTCTTCACAGTCAACCCCAACGGAGGAACTATCATCTCAGGGCCAGTCCAACACTGAAAAGATTGAATGCCAAGCAGAAAATTACCTAAATGCACTCTTTCGAAAGAAAGGTAATATTGGTATACCTTTTCATTTAATATTAGCAATAAAGATCTAGACTGTTTGTATTTGTCTCACAAGTCTTTTTTATATGCCAGTCTTTATTCTATTTTTTATTATTTTTTTATCTTTAGTTTTTCTTCACATTTTTAGGGACATTAGGATTCTCAGTTACTGTAGTGGTAATCTTCTATTAGCCATTCCTTTTCACCACTCTTTTCTCAAATCTCTTCCTGACTTTATCAGACATTTTTCTCATCTACTATAGGCAGACAGGAAATTTTTTTATGCTTCTGGTCTTCCTTATTTTGTTGCTGTTCTTAAGACTTCAAAAGTTCTTTCATGTTCAATAAGTGATAGATATATACAAAGCTGTCTTTAGAAATATAACAGTTAAATCATTTATCAGCCGGGTTGGAGTATATTTGCTGGCTTGGGGTTTCAGTGTTTCTTTGGTAGCTTGAGTATGCTTACTTAACATTAAATGTCAAATGTTCTTTTTTGCTTCCTGTCTGTCTAAATTATTTAAACCAAATGAGGCTTGTTTCACTTGTTCCCTTACTTCATACACATGTATCAGAGAGAAGTAGTTTTTTATCTTAGTTACTTGAGAAAAATTTTAATAAATATAGAACCTTCCATTTTTTGTTCTTGGCAATTTCTTCGTTAGTAGAGTGTCTTAATTTTCACCATATAGATCTTTGGAGTGAGTCATGGTGTAGGGGGAATGCAGGTTGGGAGCAGTTACCATTCTGCCTCCCACTTTCCAGAGATCAAGAAAAACATTACTGTATTTCATCTAGGTGTTGACTTTGCCTTACCCCTCTTTGAAATTAGGTTAATATTGGATATTTTTCTCTTAAATTGCTAACTTCCAGATTTTAATTAATAATATGGAAAAGAATTTTCATCTTTGAGCAAGGAGGCTTTTGTTTAGTCCTCAGTGTTAAGAGTTCTTTTCTGTGTTGAAATATAAGAATCTGTGATTACATTCATTACATTAAAAAAAACTAAAGTTAAGGGGCGCCTGAGTGGCTCAGTCAGTTGAGTGTCCAGTTGTTGAGTTCAGCTCAGGTCATGATTTCAGGGTTATGAGACAGAGCCCCTTGTCAGGCTCAGTGCTCAGTGAGGAGTTGGCTTGAGAGTCTCTCTCTCTCTCTCTCTCTGCCCCTCCCCCCATATATGTGTATGTTCTCTATCTCTTTCTCTCCAATAAATCTTAAAAACAAAAAAATAAAACAAAACAGAAAAACCCCTAAAGCTAAGAACTATATTTTTTAAAGTGTAGGAGACTGAAAATCTCTTCCTATATGTTACTGAAGTGCTCAGTGTTGAGAAATTGGCATTTCTCTTGAAAAAAGTTTGAGAGAGAGAGAGTGGAGGCAGGGGGAGGGACAGAGGAAGAGGAAAAGAGAGTAGCTTAAGTTGACTCCACATTCAGCAGAGAGCTTGTTGTGGGGCTCAGTTCTATGACCTGAGATCATGACCTGAGCTGAAATCAAGAGTCAGATGCTCAACCAACTGAACCACCTAGGCATCCCTAGAAATTTTTTTTATCTGAACCAATATTAAAAATATTTTACATGCTTTCTTTAAGAACTTTATAACATTAATTTAGAAAATTTTATTCTGCCTGTGTATTTACACTTATAAGAAGAATTTTGTTACAGACTTCTATCACTAAGAGAAGTGGAAGAAATAAATGTACACATTTATACATGCACACAATAAGTTTCACTCACCTTAGAACTCATTACTCAGTCTCCTTTTCCTTGAGTGATTTATAATGATAGTAGCTAGAATTATCAATAATAATGACCTATAATTTTTGATAGTATGGAGTAACCTGTGCTCCATTGCCCTGTTAAGAGTAATCAGAAAACACTTGGTACTATTTCAGCTGATTCAAGCATCTGGGTCTTCAAGAGGTCTCCTACCAAAGGTTGGGTGAGTGTTCATGGATATTTAGTGACCTCTCCATTTGGGGATAATCTTGGTTTTCTTCAAGATCTTTGAAGGATTGCAGAGTTTTTAAATGAAAGATTCCTACTGGAGTTTTTTTGCTTTACTTCGCATCTTACCTTTGTTAATTCCTTTATTTGTAGTCCAATGTGATTTTCCAGATTTAATTAAACAAGGATTTTTCTACTCATTTACTTGGTTTTGGTTTTGTTCCTTATTTTCAAATTTTCTTTGAATAAAATCATTTTAGAGGTTTCCAGTATGGTCCAACTAGGATAAGGCCAGAAGGTAATACCAGTATCTTTAAGTGATGATAACTCTGTCATTAATTAGATAATTCTGCTGTTAACTTTACATGGAAATAAAAGGCATAAACATGTTTTTAAAAATATGTTTATGAGTGTTTGGAGTAACAAATAAAATGTTGATAAAGGATATTGTTGGTGAAGCTTTTGATTCCTGAAAAGTTCCCAAATTCAGCCATTTTCAGGAATTCTGGATATTAGTAATGTTAGTGTTATTGATAAGTACAGATACTGATCTTTTGCTCAGTTTGAGGAACATATTATGTTAATCATCTTGCCAAAACATAAAGAAATCTCTTTGTAGCTTTATTGTAGCTTGTTTATTATTTCTCCTAACTATGGTTTTAGGACAATGATAATGATAAATGTAAGCTGTTATTAAGAACCCACTACACAGGATAATGATGATGATTGATGTCATCAGTTCTGATTGAGCACTAAGACCTTTTTATGCCTTTTCATTTAATCCGAAAACAATGTTAAGAGATAGGTACTATTGTTATCATTTTAACAGGTAGAGACAGTGAAACAGAGAAGTTAAATAATCTGTCTTCTGGTTCTGTTATGAACATTTGAGTCCTCAAGAGGTTTAAAAAAAAGTTGAGAAGTGTTCTGTGTGAGAAGCACCTATATTCTTTTATGTACGAAGTAGGAAAATCTTCCTATTCTCTACTGCTTAGCCCCTGGGATTAGAATTATTTTAATTGAATTAGGCAGACTAGAGAGGACTTATGAAAAATGCTGTATTTCTCATACATTTCCATTCTTCCTTTAAATGAACTAGAAACAGTTTTAGTGATTAGTCTCCTTACAGAGTTTAATAATAGATTGGAGAAAACTTAAATACTAAATATAGTTTGCCAACCCCTTGTAATTAAAAGCTTGTCAAAAATACTTTTTCAGGGTTAAATAAATATAATGGGGGAGGGTGGTATTTTAGTACAGAGCTGAACTTTTAACTAGTTTTGAATATTCCTGAGAAATTTTTTAGAATTGAATTCCTTCTAGAGGTTAACCTTAAAATTCTCTAGAGTATAAAATAGAATGAAAGTTCCATGATAATAGGCACTTTGTTTTGTTAATTGCAGTATCCTCAGTATTTAGAAGTGCTTGTCATATCTGTCTTGAGTAAATATTTCTTTTTTCTTTTTTTTTTTTTAAGATTTTATTTATTTATTTGAGAGAGAGACAGTGAGAGAGAACATGAGTGAGGAGAAGGGCAGAAAGAGAAGCAGACTCCCCGTGGAGCTGGGAGCCCGATGCGGGACTCGATCCTGGGACTCCGGGATCATGACCTAGGCCGAAGGCAGTTGTCCAACCAGCTGAGCCACCCAGGCGTCCCTTGAGTAAATATTTCTTGAACATATGAATGAGTGCTAATAAACTGTCCAGATATATTCTAGTTTCTCTATATACTCTGGTATTAGAACTTACTTGTTTTATTTGGAGAAAGAAATTAAGTTAGCATGTACATTTGGTTTACCTTTCCCTACTTTGTACTAAAGTTTATTGCTGTGTATAGTTTGAATATCAGTCAGTTTGTTTTGAAGTGTGTAGAAACATACACTTATAGATATAAAATGCTTTTCCAAAGTATCCCCATCATATGTAAACTAAATTATTTTGACTTTTAGCTTCACCTTCTCTGATTACTTGAAGCAGTATAAGTTACTGGTTTATGAGTCAGGAAGATGTCTCATCTTTTATTTTTAAATTAAAGAAGGCTACTTGACTAAATTGGAAAGATAGTATGCACATAGTAGTTGAATGAATCATACTGCTAAGTATATAATAAAATGAAATCTTTCTTCATCAAATTATGTGTTTCCCCTGCTTTATCTTTTATCCCCACACACATTTAGCATTCATGTAACTCCTGTTCTGTTTTTTTTGTTTTCAAAGAGCTTTCCTGATATATTTGATGCAGTTAGTTGAAAGCTGCTATTAACCAACCCTCTCCCCTTAAATTAATTGGCAGCCAGGTTTTATATAAAGTGTTTCAACCTTTTCTGAACACAAATCCTTTTCCTTTAATTTTAAACTCTTAATTTTTAAGTTTTATACTGTATCAAGATATAAATATTAATATGGCTCAGTAACCAATTGGTTATCACCAATAAATAATAAAGCCTTTGATTTCTTAGAAACAGGAGTGTTGATCTTTTAGATTGCTTTTCTCTAAATGTAGGTATCCTTGAGCAACTATGTAGGTTTGACCTGATTCATTCAGGCCCTGAGTTTTTCTTATACAAATGTGTCTTTATGAGACCATTGTGGGTCCTACGTTGAATTTCTGGGCTGCATTTTGGAACTCTCAGGAAACCGTACGTTAGTGCCATAAAATAATTCACATACTGTTATGGACCATATTCAGAGGTGTTTATGAAAAGATTTGTCATATACCCGGAAGCTATTAAT
Organism: Lontra canadensis; assembly: GCF_010015895.1. Taxonomy (NCBI): domain Eukaryota; kingdom Metazoa; phylum Chordata; class Mammalia; order Carnivora; family Mustelidae; genus Lontra; species Lontra canadensis. The sequence continues at coordinate 53,893,933 of NW_022630995.1, forward strand.
GAAATTCTAAGAAAATACACTTAAAATTATAACTGGATTTAAAAGATTTTTGCATTTCTGGTAAAATCACCTTGCTACTTGCAATACCATCCATAACAGGAATTAGAGGCCAACTAGCAGGTCACTCATTATCATTTAGATTTTTATCTCCTTTTATCTTCTTTATTCTTGAATTTGAGTCAGCTGTCTTTTTACAAGCACCTATATTTCTACTTTGTCTTCTAAAACCCGTGGTCTTTCATCAGCAAAATCTCCTATGTCCTCAATCTTTTCCTCTTAATGTTCCCTTTATTTTATTTCTGTAACTCAGCTCTGCATATTCACAAAAGATGTTTTTGTAGCCCTCTCTCTTTCTGACTTTTTAATTCTTTGCTTTGTGCAATATAAGATGATAGAATAGGCAGGCAAACTCTAATAATCTTATAGTTGCTTTCCCATCATTTATTTGCTTTCTCAAAACCCTGAGCTGCTTCGAAGCATATGACATCAAACTATTCCATCTGCATTATCATGTGGACCTCTACCAGCTTTTTCACTTTCTTCCTCCCAAATATTGTTCCCATCAAGTTCTTAGTGACTTCAGATTCTCTGAATCTGCCAGAGTGTAGCCCCTCAGTTATATGATCTCTTCATTTCCAATGATCTTTTCCTCCATTCCGTTCCAGCCATCTTTATCCATGATTATTCCTAGACTTTTGCCACCTCTCAAATCTTTCTCTGATTACAATTTTATTCCAGTACTCTTCCCCCCCCCCCCACTTTTTTAACCTCATTGCAATTTCCAGTCGGTTGATCATGCCAGTTTTCACTCTTCAATGTCTCCTGGATATGACCTATGACTTCACTTCTCTCCTTACTCAGATACTATGGTTGATCACTATGATCATCTTTCATATAAAATCTTAACTCTGTTTCCTCTCTTTTCCTTTGTCATATTTGCTTGTTAGAACCTTACCTGTCCAGTTCCTCATTTATTACACTTTCCCTGGACCAGCTGAACTTGACTAGAGTAAAATACCCAATTACTAGGGCTATTCAACATATAAATTGAACATATAACATATAAATAAACATATAAATATATATAAACATATATATTTATAAACATATAAATATAAACATATAAATGAATTGTTATTCAACAATTAACCTTCTAACATATAATTTACTTGTTTCTTTTATTTATTGTTCATTGTCTTTCTTCTTCTGTGAGAATATAACCACCATGAAGAAGGACTTTGTATTTTTGTTTACTAAAATATCTCAGGCTTCTGACACACAGTAGATAAATGTTTAGTAAACATTTATCATCTGTACTTTTACTGTCTTCACTTCTGAATTCTCCTTCTCTTTTTAACCCGTCCCAATTAGCCTTTCTTTCCACTTCACTAATTGTTTTATCAGTTGCATTGGTAATTCCATCTTGTACTATTCAAAGGGAAGTTACCAGTTCTCATCTTACTTAACCTTTCAGCATCATTTGATAGAGTTGATCACTTCCTTATTTTGATTTCTAGGAAATAATATTCTTTTAATTTTTTTTGCCTCTTTTCTCACATATTGTTTTTTTTTTTATATGCTCCTTGCTGGTTCTCATCCTCTTGACTTCTAAATGTTGAATAGCCCTAGTAATCCTCAGCTGTCTTCTGTTATAGATATATACTTGATACCCTCATTTTATCCTGTGGCATTAATTATCATGTGTGTGCTGATGACACCTAAATATATCTAATCCTAGTCTTTCCTCTATTTTACCCTCTTGTATCTAACTGCCTACTTGATATACTCTTCATATGAATACTAATAGGCATCTCAGAATTACCTAAAACAGAACACTTGATTTTACTCCCCTAAAATCTTCCCCTGCTGCAAACTTTCTCATCTTAGTAAAATATATCATTCTTGGGACACTTGGGTGGCTCAGTTGGTTAAGTGACTGCCTTCAGCTCAGGTCATGATCCTGGAGTCCAGGGATCGAGTCCCTCATCGGGCTCCCAGCTCCATGGGTAGTCTGCTTCTCCCTCTGACCTCCTCTCTCATGCTCTCTCACTCTCGCTCTCAAATAAGTAAATAAAATCTTAAAATATATATATATATATAAATATATAAATATATATATATATATAATTCTTGACCCAGTTGGTCAGCTTCAAAAACCAGGAGCCTTTCTTGAGTTCTCTGTGTCCTTCATATCCACAGCTAACTTTATCATCAAGTTCATTGGCTCTGCCTTCAAAATCTGTTCTAAATCTGGCCACATTTTGTCATTTCCATTCTACCACCCTAATCCAAGGCATATCATCTTTGGCATATACTACTTATAGAGCCTTCTAACTGGTATCTCTGCTTCTACGCTTCCCTTCCCTACCAATTCATTTTTATACAGAGAAGGCTAATTGATGTATTTAAAACCTAAGCCATGGGGTTCCTGGGTGGCTCAGTCAGTTAAGGGTCTGACTCTTAATTTTGGCTCAGGTCATGATCTCACGGTTATGAGTTGGGCTCTGCACTTAGTGGGGGGTCTGCTGAAGATTCTCTCTTTCTCTCTCTCTCCCTCTCTCTCCCTCTGCCCCTTCTGCTTGCTCTCTCTTTTTTTCTCAAGTAAATAAATAAATCTTAAGAAGAACAAAGAAAGCCTAAACCAGATCATCAATTTCTCTTTCTAAAAGCTTACAATGACTTTGAATGTCACTTAGAATAAAATATATCAAGGACTCTAGTTGTGCTTCCTTCTTGATCACATTTCTTGTTGCTCATTCTTCTGCACACTCATGGCTTTTTGCTTTTCTTCCCATGTGCTAACCTTATTCCTTTCTCAGGGTCTTAATATTTGCTATTACCTTTATCTAGAATCCCATTTCCATAGTGAACATTGCTCAGTCCTTCATAACACCAAAATGCCCCAGCCATCTTATTTATGGTAATTCATCTCAGTCATTCTATTTTCAGTTATTCTGCTTTTTTGTTTGTTTCATCAGACTTTCTTTTAAAGTCTGTTATCTGCTACTTCTAGAATATAAAAACCAACGAAACAGGGATTTTGTCTGTTTTGGTATATCCCCACCACCTAGAATAGTACCTGGTACTGTTAATGCTCAATAACTTGATGGAGTGCATGTAAATCATTTAGAAAAGGAATGTTTTAAAGAGCAAAGCAATGCTTTAAAATCATGATTGTCTATCCACAGTGTTTTAAAATGTAATTCACAGCCATAGTATGTAGAACTTTGCAAAATTTTTAGTGAGTCCTTGTAGGTAAGAAGCAAGTGCCAATATTCTAAGATGTTCTAGGAATCAGCCAAAAATACTAAATATATAAATGATTCTAAATTCCTCTCAGAAATGTTTAGTCATTGAATTATTCTTTCAGTGGTTTTGCACAATCCTAATAACATTGTGAGAACATGATTTAAATTTTGGAGAAGCAATGGTTCTTCCCTTTATCTACATATAATTCTTTAGAAGTTTGTCTAAATTATTTCTTTGTATATTCTCCTTCAGCTGAGAAAATATGGTCTGCTAGGTGAGAAGGAAGACCTATTCTGAGGAGAGGTATTACTCTACTTGGGGTCCTATTTTTTGAATTACCATCTGTCCTTGGATAATATTTCCTCCCTATACATTCTCTAATATGTCAGATAAACTAGCCTGTATCCAAATATATTATATTTAGTGATCTATGTGTGCTATTCACAACACTTTATAACCAGAGTACTGAATAAGAAAAAGCACTTTTATGTGGAAGTATCAGAAGAACCAATATGTGCTGTAAAACTGTTGAGGATTAATTCATTATTTTTTAAATCTTTTTATAATATTTTTCTGGTTTTCTTGAGTAACTCATAAACTTACCAACTGAACCATCACCTGTATGTTCTTTTATAGAATACTACTAATTTCATTATTTTTCCCCCCAAGTATGACTTTTTTCAAAGCAAGACCAGCATGTGGGCTTTGTAAAACATATTTCTGGTCCATGATTAGGGAAGTTCATTTATTTAGCAAAGATCTGCTAAGCTTCTTTCTACATCCCAGTACCATACCAGTTAACAGAACACTAGACACATCCCAGTCGTCATGGACTTTTATATTCTGGTGAGGGAAAACAAACAATAAGTAAATTGTACTTGAGGTTGAATGTGCATGTATGTGCACACATACACACATATCTCTAACACACATGCTGAGTTTGTGTGTGTGTGTGTGTGTGTGTATGTGTAAGTGCTGTGGAGACAAAGTGGATAGAGGAGTTTAGGGAATACCAGGATAGAGGTAATGATCATAATTTTATAAAGGGCAGTCAGGTGACATTTGAAGACATGTAAAAAACAAAAAAAAACAGGGTAGCAAACTACTGAAATCCTAGGGGAAATGCATTTCAAAAGTTAAAGATAATAGTTATGAAAAATTATATAGCAATTGCCACTCCCATTCCTCCGTTTTACAGATTATTTTCCTTTTAAACACAAATCTAAAAGTCATGGCATTTTAAAGCAGGCAGAGGATTTAGAGATTGTTTCTGTTCCTATATCTACAAAAAAAAGAAAAGTTAAATAAGTTGACCAAAAGACATGTACTAAGTAAATAATGAAATAATGTAAAATAATAATTACTAGTAGCACTTAATAAAATTTTTTAAAAGGCATTTTAAAAAATCTTCAGTTAGTGGATTATAGAGTTGCCTGGGTGAGGTTTGTTGGTTAAGAAAAGAGATGGAAGCTTGAGTTCCTGTTGCTGCTTATTGGTGAGTAGTGTAAGCCAGAGCGAGCTGTGAAGTAGTAAATAGGCAAATTAAATGCCTGAGGTTCATCAATGTCTGAATCCTTGGAAAAAGCAATGATTCTTTTTTTAAAAAACAACAGAAAAAAATAAACTACTATAAGTGGATGAACTGTTTAAGTTCTCTTCACTTGCAGTTTTTCAACTCCTGGTCACCTAAGATTTTCCTTGTAGTTTCATTTTTTTAATGTGAGGAGTCTTCTCATATCATAATCTAACTCACTTTTAGCCAGAAACATTTTACCTGTATGATTAAAAATTTCTTAAAGATTACCCAATCTTCAAGTATTTGTGGCTCCTTTATCTTTGAAAGATTTTCTCAATCATAAATTCTTCACTATGTGTTGTTCTTTAACGTTTTCACTGTCTACTTCATTAAATCTAGCCTCCTTAGCAAAATGTAAAACCTTTTGCTTTAATTCAACATTTCCTTAGCTTCTGCAAGTTAACAAAAGTCTACTTCTGCAAGTTAACAAAAGTCTACTTCATTAAATCTAGCCTCCTTAGCGAAATGTAAAACCTTTGCTTTATATTCAACATTTCCTTAACTTCTGCAAGTTAACAAAAGTTAACAAAAAAATGCTAGTTTCTTTCATACTTCATTCGTTGTTTGTTGTGATACTTTTTCTGAAGCCTGATTCACTTAGACTATCTTTTTATCAAAACTCTTTCAAAAATCCTACATCTAGAAATGTTGAATGCTTCAGCACCCCACATTTGATATAATCATACCAGGTATGAAAAATAGAAATCTATATCATGTGGGCATTTATCCACTGTTCTAGTTGGTTAGAATATAGCCCCCCATAAGGGACCATGAGATGGGAGATTAATTAATTTACTGCTCTTTTAGTAGTTTCTAGTTTCTACACACCTCCTGTACTTCAGAGCATCTCCGCAAATAGAGCATGATTCTCATATTCAAAAAGATGTGTGATTCATAATATGTAATGTATGAGATTGTAGACCTTAATTGATGTAAATACTGCACCTATTGGCTATTTAAGAGATTTTAAAGGATAATTTTGATTCTGCAAAATGATTTTTATCTTTGTCAATTTTAAATAGTCTATCATATTCCCTAAGAGTATTGATTTTAGTATATTTAGAACTTTGGAGGCAAAGAGTATCCTAATTTTTTACTCTTTTAGTTCCTTATAAATACTGTTTTTTGAATAGTTTTGTCAAAGACATAAAAAACACAGAAGACACTCTTTAACACATGATAAATACATTTACCATTCAAATTTATGAACAATTAGATTTTGTGTTTAGGTATAAAATGATGAAAACACAGTATCTTTTAAAGAAATGCATGTTCATGCATACTGCATTCATGTGTATGGTGGAAGAACATGGCTCAGCTGCCTAAGGAGTTTTTAAGATAACATATAGCAATATGGTTCAGGAATATTGCCACATGTCTAGGCAAATATAAGAGGAGCCCACTCAGAAGATGATGCAAGAGTAGTTTCCTGGTCAGTTTTCACCTTCTCAGGTGCTATATTTGAGGTGTCTTTAAGATTTTGCTCTGTGAAATAACGTGTGTAAGGTCTTTTTAAAGTAAGAACTGATATGTATAAATCATTCAGTTCTTCTGCCATAAATTTTGTTTGTGTGTGTTAGATGCTGTGAAAATAAAGGTTTGTTTTTTTTTTTTTTAACTTTTTGCAGAAATCTGCATGTCTTGGAGGTCTACTTTTCTCTGATTTTTTTTCTTTTTAAATTTTGTCTCTTTGGGGCACCTGGGTGGCTCAGTGGGTTAAAGCCTCTGCCTTCAGCTCAGGTCATGGTCCCAGGGTCCTGGGATCAAGCCCCATGTTGGGCTCTCTGCTCGGCAGGGAGCCTGCTTCCTCCTCTCCCTGCCTGCCTCTCTGCCTACTTGTGATCGATCTCTCTCTGTCAAATAAATAAATAAAATCTTTAAAAAACAAAAACACAAAAAAAGAAAAAAAATTTTGTCTCTTTAAGTTTTCAAGTTCTTCATGGTATTTTAACTTTTTAAAACTAAGCCATAACATTTATTAGTTTGTATTTTTTTAATTTTTATTTTTAAAAGATTTTATTTATTTGAGAGAGAGTGAGCAGGCACAAGCAGAGGGAGAACAGACTTCCCACTGAGCAAGGAGCCTGACACTCAGTCTTAGGACCCTGGGATCATGACATGAGCTGAAGGCAGACACTTAATTGTCTGAGCCACCCAGGTGCCCCAGCTTATACAATTTTAAAACAGTGATTGTCTCTGTCATTGTGTACCCAAAGATAGCAGGTTGTTAGATGAGTTTAGAGTAAAATATACTATGACAATTTTTGGTCCGGTTTTTTATTTTAATTTTTTATTTATTTATTTTTCTAAGATTTTATTTATTTGAGAGAGAGAGAGAATGGGGGAGAGAGTGAGAGGGAGAGGATGAGAGGGGGGAGGGCCAGAGGGAAGACCAGACTCCCCTCTGAGCAGGGAGCCTGGGACTCTAGGATCATGACCCAAGCCAAAGGCAGTTGCTCAACCAACTGAGCCATGCAGGCGCCCAACTTTTTAAAATAGGATGTCATTTTAAAGCATAAATATAGCAAATTGTCATTACCCTTGTAAGTAACATGTCTAAAACTCTAGAATACTTAAAAAATATATATTTCCTCTTGATATCTTAGCTGTAGGATCTTAAACCTGATTTCAGTCTGCCTGCAAATTTAAGACAGCCCAACATTCTAAATTGTATGGTATTCGAATCTCAGGATTGGGGCCTTTTAAGGGAAAAAAAGTAACCTTTTAATGGCCAAAGAAATTAGCCAAGGACTGAAGTATTTCATGTGTACTGAACTGAAATAAAAAGAGGAGTCTGTTGTTAGCTAAATTTTTCCAGATAATTTTATTCATATACTATAGTTTTATGAATGAAAAAAGCTAGTGTAAAAACCACCTGAATTATAGGTCAGGCACTGAATCAGTCTACAATCTCACTGTTTTATAAAAGGTTGAAGTTCTGTCTTCTCATAATTTTGAGTCTGATATTTAAATTTTTGTAGAAATAGCACTTTATTAAACATGCTCTAACACATGAGCTTTCCTCTCTATCTCATTTAATATGGTATGTAATTCTGTTTTAAAGAATTACCTGTTCCCTATGGTACTTTGGAACTCATTTTTTCTGAATTTCTCTTACTCACCAACATATAAGAAGTCTAAGATTCTAGCAGAGGGTTTTTTCAAATACAGTATTTGTGAAGTGTGATAAATTACGTTATAAATTGCCATCTTGCTATTTTTAGCTTGCATATAATTTGAACTGTCAGTTACAGTTTACTATTTGCTCTTCGCTAGTTGTGCATTATATCCACGACATGCTCAGACTGTTTTATAAGGCTTATTAATTAGAAATATTGATTTGTTAGTAATAATTAGCTGTTTCCCCCTGCCTTTTCCATATGGATTTATATTTTTATGGGCATGTGTGAATTTTCTTCCTTAAAATGTTTTGAGTGAAGTCTTCTAAAATGTTTCTGTCCTCAGTAGAAGGAACAAAACATAAGCTTTGCAATTGAACAGATATGGATTGAAATCTGTTCACACAGAATCACACAATATATTATGTGATTCTGACAAACTACGTACCCTTTTTGTGACTTGTCTTTCTCATCTGCAGAAGAGATACAATAATTTTAGATATTTATTCTTTGTTGTCTACCCTCACCTACCAAAAACATAGTTTTGTTAAAATAGAAGACAGTAGTTTAGATTTTAATGCTTTAGTCATTGATACATACATTTTGTGTTCACTAGTAACCTCTGGTGGAAAAAAGACTGTGGAGACAAACCACAATGATAGAGTTAAATAACTTGCCCAACATCACAGCTAATTTAATGGAAAAAAAACTGTGAGCAACAAACTAAGCTGAATGTTTCATTTACATTATATTGATCTTCACAATGATAGGGCATTTAACGTGGTAGTACTCTATCATTGTGAAGATTAATATAATGTAAATGAAACATTCAGCTTAGTGTCATATTTATAATGAACATCCAGTGAAAAGTATTAGTTTCATAGGTAGAATTTAGTGATTCATCAGTTGCATAAAACACCAAGTTCTCTTTACATCACTTGCCCTCCTTAATGCCCATCACCCAGTTATATCCCATCCCTCCTACCCCTCTCCCTTCCATTAACCCTCAGTTTGTTTCCTAGAGGTAAGAGTCTCTTATGGTTTGTTTCCCTTTCTGATTTTATCTTGTTTTTGTTTTTTTTTTTTCTTTTAAGTGTTCCAGCATTCATTGTTAACGCACCACACCCAGTGCTCCATGCAATACATGCCTTCCTTAATACCCACCACTGGGCTTACACAGCCCCCCACCCTTCTCCCCTCCAAAACCCTCAGTTTGTTTCTCAGAATCCACAGTCTCTCATGGTTTGTCTCCCCCTCCAATTTCCCCTAACTGACTTCTCCTCTCCATCTTCCAATTTCCTCCATGTTATTTCTTATGTTCCACAAATAAGTGAAACTATATGATAATTGACTCTCTCTGCTTAACTTATTTCACTCAGCAAAATCTCTTCCAGTCCCGTCCATGTTGATACAAAAGTTGGGTATTCATCCTTTCTGATGGAGGCTTAATAATCCATTATATATATGGATCACATCTTTATCCATTCTTCCGTTGAAGGGCAGCTTGGTTCTTTCCACAGTTTGGCGACTATGGCCATTGCTGCTATGAACGTTGGGATACAGATGGCCCTTCTTTTTACTACATCAATATCTTTGGGGTAAATACCCAGTAGTGCAATTTCAGGGTCATAGGGAAGCTCTATTTTTAATTTCTTAAGGATTCTCCACACTGTTTTCCAAAGTGGCTACGCCAACTATCTTGTTTTTCTTTCCCTTCCCCTGTGTTCATCTGTTTTGTTTCTTAAATTCCACATTCTAATTTTTCTATGTCCTGTAAATTAAAAAAAAAAAAAGATTAGCTTATTGATGAATTTTTCATGCAGTCCTTACTCCCTTTAAAGAGTGAAGAGTCTTTTACATATGAAATTGATTGAATTACCTTGTATGTGGTACTATGTTAGATCATTGAATAGATAAGTGAGTAAGATATAGTGCTTAATTTCAAGGAGACACTTGCATGTTATAGGAGGATAAAAGGAGATAAAACAGAGTAGTTCATGTGCTCTTAATTCTCATGTCATCCTTCAACTCCTGTTCTCTACTCAGGAATGTTGAAAGTAAAGACCAAATGAGCCTCCAGTTGCTCCTCCAAGAAATACATGATCTTTACATTGTACCTTTCCATACTAGATTGTTAACACCTAGAGAATCAAAAATCTTTGTGCTTTCTCAATGTCTCTTTTATTACCCTGAGCAAGTAATCATAGTTCTATTAGTCTTGATAACTGATTTTTGATAACTTTGCTTCTAACAAAGAAAAGTGTTCTTCAGTTAAAACATGGCTCTGTGCCCCTATAGCTATCCCATTATTTTATAGATAGTGTTTTTAAAATACTTTTTTTAAATACTTCTTAATAGTAATTTATTTACATTTTGTTTAGAGTCTCATTTCATTTAAAATGAAAAATAATAAAGTCAAAAAAACAACATTTGGGAGGGTCTTTTATAGCTCATATTCAATAGATAAGAAAGAGCAATAATAGTAGTTTTACTAGTTAAGTATTAAGCCTCACACCTCAGTTTAATATTCTACTTGTTACTAAACATTAGATATTCTACATGATCTTATCATGTCCAGAGTATAATAGATTTAAATTCTACTATAGGATTAAAAGATGGGACTATACTATATACTATATAGTATATTACCACAGTAGTCCTTATCAAACTTTACTGTTTTAGAATAGTTTTTACAACCTTATTTTGATTTCACTCTGTTGTAAAGTATTAGATTTTCTTTGGTAGGGAACCTGCTTTATAATACTTTTACTTTTCTAGTTGTTTCTGTTTGTTTTCTATTTTTCCCAGGAATGCCCCAACCTCTAGTAGATCTAAAAGCTTGTCTGGAGGGATACCTGGCTGGCTAAGTCAGTAGAGCATGCGACTCTTAATCTTGAGTCATGAGTTTGAGCCTCACATTAGGCATAGAGATTACTTAATGAAAAACAACAACAACAAGTAAATAAGGAACAGCTTGTCTGGAGATGTTGGTATCTCTCTGGGTGTCACAGCAGAGAATTCACATTGGGTGTGTTCTACAAGCACTGTGCCATAGTTCCCCCGTAGTAGACTCTGGACAGGAACTTCTAAGTTCTGTTGAAGATGGCTGTGGGAGGTATAAAGGTATTAATCTAAACTACTTTGTTGGGTCAGAGACTGATACTACTTAATTGCAAGTGCCCTAGCTGCTGAGAAGCAGAAAACAACAGCCTGTCATGAGAAATGACTCAGCATTCCAAATAATTTCTACTCATATTTTTACAACAATATATACTGTTATGTAGAGAAATATGAGCAGTAGGATAATGTACCTGGATTAACATGTCTGACTGCATCTCTGTAAGAAGAAAATGGTTTGCCCCTCCTGTTCAGTATCATAATAAATTATTTCATATCTCTAGGGTAGCAGTTAGGTCAGCTGAAAAGACCTATGCCATTACTATTCATCTGTTCTGACCCTGGCTTGCATAGCAGAATGTATCAGTAGCTTTTGGTAAGAAGTGGAAGCTGGATGAAGCAGTATGGGAGTGGAATGTCTAGTATGTAGAATGATTATTGTATTGGCAGTGTGTGGTTATGGAGGTTTATCTAGTGATTCCTAATGGAGATACATATTTTAAAATCAGTTTAAATACAGTTGTGATTTATTTTAAGGGAAATAACTCAGAAACCTCTGAATCTTTTCTTATTTTGCTTAACGTACTGTTCTCTGATCTTCCTTACTCTGCTTCACAGTTGTAAAAAATGAAGCAGAAGCAGTGAATATAGGATTTTATCATGGCAGTTTAAAAATTGTTGTTTTGCTGCTATAATTTCCATAATACTGTTTCACTGAGGTTTTATGTCTCTTTAATTCTACTTCCTAACTCAGGGATTCTTAACCTGGGGTATTCCTCCAAAAGTTCATGGATAGGATATCATGGGGGAAAAAATGACATCTTTATTTTCACTAACCCCTACCTGAAATTTAATATTACCTTCAAATATAAATATTGACAATAAACAACAGTAGTAGTAATACCTGTCCCAGCAGTAAAAATCATAGCTCTTTCCTGGCAATAGCTTATTGTTTACAATTTTCACTACTTTGGAATTATGGTAGATATTAGACTTAACTACTGAATCTTATATTTTAAGGAATTAAGAAAAAAATACATATATAGCAGTATCTCACTTTAAAAATGTTTTGATAGTTTTATTTCAGTATAGTTGGTTTCTCTTCTAATCCTATACTGTCTATTTGTGCCTTTTTTATATGATTGTATTTATTTATTTGATAGACATCACAAGTAGGCAGAGAGGCAGGCAGAGAGAGAGGGGGAAGCAGGCTCGCCATAAGCAGAGAGCCCAATGTGGGGCCTGATCCCAGGACTCTGGGATCATGACTCAAGCCAAAGGCAGAGGCTTTAACCCACTGAGCCACCCAGGCACCTCCTATATTGGTGCTTTTTAAAATATGACTGAGTAGGATCCCAAAGTTTTGGCTACACTGCTTAAGGAGTCCTCTCACAAAAAGATTTAAGAATTCTGTCTACCTCTTTTACTATTTGATCTTCATGCTGTCCCCAGAATGTTATACTTTAAGAACCATATCCTTATAATTTATATATACATAAATATGTATATTTATGAACATATACATAATCCTTTTTCCCCTTCCAGATACCATCCCCCTTCCCAGCTTCAACATTTAACCTCTGTTTAGATGAGCCATAGCACCTCTGCAAATTCCATTCTATTTTCTAGACTTCTTCACATATATATTATGGGAGGAATTTAAGTTCAGTGAATCTAAACTAAACTTATTTTCCTTTTTAAACCTTCTCTTTTTCCTCCTATGTTCCCCATTAATTAGTGCCATTGATACCTTCCCACTCACTCAGGATTAAAGTGCAAGAATCATTTTTGATTCTTTGTTCTTTCTTACTACCTCCGCTGAAAGGGGTTATTAATAAGCTAGGGATTATTAATAAGTCTGCTATGAACATTTTTATAATTTTTGGACATCTGTTTTATTTCTCTTGGGAAAATCCATAGGAGTAGAATTGCTGGGTCATAATGTCAATGAATATTTCTAAATATATTAGAAACTGTTATACCATTCTCCAAAATTAATCATTTTGCTGATTAGAAATGCATCAGAATTCTAGTTACTCTGGGTCCCTGTTAGAACCCAACTACTGTTATCAGTCTTTATTACTATTTGATGTAGTAGGTATGAAATGATACCTCATTTTGCTTTAAATTGCATTTCCCTGATAACTAATAATGTTGAGTACATTTTCAGGTTCGTATAGGTGGTTTATATCCCTTCTCCTCCAAGTGATCTGTTCAAGTCATTTGCCCCTATTTCATAGGGTTGTTTGCTTTCTATTTAGAGTTGACTTGTACATATTCTTTATAAATTCTGGGTACAAATCATTTGTCAGAATGATTAGTCATCATTCATAATGTTTGGATAGTGCTTTAATCTTGTTGAAGTGTCTTTTTATCTCCTAATTCATTCAGCCTTGTGAGATTGAAAACAGTTTAATATCCTCCATGTGGTAGCTAAAGAAACTGGAAGATGAAACTAAGCTAAGACTAAGAAAATAGGGAATCTCTGAAAAGTTGAGAAAGGTTTAGCAACTTTCCTTTTTGAGGTAGGCAAATTATTATGTATCTTAAATGTTTTGTGTAACAAATAAAGCCTTAAACACATTTACAAAATGTAATAAAATTATATTTATAAATTCATTATTAGGTTTATAAAATGTATTAATTTGTAATTTTGCATGAGTGGAAATTTGAAGTTGTAAGGTTAAAGCCTTTTTTTTTTTTTTAAGTCCTGTCATATATAAACACATAACCTCATTTGAGGCTGGTGTTAAAATTCTACATGTGTAGCACACGCTACTTCTGTGCTTTATATAAGACTTTGTTTCACTTTATCACTCTAGTTCTTTTTCTTGTTCGAGAAGTATGTAGCTAGGTTTATCAACGGATAAGTTGAAAATTAATGTAATGACTTAGAAATTTCCTTTTTATCTTAGTTGTGCCTTTTAATTGTGTGGGCAGGAGTGTGTGCTGCTGTTTGTCTTCTGGTGTACTAAGTGTCATACTTGTTAACATCTTTTCTTGAAGAATGATTAGGAAAGGGAGAGGAAATCTAAATGTAAGATTTTCCTATTTATTGCTTCTATCATAAGAGACTTTTGGTAAAGTAAGGATGAAATCATTAGTGAAAATCAGGTTTGTTTGTTTTTTTCAGAGATTCAGTTAGCCATATTCTTCTTAAATTCGCTTACAAATGCTTAAAAAAGTTAGAGATATTAATACTACTCTTCATATTGAGGAATTATCTTTTCCTGATAATATAGTCCAGTGATTCCAGATGATAACATTTTTTATTAGTAAATGCATCTTTAAAATTTTTTTTTCTAGTTTAGTACAGTATGGATGCTAGAGCTTGTTGAGGTATATACAGCGTAGAAGTATGTTACAGTATGCTAGGAAAACAGTTGCAACCAGTGTTGGGAAAATTTGTCTGAAAAACTTTAAAATGATTAGGATATTATCCCAGAGCAATGTTAATTTGGCATTAAGGAATATGTGGGAGGAATAGAGACCCAACCTAAAATGAGAATAAATACCTCTGAATTATTTAAGGGGATTAAAAGGGCATATTTAGAATTTAACTCTATATGTATATAATGAATTATGAGATTATTACAAAATAATGTAAACTGAACCATGCATACCGAGCTTATTGATTTGTAACATATTTGTTTAGTTTAATCTATTTAATCTACTATCTATACTTCTGCTGGTGGTAATTGGGAACCTTCTGTAATATTGTATGTGAAGGAAGGTTTGGAGTTGAAGGAAACCTATAATCTTCTTCTCTAATTAAGCTAAATATTACCCTAAGAAAAACAGACATTTCAGTCACTATGAGACTTGGTGGAGTAGGATTAGAAACACATGCACAAAAAGAAAAGGAATGGATCAAGTTTTTCTTCCCCATCTTCTTACAAAATAGGTCTTCTTCTTTATTTGAACTCTTATTATCTGAACTCAAAAATGGAATAAATTCAGCTAATTTTCAAATAAATTTCTCTCTATTGAAAATTGAGAATCAAATAGGTTCTAAAAATTGTAAACATCCCTTGCTACCTGAACTTGCTCTTCAAACTGTGAATTCAAGAACCAAATAAATTTGAATAAGGAGTCATACTTGCATTACTGTTTTTTTTAATGAGACCATGTGGTCAGGTAAAGAGTACCATTTGGGAGATTAGAAAACTGATATTCTAAACCGCGCCACTTTATGTTTCTGGATTTTTGTTTCCTTCTTTGTAAAATTGTGAGATTGGATTAGATTTTGTCTCCCAGCCTGGTGGGGCCTGAGGTCTAATAGTCCTAAAAGTTGTTAAAAGTTGTATATTTACTGGTAATGACCGTAAGCCAAAGAAAAGTTTCCTTTATTTGGTTCAGATTCATACTACTGTTTTTTCATAAAATTTGCCAGACAAAAAAACTTATTAACATGGCTTTGAATTGAACTAAATAGGGAATTAAGTTATAAAAGATTGGAAATCACTATGCCATACATTGTCCAGAGTTTATTTTCCAAGGTGTAGGGACCATAGTTTTTTCATATAAATTAAGATTAATACACTTATTTTGAACAAATCAGAGATCTATCAGTGTCCATAATTTTGTATTAACTAGTAATATGTAGTAGACTTTAAGGGGATTCACTTCCAAGATTGGTTTTCAATTACTGTGTACTTAGACTTAATCTCATTCTATTTCTGTTGTTCCACAACTGCAGTTAAACTGTGTTCTAAAAATTTATTGATTAATTTGATTGGAAATCTGAGTAAAATCTTTTCTTGGAAATAAATGTTAAATAGTAATTCTCAAGTATAGAAAAGACCATAATGTAACTAAGGTATAGTATACCTCTTTATATTACTATTTTAGCCACATGCTGCCATTGTGGATTATTTGTTTTCTGAGAGTTGAATTCTAAATTTGGAAAAATAAGAATACATTTTACTCTTCTCTCCTATTCCCACCAAAGTAGCAGTATATAATATTTGGCTCCATTAATGGGTACAGTACATAATAGCCAGGTACCTGTATAATATCACTTTAGGGTGATATAAATTAAGATAGGAGAATGGATTGTATAGATTTTATAAATCAGGGCTACTTCATTTGTTTTCTACAAAACTGCATATTATGTCAGCTTGAATGTCAGGGGGTGGTTAGATGATGGTTGCTTGGTGGGTAATTAACATGTTTTCACCCTCTGCTTTTTAGAAAGATATAATACTTGTTTTCTGTCCCAGTTTGAGGAGAAAATGAATTTTAAAATGCCTTGATGCCACATTTAGTGAATGCTTTTAGTCTATGGAGAAAGGCAATTTACTAATGAGATACTTGCTCCCTAGTAGTCAAGAAGTGTCAAATGGATGTGCTATATAGTTGTCAAATGTGAATTGGAATTTGGTTTTTAAATAGCTTAATGTAGCACCTTTTTTATTTACCCATAATGTAGAATTACTGTTGCTCCATAATTTTTCAGATCTGTATTCCTAGATGTCCATGATTATTTACTTACTTATGGGATGATATAATTTACATCTAAATTTAGCTGTCTCTAACACATCTTTTTTTTAAGTCAGTTATATTATTCAGTGAATAAATACAATCTCAAAGCATGTATCAACAACATCAAAACTAAGCGTTATGAATAGTACATCTTATAATTCCTTATTCTAAAGGATCTTTGGTGCCATCTACTGCATGTACATTGTTAGTGGGAAAAAAAAGTATGTGACATCAAGTAGATGTTTCAGTTAATCTGGCATTTTTTTAATTAATAAACTATTTTTAGAGCAGTTTTAGGTGTACAGAAAAATTGAGCAGAAATACGGTGTTCCCATATTCTCCTCCACTCGGTTTCCCTGTTACCATCTTTTATTGTGGCACACTTATTACAGTTGATAACATTGAGACATTAAATAAAGCCCATAGTTTATGTAAGGTTCACTCTGTGTATGTTGTTGTATGGGTCTTGCTAAATGTACAATTTCATGTAGCCCCCAT
Source organism: Lontra canadensis (assembly GCF_010015895.1). Taxonomy (NCBI): domain Eukaryota; kingdom Metazoa; phylum Chordata; class Mammalia; order Carnivora; family Mustelidae; genus Lontra; species Lontra canadensis. The sequence continues at coordinate 53,910,976 of NW_022630995.1, forward strand.
TGTAGTGTCATACACAATAGTTTCATTGCCTTCAGAATCCCCTGTACTCCACCTATTATTCATCCCTCCACCCCATGCCCCCAGCCTGTGTCAAAAACGGATCTTTTTACTGTCTCCAAAGTTTTCTTATCCAAAATGCCATATAGTTGGAATCATATAGTATGTAGTCTTTTTAGATACACTTTCTGGATTCACTCACCAATATGCAAGTAAGGTTCCTCTTTGCCTTTTTGTAGCTTGATAGCCTATTTTATTTTATTTTATTTTTATTTTACTTTTTGACAGGAAGTAGGATTTATTGTTGGACAAGGTAGGAAGGGGAAAGTCCAAGGTTCTTATGAGTACAGAGCACTCCATTTGTCCAAGGGGCCATGATTAGGGATGTATTTGACCCCACAGCCATCTGGGATAAGCTGCTTTTCAGCCACCATGTCTTCAAATTCATCTGCATTAAACTTAGTAAAAACCACTTCTTGGCGATGTGGATCTTATGGCAGCCAGGGAAATTGAGCTTGGCCCTGTGTAGGCCCTCAGTCACATGCTCCTTGTTCTGCAACTTGATGTGGATGGACATGATGACTTGGCCAATGTGGACCCTGGCTACTTTGTCCTGGGGCTTTCCAAAGGCACTCCACATACCTGTCTGTAGCCTAGATTGGAGATAGCATGAGGTCAGACCTCAGTGTCCACTGGAGAGGGCTGTCTCTAAGGTCCCTTAGGGCAACCCATGCAATTAACAGGCTACATAAACACCAAGGAGGCTACCATTTGCAGCCCTGGCACACTGGGCCCCCATGGACAAAGAGCACAGTCGGCTTAATTGGCTGCAGACACATTTCATTTTATTACTGAATAATATTCCATGCTTTTGATGTACCAGTTTGTTTACCTTCACCTATTGAAGGACATCTTGGTTCCAGTTTTTTTGAAATTACAAATAAAGGTGTTGTTGAAATTCACAGGTTTATATATGGATATAAGTTTTCAACTCATTTGTATAAATACTCAGGACTTTAATTCCTAGAGCTTATGGTAAAAGTGTTAGCTTTGGAAGAAACTGCCAGTTTACCAATGTGGCCATACCATTATGCATTACCAGCAGCAATGAATAAGAATTCCTATTGTACACATATCCTTACCAGCATTTGTTGTGAGTGTTTTGGTAGATTGTGTATTTTAGGAAGTTGGTCTGTTTCATGTAAGTTATCATATTTCTGGGTACAAAGTTGTTTATAGTATTCCTTTGTTACCCTTTTAATGTCTATGAGATAAATAATGATGGCTGTTTTTTTATTTCGGTATTTTAAATTTGTGTTTTCCTTCTCTATCTTGGTATCCTGGATAGTGGTTATCAATTTTATTGATCTTTTCAAAGAACCAGTTGATTGTAACTTTTAAAAAGGCATAGAATATAAGCTGAACTCTTTTATTCTGAAATTTCTCTGATATGATCTACTGAATGGCTTTTTTAAGGAAGGAAAAATTCTGAAAGCATGTCATGGATTCTTTTCCTTAATCTGATTTTTAGTTTAATTGCTGCCATAAATTTTTAGACCTCGTTTAGCATTAGAACATAGAGACATACCAGAAATGAAGCAGAGTTCCTTTTTATCAGGGTGAGTAACTGCCCCAAGAAGAGTTTACCTATAAGGATTTAGCTACCTTTACCCTTTCCTATGAGTTTCAACATTGAATCTCCAGGAATTATCATGAGATCTGGCAACATTGAAAAATCGTTAGCTCTTTTGCTTATTATTCTACATTTAGACTTTAAAAATTTTCCCACAAGGCTAGAGCTGCTCATAGTGGTCCCATAGGAAGTTTAAATGTCTCACTATCATTAAACTTCGGTCATTGAAGGAAAATTTCATAAGTTACTTTAATATATTTATTTTGTCTGAAAAGATCATTCTGAATCTTTAAATGAGTTATGTCTTTTAAAAATAAGGCATAAGAATAATTTGGTTTTTAAACGAATTGTTTAATTAGCTTAATTTAGTTTAATTTTAATTGCTAGTATTTATTTTGAAAAAAGTATTTTGAAAATGTATATAATTAGTTACAAATGGCATTTGATATGAATGGAAATTTATAGGCAAGGGAGATCTGATTTCTTGTGTCTAGAAATAGAGAAGACTGGAAATATGAAACTCTCATTAAAGAAACAATGAAAAATGCTAGATTGAAAAAAACAAAATTTAAAGTAAATAGAAAATTAGAACCTATGTCTATACCCAAAAGAAGAAAATCTCCTCTGTAATTTTTAGCCAGTGGCTGTGTGACACAGGCTTTAGGAATCTAATTTTATACTGATTCACAATTCTAGAATTTAATTTAAAATCATCTTGGGGGGCGCCTGGGTGGCTCAGTGGGTTAAAGCCTCTGCCTTTGGCTCAGGTCATGATCTCAGGTCCTGGGATCAAACCCCACATTGGGCTCTCTGCTCAGTGGGGCGCCTGCTTCCCCCTCTCTTCTCTGCCTGCCTCTCTACCTACTTGTGATCTCTCTGTCAAATAAATAAATAAAATCTAAAAAAATAAAAAAAAAATTAAAATCATCTTGGGTTGGAAACAACTCAAGTGTCCTTGGACAGATGAATGGATAAGTAAAATGTGGTATATACATATAAGGAAATTTTTTTTTTTTTTAGCCCCAAAAGGAAGGAAATTCTGACACATGGTACAACATGAAGGAACCTTGAGGACATTACACTAAGTAAAATAACCCAATCACAAAAAAGCATATAGTATATGCTTCTGCTTACATGAGGTACTTGGAGTAGTCAAAATCATAGTGACAGAAAGTAGAGCTGTGGTTTCCAGGGGTGAAGGGGAATTAGGACTGGTTATTTAATGGGTATGAAGTTTCAGTTTTAAAGATGAAAAGAGATACGGAGATGGGTGGTAATGATTGTTGCACAACATTATGAATGTATATAATACCATTTACTATTCGCTTAAAATGGTTAAGATGGTAAATTTTAGGTTATGTGTATTTTACCATGATAAAAACATTTTTTTAAATCATCTTGGTTTGGTAGCTCCTCCAGGCACCTAGAAGAACGAAAGGCACAGACTCTCTAACAACATATCCAAAACTTTCATCTCAAAACAGTCTCAAATATGAAGTTCTTTTAAAAATGAACACATTCCCCTCAAAATAAGATAAAGAAATCATAAAATACACATGCAAACAAGGCACTGTTTGCAGTAATTAACAAAAATAAAAATAGTACCCTGCCTTCAAAGACTGTGGATTTTATAGTTAAAAGATAAGAATATAAAAAGAATATATTTTAATCTTTTAAATGGAAATACAATGTTGGAAATTAAAAACATGAGTAAAAGCTAGAGACTAAAAAACTAGCATGTATAAAAAATAACCAAATACTGTCTAAGAATGAAAAAGAAAATGGAAATTAAAAACTTAAAGTTTAAATAGTTATAGTGTGGGTAATTGATAATTGGAAAGATCTGGAGAAGCCACAAAAAATGCAGCAAAGATATGAAAAATGTGAAAGATGCTAAGAGACATGGAGGATATAATGAAATGAGCTATCTTGTGTCTAATCAGAGTTTTAAATGGAGATTATAAATGAACTTTTAATAGGGTCAGTATTCAAAGAGATACTGCCTGAGAATTTTTTAGAATTTATGAAAGTTAAGAATCGTTGTATTCAGAGATGGTAGTGTTACCTAACAGGATAAAAGAAAATAAATTCACATCAGACTTAGTTAAAGAATAAATACCAGGGTGGGGAGGGAAAGGGATGGGACCCGAGAGAAAGAGAAAATATTGAAAACAGCCAGAACTAAAGGACTGAGATTACTTATGGTCAAATAATAGACTGGTAGTTGACTTCTAAGCAAAATGGACCCCTACAAAAGAAAAATGACAGTCAACGTAGAATTTTATATTCCGGTTAAATGTCTTTCAAGGAACAGATTTATTTGCAGATTAAAAAGAAAACAGGGGCTTTACTTCCAACAGACTTTTCTCTTTTCTCTTTACAAACAAAACAAAACAAAAAAATCTTTGAGGTTTATACCTGAGGAAGAAACAAAACAATCCTGGGAAGAAGGTCTGAGATGCAAGGAGAAGTGAAAATAAAAACTGATAATCATTGGGGTAAATCTAAAAAAAACTTACTGCGTAAAATAATAAAAGTAGTATCTACTTGTGAGTTTAAGGATTCTGGAATACCTGACAGTAAGAACATGTAAGCCTAGAGTGGTGTGACTAGAAGTAAAGCATTGTACAGTACTTTTAATAGGGCATATATATTAATTGACTTTGGACTTTGACAGGTAAAAATACACATGTGAAAATTTCTGGGCCAAGTAATAATAGATCTAGACATACTATTTCAAACCAGTAGAAAAGGAGAAATTGTGTGGGAAAAAATAATTTCAAAAGAAAAACTGGGACCTATAAAAGCAAAAAATAGGAGTAAATAGTTATATCAGTTATCTAAATAGAGTATGAGCTCTCCAATTAAAACATGATCAGAGGGGCGCCTGGGTGGGTCAGTGGGTTAAAGCCTCTGTCTTTGGCTCAGGTCATGATCTCAGGGTCCTGGGAACGAGCCCCACATTGGACTCTCAGCTCAGTGGGGAGCCTGCTTCCCTTCCTCTCTCTGCCTGCTTGTGATCTCTGTCTGTCAAATAAATAAATAAAATCTTAAAAAAAAAAAAGTGATCAGATAGAATAAAAATTCCAATTCACTATATGCTTTTCCTAAAAGATCCTTGAAAAGGTAAAACCCTGGGAAGAAATATATGCCAGTGAAAACCTGACCAGATACATGTAACAACATATTAACATCAAATATAATGACTCTATTTATTTTTTAAGATTTTATTTATTTATTTGACAGTGATAGGGAAAGAACACAACTAGACAGAGCAGCAGGGAGAGGAAGAAACAGACGCCCTGCTGAGCAGGGAGCCTGACATGGGGCTTGATCCCAGGACCCTGGAACCATGACCTGAGCCGAAGGCAGACATTCAACCAATTGAGCCACCCAGGCACTCCATATAAGGACTTTATAAAGTCAAGGAGAAGTATTAAAAATTAATAGGATTTTAATATCATGATAAAAAGTAGTTTTTGTTTTTTTTTTAAGATTTTATTTGACAGAGAGAGACACAGTGAGAGAGGGACCACAAACTAGGGGAGTGGGAGAGCGAGAAGCAGACTTCCCACTGAGTAGGGAGCCCGATGCGGGGCTCGATCCCAGGACCCTGGGATCATGACCTAAGCCGAAGGCAGACGCTTAATTCTTAACTACTGAGCCACCCAGGCATCCCGATAAAAAGTACTATTAAGCAGGAAACCATGACAGTTGTGAATATGTATACCAGAGTATCATAGCTTGAACATATGAAGTACAAGTTATTAAATGTATAAGTAGAACATCATAGAGGGAGGGTATGTCTTGGTTATATCATATAGACTTAAAATTAATGAGAAGAAAGAATATTTGAACAACATATTAGCAAGTTTGAGTTACTGGACATATATAGAACCCTGAACCCAACCATCATCAAGTTGGTAAACATTGTAAACATTTTTTCAAGTTTACTTGAAATTTTATAAAAATTGGCTATATTCTGTGCATTGAATTATCAACAAGTAAAAACATATACACACCATATTCCTTGATACCGTTCAATTAAGATTATCAATAACAAAAAGATAACTTTAAATAAATAAATATATGGAAATTTAAAGACATTTCTAAGTATTCAGGGAATGAAGAACTAATATTTATGAGAATATATTTAGCACTGGATGATATTAAAAAGAAACTTTAAAACTTATTGGGCAAGCTGATTTGGTAAAAGGAAATTTATAAACTTAGATTCTTATACATTAGAAAGAGAAAGAAATTTAATGAGTGAACCATATATCTAAGCTGAAGGAGTTAAGGAAAAAAAAAGTGACCCTAAGTAAGTTGGAGAAAGACAAATGAAGATATGAATGAAATTAGTGAAATAGAATACAAAGGTAAAATAAAGATAGGGAGCATCTGGGTGGCACATTTGGTTGAGCATCTGACTCTTGGCTTCCGCTCAGGTCCTGATGTCAAAGTTGAGAGATCAAGTCCCAGGTCCGGCTCCATGCTCAGCGCAGACTGCTTCAGATTCTCTCTCCTTCTCCCTCTGCCCCTCCCACTCATGCTCTCTCTCTCCCTCTCTAAAATATTTAAAAAATAATAATAAAATGGAGAAGATAGACAAGATTAAACGGTCAATTTTTTTTGAAAAGGCTTTAAAATGTCACAATATGCCAATATCTGAAATTTTATATTCTAAAATTGTAGGAATTTAATACTTAAAGGGTTTTGCTCATTTTATAAGCTTTTGATTTAGAGAAACTACCCAAATTACTGTCTTTGATTTTTCTTCTCCTGATAGGGATTGTAGAAGATAGTTATACTGTATAAAAATTAAATAATTAGGCTAGTGCTTTCTGAGGTCTATGTAATAGGTACTGGATACACGCTCTATATATTTTTGTTCATTTACTCCTCAAAGCAACTCCTTTAGGTACTATTAGTAGAATCACATTACAGATAAACAAATTATGGCTTACTAAGTTACTTGCCTGAAGTTACAAAGCCTAATCAACAAAGCTGAAACATCATTTCAGGTATATCTGACCACAAGGATGTACTTCCAACCATTCTTCTATATTGCCTTCCAGTGTACTATTATGGGATAAAGATATATTAGGTTTTCATAGGATGGTGGTTCTCCAAGTGTGATACATGGAACCCTGGGATCCCTAAGACTCATTCAAGGAATCTGCAAGGTTCAAACAATTTTTTAAAAAAGTAATCCTAAGATGTTATTTGCCACTTTTCCCATGTTGACATTTGCACTGATAGTACAAAAGCAACGCTGGTTAAAATTGCTGGCACCTTAGCATGAATCAAGTCAGTGGCGATAGATTATACCTAGTAGTGTTCTTCAGCACCATACATATTGTAGCAAAACAGGACCAGCAAAAAAGAATACCCTTGATGAAGGAATAAATTTTTATTAATCTGTGAAATTTTAACCCTTGGGTTAGACATTTTAAAAAATATTCTATACAATTAAATATGAGTACTCAAAATATTTCTGTTACATACCAAATTATATTGGTTGTCTTGAGGATTTAAGGACTTTGTCTTCAGGACAAAAGACTTTGTTAAAGGTCCTAACTCAATGTAGATAGGACATTTACTAGTATCTATGTACCAAATAAGACAGCAACCACCTTCATAAAGCAAAAGCAGAAAATTTAAGGGAAAGAACAAACACATAGCAGTATTATTAACATGTAACCTTGAGTCCAAGATAGGTGAAATGAATTTAAAATAAAAGATATAGAGAACTTAATAGTAAGGTATAGTTTATGGGTATATATTGAACTCTATCCTCAGGTAATTTATGTACACTTTCTTCTCAAGTGTAGAGGGAACATTCACCAGAAAACTGATATACTAAGTCAAAAAGAATCCTAAGAAAGTTCCATAAAGTAGAAACAACACATAAAAACAATTTTCAACCATAATACAATAAAGATAGAAATGTGAATAACAAAAAATTCAAAGTCCTGTCTACTTACAATGTAAACATTCTTTGAAATGACTTTTAAGGTGAAAGGAAGAAAACAAAATTGCTGCTTCTATTTTCTACAACTTAGATGAAATGGTTAATTACATAGGAAAATCCCCTTTACCAGAATTATTATCACAGAAGAGATAAATAGACTTCTATCTATGAGAGGAGATAGCTTAAACAAGCCCCCCCTTTTTTTATGTAGGAAAAATTACCAAAAAGCTCAACAAAACACCAGCCCAGAAAATTTAAAAGTTATATTTCACCAAACCTAAGGTTAGCCAGTTTTAATGCTCCATAAATTTTTCCAGAACATAATAAAGTGTCATTATTTTAACATGAGTATGAAACTAGATACCTAGATAAAAATCTCATAAAGATAGTTAACACATATAACAGTCTCCTATCAGTTCAAAAATGTCAAAGTTCTGTGCTACAGTAAGAAAATAAAATGTCAGAATTCTGTGCTACGATAGGAAAATGATTGATGTCATGTTCAAATGAGGTTGTTCCAGTAATGCAAGAATGGTTCTGGTTTAGGATATCCATTAATATAATTCACCTTTTAATCCAAGGAGGAACAAAAAAGTTCATCTCCACTGATGCTGAAAAGACCTTTGGCAAAATTCAGCATGTGTTCATGATAAAAAATAATAATAATAAAGGAATTGATGCGAGGTGCCTTGGTGGCTCAGTCTTAAGCGTCTGCCTTTGGCTCAGGTCATGATCCCAGAGTCCTGGAATCAAGCCCATTATCAGGCTCTCTGCTCTGTGGGAAGCCTGCTTCTCCCTCTCCCACTCCCCCTGCTTGTGATCCCTCTCTCGCTGCATCTGTCTCTGTCAAATAAATAAATAAAATCTTAAAAAAAAAAAGAATTGATGCATATTTCTTTAATAAAACACATATACCCTATTTTTTTCAATACAGAATAACATTTAATGTGGAAACACTGGCCACATTCCCATTAAAACTGGAACAAGACAGGACTGTTCTCAGTTCCCACTATTTAACATTGTGTTAGAAGTTTGGACAATTAGACGAGAGAACTGCTTTAGATTCATACAAATTGGAAAAGAAAAAAATACAACTAGTTCTCTTTGCAGATGATAATAGAAAACCAAGAGTATTGATAATAATACCAACTTAAACAGTAAAAGAATTCAGCACAGTGTCAAGATACATAAAATGAACAATCAGTGACTTTCATATACACATAATGAGATGATATAATAGCATTTACAGTAGCAAAAAACCCACCACAATATTTTGGAATAAACATACAAATAACTTCAGTTTTCCCTAAATTAATATGTAAATTTCATATGATCCCTTATAGTTCTTCCCCCACCCACCACTTTTCCTTGGAGATAAAATATGGAATACAAATATGAAGAATAGATTTTTTTTTAAAGTCCTGGCACTGGGTCTTCCAGGTATTAAAACCTCTGTAATTAAAATTGTAGTACTGTTGCCCAAATGGACAAGCAGTCATTGAGAAATAGACTCAGATACCCAGGGAAATTGTCATATGATGCAGGCAGGTGGCATTACAAATAGTGGGGGAAAATGATGGATTGTTTAATCAATTGTCTTAGGACAACTGGAAAATCAATTGGAAAAAGGTAAAATTAGATCTGTACCTCATGTGTACTTGAATAAATTTCAAACTGGATAAGAGATTTAAATACAAAATAAGGTAACCGTGTACATACTCTGGAAGGAAGTATCAGTGAATTCTTTTGTAAGTCATATAGGGTAAAGGCTTTCTCTGTTATTTAAAATCTGGATGAGATAAAATATTGACTACTTTTAAGAGTCATTTAAATAAAAATATAATAATAATTTGCCCAGTAAGAAAATTCCATAGTCAAAGTTGGGAGACAAAAAACAAACTGGGAGGAAATATTTGTGAGCTGTATCACAAAGAGTTAATCTCTATAGTGTAAGTTTTTAAAATTAAGAGGGGGAGAAAAGATCAGACATCCAATAAAAAAATTTGACAAAAGGCATGAACAGAGTATTACACACAGAAAAATAAGACATCTAAATGGCCCTCGAACTGGAAATTAAAGCAATAGTGAGTTATCATTTCTCTTCTCTTAGATTGGCCAAAATTCAAAAGCCTTACAGCACTCTGTTAGGGTACCTATAAAACAATTACTTTCATCCATTGCTGTGAGAAGTACAAAATGATACACTTCCTACAAGGAGTATAAAGCAATATCTATTAGAACTACGTATGTATTTACCCTTTCATCCAGTAATCTCACTTTTTGGAATTTACCTGAAGGTATTTATTTAACAACATGCACAAAATTAGTTATTTCAGCGTTACTTATAACAGCAAAATATTAGAAATCATTTGCATGTTCATCCATTGGAGACATGTAGACAATTTTGTGGTAGAAACATACAGTGGACAGACATGGAACTAGAGAATGAAGAACAAAGAACATCTCTGTGAACTGAGAATGATTAAAATTCCTGTGTGTGTGTGTTTTTCTTTTTAAGATTTATTTTTTGAGAGAGCAGGGGAAGAGCAGAGGGAAAGGGAGAGTGTATCTCAAGCAGACACCCCACTGAGTGGAACCGGATGTGGGTCTTGATTGAGATCAAGACCCTGAGATCATGACCTGAATTGAAATCAAGATTTGGACGGTTAACCAACTAAGCCACCCAGGCACCCCCTGGGTATATATTTTTAAGTAGAAAAAGCAAGAGGAAAAATTATACTGCCTATTGTATATAGTATGTTCACTTTTAAGAAGGAAGAGGGAAAATATGTATGAATCTATTTTTACACACAGAAAAGGATAAACTAGAAACTAATGATTGGTTACTTTGGGAGTAGTGGAAAATAAGTGAAACTTATTTGTCTTATATAGTTTTGACTTTTGAAATATGTTAACTTTTTACAATTTTTTTTTGGAGGGCTTTGTGTAGAGGGAGAGGGAGAGCGAGAATCTTAAGCATTAAAAATTAATAAAATCAGCAAGGATGGGGGAGTGAACCCTGTGATTGAGTACAAACAACAAAAAACCCAAACCTAATTGTGTATCATATTGATACTACAGAACACAGGAAAAAATTACATAACTAACCTACTGCTCTGACCCACTCTCAATGGGACATATTTTAAGAATTAGGGGTGCCTGGGTGGCTCAGTGGGTTAAGCCTCTGCCTTCGGCTCAGGTCATGATCTTGGGGTCCTGGGATCGAGCCCCACATCGTGCTCTCTGCTCAGCAGGGAGCCTGCTTCCCCCTCTCCCTCTGTCTCTTTGCCTACTTGTGATCTCTCTCTCTGTCAAATAAATAAATAAAATCTTTAAAAAAATTAACATTTTTCAGCAGCAGTATTGGTGTAGTAATTCTGAGTTTTTGCTGTTGGATAAAGGTTAAAAACTATGGACTGGGGGAAGACAAAGAACAATGTTATGTTATTAGAGCTATATATGAATTCGTGATTTAAATATATACACACATATGTGTGTGTAAAATGCTTACACGTATGGTATTTACTAGCTTTGCCTACTGTAAGATTCTAGAAGCAGTGACACCACAGTAGCAATGACCACACTTAGCATCCAGACGTTGATGTCTCAGTAGTACTCCCTACCACAAAAAGGAAAAATAGGACATTTGTGGTATTGGTTGATTCTAAGTTAGGGACAGGAAAAATAGAAGGTGGACATGGAGTATATTCTTATATGCTAAAAAATAAGGAAGTCCCCACAAACAGGAGATACATCAAAAGGATACAAGGACCAACTTGAAGGGGTCTCCACTGGCTAAATTTGGAAAAAATTGTACATTAAAATGAATAACGAAGGCATGGATAACAAGATAACATTGGATAACAAGAAACAATCCATGAGTCCATGGTGATAAAAATAAAAGATAAGGGTCTTCTCTTCATAGAAGAGAAGGCACTTTTTTAAAAGAATGCTACATAAAAATAGAGAATGAATAATGGAATTTAAAAATTACTATTTTGCAGTCACTAGTGTAACAGTTGATTCTGACAGGAATCATCAGTCATGCTAAAACCATTGAGGAATGTTGAATGTTGGCAAACAGGATAATTCCATTAAAGTATTACTCCACAGATTATTATTACAAAGGAGAAAAGGTAACTTCACAATGGAGACATTTGTTGGGTATCACCTTAAAGCAAGTGATGGATGACATCACTGATGATGAAGGATCAGGCAGCTAGCTAAAGACAAAGCATAAGCTGATTCCCTGCATACGCCCCCCTCCCCACACACACACTCCTGGGTCGGATACCTGTGACATTCATCCAGGAAGCTCCCAACTGTCTTCATACTAATGCCTTGCTAGAAGGAAAAGCAACCTTAACTTGACAGTGGCATCTGGTATCCTGGGAGTCTTCTTTAACATATGAAAATCCTTTTGAAAATCTCTCTTTTCCTTACCTCCCCCAACTTCCAAGTATATAATCAGCCACCCCTTCAACCCTGGTGTGGCAGCTCTTTCTGCCCATGGGTCTCGTCCCGTGCTTTAATAAAACCACCATTTTGTTTTATTTTGTTTTTGATACTTATTCATTCACTTTATTTACTTTCACAATTCAAAGGCAAGCAGATGTTCTGAAAACAAAACAAAACTAAAACCAGCATAACATTGAAACAATGGATGGAGAATTCCACAGGAATGGATATTAATATGAAATTGTTGGGTGTTAAGTGGTCAGACTATGTGGAACTGAGCATGGGGTGGGTGAAAAATGGCTCTTTTTCAGGAAGATTTTACTTCCTCTGACTATGAAAAAAATCAGCATACTTATTGGAGGAAGTGGAATAACGACTGCTGAAAACCACCATTTTGTACCAAAGATGTCTCAAGAATTCTTTCTTGGTCATTGGCTCTGGACCTCACCCTACCGAACCTTACTTATATTCCAAAACCCCACCAACTGATACTGGGACTAACTGATACTCCGAGGAAGCAAATCACCTATGATTCTATTTCTGTAAAACATTATTAATCTGAATTTAAATGATAAGGAATGTAACCCAAATTGTGGAGCATGCTAGAAACTAAATGTCATGAAAGGAAAAAAAAAGAGAGCTGGAGACACGTGACAGTCAAATACAACATGTGATTCTTGATTGCATTCTGAGATTGGGGAGAAAAAAAACTATAAAGGACATAATTGGGAAAGTTAAAGGCATTATTGTTTGTGTTAAATTTCTTGAAAGGGATAATGACATTATAGTTATACATGGTAATATTCTTTATTATCCAGGTATTTCAGGTTAAGGATTCATGACATCTGCAAATGCTTTACCCCTAAATAACTTCTATGTAAAGCAAATGATAAAAAATGTCAACATTAGTTGAATGTATAGAGGTAAAATTTTGTGGCAGTACATTGTACTCTTCTTTAAATTTTTCTATAGATCGAAATGTTTTGAAGTAAAATACTTGGGAAAAATAAAAGGCAAGGGCAAAAACTATGTTCCATAAATGGTTCTATAGGACTTTGCTTCCCTTTTTACCTTTCATTATACCATTATCTGTAGTAATATAATTCTTGACATTAAATGATACCAGTGTACATGAGTTCTTGTTCTATAAAGTACTAAACCAGTGTTAATTGTTGTTAATGTAGCTATCAACCATGGAGAGAAGGGAAATGGGGTTGGGAAAAGATTACCAAAATGCCACCATCCTGTCCTTTAAAACATTTTATTGTATTAGTGACTTACGTATTCCACATTGGTGATCTCATAATTGAGACAACCCAATCAGTATTCTTAGAATGATTTCAGGAGCAACTATTCCTTTTCGGTAAACAATGGCATTATATGCTATCAGTGTGGGAGACTACTGAACAAACGCGTGAATACAAGGAAGTTGGAATCAGTCTGTCGCCTTTGATTAACATCTCTCTTTATATGCAAAATATGCTCATCTTTGTCCAAGACCTTCAAAGGTCTTACTGTTATTACAGTATCATCTCACAGTACTCAGTAACAGGTGCAAACAATGTTCTTTGGGTGCAGCTCTTTAAGGACAGCATTTCAAGTACAGTTCATCTTGATCTGTAGACCTTTGAAAATAAAAAGACAAGCTACTTGCCCACACACACCCCACATAGAGTGGTAGGACAGGCGTAGGGTATTCAGAATTGGGGAAAGGGGTACACACAGAAGTCACCATTCATAGCTAATCTGAAATCCAGCTGAGCAAAAGTTGTTAATTCTTTGATTAGATCTTAAGGTCTAAGAATAATTATTTATGGATCTTGGATCTGTCATGTTCTGCTCTCTGAGTTATCCCTCCTTTCTGTTTTTTTTTTTTAATTGAGATGTAATTCACATATTGTGAAATTAACTTTTTAAAAAATATACGATTTAGTGGGTTTTAGTGTACTCATTCACCAAGTTTTACAACCACCACTGCTATCTGATTCCGGAACATTTTCATCATCCTAAAAAAGAAACCTGTTAGCAGATAAGCAAGCACTCACTCCTCATCCTTTTCCTATCCTCCCCCGGGTTCTGGCAACTACTAAATCTACTGTCTGTCTTTATAGATTTGCCTGTTTTAGACATTTCATAAATGGAATCATACAATGTGCAGCCTTCAGTTAGCATATTTTCAAGGTTCATTCTCACAGTGTGTGTCAGTTCTTCATTCCTTTTTATAATTGAATAATACTCTGTTGTATGGATATATGACATTTTATCTATGTATTCACCAGTTCATGTTCATTTGTGTTGTTTCTACTTGTTGGTTGTTATGAATAATGCTACCGTGAACATTCATGCACTCATTTTTGCTTGGACTTATGTTTTCAGTTTTCTTGGTTATATGCCTTGGAGTAGAATTTGCTGGATCATATGTTTACATTTTTGAAAAATTGCCAGTGTGTTTTCCAAAGAGGCTATACCATTTTGCATTCTCACCAGCAGTGGTTGAGGGTTCAGATTTCTTTACATCCTCATGAGCACTTTTTCTGCATTTTTTTATCATAATGCTCTTTTTGGGTATGAAATGGTAGCTCATTGTGGTTTTGATTTTCATTTCCCTCATGAGCAATGATGTTAAGCATCTTTTTCATGTGTTTATTGGCTATTAGTAATTTATTTGCAAAAATCATTCACCAGTTTTTATTTGGAGATTTTTTTTTTAATTGTTGATTTGTAAGAAGAGGTCTTTCTATACTGTGGCACTGGACTTTTATCAGACATGACTTATAAATATTAATACCCATTGTTTGGACTGTCTTCTCACTTCTTGATAGTGTATTTGAAGTACAAAGGTTTTTAATTTTGATCAAATCCAGTATATTTATCTTTTTCTTTTGTTGCTTGTGCTTTTGGTATCATATGTAAGGAATTGTCACCTTAATCCAAAGTTATGAAGATTTACACATATGTTTTCTTCTAAGATTTTTATGGTTTTAGCTCCTGTATTTAGGTCTTTGATACATTTTCAGTTAATTATTATATATTGTATGAGGTAGAGATCCAGCTTCATTTTGTATGTAAATATCCAGTTGTCCCAGCACTGTTGTTGAAAAGACTATTCTTTCCCCCATTGAATGGTCTAGGTACTGATATCAAAAATAAATTGACTATCAATGGAAAGGCTTATTTGGGGGCTCAGTTCTACTACATTCATCTATATGTCTAACTTTATGCTGATAACTTGTCTTGATTATTGCACTTTATAGTAATTTTAAAAATCAGGATGTGCTAACCCTTCAATTTAGTTCTTCTTTTTCAATATTTTTTTTTTTTTTCTGTTCTGAATTCCTTACATTCCCATATGATTTTTAGATCAACTTGCCAATTTCTACAAAAATGCCAGCTAGGATTTTGATGGGGATTGTGCTGAATCTCTTTGGGGAGTATTAACCATCTTAACAATATTACATCTTCCAGTTCATGAACACTAGATGTATTTCTATTTGTTTGGGTTGTTTTTAAGTTTCATCATTTTTAGCATACAGTTTTTTCATTGTTTTGTTTCGTGTGATCCTGTTGTAAATGGAATTTTTTTCTTTTATCATTTTGGAATTGTTTAGTACCATTGTATAGAAGTAAAATGGATATTTGTTTATTGATATTTGATCTGTAGCCTTCCTAAACTTAATCATTAGCTCTAAAATTTATTTTGTTTGGATTCCTTAGAAATTTCTATACGTAAGATTGTTATGATTCACTGTTTTGTACACCTGCAACTAATATAACACTGTATGTTAATTATAGTGGAATTAAAGTAAAAAATTTTTTTTAAAGATTGTTACATACAAACAGAGCCTTAATTCTATCTTTCCAATCTAAATGCCTTTTATTTCTTTTTCTTGCCTAATTGCCCTGCCTAGAACCTCCAGTATATGTTGGCTAGAAGTGGTGAGAACATATATTCTTGTCTTGTTCCTGATCTTAGGTGGAAAGTTTTCTTTCACTATTAAATGTGATGTTACGTGTGAATTTTTCATTGGCCCTCTTTCTTAAATTGAGGCAGTTTTCTTCTATTCCTGGTTTGTTCGGTGTTTTTAGCATGAAAGCTTGCAGGATTTTCTCAAGTGCTTTTCTATATCTATGAAGATTTGGCTTTTGTCTTTTATTAATGTTTTATTATAATGATTGGTCTTTATATGTTGAACTGACCTTACATTCTTGGGGTAGATTCTTGGTGTATAGTTATTTTTATGTGTTGCTAGATTCTGTTTGATAGTATTTTATTTAGGATTTTTGTGTCTCTTCATAATGGTTAGTTTTCATTTGGCATGGTAGTTTTCTTTTCATGTGATTTCCTCGTCTAGTTTGATATAATGCTAATATTGCTATCATAGAATGAATTGGGAAGTGTTTCTTCCTCATCTATTTCTTAGAGTTTACGAAGGGTTTGGTGTTAATTTTTTAAAAATCTAATAGAATTTCCTCATAAATCTGTCTCTGAGCTTTTCATTGTGACAAGTATTTTAATCATTATTTCAATTTTTTTTAATAGGTCTATTTACATTTTGTTACATCCTTCAGTCAGTTTGGTAGTTTATCTTTCTAGAATTTAGCCATTTCATCTAGAATATGTAATTTGTTTTTTTTTTCTTTTTTAAAATTTTATTATTTTATTTTGATTCCAGTATAGTTAACATACAATGTTACATGCGTTAGGATATCTAATTTGTTGGCATATGATTTTTTATAGTATTTTCTGGTTCTGTTTTGTGTTTCTTTAAGGTTAGTGGTGATGTCTCTTTCATTCCTGATTGTAGCAACTTAAATCTTCTCTAGCTTTTTTCTTGGCCAGTCTAGCTAAAGGTTTGTGAATTTGTTGATTTTTTTCAAACCAACTTTTACTTTCATTGAGCTTCTCTGTTGTTTTTCTATTCTTTATGTTTTTTGATTCTTTTTTTTTTTTTCTGCTACAACATTTTATATATTTCCTCCTTTTTGCTTGTTTTGGGTTTAGTTTTCAATTCATTTTCTCTCAGGGCGCATAGGTTAATGGTTTGTTGGTTTGAATTAAAAAAAAAAAAAATGTGTGTTTACAGCTACAAATTGCCCTCCAAGTGCTGCTGTAGCTGCATCTTATACCATTTGGTATGTTCTGTTTTCCTTTTTATTAAACTTTTAGTATTTTCTCATGTTCTTTGTGACCCAATCTTTTACTCAGTAGGTGTTTGGGAATATGTGGGGGTTTTTTTGTTTTTGTTTTTGTTTTTACATTTGTATGTTTCCCATATTTCCTTTTATTACTTGTTTTATTCCTTTGATTTTGGAGACCGTACCTTTTATGTTTTTCACCTTTTTTTGTGTGTGGCCTGCCATATGGTCTGTCTTGGAGAATTTCTACATGTATTTTTTTAAAAATTATTAACACATAATATATTATTTGTTTCAGGGGTACAGGTCTGTGATTCATCAGTCTTACACAATACACAGTGCTCACCATAACACATACCCTCCCCAGTGTCCATCACCCAGCCACCCCATTCATCCTAGCCCCCTCCCCTCCAGCAACCCTCAGTTTGTTTCCTAAGATTAAGAGTCTCTTACGGTTTATCTCCCTATCTGGTTTTGTCTTATCTCATTTTTCTCCTCTCTTCCCCTATGATCCTCTGCCTTGGTCCTCAAA
This sequence comes from Lontra canadensis, assembly GCF_010015895.1. Lineage (NCBI taxonomy): Eukaryota > Metazoa > Chordata > Mammalia > Carnivora > Mustelidae > Lontra > Lontra canadensis. The sequence goes on from NW_022630995.1 coordinate 53,928,706, forward strand.
TTGCACATATCAGTGAGATCATATGATAATTGTCTTTCTGTCATTGACTTATTTCACTTAGCTTAATACCCTCTAGTTCTATCCATGTCATTGCAAATGGCGAGATTTCATTTTTTGATGGCTGAGTAATACTCTGTTATATATACATACCACATTTTCTTTATCTATTCATCTGTCAGTGGACATCTGGGCTCTTTCCATAGTTTGGCTATTATGGACATTGATGCTATAAACATTGGGGTGCAGGTGCCACTTTGAATTACTACATTTGTATCTTTGGGGTAAATACCCAGTAGTGTAATTCCTGGGTCATAGGGTTCTACATGCATTTGACAAAAATATGTATTCTGCTGTTTTGAGATGGAGTGCTGCATATGTTTGTTAGTGTTGTTGAAGTCTTCTGTTTGTTGTTCTTCTTTCTGGATTTTCTATCCATTATTGCAAGTGGTTTAGGGATGCCTGGGTGGCTCAGTCAGTGAAGTGTACCACTCTTGATTTTGGCTAAAGTCATGTTCTCGAGGTTGTGAGATTGAGCCCTGAGTAGGTATCTGTGCTCAGTGTAGAGTCTATTTGGGATTTTCTCTCTCCCTCTACCACTCCCCCCATTTGTGCAAGCTCTCTAAATAAATAGGTAGATAGATAGATATATTTTACAGTGGCTTTTTTGAATAGTTTCCAACTGTTAATATTGAATGTTTCCTTTCTCCTTTAATTCTGTTATTTCTTCATGTATTTTGGGGCTCTGTTCTTAGGTCCATATATGTTTATAAATATTAGATCTTCTTAAGAGATTGAATCTTTATTATTATAAAGTGACCTTCTCTGTTTTTATTGACAATTTTTGTTTTAGAATAGATTTTGCCTGATATTAGTAGAATCGCCCCAGCTTCCTTTTGGTTATGTTTTCATAATGTCTTTTTTTTCCCTGATCCTGTTTCTTTCTTTCTTTTTTTTTTTTTTAATTATTTTATTTTTTAAAGATTTTTATTTATTTATTTGACAGAGAGAGATCACAAGCAGGCAGAGAGGCAGGCGGAGAGAGAGGAGGAAGCAGGCTCCCTGCTGAGCAGAGAGCCCGATGTGGGGCTCGATCCCAGGACCCTGAGACCACGACCTGAGCCGAAGGCAGCGGCTTAACCCACTGAGCCACCCAGGCGCCCCCCTTATCCTGTTTCTTTCAACATATGTGAACCTTTGAATTTAAAGTGTCTCTTTTGAGGGAGGTATGTAGCAATACAAACCTTTCTCAAGAAACAAGAAAGATCTCAAATACACTACTTAAACTTAGACCTAAAGGACCTGGAGAACAGCAAATAAAGCCTAAACCTAGAAGAGAATTAATAAAGATGCAGAAATCAATGAAATAGAAACCAAAAGAACAGAACAGATCAACGAAACTAGGAGCTGGTTCCTTGAAAGAATTAATTGATAACCCCCCTGGCCAGACTTATCAAAAAAAAAAGCGGGGGGAGGACCCAAATAAATAAAATCATGAATGAAAGATGGGTGATCACAACCAACACCTAAGAAATACACCTATAAGAACATACTAGGAGCAACTATATGCCAATATATTACACAATCTGGAAGAAATAGATGCATTACTAGAGATGTATAAACTACCAAAACTGAAACAGAAAGAAATAGAAAACCTGAACAGACCCATAGCCAGCAAGGAAATTGAAGCAGTAATCAAAAATCTCCCAACAAACAAGAACCCAGGGCTGGATGGCTTCCCAGGGGAATTCTGTCAAACATTTAAAGAATTAATACCTGATCTTTTAAAGCTGTTTCAAAAAAGCAAAATGGAAAGAAAACTTCCAAACTTTATGAGGCCAGCATTACCTTGATCCCAAAAGCAGAAAAAGATCCCACCAAAAAGGAGAACGTGGATGAACATGGATGCAAGAATTTTCACCAAGATACTGGCCAGTAGGATCCAACAGTACATTAAAAGGAGTATTTACCACAACCAAATGAGATTTATTTCTGGGATGCAAGGATGGTTCAACATTCACAAATCAATCAACGTGATATATCACATCAGTAAAAGAAAGGACAAGAATCATATGATCCTCTTAATTGATGCAGGAAAAACATTTGACAAAGTATATCATCCTTTCTTGATTAAAACTCTTCACAGGGTAGGGATAGAAGGAGCATACCTCAACTATCATAAAAGCCATATACTAAAAGCCCACAGCAAATATCATTCTGAATGGAGAAAACTGAGAGCTTTCCCCCTAAGGTCAGGAACAACACCACTGTTGTTCCGCATAGTATTAGAAGTCCTAGCCTCAGTAATCAGACAATAAAAAGAAATAAAAGGCATCTGAATCAGCAAAGAAGAAGTCAAACTCTCACTCGTCATAGATTACATGATACTCTATGTGGAATACCCCAAAGACTCCACCCCAAAATTGCTAGAACTCATGCAGGAATTCAGAAAAGTGGGAGGATACAAAATCAGTGCACAGAAATCAGCTGCATTTCTATACACTAACAATGAGATGGAAGAAAGAGAAACTAGAGAGTCATTTACATTTACATTTACAGTCATTCCCATTACAGTCATTCCCAATACAGTAAGATACCTAGGAATAAGCCTAACCAAAGAGTCAAAGGATCTGTACTCTGGAAACTATAGAACACTCATGATAGAAGACACAAAGAAATGGAAAAATGTTCCATGCTCATGGATTGGAAGAATAAATATTGTTAAAATGTGTATGCTGTCGGGACGCCTGGGTGGCTCAGTTGGTTGGACGACTGCCTTCGGCTCAGGTCATGATCCCGGGGTCCTGGGATCGAGTCCCACATTGGGCTCCCAGCTCCATTGGGAGTCTGCTTCTCCCTCTGACCTTCTCCTCGCTCATGTTTTCTCTCACTGTCTCTTTCTCAAATAAATAAATAAAATCTTTAAAAAAAAAATGTGTATGCTGTCTAGAGCAATCTATACATTCAATGTAACCCCTATCAAAATATCAGCAACTTTTTTCACAGAGCTGGAACAAATAATCCTAAAATTTGTACGGAACCCGAGGACTCCCTAAATAGCCAAATGAATGTTGAAAAGGAAAACCAGAGCTGGTGGTATCACAATGCCAGACTCCAAGCTCTATTATAAAGCTTTAATCATCAGGGTGCCTGGTTGGATCACTCCGTTAAGTGTCTGCCTTCGGCTCAGCCATGATCCTGGGGTCCTGGGGTCAAGCCCCACATCGGGCTCCTTGCTCAGCAAGAAACTTGCTTCTCCCTCTCCTCTGCCTGCTGCTCCCCCCATTTGTGCTCACTTGCTGTCTGTGTCAAATAAATAAAATCTTAAAAAAAAAACAAACCCAAAGCTTTAATCAATAAGACAGTATGGTACTGGCACAAAAACAGACACATAGATAAATGGAACAGAATAGAGAACCCAGAACTGGACCTTCAAACTCTACAGTCAACCAGTCTTCAACAAAGCAGGAAAGAATATCCAATAGAAAAAAGACCATCTTCTCAACAAATCATGTTGGGAAAATTGGACAGCCATATACAGAAAAATGAAACTGGACTGTTTTCTTATACCATGCACAGTAATAGACTCAAAATGGATGAGACCTCAGTCTGAGACAGGAATCCATCAAAATCCTAGAGCAGAACACAGGGAACAACCTCTTCAACCTCAGCTGCAGCAGCTTCTTGCTAGACACGTCTCCAAAGGCAAGGGGCAAAAATGAGCTATTGGGACTTCATAAAGATAAAAAAACCTTTGCACAGCAAAGGAGTCAACCAAACCAAAAGACAGCTGACAGGATGGGAGAGGGTATTTGCAAATGTCTTATTAGATAAAAGGGTAGTATCCAAAATCTGTAAAGAACTTATCAAACTCAACACCCAAAGAACAAATAATCCAATCGAGAAATGGGCAGAAGACATGAACAGATATTTCTCCAAAGAAGACCTACAAATGGCCAACAGACACATGAAGAAATGCTCAACATCACTTGGCATCAGGAAAGCATAAATCAAAACCGCAATGAAATACCCCAGACAGAATGGCTAAAATTAACCACTCAGGAAACAAAAGATGTTGGTGAGGATGTGGAGTAAGGTGAGCCCTTTCACACTGTTGGTGGGAATGCAAGCTGGTGCACCCACTCTGGAAAACAGTATGGAGGTTCCTCAAAAAGTTAAAAATAGAGCTACCCTATGACCCAGTAATTACACTACTGGGTATATACCCCAAAGACACAAATGTAGTGATCTGAAGGGATATCTGTACCCCAATATTCATAGCAGCAGTGTTGACAATAGCCAAATTATGGAAAGAGCCCAGATGTCCATCAACAGATGAATGGATAAAGATGTGATATGCATGTATGTACAGTAGAATATTACTCAGCCATCAATAAAATCTTGCCATTTGCAACAATGTGAATGCAACTAGAGTGTATTATGCTAAGTGAAGTAAGTCAGAGAAAGACAATTATATGATTTCACTCATATGTGGAATTTAGGAAACAAAACAAGTCTTCTTCAGGCAGCAGCTGTGGCAGGTTAAGAGGATCCAGTGCAGCAGGAGATTCACCGGAAATGGGTGAACTGGGAATACATTGAGGTCATCACCACAGAGTCAAGAAAATCACAGACGTTCTCAACTTGTTCGATATGTCTTGTTGTTAAAGACTTGCAAAATTTGGGGCACCTGGGTGGCTCAGTGGGTTAAAGCCTCTGCCTTTGGCTCAGGTCATGATCCCAGGGTCCTGGAATTGAGCCCCACATCGGGCACTCTGCTCAGCGGGGAGCCTGCTTCCTCCTCTCTCTCTCTGCCTACTTGTGATCCCTGTCTGTTAAATAAATAAATAAATAAAATCTTAAAAAAAAAAAAGACTTGCAACACTAAATAAGAAATTGACAGCCCTCGAAGGGAGAACAGAGTACATTGAAGCACAGTGACAAAAGGTGAGACCCTCACCTAGAACTATGCCATGCTGCTGCTAGGAAGTTGCTTTACAGAACACATTCTGCTTTCAGGACTTGCTCTTTGTCTTTGGTTTCTATTTGATTAAGATGCATCTAAATGTGGCTTTCTTTGAGTTTATCCTACTTGGAGTTTGTTGAGCTTCTTGGATATGTAGATAAAAGTTTTTCATCAAATTTGAGACATTGTCATTTCTTCAGCTATCTTTTGTGCCTCTTTCCTCTCCTTCTAGGACTACCATTGTGAATGTTGGTGCACTTGATGGTATTCCACAGGTTTCTGAGACTGTTTATTTTCTTTCTTCCTCCCCTCCCATACCTTCTCCTCACCTACCTACCTTCTTTGCCCTGGGACAGGCTTCCTCAACAGTAGGGAAGGAGGATGGGAATAAAGCAATTTAAAACAGTATACAGCTTACTATTCTTACTGAGATTTAGCCAATATTCTTGAATAGACACTTCCTGAAATGATTTGGTTAACTACGGAGTCCTTCAGTATAAAGGAATGACACCACTCCCCCCCCCACACACACACAAATAAAATTAAAAATCCACATGAGTCCCATGACATTATTGAGAAAGTCAAATCTGGGAAAAAAAAAAAAATTTTTTTTTTTTTTAAGCTGTTTTCCTGGCTATTTCTCTGATTTGGTCTTAATCCAACCTTTCTTAATTTTAGCCTCACTTCCTATCTGTGCATCTGAAAAATTTCAAAATAATTAAGACCTAATTTCTTTTTGTTTAACAGTTCTTCCTTTAGTCTGTCTCCTTTCTTAAATTTTACTGTAATCAGCACAAAGAAACCAGAGGGCACTTTGCTTTGCTTAGAAATTTCCCTAGATAGATTACCCCATTTATTAGGCACATTTTCTGCTTTCCAAGTTACTGCACATAGCAGTAAAACTTTACTGCACACAACATAAAACTTTCTGCCTCTACAAAATAAGTATATTCTTTCCTCCACTTTCCAGTAACATTTACCTCATTGTCTTACAAATCCTCACCCTACACATCTTATCAAAAACCATGAAGCTCCTATTAACAACTTAAGGTACTTTTTTGGCTTACAGTGTTAATTTTCTCCAAAGCCCACTGCTTGGTTCTAAAGCCAACCCTACGTTTTAGATTTTTATTACAATAACATCCCACTAACATATAACAAAATCTTTATTATTTATTATTACTTTTTAGTAAATTGTCCCCCAAACTTAGCAGTTTAAAACAAACATTTATTATCTCATATTTTCCCTGAGCTGGGAATCTCACAGAGTAGCATAGCTGGATATTTGGCTGCTCCGAGGAGGTCAGCTAGGATTACAGTCATCTGGGATTTCATTGATCTGGAATATCTTCTTTCAAGTTCACTCACTGGTTGTTTGCAGGGGACTTCAGTTCCTCTCCATGTTAGGCTCTCCATAGAGCTTCTAACAGTGTGGCCTCCTCCAGAGTGAGTGATAAGTGATATTGAAGAACAGAGTAGGGGATGGCGGAGGGAGGTAACAGCAAATAGTAACAGTCAAGAGTATCCAAGATAGAACCCACATTCTTTTATAATTTGATCTTAGAAGTGACAGACTTCTTTAGTATGCTGTCAATCACCCATGCCACCACAGATATAACATGGAAGGGGCTACACAACAGAATGAAGCCAGAAGGTTGAAATCATTGAGGACTATCTTGAAACTATTACAAAAAGCTTGTTAAAACTTTTGAATTAGTTAGGTTTGAAAAATTAAGAAGGCAAAAAATAAGTTATTTCTGTCGTCTTGGGGACAGTAGACACTATTTCCACGTGGCAGCATTCTCTCTTCCAGCCAAATACTTATTACTTGCTTGACCTTTGGAAACATTACAATTCCTGGTCTGTATCTCTAGTTAACTCCTTTGCTTTTTTATGGTTATGACAGCTTGTAGACATAATCTAGAAGGCTCACTAGCTAATCAGCAGCATTTTTTGTCTCTTTGTCTTTCTCTTTTCTTAATTAATAAACATACACTTATTTCCCAATATAAAGGGCTAAAAACTGAGTACATGAAAAAACAAAAAATAGAGTGGCACAATGTATTCTGCTTTAAACTTTTTAAACTTAGCTCTAAACTCAACCCTAAAGTTGTAGCCCCAGTCTGATGATATGAATCCAAGTATGTTTCTGTTCTTTTTTGGTAAATTTAATTATTTTGAATTTATAAGTTGACATTCAATAAATTATAGCAAAGTTAAAATACCTAGAAGTAAATCTAATACCTCCTTTTAACCCATAATACAAAGCAAAATTATGTTTAGAAAAAGATGGAGAAGAATGTTCACAGAAGCCTTCAAAGATGCCTGGAGGTAATAATCAAGAAATTATTTTAAAAAGTGGGACTTCTTATATACAACATGGAAATTTCTTGTTTTGGTAATCTGCGTCATTTAGGGTACTTGTGCTAATACTATCTATTCTGGACCAAAAAGTATCAAAAGTACTTAGAAGTTAGGTCCTTTGTATTTTCCCAATTAGCTAGTAGTTTTATATTAATCTAGTTAATATTTTTACTTATTTGGCATTTTGTGACTTAAATAAAATATAACTGCTCAGTCTACATCTTAATGGCTAATGTTTCCTAGACTGTTAAAATGCCAAGTACAGGAATTTAGTATTTTATCTACATTCTTACATAATCTTAAAATATTCTGTGAGCAGGCCCTATTATGATTATGATTTTGAATGTTCTGTTATCATTTCCATTTTTATGAACAGAGAAACTAAAACTTAGAAGGGATATGTAACTACCCTAAGTTCATAAGGATGGCTAAGATTCCAGCATATAGCTAAGTCCTTTTCCAGTACATAAGAACAATAGTGCCTCTCTTCCCTACGGGATTCTAAAGGAAGAATAAATGTGAAGGCTAAAATACTACATTTTTTTTTTTTTTTGCCCATAGTTTCTTCTCTCAGATGTTTTTTCAGAATTCAAACTTTTTTGCTTTTGAAAGAGGTAATATAAGGATATTTATTTTGTAACATCTCCAAAACAACATCCTGTGATCAAATATATTGATATTTCTGCAGGATCATAAATAGATTCATTTTAGCCCAGATCATATTTTGCTACCAAATTTGGAGATGGTCATGGTGGAAGTAGTTTGTTGCCTCTCCTCACCTCCAAACAGTATATGTTTTCAAACCATCTTGCATTTTAGAATCATGTATCTGTAACTGTAGATGTTAGTTGGGGAACTTGGCTGCAGATTTCTTAGACATGTGCTCCAGCTAATATTGAACTCCAAAACTAAAAAGACTTACTCCTTCAGTCTCCCTGGATCAAAGCAGGCCTATTTACATAACAGTAATCTGCATGGGTAAGAGTTAAGGTATTTAAGGAACAAAGAATTAGTATCTCTAGTTTCACTTCTAAAAGGAAGAGGTATGGAGCCTAATCACATCTGCATAGTCATCCTTCCCAGTTTAGCAATAGTTCTGCCTCTGAAGGAGCAGAGTAAATAAAAGGATTGAAGTGAGGCCAGAAGTGTGTGTGTGAAGAAGCCACCACCACCCACCTTCCTCAAATACCAAAACTCCTTTTCACCATTATTGTTTACAAGTTGTCCGTCCTTATTCTACACTTCTTATATAAAATCATTAATTGTCAGAGCTCTTGTACAAGTTTCAAGCAGAAGTGTGTATCACTACTGACCTTCATTATAGTTGTAGCTGATCAAGATGTTTTGGGGTCAAGGATTGATTAAGACCCTCAACAATGGTATTGCTGTTTTTATAGGAGAGTCTTAGTAGATGCATGCTGAAATATTAAGGAGTGAAATAATATAATTCTCCACTGTACTTTCAGTGGTTGTGCAAATAAAGTTTAAAAAGTGAATGTGAAAGAATACTAACAATTCTTGAATCTTGGTAGATGCTGCCTGTATCACTTTATTTTCTTTATTTTTTCTTTATGATTGAAATTTCTCAATATAATTTTGAAGAAAGGAAAATTTTTGATGATGACATTTGGGTTATATATGGAATACAGATTTGACAGAATGGAACAATTTAATGGTAATAAATAGTTATAAGAGTATATGTTTTATAAAGAGTTACAAGAGTTTATAAGAGTTTTGTTTAATAGCTAATGCATATAATTACTTTATATATTAAGTTACACATTGCTTAGTTACAATTTATATTCACATTCTAAGTGTTTTAAACCCTGAAAATAAGCTGTTCTGCTTCTATGTCTAATTCTTTGTCTGTATTTTAGTTTGAGACTGAAAATGTTTGGTCTTTTTTATTGTTGTTGTCTTTCGAAGATTTTGTTTATTTAATTATTTGAGATGATGTGGGTGCCTGTGGTGGGAGGGGGAAAGGGAGAGAAAGAGGGAGAATCTCAAGTGGACTACACGTTTAGCAGGGAGCCCCCTTCTTGGGGATTCATCTCACAACCCTGAGATCATGACCTGAGTCAAAATCAAGAGTGGGATACTCAACTGAGCCATGCAGGGGCCCTGGAAAACGTTTGTTTTTAAGAAATGATTAAATATACCAAGTTTGGTTGATGTAATACTAATTAAATCTACAAGGTTTCTGTTACTAAGTCCTAGAAGTCATTAGCATTTGTGGACTGAACTGAAGACTTCTGAAACCATTAATTTTTAATAAAAATAAGTTTAAGTATTGATATTTTCCATTTCTCTTTTTTAACACCTATCATGTTTATTTCTTCCCTAGATCTTCCTCAGAACTGTGATCCTAACATTCCCTTAGTTGCTCAGGAATTAATGAAAAAGATGATACGTCAGTTTGCAATTGAGTATATTTCAAAAAGTGGTAAAATTCAAGAAAATAGAAATGGTTCAATTGGACCAAGTCTAATATGTAAAAGTATCCAAATGAATCAAGCAGAAAACTCCCTTCAGGAAGAGCAGGAAGGCCCCTTAGACCTCACTGTGAATCGAATGCAAGAACAAAATACTCAGCAAGGTAAGATTTTGTGTGTGTGTAATTCATAATTTTATGTTTTAATATTTAATATACATAAAACCTTATATTCATAAAAAAATTTATTTTAGAAGTAATTTTACTTGCAGTTAGCCTATGTGATATGAACTAGAGAGAAGTGCTGAATTTTATATTTGACTTTGTTTACAGAAGAGGAAATTTGGGTTGCTCTTGGTTTCTTTTCACAATAAAATGTATGGTGAGAGAATCTTCACAAGCGGCTTAAAAGCAAAGAATACAACAATGAGAGACTATGGACTCTGAAAAACAATCTTAAGGGTTTGAAGAGGTGGGGGGTGGGAGGTTGGGGGAACCAGGTGGTGGGTATTAGAGAGGGCACGGATTGCATGGAGCACTGGGTGTGTTACAAAAACAATGAATACTGTTATGCTGAAAATAAATTTAAAAAATGATAAAAAAAAGCAATACAAATAAAGAGATGTATAAATTATTTTTAAAATGTTACAGCTAGGAACACTAAGCACTTACTATTCAGTTTTTTACCTCTAAGTGAAAAATTTTAAAAAAATGATTTTTCTTCAATTATTTATGATATAACTGAGGAAAAAGAAAAGTTAATATATATGATAAATAATCATGCAATTAAATATATAGAGATACATTTTTCATAAGAATTCTGAATGTGAAGGCTATGTTGGTCTTATCTGATAGTTGATTAAAGAAGAGCCATGATTTTAGAGGAAAGGAAGGAAAGGCCTTATAAGTGCTGTGGGGGATGCCAAATAAGTGTTTGCCTAGAAAACAGAGAACAGATATCTTTTGTTAACACAGGTTAGGGATAGTGTTGTTAGTCCTTAAAGCCAGGAAAATATCAGCATTAGATTTGATCACAGAGGGCAGTGTGTGTTTGGGCTCTAAAGAAGTATCTGGTCAATGTTTAAAGAAGGTAATTCTTTCATTGTATAAAACATTAAAATTAAGGAATGAAATATGGAAATGATTTTCTCTTTTTGCTTGCCTCATTTTAGTTCATGGGAATTTACTTATGTAGAAAGATCTGAGAAATATTAAAATAATAATTAGTTTATTAGACAGAAGTGTCAAAGATGACTGATATGAGGCTTGAGGGAAAAATATATCAACACATAGAATTTTGGAAAATAGAAAGCATAGGATTTTTAGAATTTTGCTTGCTTTTTGCTTTTTTTTTGCTTTTCCATGTTTCATATCCTCTTATAGCTCTTTGTCAAAGGCAGTTCAGTGTTTTAAAGAGACTAAAACATAGGTTTTTGTATCTGACATACTTGTGGTTGATCAGCTCTGCTACTAATTATTTGAACAAGTAACTTTACCTGTTGGAGCTTTAAGTTTCCTCATTTGTTATTTGGCATTAATAATAATAGCAAACTCATTAGAGCAATGTGAAAATTAAATTTAAGCTAACAGACTCATAAAAGATAAACACTGGCCTCCATACTCTGTACCTCCTTTTCCTTACTACCACAGAAGAGAGGTCTTAGCAGTAACATTATAGTGATCTGTAAATATCTGTGTGCTCATTATATTAAAGTAGGGCAGAACTTTCTTTGAATAGCCCAGTGAGTAGAATTAGGATCTAGAAATTAAATGGAAACAAATTTCAGGTCCATATATAAAAGAATATTTCTGAGGATCAGACATTTCTCCAAGTGGAAAGTGGTTGCCTTGTCATTAGAGGTATTCAGAAGTATCAGATGAGTGGTTGGAATAAATGACATTTTAAAAGTAAATTTCCATTCCTTACATTCTGTGGTTCTATGAACTTAAGTGATAAGGCAAACCCAAGTAATGATATTCTCAGCAAAGTGCACAGATATGTATGTGAATATCCTTTTCATCTGAAGGTTGAAAAAAGTAATGATAGTGGATAAATCTGTACCTTAAATAAATAGTTTCTTGATGATTTTGGTGGATTACCTCATATCTTACATGATTATAGGAATCATTTAGTCTAGTGTGGCTTGTAGTGTAGAGGGCAAGGGAGAGAATGTTAATAGAGTGAGCCAAAGAAATAGATAGAGACCAAATTATGAGAAAGTTACACAAGAATTATTAAAGATTTTGACTTTCTTAGGGCCACAGAAAGCTACTAGATTGCTTCAAGCAGTGAGTAATAAAATTAGTTTTTTTTTTTTGTAAAGCCATTCTGTGGTATAGATTGATAGGCTCTAAGTTTGCATACTTTCACATGAAATCTTAAAACAAAACAAAAAAAAGGAGCACATATCCTTTGATGCATTTGTGTGTGCATGTGTGTTTATGTATGCAAACCAATATCTGTACTAATCTTCTTAAATTAAAATTTTTAAGTTTGAAATAAAGATATTATAAACAATTTTTAAATAACTTGCTAATCATGACTTCACTACCAATATGTTACTACACAGTATAGACTTTGGGAGAATTTTATTAGTGATGATAGAAGATATAAATCCATAGTTCAAATGGTTTTCTTAAGAATTAAAATTTGGGGGCACCTGGGTGGCTCAGTGGGTTAAAGCCTCTGCCTTCGGCTCAGGTCATGATCTCAGGGTCCTGGGATCGAGCCCCGCATTGGGCTCTCTGCTCGGCAAGGAGCCTGCTTCCTCCTCTCTCTACCTGCCTCTCTGCCTGCTTGCGCTCTCTGTCAAATAAATAAATAAATAAAATCTTAAAAAAAAAAAGAAACTGCAGTTTATTTGGCTATTGCTAAACCACAAAGGCACTGAGTTGAAATCCAAATTTAATTTGAAAAAAAAAAAAGAATTAAAATTTGGGGGTGGGGGACACCTGGGTGGCTTAGTTGATTAAGATCTGACTTCAGCTCAGTCAAGTCATGATCTCAGAATCCTGGGATCAAGCTCCTGCGTCACATCTCGGGGCTCCCTGCTCAGCAGGGATTCTGCTTGTCCTCCTCCCTCTGTCCCTCCCCACACTGGTACTTGCTTATTCTGACTCTCTCTCTCTCAGATAATAGATAATAATAAATAAATAAAATCTTAAAAAGAAAAGGAATTAAATTTTTTGGCCTGATTTCACTGTTCTTACCTATAATCAATTAAGTGCTTATACTAGCAGTAGCAGTGTTCCACTTTTATTTGCTAGTGCTTACATTTTTCGCAGTATTCTAACCACTCACATTTAAGCTAATTGTTCATTCTGCGAGTTACTTTATTCAAATTAGATAATGTAATCCATAAATCCATAAATCTAATGGCTAATCTATGTGAATATTTTTGGGTGGTCTAACTTACAAATCTTTAAATTATTAATCAGATGGTTTTGTAGGTAAACTTCATATAACCTTAAAGCAATAGATAATTTCTGTCTTTTACAGACTGTTTTAAAGAAAAGAGAAATATTGTTATAATCTCTATACCAAAAATAGACAAAAATAACATAAGAAAGAAAAGTTGCAAACCAGTCTTACTTACAGACATAGGTACAAAAATCCTAAATAAATATTAGCAAATTGAATATAGTGAAGTATAAAAACATAATAAATAATGATAGGGAGGCATGGATGATTCCACAATTGAAAAACCTCTATGATTTTCCACATTGCCAAAAAAGAAAAGATACGAGACATATCATCCTAATAGATAAGAAAAATTCTACAAAAGCTGACAAATTTATAATAAAATTGTTTATCAAATTAAGAGTAAATGTGTACTGCCACTACCAAAAATATGATATCCTAATGATTTAAAGTAATAGATAACAATGCACACGATCACCAGTTTTCACCATTTTCCAGACCAAAGAGGTCCTGACTTAAGTAGCACAGTGAGGGGAAAAAAAATAGAATTATGAAAATTAGCAATAATAAATATAAGGAAAGAATGAACAAAATTGTGGTTGCTTTACAAACAGCATGGTTGTGTATGTAGAAAGTATGAAAGAGTAGGTTAAACTTTTAGAACTGATAAAAAGTTCAGAAAGTATACTGCTCACAAGATCAGTATATATTACATCAAATCAGCAACCATCCTGTGGACAACACAGTTTTTTAAAAATCTCATTTACAATAGCAACAAAAGCAGGAAATGCACCAGAACACCAAAGAATGAAACTAATACAGTGTTTTAAACCTTATGGATAACATACTGCTACTGAAGGATGAAAAATAAGGCTCCCAAAATAAGTGATTATATTTTAAATGAATGGACAGACTCTGAAAGATGGCATTTCATCCTTAATATGCTTATAGATTCAGTGTCACTCCAGTCAAATCTCATTGGGTTTATTGTGGAAAATGACTTTCCAATCTTAAAATTTATGGGTAGTACTTAAAGAGCTAAGCATAACTAAGTCAAGGTGGTTGAGGGAGTCCCTCTACAACATATTACTTAATATGTTTAACAGTTAAAACATGGTGCTGTTGGCCATATACAAATCAGTAGAACAGTTTAGCAATCTGGAAACTCCAGACATTAGTGGAATCTGGTACAAGACAGAGATGTCATTATAAATCACTGGGAAGGATGGCCTATTGAATAAATGGTTCTGGGGCAACTGGTTACCCATGTAGGACCAAAAAAAAAAAAAAAAAAATGATTCCTACCTCACACAACTCACAAAAGTAATTCCAGTGGGCTAAAGGGCTAAAATGTGAAAAGAAACACAAAAAGATACAGGATTAAATCCTGATAAACTCAAAGAAGACTTTCTTAAGATACAAGAATAACAATCCATACAACAATTTTGTAAATTCGACTGTATTAAAATAAACTTAACTCTTATAAAGGTCACTGTGAAAATGCAAGACTCAAATGGAGAGCGTATTTCTAACTATTCTAACTGGCAACCCCTTCAACTAACAGAACGAAACTAGAGTGAATGAGAAAAACACAACTATGTAGAAAAATAGGCAAAAACACTGTCAGAACAGAATTAGTCATATAAGCAAAGAAAAAGATATTCAAAAGAATATCCTACCTAGCCTCTGTCCCAATATAGCATTCTTAGATAGAATAACTATCTTATGAGAGATGGTAATTCAACTGCTGATCAAAAACCTTTTAATAGCTCTGATAATTAAGCTCATATCTCTGAAATATCCATCCTTTGTTTTATATTTTTTCTATCTGCAACAATATTTTGCTTAACAGTACTATAAATACTTGTAGAAATTATTGTAACTTTAGGACTTCTCGTTTCCATGCTAATCTTCAGGGGTGTTTTCCCCTGTCTGCAGCAATATGAGAAAATTTACTTCTTCTACTGTGCTGTAAATATTTATTGGAACTATTATGTCTCTCTAAACTTCTGTTTTCCATGCAGATCTTTTCATCTTGTTCTTCCTAATTGTTTCTTTCAATTGTTCTTCACAAGTCAGTTCCCATATTCCTCATTTTCTTTTCCCTCTCCTCTATAAACTCTAGACTAGCTTCAAATGCAATTACCCAGCTTAAAATTGCCATTTACTTCTCCATAGTACTTTCTAACTAGGTGTTTGAAATATTAGAGTTATTTCTTTGTGCACTTTCATTTCTACAGATTTGTGTAAATACTCAGCTTTAGAAACTGGGAGGAAGTAAGACACCCATTGCTTGTACCCATGATTCTTTTTTGCCCTGGCACACTAAGTTAAAAAACAGGTCGAAATAACATCCGTATATCATTTTTTTAAATTTCAGTCTTAATCTGGGGCCAAACGGAAAACTTCTAAAGTCCAGGAAGATATTTGCAATTTATGAACTTTATCATCATTGTGATACTCATGAGGAACTTATCAGTCCTATACAAAACAAGATCAAATGTGGGGCAGAGATGAAGTAGCATGTAGCATGCCCTTGGCCCTGTTGGTGTAGATTCCTGCCATGAGGTCCAGTGATACTTTCATAGAACTTTCTTTGTAGTAAATTTCTTACTGCATTGCAATTGTTTCCATGTTTATCTTTCCACTATAATATACCTTTGGAAGTAGGAATCTGTCTCTTCATTTTTATATTCCCAGTACATGTATGATATATGACATATTGGATTTATTGGGTTAAAAACCTTCATTGTTTTCAAATGCTGCTGACAACTAAAATGAGAATTGAGACTTGATCATTGGATTTATGATTTTTTAGCAATGAAATTTTTTATTTTAATCATTTTAAATGGAAAATACCTTAATGCTTTCTAACATGTAAAACATTAAACATCATAATGAACATTAGTTATTGCACTGCCTTATAGTATCTTGACATTTTAGAATTTTTTTCCCTCAAGTTCATTGACAACAGATAAGTAAAAAAAAAAATTTCAGAAATTACCACTACACATTGCTACCAGTAGATTAACCTTTGGAAATCATATCTCCTAGTTTTGAGTAAGATTAAAAAAGAAATTATGTATGAGACTAATATCAGCTAGGCTTCAAGTGAGCATTTGGAGACTGCACTGAATACCTTACATGACTTTCAGTGATATGTTTATTAAGTATCCTTTGCTGCTGCTGTTGCTGTCACTACTAGTCTGGTTTCTTGTGAGATTAAGGTAGGTGAAGTTGTCAACTGAGATGTTAAACTGTAATTAAGAGAGCCATTATGGTTTTATGATGTTATGTTTATGCTGTTTATAAATGGAGTCTGTTGTTATTCTATTGGGAAAATACTGAACAGTTTTTATAGTTCAGTTCAGAAGGTATTTCATTGTCCACTAATGAAGGCAATAAAATTACCCATCTTGTTTTTCAGTGCTGAGCCTTTGTTTTCCAAGGCTAAAGACAGAAGAAAAATGTTATTTCCTGTTTAAGATGGATACCATATTTTGTTAAACCTGAAGAATAAAAAAATATATCTAGATTATTCATGTTGCTTTCAATCTAATATTCTTGACTCTAGGCATGGAAGAGACAGGTGATACTTAAAAATTCCAAATTGAATTCATCTGCTTTAAAACCTTCTAATGGCTTCTGATTGTCCTTAGGATAAAATTTAAAATCCTGAAACTGCCAAAATCCAGCTCGTGTCTACCAAGTCTCATCTGGTGTGTCTCTTTCATTTTGGTCCTCATTCTGGCTATCTCTCATTTTCTTCAATATGTCATACACTCTGGCCTCAGAACATTCACACATGCTAGTGCCTCTCTGTAGAAGCCACTCTCTACCCCTACCAATTTATTCTAAATAAAACTTACTCTTCTTTTTTTCAGGTCTTTTAAACATCACATCTCTAAGGAAACCTCTCTCATACCTCCTAAATTTCATGTGTACACACACACACACTGATGTGTGTGTGTGCACATTCTATTAATTTCCCACCAAAATTTAGTTTGGGTCTCTTTTATTTTCTCATAGCATCATGTGTTCTTCTGTAGCACTATTACCCCTATAATTATTTGTTTCCATCATCTCATTTTGTGGTTTCTGTTTGTTAAGCTTTTTCCCCCATCCTTTATTTTCTTTTAGGTTGTGTTTTTCCCCTTATTTCACTTTTTTTTTCCTTTGTTGACCATTCCTTCCTATATCTCAGATTTTCCTCTGGGAACAAAAATTCTTGTAGTAAACAGAATTCTCTTAATTCTATTGATAGCAAATTTCCAGGTTTTTTCAGTTTCTCTTTTTTCTTTTTTTTTTTTAATGTATGCTCTTAAAGGGATAATTTTTCTCGGTACACAAGTTTAGGCTGACAATTACTTTTTTTTGTCAGTATCGCTACTCTGAGAGTGTCCTGACTTCCATTGTTGCTATAACTACAGTTAATAGCCTTTGCTTTATAAGTAATCTTCATACTCTGTAACTTTTAACAACTCTTTCTCTGTACGCATGTTTTGTTTATGGATTCTGTAGGTTGATATGTTTGGGTATAGATTAATTTTATTTATTCTGATTGGTAATCATATGGTTTCTATAACTTAGGACAAATGTCTTTCATTTGTGATTTTTTTTAGCCATTATCTTTTTTTAAATTTAATTTTTTTTTTCAGTGTTCCAAAATTCATTGTTTATGCACTACACTCATTGCTCCATGAAATACATGCCCTCCATAATACCCACCACCAGCTCACCCCCCACCAAACCCTCAGTTTGTTTGTCAGAGTCCACAGTCTCTCATGGTTTGTCTCCCCCTCCAATTTCCCCCAACTCATTTCTCTTCTCCATCTCCCAATGTCTTCCGTGCCATTATCTTTTCAAATGTGTTGTAACTCTCACTTTATCACCTGTCAGAATCTACAGAGACACATTTTGGATCCTCTCATTCTATCCTCTATATCACTTATCTTCTTTTATATCTTCCATTTCTTCATCTCCTTTTGTTGCATCTTGATTAGTGTATTTAGAACAATCTCCAAATTCACTTATTCTCTCCTGAGCTATTCTGATTACTGCTTAACCTGTATCTTGAATTTCTGTTTTGTTACTACATTTTTCATTTCCAGAATTATTTGTAACATTTTTGAAAATGCCAGTCAGTGTGCCCCTAATTTTATAAAAGAATCAATAAGTGAAATACCAAAAGTGATTTAGGAGGATTATTTTAGGTAAGGTGGTCAGAAACGTCTCCCTGAGGAGAGGCTTGAATAATGAGAAGTCCTTCACATGAAGATTTGAGGACAAGGCAGAAGAAATATCAAAAACAAAGACAAAAATTTCAGATAGCAAAAAAAGGCAGGAACAAATCAGTTATGTTTGAGGAACCATATGAAGATTTCCTCAGTTACTTAAAAATCAGGAGACTATTCAAAGCTTTTTCTATAAAGTCAGATTATAAAGTGTGAAGAAATATAATTGTCACAGAATGTATGAACTTGATGTTTCACTTTTCTGTCTTGTAAAGAATATCACAAGCAAATACCAATATACTCTACAATCAGATGTTCCTTAAATGTTGCCATGTAAACAAACCAACACTTGACTAACCTACTAAGCTATATGAAGCATAAAAAGAAAGAAGGAGAGGAAGAGAAGGGAGAGAAAGAAGAGCAGAAGGAAAAGATAAACTTCCTTATAGCCCTTATATTTTTCCTGAATATTTGTTGCAGTTTGATAGAAAGTTGGCCACTGTAGCAACACTTGGTTTTTAAGTAACAATACTTTGGATTCTAGTATTTTAGTTTCCTTCATAATTTTTTAATCTATTTTCCCTCTAAAGAGATAACTTTCATAATGTGTATCTTAATATAACTTTGAAGTTATCAGTTTGCCAAAATTGTGTTCTTGTGCTTAGATTGGAAAAAAAAAAAAAAAATTCTGTTTAAAATCTTCCTCAGGGGCACCTGGGTGGCTCAGTCATTAAGTGGCTGCCTTTGGCCCAGGTCATGATCCCAGGGTTCTGGGATCGAGCCCATGCATTGGGCTCCGTGCTCAGTGGGAAGCCTGCTTCTCCCTTTCCCCCTTCCCCTGCTTGTGTCAAATAAATAAATAAAATCTTTTTAAAAATAATAAAATCTTACTCTTAGTTTTCTGTTACATGAAGAACAAAATTTAAATTTATTTCCATGACTTTGCTAAGATCTTGCCCCTGCCCACCTCTCTGTTTTATATATAAAATACGTGTGTGTGTGTGTGTGTGTGTGTGTGTGTGTGTGTGTGTATGTTATTCATTGAGGGCATTATTTATAATAGCAAAGGGTTGGAATATATTCTCATTTGCAAAAAAAAGCAGGAAGGATTAAAAACTATAAGCATGGTTACCTATAAGGGGATGCAGTAGGTGAGGCAGAGGAGACAGGATGAAAGTGCTGTGAATGGATTTTGTTACATAATTTTATGTAAATATTCTACATATTCCAAAGAATATACATTTTTTTAAAAATAGAGCAATCCTTAAAATTTCAGAAAGAATGTTATAATCAATTTGGCTGCATTATTTTAGTAACATAGTGACACTGAGGAAAGAATTATGTCAGGTAACTTTAGCCAGTATTTTGACTACATTCTTAGTAGAATGTATTTTAAGGACAAAGAGTGCTTCAAAGAAATCCTTTAGGTAATATTAGTAATAATATTGCCATTGTTTGTTCTTTTGAATCTAGATGATAAATATGTAATCATGTAACATTGTTAGGGAACCAAGACTTCCAGGGTAAGAGAAGAAGCACAGGAGTAAAATCAAAGAAGTAAAAACCCTGTAATAGGGGCGCCTGGGTGGCTCAGTGGGTTAAGCCGCTGCCTTCGGCTCAGGTCATGATCTCGGGGTCCTGGGATCGAGTCCCGCATCGGGCTCTCTGCTCAGCAGGGAGCCTGCTTCCCTCTCTCTCTCTCTCTGCCTGCCTCTGTGTCTACTTGTGATCTCTCTCTGTCAAATAAATAAATAAAATCTTTAAAAAAAAAAAACAAAAAAAAAAAAAACCCTGTAATATTACATGTGGATTGGAAATGTCAGGAAAATTCACAATTTTTCTTTTCAAAAATATGGATTTCTTAGACTGCTGAAGTCCCTAAAAGCAATGACAGTTCAATTGAACCTAGACCCACATTATGATCTCTAAACATTATTTTCCTTTAAAAGGAAGCTGGCCTCCTTGTAATCCTGGTGCAGATCAGAAAGTGTAAGAAATAAGCCTAAAATGTCTTGTGCCAGCAAGCAAGGAAGCTCCAAAGACCAATTTGTCAGCAGAGTACAGAAGCCAATATTAAGAGTTCCCCATTGGCCATATGAGAACATTTGAGCATCAAAACAAACAGTTGCAGCTGAAGCATGCTGAATGTTTTAAAATCCATTCATTTATGATAATCAGAAAATGGAAGTGTGCTCCTCAAAGTCTTTAGTCCACACTGGCGGTACACAGTGTACCATAGTGTACAAATGAGCAATTAAAGGGAAAAATTAAGCATTTGTCTTCCTTCCTTCCTTCCTTTCTTCCTTCCTTCCTCATTCATTCATTCATTTCAGGACCAAATAGCCATCATTTAAGAAAGATTCTTAAAGGGGCACCTGGGTGGCTCAGTGGGTTAAACATCTGACTTTGGCTCAGGTCATGATCTCAGGGTCCTGGAATCAGAGCCAGGCCTCAGTCTCCCTTTCCCTCTGCTGCTCCCCCTGCTTGTGCTCTCTCTCTCTCTCTCTCTCAAATAAATAAAATCTTAAAAAAAAAAAAGATTCTTAAAGAATTTCAGCTAATAAATATGGGAAACATGATAAAACTGTTAGAGGAAAGTCTGGGGAACCGAAACTGTACAGTGGAGGGCGTGGTCAGATTATCACCATCAAAACACACTGATCAGTTGAGCTTCATAGAAATTCCGACTGTATGTGCCTCATGATAGGTTGCATCGCTTTTGAAGTATTCTTGCCCAAAACACTGAATATGAATCTAGGCAGTTCTTTCGGCCAATGTTTCTCAAATATGGTTCAGGAAATTCTTGGAGCCCCTGAAACTTTTTCGGGGGATACCCCAGGTCAAAACGAATAATATGTTATTTGTCCTTTTCACTCTCTTTCTCTCCCAAGTATGTAATGAAGTCCACCAGAGACTACTAGTATATCTAAATATATTGAATACAGAAGCGTATATGATGACAATCTGGCTATCTTCTATTAAGATAGACATTAAAGAGATTTGCAAAATTATTTTAAAATCTCACTGTTTTACTTTGAAAATGTCATTTTTTGTTAAAATGTTTTTAAAAACATTAACATTTGTAGAGTTATTGTTATCAATTAGGAATTTTTTTGAACTTAATCAGTTTAATTTATAGTATGGTAAATATAACTTGAGGTAACTCACCTAAACAAAAGCTCTTTGAAGTTCACAGTATTTTTTTTAAGATTTTATATATTTATTTATTAGAGAGAACAAGCAGGGGGAGTGGGAAGCAGAGGGAGAGGGAGAAACACACTCCCACTGAGCAAGCAGCCTGATGCCTGGGCTCAATCCCAGGACCCTGGGATTATGACCTGGGCCAAAGGCAGCCACTTAACAAACTGAGCTACCCAGGCGCCCCCACAGTTGTTGTTTTTTTTTTAATTTAATTTTATTTTTTCAGTGTTCCAAAATGCATTGTTTATGTACCACAGCCAGTGCTTTTTAAGAGTAAAAAAAAAAAAAAAAAAATTATGAGATCCGAAGCTTGAGAACCATTTGCTTCATTTATTTATCATTAACATATAATCTGTTATTTGCCCCAGGGGTACAGATCTGTGAATCAACAGGCTTACACATTTCACAGCACTCACCATATACATAGCCCCCTCAATGTCCATAACCCAGCCACCCTATCCCTACTCCCCACCCCCACAGAGCAACCCTCAGTTTGTTTTGTGAGATAAGGACTCTTATGCTTTATCTCCCTCCCGATCCCATCTTGTTTCATTTTTTCCTTCCCTAACCCACACAACCCCCCACCCTGCCTTTCAAATTCCTCATACCAGAAAGATCACATGATAATTGTCTTTCTCTGGTTGGCTTATTTCATTTAGCATAATACCCTCAAGTTCCATCATATCGTTGCAAATGGCAAGATTTCGTTTCTTTTGATGGCTGCATAGTATTCCATTGTATATATGTACCACATCTTCTTTATTCATTCATCTGTTGATGGACGTCTAGGGAGAACCATTTGCTTTAGAGTTAATTCCAAGTTTATCAGAATTATTGATAAAAAGAACAAAGGAAATGACACCACAGGAGACAGAACAAACCATAATGTAAAATGTTCTCTAGTAGTCTCAATTACCTAGCTTCTTCCGGCTGGTTCAGTTGGAAGAGCATGTGACTTTTGATCTCAGGGTTGTGAGTTTGAGCCCCACGTTGGGTGTAGAGATTACTAAAATAAACTTTAATAAAGAAGTATCATGAAGACTCATTAGAGAAAATTTCAGTACAAACCAGGTGTTAGACAATAGCAAGGAATTGATATAATTGTATATGAAAATGTTTGTATGTTTTAAAGATTCATGATAATAGAAATGATGTAACACTGGAATTAGCTTTAAAATAATTAAAGGGGCGCTTGGGTGGCTCAGTGGGTTAAGGCCTCCGCCTTTGACTCAGGTCATGATCCCAGGGTTCTGGGATGGAGCCCCGCATTGGGCTCTCTGCTCATCGGGGAGCCTGCTTCCCTTCCTCTCTCTCTTCCTGCCTCTCTGCCTACTTGTGATCTCTGTCAAATAAATAAATAAAATCTTTTAAAAAAAATAAAATACTTAAGTAAATAGGGATAAATGGAGCGAGTATAGCAAAAATTTAGTTAATTATTAAACTGAAGAGAGGATGTAAGGGAGAATCATTCTATATTTTTGTATGTTTGAATTTTATCTTAATAAAATTTATTTTTTAAAAAAGGAGATGATCTCAGAGGCTTTGCCTGATTATTTATTCCAGCATAGTATCCCCTTTCCACCTGCCACTGTTTCCTGTTACTCTGTTTTATTTTCATTGTAAGTTTTAACACCTTGGGAAAAATATTTTTTAATGATTTGTCTTTCCTTTGTCTTCCCCTCTAGAATGTGTGTTCCATGAAAGCAGGAGTCTTGTTCCCTTACTGTTTCCTGTGTGCCTAAAAAAATGACTGGCATATTGTATCCATTCAATAAGTCTTAGCTGAATAAATGAACTATAAAAGCTATGTATTTATTGGAAAACTAGAAAATAAACAAAGAAAATAAAAATTATTCTTTTCTTACCTACCCAGCGGTAACTGCTCCTGTTGAGTTTTCAATCCTTCTGAATCACTTTCTGGGAAAAAATACACACACTCACTCTCTCTGTCTTCCCAGAACTCACTCCCACAAATTGTACATTATATAATCCTCTGCAACTTGTGTTTTTTAAAATAATATTTTTAAATATCCTTATATTACTAAATATTTTTCTACAGAATCATTTAGTTGAATGGTATTCTGTTTTGTGGAAGTATCACATATTTCTGTCTCTAGATATGTAAGTAAACATGCTCAAGCTAAGACTTTGCACTCAATCTTAACTTTTACCTTAAGTTAAGGTTAAAGCATTCCTAGAAGTAAAATTGCTGCATCAAGATGCAGATGCATAAAGCTGTTACAAGTCAAGATATTGGGTGTGGGAGTAAGTTAGTGGTCAGAGGGAGATAGGATGGGGGATATCTCTTAGTTGATGGTGGTAATCTAGGTACTGTTTACATAGGACTGTTTCGTTTGTGAAAATTCATTTAAATTATACTTCTGTGCATTTTTATTATGAATGTCATATTTCAGTAAAAAGTTTTTCAAAACATAAATCATTTTGGATAAGCATGACAGAGGCTATCAAGTGTATGATCAACAAATGGAAAGTCTTTCAGTATGACATTGTTGTAATAAGCATACGTCCCACATTTTAAGTGAAATGTTTGGTTAAAACTTGAACTTATAGAATAAGGTAATGCAATACATGGGATAAAAAAGAGAACTTGTTTTTAAAAATATTTTTTAAGTGTGGACTTGAAGCTTTTTGAAATTTTGTTTCAACTCAGTACTTGTAGGGGTAACTGAAGAAAGAAGATACTGCAATGAAATTCTAAAATGGTATTGGGTGGAAGTGCTTAGCTAATTTTTACATCCTAAATTCACTATAAGTACTTGATTTATATTGTCTTTATTGACAAATAGTAGATGAATGAATTCTATGGGTTTCAGATATATATGCACTAAATAAAACATCGGAAAGGCTATAACTTTCCCTTTTAAGAACTTGTTTGCTTGTTGAGGGAGGCAAATAAGGGAAGGAAAAACCAATATTAAAACTTAATTGATGTGCTGCTCTTATATTTTATTGGTTATTCCCCCCATGACTCTGAAACTTTAACCCATTGGTTAAACCAGTAACAATAAAAATAATTTAAAAATAAAATTTGGATAAACATAAGGGAATGCTTTTATGCTTTGGTATTATTGTGTTAACAAGTCTTGTTAACAAGTTTGTGTTAATAAATTTTAGTATATGTATGCAAGTATGTGCCCACACACTTATTTTAACTGCTCAGATCCTCATGAAAGATCAGCATTGTTGTCATGTGGTATATTTACTTCCAGGTTTGTTCTATATCTGATTTTTTTTTGGCTTTTTATATGTTTAATTGTCTATTATCTCTATTCAAGTTTATATCCTACCTTTTAAGAACACTGTAATAGCAATTGCAGTGTTCAGTGTTTTATTAATTACCTTAAGGGATATGCTAGACCTAAATATTCAGGGTTGTAAAAAAATTGTATTGATCAGTAATATTGAAATCTTTGGTATATCTTTGTACATAAAGGCATTTTCATGTTAAATATTTTCTTAAAATAGATACCCAGAAAAGTATGAACATTTTTAAGATTTTTGATGACGTATTGCTATAATGTTCCAAAAGGGTTATGTTCTTGAGCTAGCAATGTTTGACCGTGTCAAGTTTATTACACCATTACCAACATTGTAATTTGATTTTCAAAATATCACAGATTAGAATTATAGTTAAATGCAGACTCTGGAACATGGCTGCCTGAGTTTGAATGACATTCTCACTATTTAGAACTCTGTCACTGTGGGTAGGATAATAAACCTCTCTATCACTTTCAGTTTTATCATCAAAATTTCCAAATTAGTAAAACCTTTAGTGCATACTTTATGTGCACTGTAGAAAAATATTAGTTGTATATATTTTGATTTTTTGTGAGTTACTAATATTTTCTAGAAATCTGTTGAATATAAATGGATTAGTAATCCATAGGAATCTAGGAATCTAGGAATCTCCTAGAGAGTACAGTTAAGACCAGAAAGAACCAGAGGATGACTAGGATAATAGATTGAGGGGCTAAAATAAAGACAAGACCCAGGCACCTAGGTAGTACAGTTAGCTGAGCATTCGACCTTTAGTTTCGGCTCAGGTCATGGTCTTGGGTCATGGATCAAGCCCCGCGTGGGGCCCCACACTCAGCACAAAGTCTGCTTGGGATTTCACTCCCTTTTCCTCTGCCCCTCCGTCTTCCTCCCCACCCATACCTATGCTCTCTCGCTCGCGCTCTCTCTCTCTCATAAATAAATCTTTTTTTTTTAAAAAAGACAGGACCCATATAAGGAGATAAGAAGTGATCCAAGATGTAAGGTAGAAATAGCTTTAAGGTATTCATTAAAACTGTAACATAAATTTGCAGTTTGCATCAAACATTAATGTTAAGTAGCAGTGATTTTGGTGAACGTTTTATTGCTAGTAATTGCCATTTCTGTGAAATTTAATTTGGAATATTCTCCCCCTTCTAGACAACATAAAATTTATGTGATATTTTCCTCTCATTAAAATTCACTTGCTTTCATATACTTAATCTTACTAATATTTACATATTTAATATTGATGAGAGATAAAGTGGTTTCAGAGAACTTTTATCTCATATTCCCGCCTATATGGACTGAGCTTCATGCTTTCAGGCCCTGGCTTAAGTGGGGGGGGGGGGGTCTTGTGAGAAAATCAGCCAGGTAATGATACTTAATTGCATATAAATCTTAAATAGATTCTAAAAATAGTTACTAACTCCCCTATTAGACTTGAGGTGCTAAACTAAGGAAATTATTATAACGCATCATAAATACAGTACAGAAGAATATAAAGGGTATTAGGGGGAAATTCGGAAAACATTTGAGGGGATGGATGATCCTGAAGGATGTGTAGAAATTAACTTGTCAGGCCAAGAGAACACAGAACGTACTTTGAAGAATGGACAAAGGCTGTAAGATGAGAGATTAAAAAAAAAAAATGGTATCCTTGGAGGGGTGAAAAACAATTCTGTATTATGACAGTTGCACTTGTCTTCTTTGAATAGATCCTTGATTAGCAATTTGCATGAAAATATAGAACTGAAAACAATTTATAAATGAAAAAATCAAATCTTGATTTTAACAGAAGGTGGATTCTAAAAAAAAATTAACCCAATAATGTTTTGATATCAAGAAGTTGCCCAGGGGCACCTGGGTGGCTCAGTCGTTAAGTGTCTGCCTTCCGCTCTGGTCATGATCCCATGGTCCTGGCATCAAGCCCCTCATCGGGCTCCCTGTTTGGTGCAGAGCCTGTTTTTTCCTCTCCCACTCCCCCTGCTTGTGTTCACTCTCTCGCTGTGTCTCTCTCTGTCAAATGAATAAATAAAATCTTAAAAAAAAAAAAAAAAGGAAGAAATAGCCCAGCTTGGTCATGGTTTCAGCTTTTCAAGAATCAGTCCATTTTTTAAAAGTTGTATCTGGTAGTACAATATATACAATTACCTGACCCTGTTGAAAGAAACTGGCCTCTAATTCTATACATTTTACATTAGTGGTTGATCAAAAATAAGTAAATTGTAGTGTTAAGACCCAGTCTATAATCAGCAAATGGGAATAATTTGTATTTATTATTAGGTAATTTTCAAATATAGAGAAATATACTGCTTAATAATCATGCTTCTGTCATCCAGAACTAATAAATGTGTTATTTAATCATGTTTGCTTCTGATATGCTTTCTCTTAAGGAACTGTCACATCCTTTTGTTTAGTCTTAGAAGCAACGTCTGTAATGCCTATTTATGCATTTATAAGTAAAATAATTTTGTGTTCTTTAAAAATTCACAGTGATGCATACTAAATGCACTCTTGTTAATTTATTCCTACAACTTGCTTTTCTTACCAAGTTAGCAAAAATTAAAAATCTCTACAACACCAAATGTCATCAAGGATATGGTAAAGAAATTGTTGATATCTTCTAAATTCCAAAATGTTAAGTCCAGCACTTATACCTCTAGGTGTATATCTTAGAAAAATTCTTATACATGAACACAAGAAAGCATTAAGGGTTTTCATTTCAGTATTGTTTGTTAAGTGTAAAACAAAACAACCTAGGTACCTACCAATAGTTGAATGGCAAATAAATCTCGGTCCTTGTCTTCTATTTATTTTATATTGCCCTAGAGCATAATAAGTGCTTAATTTTGGGAGGTGCCTGGATGGCTCAGTTGGTTAAGCATCTATCTTCTGCTTAGGTCATGATCTCAGGG
Organism: Lontra canadensis; assembly: GCF_010015895.1. Taxonomy (NCBI): domain Eukaryota; kingdom Metazoa; phylum Chordata; class Mammalia; order Carnivora; family Mustelidae; genus Lontra; species Lontra canadensis. The sequence goes on from NW_022630995.1 coordinate 53,956,514, forward strand.
TACTGGGATCAAGTCCCGTGTTGGGCTTCCTACTTAGTGGGAGTTTGCTTCTCCCTCTCCCCCTCACCCCTGCTTGTTCTAGCTCTCTGTCTCAAAAAAAATGAATAAAATATTTTAAAAAGGGGTGCCTGCCTGGCTCAGTCAGTTAAGCCTCTGCCTTCAGCTCAGGTCATGATCCCTGGGTCCTGAGTTTGAGCTCCATGTGAGGTTCCCTGCAGCTGGGAGCTTGCTGCTCTCTCTCCCTCTGCCATTCCCCCATCCCACACCCCCAAGTTGTGCTGTCTCTATCTCTCAGATGAATAAATAAAATCTTTTTTTTAAAAGTGCTTAGTTTCTATCCATCAAGTTAATCATTAGAACTTTGGAAATATATACACAAAACAACCTAGTTATGATGTGCTATCTCCATTATGAAGGAGTGATACTTATAGATGTAATTGCTTCAGCTAGATCTAAATCAGCAGCAGGAGCAAGAAAATGCCCTTTCTCCCCATTCCTGATCTTTTTTTTTTTTTCTTTCTTTTTTCTGAATCCCTCTTCCCAAGCTATTTCTCCCCTTCTCTTACTGTTTTTTGCTTTTCTAATTTGGATAATCCTAGAAATAACTCTCTGGTTTTTCTAGCTCTTGAGTTACAGCTTTTATGATGTATAAAGAAGTAATGATATCAGCAAAATACTTTAGGTCAAAGCGCTACTAATAAAAAGTGAGATTTTCTATGATAACTAAAATTTCTCTAAAAGTTCTTTACTTATACATTTATGTATCTTGTATTCAGTACGTAAATGCTCATCGATTATGTAGTTTTCCTGTGTGGCAGAAATATGTTGGAATACATTTTGTTTTCACTAGATAATAGACTATAATGTGTTACTTCTAGAGCAAAACTTTTAACATATGTACTGCATATCGAGAGAAGGCTATGGGGAAAAAATTAAAGCATCTCTCACCTTGGTCACTGTTTAGAGTTTTGAAAGAAGAAGAAACAGGAGTATAAGCTTGATTTGGGTAGCTTCTTAAAGGTGGAACAGGACTTAGGTCTAGTTCATCCTTCAGATTTAGATTATCCCTAACCAGGGCCATGTGTCTAAGAATAGCCCAAAAGGACAAGAATGCCTTTATTGTCCTAGCTTGAGAGCTATAACTTAATTTGCATAGTTAATGTAAAGGAGAGAAAGGCGTTCCCTGTACCTCCTTTTCTTATTTCTGATGTGAAATAATTAACTTTAAGTTGACTATATCAAACGTCTAAAAGTTTAGAATTGGAAAAATTTCATTAATTCATTTTGTAACATTGACTAGGAATAACACATTTATGGAGAGTGTTTTATGTGCATACTATGTAAAACTTGAGCAGAATCAAAACTGGTGCATTCGGAGGTAAATCTGAATATGAATTAGGTAGTAATGATTTTTTGAAGAAGATGATCTTATAAGACCTTGAAATAATAAAATCTTAATTGCTGAAGGAGAGAAATGAGATAGTAAAAGAGAAGACAAGTATTCAATTCTTTCTTCTTTTAGTAGGTTACAGCACTCTATTTATGAAATACAAATGAATAAGATCCCTGACCTGAGGAACTCAGTCTTGTGGGATAAATATGTACATATATATGTGTTTGTGTGTGTAGAGGGATATATATATATAATTGCAAGACAGTCTCATAAGTGTCATTAAATATAAATTATAAGTGTTGACTCAAGGGAAACAGTAATTAGGTTCTACTTGGGGGCATATGGAGGAATTTTGGAACACTGAAAAAAAATTAAACTGAGTAGGAGTTTGACAAGTTGAAAAGGTAGAACATTCTTGGCAGAGTACTACAGTTTGAGAGACCTGACACCATGTAGCATTTGTGAGGAACTGCAAGGAAGTATGAGGGTTGAGTTGAGTTGAGTTGGAGACAAAGCATAAAAAATTGAGCCGGGCAGATAACCTGGGGCAAGGTGCTTCACTTAACAGTTTTTCAAGGTACTATGTACCATATGTTTTGTTTACCTAGCCAGTCTTCTCTTTTGCTTCTTCAGAGTTCTACTCAGCAGATATTTACTGAATGCCAGGCACTATTCTAGGCAGTGGGGTGGGGATATGTGGGTGAATAAAATAGACATGGTCTTTGTCTTCACGTAGCTTATGGTCTGCATGGCTAATGCTGGTAAGTATGTAAGCAACTAGAATATAGGGTGCTAAATGCTAAATAATATAGGTAAGTGTGGCAGGTATAGGAACCTAAAAAAATGACAACCAAATTCAAGTGTGGCCTGAATGACTGAATGATGAGTAAGATTTGATGAGAACTAGGATGAGTGTGGGGTAGAAGGAAAGGATTAGGAGTCTTCTAACAGAGGAAACTAACAAAGCGTGAAAGCTCAGAGTTGAGAAATACCTTAGTGTTTTCCAAACAGGTTTCCCTACTCCACTTTAGCCCTTGTGGTCCATTCTCCCCACAGCAGATTGATCCTTTAAAAGTACAAATTAAAACCTTGTTGGTCCTACACTCAGAAACCTCCAGTGGTTTCCTTTCTCTCTCAAAATAAAATTCAGATTTCTTACCATGGCCAACAAGTCCCAATGTGATCTGCCTTTGTACATTTCTGATCTCATTTCACTCAGCCTGGCTTCCAGCTGAGACTTTGCTCTTTGCTATTCCTCAGACATTTCAAAAATGATTCCGTAACACAGCCTTTGTATAAACTGATCCTTACAGAAGCTTTTCCCTGATAATATATTTGGTTTGTCATGGTTCGCACCATGACAATAGGTACTGTTTATGCCTTTGTTACTGCTACTTCCAAATTCCTCAAATAGTGCTTTGAACACAGTAGGCACTCAATGAAATTATTGAATTACACATAGGTTATGAGTGAGACATTTTATTTTTCTGTCTTTGTGTCTTGCCAGAGCACCTAAGTGTTAGGTAAATTTATATGGTAACAATAAAACCCAGATGAATTTTTTTTAGACCAACTTAAATTTTTAAGTATATTTTTTAAACATGTGTTTTCTTATAATGATTCTTTATAACTTAAATTTCAATTTTTTAGCTGTCAGTAAAGAAATAGTCACACTGTTGCTTAGAGCTTTGTTTTAAATTCATAGTTTATTTTTACTCTTTTCAATCCTTGTCAGATTAACATGTCTGAATCATTGTTTTTATGTAAATTCAGTGTTGTAATAAAAACAACTACATTTTAATAAATACTTTGGCAGTTGTTTTCTAATGGGCTATTTTTCCTAAAACATTAATATTGTAGGTTGTGTCTTCATCCAGTCACAGATGTAAACATATTACATAAGCAATGATTCAACTGCTATACATTTCAGTTATTTAAAATAGTAAAATTTTACACTGAGTTCTAAAAAATACCTCGATTATATATAATCACAGTTTACTTAAAGCATATGTTCCGCATATTGCTAGTCCTAGTAAATGCTAATTATTGTTCTCTTATTCATCGTCATTTTTTCTGTGGTCTCTGTTATGTACAACTTACATCATTCCTACTTTCTTGAAGCATCATCTGGGCAGCCTTGATTAGAAAAAAGTCATGGATAAGCAGTTAATGGCTGTTCACAGCAGAACAAGGGGAAAAGTAACCAAAGGTTGATTTTAAACATATTATATCATAGCCTTCATATGTTTCTTCATATCATTTGGCAATGCCAGCTCCTTCTCTGTTCTTTTTTCCTATGTAGTGCCTTCCCAGTCATGTACTATTCTTAAACCCACAAGATGAGTTGGTAATAGCCACATGTCAAATACAAGTGTTAATTTTTAGGTCATGAATTAGTTGATCAGCAAAATATGAAATGTTAAAATGTAAGGATTACCTATCTGTCACAAATATAAAGTTTTTTCTCTTGCAAAAATTATAGGGGATGGAGTGTTAGATCTCTCTACAAAGAAAACCAGCATAAAATCTGAAGAGTCATCCATATGTGATCCTTCTTCTGAAAATTCAATGGCTGGGTAAGCAATATCTAGGAAATATAATTTAATATTAATATGAAATTATCTCTTCAGAGAACTCTTAATACTACTTTGAGTAGATTGACATATTTAGCTTTCCTCCAGAATTTTTGTCACTCATAAGTGTGTGTCTCTCATACCTTTCATTTGTCCTTTCTCTTTCTTTTTTATTCTTTCTGTTAAAGAAAAGTTATCAGAACAATCACCAAACTTTAGTTCATGTTACTAAAATGAACTACCAACTTAATCATAGGCTACAAACTAAGAAGCAGGACGAATATAAAGAAAATTTAAAATTCAGTATTCAGGAGGCAATTTTAAGGAAAATATGTGATTTCACTATTTAATTTTTTTAAACAATCAACAAATTTTAAAAGTACCATACTTACTAATTCTAACAGCTAGCTTTTAGTGTTTACGTTTTTTTCACTGTGCTTTAGGTGTGGTGGCAAACTTTACATAATATATATAATAATATATGTCTAGTAAACACCACAGAAAGCCCTCTCATGCTTTGAAAGTTCTCATTAAATAAAATAAATAAATAAATAAATAGCAGTGAGATGCTCTTGTTGGATTTTTGGATTTTTATTTAGTAACTTTTGCATCTTCCCATTAACAAACTTCATAGGAAGCTTTTTCTACCACGTTTAAATCTTAGATATAGAGTATAACTTACTTCAACTAAGACTATAGTAGCTTTTGAGTCACACGGTATAGTTAGCTTCTGTTTGAGAAACTGAAAATTACAATGATATATTTGAAATAGAACAATTTATAGTATCAAATTATTTTACCCAAATATAACTTACCTACTTGTTTCAAATTTTAAGTTTTTGTCTAGAGAAAAATTAGTCTTGTGGAAATATGGGATGTTTGTGTCTGGAAATATTCTTGCTGCTACAAATTTCCTTTAAAGGGGTTGACTCTTTTATTACTTGTTTAGCGGTAACGTCACGTTTCTACTAACAAAAACTCCTTTAGGATTTGGGTATTTTTTATAATGGAACTCTAATTGTACAAATAAAAATTATAAGTATTGCTCTGCAAGCATCTGTCAGAGGAATAGCAACATCATGAGAATATTTTTACAAATACCGAGTTAGGATTTTATGTTCTTGGAAGGTCTGCCCGTTGAGGCCACCGTATGATTGACACATTGTCCTACCAGGACTGTAGCGTTTGCTTTGATAAGGAGTAACTACTACATCTCACAGACTTAAAAAGAGTCATAAGCAGTGATGTTACCTAAGCAAGGAGTATAATAAAGGAGTGGACCCTCCCCTTCCATAGCTGTGTGAGAGTCTCTCATGCATCAGTTTACCATCGTTTCATTCCATCCATCCAGGAGACTACACAGAAACAGAGAGGACTATGTGGAAAGAAGTGCTGAGTTTGCAGATGGTTTGCTCTCAAAAGCTTTGAAAGACATTCAGTCTGGAGCACTGGACATAAATAAAGCAGGCATACTTTATGGCATACCTCAAAAAACTTTACTTCTCCACTTAGAAGCCTTACCAGCAGGGAAGCCTGCATCTTTTAAAAACAAAACTCGAGATTTCAATGATAGTTACTCATATAAAGACAGTAAAGAAACTTGTGCAGTGCTGCAAAAAGTAGCCTTGTGGGCAAGAGCTCAAGCAGAGCGCACAGAAAAAAGTAAACTCAATCTACTTGAAACCTCAGAATTAAAATTCCCAACAGCTTCCAGTTACCTCCATCAGTTAACTCTACAGAAAATGGTTACTCAATTTAAAGAAAAAAATGAAAGCCTACAATATGAAACTTCACACCCTACTGTACAGTTAAAAATTCCTCAGCTCCGAGTAAGTTCTGTTTCAAAACCACAACCTGATGGTCCTGGTCTGCTGGATGTTATGTATCAAGTTTCCAAAACCTCTCCAGTCCTAGAAGGATCAGCTCTCCAAAAACTGAAAAATATACTCCCTAAACAGAACAAAATAGAATGTTCTGGGCCTGTAACTCACTCAAGTGTTGACTCTTATTTTCTACATGGGGACCTCTCTCCTTTGTGTCTTAATTCTAAAAATGGAACAGTTGATGGAACCTCTGAAAATACTGAAGATGGATTGGATCGAAAAGATAGCAAGCAGCCCAGGAAAAAACGTGGCCGTTATCGCCAATATGATCATGAAATAATGGAAGAGGCTATTGCAATGGTAATGAGCGGAAAAATGAGTGTTTCCAAAGCACAAGGAATTTATGGGGTACCTCACAGCACTTTAGAATACAAGGTAAAAGAAAGATCTGGAACACTGAAGACTCCTCCGAAGAAGAAACTCCGATTACCAGACACTGGGTTATATAATATGACAGATTCAGGGACTGGCAGCTGCAAAAACAGCAAGCCTGTGTAGATTACTTGTTAGGAAAATGTTTGTATGTGTGTATGTATGTGTGTGTGTATGTGTGTTTGCGTGTGTGTGTGTATGTGCACAGGTGTGTATTTGTGTGTCTATATACACACATGTGGGAATTACAGATGCTCACTCTGACAGGAGACATGAAATTTTACAGTTCAAAAACCACTTACATGCCTTTTGAAAAAAAAAAAGTTTTATTCAGGGTTTTCACTGTGGACAGAATTATATAGTTGCTTACTTAATTCTGATAATTTGTATTTAATCCTTGTATAAATAGGTGAAAAAGATTCAGGTTTTCTTTAGTAGTCAATAGCATAAAGCGTTGTGGGAAAACAAGTAATTGTCAAGTGAAACACTTTTATTGGTGAAAGACCACTCCAGCCATTCAGTTGAACCATCTTATAAGGGAAATATGATATTAATAGTTTGTAAACATTTTTACATACTGCACTTACAGCTATTGTAAGTATATCAAACAACCAATCAAAGTTTAAATAACTATCTCCATATGAAGAAAAATTAATATATACAGTATTAGTACACTACAGTGTATTCTATGAAATATGAAATGCACTCAAGTGCATCCACCAGGAATAGAAAAGAAAACCTTAAATGATATGTATAATGAAATTTAATATTTATCATTTAATAGTTGATTTACAGGAAGTTGGGGTTTATAAGGTATATACTTTTTAAAAAAACTGACACATAGTTAACCCCAGCAGCTATAGAATCCTTTAATATAAGATGGAATACTAAGAACAAAAAGTAATTTAAATTTAATTATTAAAATAATTTAATTTTGTTTTTCATTTGAAAAATAAGCTAATGTGTAAGGTTAGAAAAGAAAGTTGGAATGCAACTTAGAGCATGTTTATAATGTGCACAGAAAAAGCTTGAGAATGATATTTGGTTTAAATGTGCTGGTTAGTTGATGTTATGACTACTTTAAATTTTAAGGATTGTGACACACTCCTACTATTGAAAAACCTCAGTGTAACTTTAATATATTTGCTGCTGTGACATTTCAAAACATTTTCAGTTTATCAAAATGAATTACAGATTTCATTTTGGTGGGCGATACATTATCATTTTGCTAATAACCAAATTTGCAGTTTGTTCAGGGTCTTGAATAGATTTACAGATATTTAACACTGAAGCTGTTTTGAACTTTCAGTAATGTAAACTCTCTACTAATTGGGTAGTTAGAAGCTGGGCAGTGCATTTTAACTTTTACTAGACTCATAAGAGAGACCAATAATTTTTATATAGCAGTTTTAAAATGTGGTTCAGAGTATCCATGTTGGATTTATGGAGTATGCAGTTTTAGTGGTAAAATGTTATAAGCATGTGCCTCCATATAAAGAATGGGGATTTGCTTCGTATATTCAGAATTCTCCGAGTGCCCCTTTTCTCTGTTAAAATTCAGGTTCTGATCATTTTTCTAAGCCAATTTTCCTAAGTCCAAAAGGAATACTTAAAGCTGAATTTAAAAAAATAAGTGCACCTTGTCAAATACTTGTGTTTTTACACTTGTGTTTGTGTGTATCTAATAATCACATATACATGTAATACTAAAGAGATTTTCAGCTATTACATTTAAAAACTGCTTACATATGACTTAAAAAAACTGAAGAGTGGGAAGCTACAAAACCAAGTAGTTATTTGGTCTCTTAGATCTATACTGAACGCTCTTCAGCTTAATGTTACCTGCATACTAGGGTATGAATCCTCTTGCTTTTTTGTTTTTCCAAGTAAGAACACATAATAGATTGCAAAACAGCAGATGTCAGGGTCATCTTTCTTTTTAAAGAATTAAGCCATATTTTGTGAGGGCCAGAACTTGGATTATTTAATATATTTCCCCTCCTCCCCCATTGAAAAACAAATTTAAAAAATAAAGTAAATGTTTCAACACAATTTTATTGACCTCTTTATACAGAATTTTACTTGCAAAAATTTGGGGGCCTGAATACATTACATAATATTTATATTGAGCTTTTTTATTCCTCACACTATATTTACATTAATAAATTGATTGAGAAGTTTATAGTAAAGGGATACTTACAGAACACTTTTATATCATTTAAAAGATGACCTGACCAAAAACTTTACAGGATTCATAAAATCAGGGATCATTTTGCTATTGACTTCACAGTGATCAGTAGTTTTATAGGTAATATTATAGTTAATTTGCAGCATTTAGTATTTGTATTATTTATTTTTGGTCAGATATAGTAAATTAAATATTTTTTGATAGTTTATAGGTAATGATCAACCCATAACTTTTAAAAGAAACAAAATGTTTCTAATTTTTGAGTTAACTTTTGATTATACAAACTAGGAAAGGCAGGGAAATTTATGGGTTCCCCTTCTCCCCATTGATTCTATTAAGATGTTCTTTATGTTAAACTTTCAAAGTACTTTATAAATTTAGTTACCAGTTACTACTTATTAATTGACAGTTTTTTGAAAAATCCAGTTTCAGCAGACTTTTAATGAAGGTGAAAGCAACCCTTAAATGCTTTCTACTTATTTGAATGTTCCTCAAGTATTTTATATTTAAAAAAAAAAAAAAGAAGGAAAAGAAAAAACAGTGCCTCTGTTTTTAGAAAACTACTGCTCAGTAAAGTTGTTTAAACCATTTCTGGTAGCTAATGACAATTTTATATTAAATTGTATACTAACTTTAGTGAGACTGATTTTTTTAGTTGTTTACAGTACAAATACTTGTATTTGTTTTTTAATTGCAGTATTTCCATTGTCGCAGTAATTTAGTAAAACTCTGTGGCTGCCTTGATTTTGACAGATTTTGTTAATATAAACTGATTGTTAGGCAATTAGTTATATTTATGCATAAATCAATTGCACTATAATTCATGAATTATTTATTACAATATTTTCTAATGAATTCATGTATCTGTCTTGTGTTGTAAATGTACTGTAATTCTGTTCCTACTTTGTGTTGTTATATATCTAAATCTGATTGTATGAATTTTAATTGTTCAGTTAACGTGTTTCTAGGTTGTAATTTGTAGTAAAGCACTTCAATGCTTTTGCACTTAAATTTACAACACTGTTGGTGTGTGATTGATTTACTCATTCAGTAAAAGAAAAGAAAAGAAAAGAAAAAACAAACTGACTACACTGACTTTTTTGATTCACTGTAGGAATGAGTTTTATTTATATTAATATGAAAAATTGACTTCTCCAAAGAACTATTTCAACAACAAAACTTGTAATAAGCAAAACCAATAGTAACGTATAAAAAATAGGCAGGATGTTTTGGTTTAGAAATCGAACTGAAAAGGGTTAGAAAAAAATTTAACATTAAAAACAAGGGAGCTATGACAGATATAATTACAGAACCTTTACATAATCACTTCAGAATAAATTCTAGATTGGAGACTTCGGTGTATTCAACTATTATTTACTCATATTGTTTTCTTTGAGACTCTAACATGCAAGAAATATGAAAAAGAAAAAATTTGGAGCCAAATGAACATTATGAAATTTTATAATTTGAGAATTTAGTTAGCTAATATCTGATATGTGTGTATTAGATATAATCTAATACCTGAATATCCAATTAGTAACTTTATTGAGCTATTCTTCATATATCATTACATGGAAATTATTGACCACTGTGGTATTTTGGAATGGAAGTTCTATTTTTAAAAGTAATAAAATGGGGGGGGGGGGGAGTAATTAACTGAATAAGAAACTTTTTTAAAGTATAGACTTCCTTGAAATCTCAGAGGACAACTGTAAAAATCTTGGGGTGGTTTTCAGAATAGTTAACACTAATCATTAGTTTTAGTTATTTCTACTTTCTATTTGACTTTGCTAATGGAAAAAACATTTAAGCATTTTAGAAATTTAGGAAAGCAAATTAATCTTTAAAATACGGTGCAATGAATTTTTCTAAGAAATAAAATCTCTTTTTATTTAATCACAGATATGTTTAATAGGCCGTAACAACTTTAAAAAAAACTGTTGAAGTGCATCTATCAGAACTCTTTGGGATTTCTTTGCTTATGTAAAAGTTACAATTTTAATTTGCTGGAAAAGAGTATAATATCACATATCTTCATATTTGATAGTTAACATTTCCTCATGTCTTTTTTCTCCCTGTATTTTTTGAGTTATCTAATAGTGAATCTTGGGAATCAGTTCCATTATTTACTCCCAATCGTGATAAAATTTACCAAAAAAAATTTTTTTTCAGAAAGGAAATGGTATTGGGGTTATGTCAGTGGACTTAAAGCACTTTATTGTTAATTTCATATTTTTTCTCACTCTGATAACTGCTTTTTTTCAAATCACAATTTTGGTGAACTATTAGTTGAATCTAGTAAAGTTATCATTTTTCTAGAAAATTTTGGATCTAATGTTCAGAATTTGCCTTGATGTGTTTGCTACTCAAATAACATAATATTTATAAAATGTACATAGAATATTGCATACTTACGTGTGAAACAGATTAAGCCAGTTTTAGGGAGCAAAATAAAATTAATTTTACTTTTCATTTTAAAATAAAAATCCTTTACTTTTTAATATACATAAATATAATGACCCTTTAAACAAATACAGTCTTCTATAGCAATTCATAATCAGTATATCCTAATTCCACACTAAATAAAATTTCTACAAACCAGGAACTACTGACAATAATACTAAATATAAGAAATCATGAATGGGAGGCTATTTTCATGTACAGAGTTTGGTGATATGTTTAAATAGATACTTTTCTGAAACAGAATTCTTTTAATATATTTTACTCTTCTTGCTGCTGGTATTGGATTAAAAGAAATTTTTTGTAGACTTCTGCCTTGGTTACTAAGTAATCCTGGGTGTTAGTTAAAATTAGATGTATGTTAGTCTTCAGTGGGACATTTTCCAGCATTTGAAATTAAATAATTAGGTAAGTAATGCCTTTAGTCTTCATGTAGTTACTTTAGTATTTAAAATCAATTAAAAATAGATTTTATTTTTAAATAGCTTAAATTTTTTATTATTAGGTTAAAATGCCTGCAGCTTAATCTTAGAAAAGATACTCTGTTATTTATATGAAGTCTAAATTCCTTAATTTTCCTTGTGGGTATACAAAGCTTTCTTTTATTAATAATTTTTATTTTCACTACCTTGAAAAAATATCTATCTTAAAGATAAGATTTTCTCCTATATCTTATTTTTCTTATTTGCACTAATATGGATTAATAATTATCAAAATAACTTATAAAATATCTACTTCCAAAAATAACTTTCTGAAGCACTTTCCATTAAATATTCTTAATACATCCAAAGCACTAAACATTAGCAATCTATAAATATAATCATATTTATATTTGATATAAATATAATCTATATTATTAATTATAATCTATAATCAGGTTTTATATCACAAAACTAGGGCTTTTCTTTGACTATTCTACTTGCCATAGGAAATTAATTATCACCAGTGCTTCATTATATTTTTGCCGAACAATAATCAAGATGTCATTATTGCAGTTCTATAGGAGTTAGGAGTCCAGCAATACCAAAACTTCTTTTGTTCAAACTCTGTTAAAGTTATAACTCCTTATAATACTGGTATTTTTGCTGTAATTCATTTTTTGTTTGATTTTTATTTTTAGTTCAACTGTTGATGCAAAATCAGAGGAAGCTACTAAAATGGAAAAAGGAAAATCAGCATTAAGCAAAGTTTTGGAATCTTTGTGCATACATCACCAGCAACAAGTTTTGGCCATGTTGAAATTTCTAGTCCAAGAGCAGAATGCTGCTTCTCTTTGCTATTGTAATACATCATATACTGTGTCTTCAGAATCTCAAAAGCCCCTAATTGAAGATGATTTACATGGTCTATTCTGTAGTTGTGAATATAGGCTGGCAGAAAGAGGGTATTTACAAAATGAAAGACAAAGCCCTGGTTTTGTGCCTCTGCCAGTCTGTATTAAAGATTTACATTGTTTATCTTGCCGAACTGTAACTATTGAACACATTAAGACAGTAGTGAATAGAGGAATTGCAAACAGTTATAATTCTCACAGGTGCTGTTCTGGACTGTTACCAAACATTCACTCTACAAAATCAACCTTTCATGCTCCTCTTTCATCAAGGGAGGTATGCAATGTTTCCGTCAGTCTTAAGGATGCTTGTAGATCTCGAAGTCCATCACCTCCACCGTTATCACCTGTACAGACTGAAGGATTTGAAAAATTGAAAGATGTCGTCCCAGAGCTTTCAGCCTTAGAAAATAACAGACCTGAAATAAACATTAACCAGCCTCCGTCTCTCATACCAGCAGAAATAAACAGTGACAAGGGCGATCCCGAAGGTAAAGTACATAAAACTAAAAAATCCAGTAACTCTGATTATTTGCTCCTGGAAGACAGCGATAATTGTACTGCAAATCATGAAAAAGATGAAACTACTGTAATTTTTCAAGATTTAATGGATCGTATTAATGAAAAATTAAAATCAATAGAAGCTACAGATGTGACAAACCTTATAAAATTATCTAGCAGTGATTGTAATACAGATAATGATTTAAAATTGAGGGATTTAATATCCTCACTCTTGCATAATGCCAAGGCCAGTGATTACAGTTTCATGGAATTGCTGAGTCAACATGATAAAAAGGTAGAAAATAAAATTATTCAGACAAGATTTCGAAAGCGTCAAGAAACCTTATTTTCAATGCACAGCTCTCCTGATTCCCCCATGTTTAGAAGGCAGTCTTTACAAATAAAAAGAGAACTTGCTAGTCTTGATGAAAATTTTGTAAGAAAAAAATACACTGAAAAAAATTCAAGGAAGTTGACACGCAATGATGAGATATTTTCCACGGACAAAGAAGAATTCTATCATTGCCAAGGGTCTTTACAAAATTCTAAAAACCGGCAAGATAATAATCTTACGGAAATATCATTTTCACCAGATTGTGCATTACAGTCATTACAACTACCTCTTCATAGTTTAGAAACTAACTTGGCTTTTGATGCATTTTCAGAAAGCTTTAAAACAACTTTCCCTGAGAAAATGAGCATAAGAAAATCACAGGAGAAATCTGCAGGTAGAAAAAAACTTTTGCAAAATCACAAGGAGAACCCCAACCTGGAGAATACTCAAGCTCCTTTGAAAAATGATGTTCCTCGACTTTTGAGCAGAACTAAACGAAATATTGTGCCCCCAGGGTGGTATTCTATATATGTAACAAATAATTATGTTTTCAAAAAATCCCCTAAGGCTAAAAAAGTTCCTGAATCTACAAAAAAAAAAGATCCCATGAAAAATATTCAAATTGAAAGCTCACACAATATAGATCTAAACAAAATTGCAATGAATTCTAATTTACAAGTTGTTGTGGAGCGTTTGGAAGACACAATAAATATGGCCCAAAAGTCTTTGAATAATCACTCATTATCTGAAGGATGCAAGGCATCCAAGAAGTTGATAGAAGTTAATGGTAAAGATCAAACTGCAGGTAGAAACGTGACTCTTACTGTAAGCAGAATGACATGCAAAGAGCAGAGTTTATCAAAATCTGTGGTAGCAGCCAGCAATATCAAAAGCAATCATATTCCTACAATAGATTTGAATAGCAAAAGACTTGATAATCTGGAAAAGACATCTATTTTGGATACAAGTAGCTTGATTTCCAGTGTTCAAAGTGTGTCAACAAAATATGAAGCCATTGAACGCTCTTCTTTTTCCAGCTATTCTAGTCCTATCAAACTCATGTTTTTATCTGAGGTTAAAAGCAGTGAAGGAGTCAAATACACTTTAACTTCAGTTGGTACTTCCAAGTCAAATATTGAACTTCCTTCTGAAAAATATCTAACTCATCATGTAATTGAAAAAAAAACAGTGACAAATAATGTCCCAAATGCTAACTTTGAAAAGTATAGTTCTAATCTTAATGATAGTGACACCCTACAGGGAGAACTAAACAAATTTAATTGTGCAAAAGAAACTACAGAATCCCCTGCAATGTTCATAGATGGTATGAATAGTGATATGCCACAAGATGAACCTAAGGAAAATCCAAGCAATGGTATTGATTCATCTTTTAAACGGAAACCAGGTAGACCTAAAAAAATAGGTCCCCAGGTTGTGCAACAAATTAAGCGGCCAATTGGAAGACCACCAAAACCTAAAACTAATCAAACAGACATCACCATTTGCCAAAACGAGTCTTCTAGTGCTGGAAAGAAAAGTCCAGAATCTCTCCTATCAGAAGTAGGAGAAAGTATTTATAGAAAAACTATTACCGTAACTGTTATTTATGGAAGGTCAAGAAGAACTAGAAGGCATGTTTCTGAAGGAACGGTAAACATAAGCAATGTGTTATCTTTCAGCAATAATGTTGCTGATATTCCAACTGAAAGTAACAGTCTCAGAAATATTAGAGAATACAAATTTGATGCAGATGAAAGAAGGGCTGTTTCAAGTTTAACTACTGAAAGTGAGGTCTTGGGATCTGGCTTTGAATATATTAGGCCTATCAAGAACAAGTCTGTGATACCTCAACCTTCTAAGAACATTATTCGACCAACTCAGAAGCCTTTTGCTATAATTAGGAAGCCTGGTAGACCTGCAAAAGTGAAAATCTCTGGCATATCTGTGACTATTAATAGAGTTTCACCTCAGGAGAGAGAAGTAAGTATTAGCAGCTGCTTACCTCCTTTAGAACAAGAAAATATATTAGAAAAAAATCTGGCTGAAGAAAAGTATGATCACCAATGCAATAAGATGGATACAGGGCACACCAAAGCTGACACATTTAAGAATGGATCAAAAAGTATGGTTGCTACTATACCTTTGAGACATTCTATTAGAGATAGAAAACCATCTCTCCATTTCTTACATCCATTAGCATCTTCTAGCTCACTTATTTATAGAAATGCTCTGTTCCGTAAATCATATAAACTCCATTTGCAGAAGAGTAAAAATGAGAAGGAAAAACATAAGCAGTCAAGGATAAAAATAGTTTCGAAAGGTACCCCAGCAACCAGAAATTCAAGGAATGAAAAAATGTTTTTGGAAGATAACAAATTAATACCCATTTCTGAAGTATCCTTGGACCCAATAATTTCATCAAATCCTTTGCTCAGGTGGTGGGCTGCTTCTACATCAAACGATTCCTTATTAGAGGAATTAAACAATAGATTTGAGCAAATAACAAATGCTTGGGTGCAAGTGAGTGGAGATGAAGCTGGAAATTGTGCTCATAAAAAGAGAGAACACATTGAAAATGATAATTTCAAAATAGCAAACCCTTTGGAAACCTGTCTTTTAGAACTTGAAGTTTCACCTGTAAAAATGCTTTTTCGGAAAAAGTATGATTTGAATGAACTCTGTATCTGGTTTATGCAAACAACAGAAACACAGTCTCTTTCACTAGTTAGAAAAGCAAATGCTCGAAACCCTTTGGAAGTAATAAATACTAGAGGAATTAAGTTAGGGACCAAATATTCTAATTTTAATACCAGCCCCTTCAGAAAGCACTTTAAAAAATTTGCACTATCTTCTCCTTCAAAATCAGCAGGGAAGTTGCATATACTGCATAAAATGGTTAGCTCTCCGCTGTTAAATGTGAAAAATAATTTAACGTTAGCTAGATTAAAAAGAACTGAGTTTAAGAGGTTACAACATGAAAGGTGGAAAAGAGAGGGAAAGCTGCACAACCATGGAACAATTGATTGGATCTCTAAAAGGAAAAACTTAAGATTTTTCTGCCAGAACCAGTTTTTAAGTAAGACTGAGGGGGGAACAAATGCTGATATCCCACTCCGAGGAAAAAACACAATAGCTAATCAGTTTATTTTGCCACCTGAGATCAGGGATGACTCTTTGCAACAGAAGGTGGCAATGTCTGACTTGAAAACACATGCTAGTTTAGAGAATAATTTTAAGTCAGAAGCAAAAGAGAATGGAAGAAATTGCAGCCAAAAAGATTTTGAAAAGGGACCAAGACTAGGAAATGTGTGTCCAAATAATTGGAAGTCAAAAACCTTAAAAGATTGTAGAATATTTTTGAGGAAGATCAACTATCTTGAACACAGAAATACTTTTAAGCTAAATACAATCATTTACTCTCCTGAATCTATTGACAGTGGAAGTAATCCTCAGACTCACAGAGAAGAATCAAAGCGCTTTACCTTAAGATCCCATTCCGCTAGGCAAAATTCTTTTAAAAAGCAGTCTAAAGAAATGGAAAATGCTAAAACAAATAGTCCTTCAATCGATAAATTTCCCAGCCAACTTGACAATAGTAAATTAAATAAATGTTTTAACTATGACAAGAATCCTGATAGTTCTGATGTTCTTAGCAAATTGAACAAAAGAAAAAGACCACCATGGAAGACCACAGAAATGTCAACAAAAAGGCATAAACGACAGTCCTGCAACAGTGGACAAATGGCAAACTATTATTCAAAATCCCAACTAGGTAAGTTTTTCTCTACTTAATTTTAAAGTTTCATTTTAGGTGCCTTGAGTAAAGTATGAGACAATGGGTAGAAAAGGAACAGCTGATTTAGTTTCAATTTATTTCCAAAATATTTGGACAACCTAATTTCTTGGCACCTAGTATGAAACTCGTGATATTAGGTCCTACTAAATATACCCATGCAGTTCCCTACATCTTAATGTGTCCAGGATTTGAAGCAAATTAAAATATATGTAGTAGAGACATAGAAAGCTCCTAAACATACATCATTAATGTACAAGTTATATTATCTGTTTTTTTGTATTTGACCTCATATAAAATATAGAAAACAGTGTGAATGGTAAATATACCCAAGGAGCTATCTAAAAATTAACTGCTACACTACAGGATAATATGTATTCATTGTCTTGATAAATTAATAGCTTTGAGACCATGTGGAAAGATGTAAAGACTGTCTCATTGCTAAGTTGATGAGGTCTGTAACCTATATAGTAATTCTAGTATACAAGTCTCACATTCACCATCAAATTGTTATACCCTCTGGTACTGCTTTGGGAACCATTTTAAGACTCTGCCTATTTAAATAGTGTCAAGGAACAAGGTATTTTCTTCAATAAATAAGGAAACTTGTTGAATAGGTTTTTTTTCAGATGAGTCATTGGACTGGATTCCACATATATAAAGATGAGGGTTTCTTTCCAGAGATAGCAAGGGAGAAAGTTATATACAGGTAATGTTAAGGTAATGCTAAATTTAGAATGTAAACTGAAATTACTTTAGTAAGTAATTATGAGCTTTACTCAGTTATGCTGGCCTGACATTGGTGCCTCAGGGAGACTGTTACCCTCAGACCCTAGCAAAATAGTTTATGAACAGTGTAGTTGCCAATGTAGCCAGTTCCTTCTCAGCTTATTGATAGGTGCTAGACAGTCCAGGATTTGTAGAAGTATGGTAGTGCTTATTTCATTACTTCCCAGATGGGAGAGAGTGCCAGGTTACATTTGTAAATTTAAGGACATTTATTGTATGGTTGCATTGTTACATTGTGTATTTTAGGGGCTTATGGAAGTATCGATGGCTTTATTTTTGTTACCTTTTTTAAAACCTTTTCAAAAACTAAAAAACAACTATTAAGTCTAATATTAAAATATTAAAAGCAATAATTAAACTAAAGATTTAATAGGTTAGATGATTATGATGGCCTCCAACATTCAGTTAATTGAGTGACTTTAAAATAATCTATTTCAGTAGTATTTAACATGCATTAATTAAAAATTTTAACTTTGTAACATGTGATGGTTAAAGCTTTAATGTTGGTCAAATTAGAGTTTCCATTATGAAAGATGAATCAAATCAAAAAAACAATGTTCTTTGTTTCTTATCCTTAGGATAATTGAACATAACAAATAGCATGTCAGGAAAAAAGAAGGAAGAAACTTGATAGTGATTTAAAAAAAAAATTTATAATTCACCTAAAAATATATACACATCTTTTTAAAAGATAGTCATAAATAAAGTGCAGTGTTTCATTTTTAATTCCTACTACCATTCTCATTTCATGCTGTTTGCGTTTACCAAAGGTAGTTTACAACAGAACCATATTTTGTCCTTCTAGCTTCTTAAACATTGTATCTTCCTAAGGTATGAATATAAAATTTATATTAATATGATTCTTTACCTCACTAAATATGAGATCACCCTGGAAAAATAAGATGGAAGATGCCTCATTATTACTTTTTCAAATTAGTCTCAAATCCTTTTGTGATATTTTTAAAAAATTTAGTATCAGAGTAAGTTGTTTTTCACCTTTTCTCATTTTAAAAATTACTAGTACTATGTCCTGTTCTGCTTAAAGTTTTATTTATCTTTTACTGATAACTTTCCTTCTTTATTTAACATTCTTTTTTTTTAATCAAGGACATTATTTTTACAAAGTTGTATTTATAGCAGCATTTGTTATATTTATCTGATTTTAAAATGTTTCTTAAGGTGTTTTTTTTTTTTTCTCATTATTCTTGGTATTCCATACTTCTTAATGCCTTTTTGGAAGTGACACTAAAATTCATTATTAGTTTTATATGTGTTTTTCTTCATTGTAGAACAATTAGTGACTGGAGATTTGAGAGAGATTTCTAGCAACAAGGACTTTTCTAGAAAAATTCATAAGGCAATGTATATAATGAATTAGAGAATATTTCTATTGATGAAAATTTTTCTTCCATAAATATCTTGTTTTGTACATTTCAAGATTAACTGTCAAGATATAGTTTAACACATAGAGGAGTTTTAAAATTCATGCTTTACTACATATCTGCTGCTGTGTATCAACTGTAGACATGTAAAGGAAAGAAGAAATGTAATTCTATCCTATTCTTAATTCCATATGTAGTTAATGAAATGCCTACAATATGCTCTTTGATACTATAGAAAGTTCAGAAAGTTGCCTTTCCATCTGAGTAAGAAAACAAGCCCTGCACTGTGTATATATTCAATAAATAGAGTATATTTTATGTTTTAAGTGAGATATTATTAATTACATTAATTAAGGGGGTAGAATGACTAAAGTCATGGTTTGTGTTTTCATGGAGCTTACCATTTCATAGGGGACAGTGACTAGGCAATTCCAGTACAAAGTAGAGTGCTATGATTGGGGAGAGAGGTGGCTTTTAGAAGCACCTAGGAGGATAATTGAACCCAGGTTTAGAAAATTAGGCAAGGATTCTTACATAGTCACATCTGAGATTTGAAGAATGCCAAAGTATTGGAAGTCAGGAAGTATTTCAGGCAGAGCAAACTGCATGTGGAAAATTTGGGTGACAGAACAGGATTATAGAACACCGAGTAATTTAATTCATATAGATAAGGCATAAAGAGGAATTAAGAAAGTAGCAAGGGGTGGACAGAAAAATGGCAAAAGATAAAGCTACTGAGGGAAGCATAGCCCAAATTGTGAGCCAGCATCAGTTAATGAAAAAAATGTTTGGAGCCCTAATAATAGCAGTAATAGAGGAGGACAAACACATTTGACAGAGGTCTAAGAGGATCCGTGTATTTTAGAGAGTAGAGGAATAAAAGGTAATGTCCAGGTTTGAGCTTGAACATCTAAGTGATAGATGATAGTAACGTTCACTGAGATAAAAGAGAACATTCAAAGTGTGCAGTTTTAGACATTGGGAGTTTGAGTGGGATATCCAAGAAAAGATGTTTAGGAAGCAATCACAGTTGACCCTTGGACAATGCAGAGGTTAAGGGTGCTAATATCCTGTGCATTTAAAAAATCTACATTTAACTTCTGACTCCACAAAAACTTAACTAGCAATAACTTGTTGACTGGAAGCCTTACAGATAACATGAACAGTCAATTAACACATATTTTCTGTTATATGTATTATATACAGTATTCTTATAATAAAGCAAGCTAGAGAAAATTCTACTAAGAAAATCATAAGGAAGAGAAATACATTTGCAATACT
The DNA here is from genome assembly GCF_010015895.1 of Lontra canadensis. Taxonomy (NCBI): domain Eukaryota; kingdom Metazoa; phylum Chordata; class Mammalia; order Carnivora; family Mustelidae; genus Lontra; species Lontra canadensis. Next base: position 53,976,793 of record NW_022630995.1, read on the forward strand.
GTATGTATATTTATGGGGGGGAAATCTGCCTGTAAGTGGACTCATGCAGTTTAAACCTGTCTTGTTAAGAGGTCAAGCTTTGGTTAATATGGGTTTGTTGCTCAGAAAAGAGGTCTGAGCTACATATAAAGATTTTGGAGTCCATAAATAATTGAAACCATGAGAGTGGAATGGATTGTTCACTGTAAAATGGAAAGAACCTAGGATCTCACAGCCCCAAAGATAGAGAGAAGAAAAAATTATGCATAGGGGCACATGGGTGGCGTAGGTGGTGAAGTGTCCAGTTCTTGATTTTGGCTCAGGTCATTATCTCAGGGTTGTGAGACAGAGCTTTGCCTCAGGCTCCATGCTCAACAGGGAGTCTGCTTGAGATTCTTTTCCCCCTGCCTCACCCCTCACTCAAGTGTGTGTCCGCACACTCTCTAAAATAAATAAAATCTTTTTTTTTTTTTTTATGTTCACAAAAGGAGACTGTTGAGGGTAGTCAGGAAGTAAGAGGAAAGGCAAGAAAGTGTGGTAGAAAGGAAGTGTGTTTTAAGAAGGGATAGAACAACAGTGTAAACTATTGAAAAGAGGTTCATTAAGCTTTGAAATGTTTCCACTGAAGATAGGGCAAAAGGTTATTGTAATGACTTTGGAGAGAGTAGTTTTGATAGGGCAATGCACTTAATGCAGGAAGAGATGAAGAAAATTAGCACAGAAAACAAATGGCTCTGACTGGAGAGGAGATAGGGAGGTAGTGAGAGGAAGCCCTAATGAAGACTGGTTTTAAAAAAAAGTTTAGATGCCAATGAGAAGCCAGTAGAGAATGAAAGGTTGAAGATACAAAGGAGATGGCAAGCAGTGAAAATGGAATGAAGACCCAGAGTTGATTATTGGACATTATGGCCATCTTTAAATGGTTTCAGCCAGGAGAAAACTTGTCTCTTAAAACATAAGAGTGGGAACAATATATGGGAATGCACCTCAGTTTACAAATTCATGGGCAGAATACTGAGGATATTAGATGTATTTTCTATAAGTCTAGAGGTAATTTAAGAGTAATATGGTGGGTATTGTGCAATATAGATAACATTTGAAGTACTATCTCAAGAAATAACAGGGTTGAACAGTTTTGTGATTTTTATCTCAACTGCCAGAATGTAAGCTTGGAGAAAAGTGGGCCCATAGATGTAATTGGGTTAATTGGGTTCACCAAGTGGGTATAACAGAAGGACAAAGAGATCAGGCCAAGAATTCATTCCATGAATAGTGAGAAACTAAATAAAGTGTAATTCTAAAGAATCTTTTCTAATAATAGCTCACAGTATAGATTTTGAGGGGAAGGACAAAATGGGGTGTGTGAAAGACTAACTGCAAGAGATGATTTTTGAGGTGATCATGGCCTAAAATGGAGTGACCATTGAAAAATAATAATATAGAACTTTTGAGTATCATTGTCTTTTCAGTTATGGAAGTAAATGTATGCCTTTCCTAGTTGATAAATATCTGGATGTAAAAACTTACTTTGGACACATCTAAGGATGTTTTAAAACTAGAACAACTAATGTGGACTTAAGGTTGCTATACTCATCGTACTCATTCTAAAACATTAAATTTTGACATAAAAATTGGGAATTCAAATTGATACTTTGAATTAGATTCTGAGCTGACTGAAAAAAGTTCAGTTTGTCAGCTTCTCCTGTTTTGTCATCTATCTTCAAAAGAGTCTGAGTATAATTTTTCCATTCAGAATTCTGGTTTTCACACAGATATGTAACTGATGGGTGACTTTTAATTAATAGTATGCTCCTTCAGCTACCTGCAACTGAAACCAACCATGCATCCTCCTCTGGTCCTGCTCATAAATGGTTTACTGCATTTTTTGCATCCTACCTCAAAATTTCCTTTTAAATTTGTTGGCACAGAATATCCCTCAACGTTTTTAAATAAAATTTAGAGTTAGCATTTCTTCATGTAATATTATTCAGCTTCATAATTATCATTTAATAGAATTATGAAGCATAGAGTAGATGATTTTCTAAATTTCATTTTGATAGAAAAACATTTCTGGATGACTCATTATCACCTTCATCTAGTTGCCACACAAGCATTCCAGAGATATAGTCCACGAAGCACTAGTCCTACAAGATGTTCTGTGGCCAAAGGGTTCTCCGGTCTAATAACTTTGGGAAATGCTCAGTCCTGTGCCTGTTGAATCACTGTGCCACATTAACATGTTAAACAGCATTCTTCAAAGTTTAAATATATATAAAATCTCACAGCATTTTATATCCCACAGTTTGGGGAACATAACTGGAAAACACTGCTCTGTATAGTTTCCTGCTAGGTTTTCTTTATATTTACTGTGATATTCCCAGAAAGAATGCAATGACTATAAAAACACATTATATACTTGATTTGTTCTTGGATATAAATTAGAGTAATCAAAATTAAGTTATAAGTGCTTTATTAACATTCACCATTTAAAGAACACTATGAGAAATACCTATAAGTCAAAAATGATCACATTCTGATGAATCATTTTGTAAATTTCATTTTTGTATATTAGATTTTCATTTCATGTTAAGAAAGGAGGAGTGGCTCAATTCAGGTAGCTTTACCATAGATATTATAAACCATGAGAAAATATCTTATGAATTTAAGAAAACATATGTGATCAATGTCTTGCCAAGTCTTAATTTCATTTGACATCAGTATCTCCTCAAGTCTTAGTTAATCCACCATCTTAATTTGGTCAGAATTGAATGAAGATAGCTATTTTAATGTAAAAGTGAAAAAACTCATAGGCATATTCTTTTTTATTTGACTTCATATTACCACTTTGCTAATTGATAGTGCCACAAGCGAAACTGTTAAAACTTTTGATTATTTCAAGTATTCTAATGAAATCAGGAATTTTAAATAAAAATCTGTTCTATTTATAATTCATTTTCTTCCCTATCAGCATAACTTTCATAGGAACTGAGTAAGGAGAAGAGTTTTAGGTTTTGAAGCATTTCTAACTCTTGTTGTAATGCTTTATTAAAATATAGAAGAGCTACTTTGATAATCTCCTGTCTCGATGTTTTTTTCTTAGAATTTTTCTTGGATATTTTATATCCTATTGCTTTGTGAACCATTACTGAGTTTTTCACAGTATTCTACTTCACTAATTGCTCCACATCTTTCATGGAAAACCACCCAATTTATTCAACAAATTGGATACTTTTTCTTTTGATCTACTAGGCTTTGTGTTAGACATTAGAGTCACAGAGGAACTCAGGGAACTTATAAAAATATGTCAATTTTTTCTTACTTTGGCAGTACAGTATAATTTGAAGAAAGATGAATTGGTTGATTCCATACTAGAGGATATGGAGTACAGAACATAAAATTCTCTAAATTGGGGCACCTGGCCCATGACCTGTTTTAAGTAAAGTTTTATTATAACACTCTATGTTCATTAACTTATGTATTGTCTATTGCTGTTTGTACCACTGAAGCTGAATTGAGTAATTGCATAAAGCCCACAAAGCTTAAAATACTTATTATCTGGCCTTTAGTGGAAAAAGTTTGCTGACCTGTTTGTATCAGTAGAATTTTGGTATGTGGCTAGAAAGTCATTGGGGGTTTTAAAAATAGATTAAAGTTGTTATATCTGGTTTATTCCCAACACCCCTTCCTCTCCCTCTTCCCACACAATACAATATATTTCTGACTTGTAGTTGTTTTGTTTTCTCTCTGTGGGACAAGACCAATCTTTATCCAGCAGAGTGGTGCTGGGGGAGCCATGAGTGGCAGTTTTATTCTGTTTTGTAAATCTTTATTCTCTCCCCGCAGCCTCCAGACCTGCTTTGTCTATCTGAGGTAAGTCCAAGGGTCACCCTTCTCTTCCTTCCCCGGTGGCTACCACCTGTTAGGAAGATTGATTTCAGTGCTTTACATCTAAAATTCCTTCCTCAAGTGTTCTCTTTTCTCTTTTTCTACTCTTTTTTTCTTCTCAATTTCTTCACTTAGGGATTTAGAATTCTTGGTTCATCTCTCCTGACTACCATTTCCACCCCCCACCTCATTTTTCCTGGGTAGTGAACAGTTTGCAGTGGAGCTGAGCATTCTGTGATTATAATGTTAAGTCTATTGAATTCACCTTTTGTTTAATTACCAGGAGAAAAAAAAAAAGAACTGAGTAGGTGTCTGAATGATTTCATCCTGGCTGGTTTTTTCTTGGTTGTTTTTGTTTAATTTTAATAAGACCTTGGCTTGTTTTTCCAACCCCACTCCCATTCCAATTCCAGGCAACCTAGAAATTCATGTGTTTGCTACTTTGTTTCTATACATAGAAACAGAAAGCTAGATAGACCCCATTAATTTATTCTTTAAAAAATACCTCCTGTGTGCCAGGCAATATGTTAGACCTACAGGATATGATGGGGGACAAAACCAGGTATTGTTCTGCCCTCATGGTTCAAGTTTTTTAAGAGAGGCAGACATTGAGTAAATAGTTACACAAATCTTACAAGTTCTTAATTAGTGGGTGGTATTATAAGAATTCCTTATAGGGAGATCTTATCAAGTCAGAGAAATGGGAGAAGACTTCTCTAAGGAAATGGCCATTGAACTGAGCTGTGAAGAGTGAGTAGGAATTACCTAGGCCAAGTAGCAGAGAACTGGGAGGGGAGAACTGACTTCTAGAAAGAAAGACTTGCTTGTGGAAAAACTGCAGCATGGTATTCTTTGCAGGTGAGATAATGACTGGTGTGTCTTGAGTCAAAAAAAAAAAAAAAGGAGGAGCATGGTATCAGATGTGAGGACTGAGAGGTAAATGAAGGATAGACCATGTAGATTCCCATAAGCCATGTTTATGTACCTTCAGTGGCTTCCTACACTCTTAGAGTACAGATTGGATGGGAAAGATATATGACATCATCAGATTCTCCTTCCTAAAGGATCTCTCTGACTGCCTTGTGGAAAAGGAATGGGAGGGGGCAAGAGTGAAGGCATAGACCATTATGGTGGTCCAAATGAGAACTGTACTGCTTTAAAACAATGCTTTACAAACTTCAGTGTGCATCAGAATCACCAGGAGGGCTTATTTATATTTAAAAAGAGATGGTTGGGCTCCAAGCACTTTCTGTTTCAATAGGTCATAGAGTGGGGCCCAAGTGATGTTTATGTTGCTCACCCATGGACCACACTTTGAGAACTGTTGGTATAGAGTGTAGAGGGTTGTAGTGGAAAGAAGATTAATTCCTTACCTATATGATCATTATGTTATAAATTTCCCTCTGAACACTACTTTAACTATATCCCACATATTTTGCTCTGCTGTGTTTTCACTCATTACATTAGAAATATTTTCATATTTCCCTTGTGATTTCTTGTTTAACCCATGGATTACTTAGAGATATATTGGTCAGTTTCCAAATTTTGAGCATCTTCCAGATACTGTTACTGATTTCTGATTTAATTCTGTTATGGTTATAAAATATACTTTGTATGATTTTAATTCTTTGAATTTATTGAGTTTTTTTCAATGCTCAAGTCCATCTCGGTCTATTTTAATAAATGTTCTCTGTGTTATTGAAAATAATGTGTAGTCTGCGGCTGTTGGGTGTCAGTTAAGCAAGTTGATAGTGCTATTCAACTTTTACATCCTTCTTGAGTTTCAGTCTACTTATTCTATTTATCCTTGAGAGAGGTTTTGGAATCTGCAACTTTGGTTCTAGATTTTCCTATTTATCCTTTCAGTTGTATCAGGTTTTGTTTCATGTATTTTGAAGCTCTGTGATTGCGTTCATATACATTTAGAAATTTTATGTACTTCTGGGGAATTTACTCCTTTGTCATATGAAATGAACCTCTTTATCTCTGGAAATATTCTTTGATCTGAAATCATTTTTTTGTCTGATAATACTGTAGTCATCCCAGCCTACTTTTCACTAGTTTTAGCATGGTATATCTTTTCCCATACTTTCATTCTTAAGCTATATGTCTGTTTTTGAAGTAAGTGTCTTTTAGGCAGCATACAGTGTCGAGACTTGCTTTCTCACCCAATCTTTAAATATTAAGACCATTTTCATTTCATTTGACTTGAGGTGGTTGAGTTTCAGTCAGCCAACTTTTTTTTTTTAATTGAGGTTAATTGACATATTGCATTCCTCCCTCTAATTGACATATAACATCTTAGTTTCAGGTGTACAACATAATGATTTGGTATTTGTATGTATTGTGATGTGATCACCACAATAAGTCTAGTTAACATTTGTCACCATAGTGAGAATTTTTTCTTGTGATGAAAACTTTTTGATCTATTCTTTTAGCAACCTTCAAATATGTAATATATATTATTTAATTATAGTCAGCTACTGTGCTGTACATCACAACCCCATGACTTCTTTATTTTATAACTACAAGTTTGTATTATTGAGCCACTTTACTCATTTTGCCCCCACCTCTAGCATCCACCAATCTGCTTTCTGTATTGGTGAGCTTGGTTGGTTTTTGTTACTTTTAGATTCCACATATAAGTGAAATCACCTGGTATTTGTCTTTCTGTGACTAAGTTCACTTAGCATAAGGCCCTCAAGGTCCATTCATGTTATTGCAAATGGCAAGATTTCCTTTTTATGGCTGGATGTGTGTCTGTGTGTGTGTCTGTGTGTGTGTGATGGAGAGAGAGATTCTATTCAGCCATTCATCCACTGATAGACACTTAAGTTGTTTCTGTATCTTGGTTATTGTAAATAATGCTACAGTGAACATGTGGCAAGGGTGCACATATCTTTTCAAGTTACCATTTTCACTTTTTTAATAAATAGCCAGAACTGGGATTGCTGGATCATATAGTAGTTCTATTTCTAATTTTTTGAGGAATATCCATACTATTTTCTATACTGGGTATACCAATTTATATTCCCACTAATAGTACACAAGATTTGCCTTTTCTCATATCTTCACCAACACTTGTTATTTCTTATCTTTTTGGTAATAGCCACCCAACTTTCTATTTATATTTGTCCCATCTATTATTTACTCCTTTTTTTCTCTTTTTCTGCTTTCTTTTGGATGAGTGTATTTTATTATTCTATTTAATCTCTTAATTGTTTTTTTAAGAAATACTTGCTGTCAAGTTTATCCAGCATATCATTAACTTACCAGAAACTACCTTCAAATAATGTTATACCGCTTCATGTGTAGTCTAAGAACTTTACAGTAGATTTGCATTCCTCCCTCTAAGCCTTTGTGCTATTATTATTGTCATACATTTTGCGTCTGTAAATGTTAGAATCTTCCCAATATGTTCTTACTATTTTTCCTTTGCACAGTTGTTCAAAAAGATTTTTAAAATGGGAAAGATTTTAAAATTATTTTCCCCATGAATTTTCCATTTCTGGTACTTTTCACTCTTTTGTATAAGTCCAGGCTTCTATCTGATATTGTTTTACTTCGGCCTGAATAACTTCCTTTAGCATTTCTTGTAGTATGGGTTTGCTGTTTATTAATTCATTCAGCCCTGACTTTTTGTCTGAAAAACTCTTATTTCACTCCCCCCCTTCTATTTTTGAAAGATATTTTAGCTGGATATGAAATTCAGATTTGACCATATTTTTTTTTTTAGTACTTTGAAGCTCTTGCTCCACTGCCTTCTAGCTTCTGAAGATAAGTCTGCTGTTCTTCTTCTATTGGCTGCTCTGTATGTACTGGGCTTTTTTTTTTTTTTTTCCAGTTCCTTATAAGATTTTACCATTTGTTATCATCAATTTCATTATAAATTTGATTATAAATGGGTTTGGCATTGTTGCCTTCATAATTTTTCTATTTGGAGTTTTTTGAACTATGTGGATATGGGGCTTTAGTTTTTATCACATTTGGAAATCTTTTAGCTGTATTTTCTTAAAATATGTTCCTATCTCTCTTGTCTCTACTCTCTTTTTGGGATTCCAATCACATTTATTTTGCCACATAGATCACTGATACCTGTTCATTTTTTCTGTTTCGTTTTGGATTATGCTATTTCTATGTTTTTAAGTTTGATAACATTTTCTTTGTATTGTCTAATCTGCTGTTAGTAACAGCCAGGATATTTTCATTTCAGAAATTTTATTTTCATCTCCAGAGACTTATATTTACTCTTTTGGGGCACCTGGGTGGCTCAGCTGGTTAAGCATCTGCCTTCAGCTCAGGTCATGAGCCCAGAATCCTAGGATCAAGCCCCACATTGGTCTCCCTGCTCAGCAGGGAACCTGCCTCTCCCTCTTCTCCCTGCTTGTGCTCTCTCTCTTAAATAAATAAAATCTTTAAAAATAAATAAATTTAGTCTTCTTTGTATCTACTATATTTCTTCTCCTCATGCTCATACATTCCTCAGCTTCTTGAAAGTAACTGCATTAACATCCTTATGTGCTAATTTTACAATCTGTGTTATTTATCAGTTCCTGTTGATTGGTTTTTCTCCTCATTTTGGAACATATTTTCCTATTTTTTGCATGCCTGGTAATTTTGGATTGGATGCTAGACGTTGTCAGTTTTGCCTTGTATGCTGAGGTTATTTTGTTCTGTTTGTTTTTGCAATGCCTTCAATGTTTTGTGGCTCTGTTCTGAGACACTATTAACTTAATGAGAAAACTTTTTATTCTTTCAAATCTTGCTTTTGGGCATTGGTAGGCAGAGTTGGAACAGCCTCTTATCTAGGACAGTGGTTCTCAACTGGAAGTGTCCTACAGAGGATATTTCATGATGTATAGAGACATTTGGATTGTCACACTTAGTGGATAGAGGCCAGAGATGCTGCTAAACATTCTACAGAGCCTTATAAGACAGCTACCCACAAAAAAGAATCACTTTGGCCCAAATGTCAGTGGTGCTGAGGATGAGAAATCTTGCCATAGGTCTAATTTTACCCCAGTAGTGAGACACTACCAATAATTACTTACTGTCATATGTGTTAGGGGGTCTTTCCATTCTTACTGGTGGGAACACACACAAATCATATCCAGTCCTATATGGCCTCTAGCAGTTTTCCACCTGATCCTTTTCAGTGGTCTTTTTCAAAGCTTTAGAAAATATTTAAGCACTGATCAGTATTTATCTACAGATTCGAGGGAAACCAATGCAGATCTCTAGAGTTCTCTATCTATACAACTGTGTCTCCTGTGCTTTGCCCCACAGATTCTAACTGCTTTGGTCTTCCTTGCCAACAAACTGTCCTCTCATCTCAGGAAGATTTCCAAGCTCCTTTGGGTCTCTTTTTCTATACTGCAGCCTGGAAACTCTTCAGGCAGTAAGCCAGAGCAATTTTTATGACTTCCTTCTTTTGTTCCCTTCTCTCAGGGATCACTGTCACCCTGTACTTTCTTTTATCCATTGTCTTAAAAACATTTCAGGGGCAAATGGGTGGCTCAGTTGGTTAAGCATCTGACTCTTCGATTTCAGCTCAGGTCTTGACCTCAGGGTCGTGAGTTCAAGCCCCACACTGGCGTCCAAGTGGATGTGGAGTCTACTATATATATTGCATATATTTTAGTCTATTTTTTAAGTTGTTTAAAGTGAGTGGGTAAATCTGGTTCCTGTTACTTCATAGCCAAAAGGAGAAGTCCTAGATTTACTCTTTTGACAGATATTTATCCAGTTTCTATATGCAGGGTGCTGGAAATAATATGTTGAACAAGACCAATATGTTGTACTCTCATCAAGCTTGTATTTTAATGGGAGCCGGGAAAAATATAAGCAATTGTAAGTTCCGTATCAATGATATTAGATGATCTAAAGAGTTTCTATTGGTAGTTACTTTAGGTTGAGTACTCAGGGAAATGCTTTCTGAAGAAGTAATGTGTGAGCAGTGGGAGGATTTGAGATGTCTGAGATATCATTGATAACTAAAACTGAGCACCTAAAGAAAGATTATAGAAGAAGAAAAGGAAGTCTGGGACTTAGCCTTGAGAAATTCTAAGCCATCCAAGAGGAGGATGACTTGCAGTAAAGGGAAGAAGAAAGCCAGTAGAGTGTTTTGTCTGAAAAGCGAAAAAACGTGAGTTTCAAGAAAGAGGTTTACTCTTCTCAGGCTGCCATCACAAAACACTGATAACTGCATGACTTAATGACAGAGATTTGTTTTCTCATAGTTCTGGAGGCTGGAAAGTCCAAGATCCAGGTCTGAAGGTTTCAGTTTCTGGTGAGGTTTCTATTGCTGGTTTGCAAATGGCTACCCTCCCACTCTCTGGTGACTTCTCTTATGGGGACAAGACCATCAAATTACGGCTCTACCCTGTAACCTTATTTAACTTCATTACCTCCTAAAGGCCCTATATCTCTTGGTAATAGGGGGTTAGGAACTTGACATAATGAAACAGAGAGGTACACAGTTCAGTCTATAGCAAAGGAAATGACCAACAGTGTTTAATGTTCTTAGGAAGGCAAAAACGTTGAAAATTAAATATCATTCATTATACTTATCAATTCATTGGTGACTTTAGTTAAGTGCTGTTTTCGTGGAGTGAAAGACCTGGAAACCAGATTTGGAGTAGGTTAAGAGATAAGAAAATGGTGATAACTCATTAAAGTAATCTAGCTCTAAAAATGTTATTTTGAGGAAAATAAAAGATTGAGTGAAGTTTTGTTTAAGGCATGAGAGACCTTGCACTTGTTTAAACATCATGGTGAGAAGACATGTTCTAGTATTTATCTATTGTCACAACAGTGCTACATTACAGACCACTCCAAAATTACTCCCTTAAGTAAATAAGCACTTGTTTCAATCATGTATCTCTGACTGGCAAATAAGGCTAAGAGGTTCTTTTGACTTTGGTTGTGTTCCCTCACATGCCTTGTATTAGCTGGCTATTAGGTGGGACAGCTTAGCCTCACTCCATATCTCACATCCATCCACCAGGCCAGCCCAGGCATTGTTCTCATGGCAAAAGCAGAGATATGTGAGGGGACATAAATGCCCAAGTAGTTTCTCAAGCTTCAGCTTACAGTGGCCTTCACCAGTTTACAGTTCATACTTAACTCATCCTGTTGGCCAAAGCAAGTCACACAAGTGAGGCCAGAATGCAAGGACATTGCAAAATAATAGGGAAGGCGATAGATATAGGGAGGGATGAAGAATTTGGACTGTGAATCCAACTAATCTTCCACAGATGGCATATTTAAAAAAAAAAAAAAAGGAAGGGATCATTGATTATGATCATTGTTAAGTTCCTCAGAAGGCAGATGGGAACAGGATTCAAAATCATTCTAAGTTGTGTTGGGTTCTGCAGTCTTTCACAGTCAGTTGGTTGACACTATTTTAGATCAACAACTTGCTAAGTGCTTTTAATTAATTTAGTACTAAAATTCCTATTTTATTTTTATAAATGTATGTGAGTCACATTTGTGTTTATTGACTATCTGAATACCAATTATATTTAAGATACTGCTTTAGGCACAGTTGTGTTATACTAATTTAATATACAAGTTAATTAAGAAATTCAGGTAAATTCTTTTTGTCCCTACATGGCCAACAATCACTTGTAAATTACATAGTGGTACAAACTGTGTTCATTGATTTCTGAAGAGAATTAGTTTTGTGCCTTTAATCAGACTCTAATTTCCTTCATTCCATTCAACTAAAAATTCAGGTAGATATCCTACTTCTTAGGGGAAGCTAGTCTTTTTCTTCTAGATGTTTTCTTATGAATCTCCAGTTATGGTTTGCTCTAATAATCATGATAGCACTTACTAGTTAAGCACATACTATGCTATCTTTATATTAAAAAAAGTAGTTCTCCTAAAATCGTTTGGAGTAAACTACAAATCTGAGATTCTAATCCAAGAATATGAGATTTCAAAGTCTTACTCTTAACCACCGGGTTCTTCTGTTCCTTCAAATAACCACATCAAATGATCAAAAGCAAGTCAGAAAAAATGTCTGATTTAAAATCTACCACTTGGGCACCTGGTGGCTTAGTGGATTAAAGCCTCTGCCTTTGGCTCAGGTCAAGATCTCAGGGTCCTGGGAATGAGCCCCACATTGGGCTCTCTGCTCGGCGGGGAGCCTGCCTCCTCCTCTCTCTCTGCCTGCCTCTCTGCCTACTTGTGATCTCTGTCTGTCAAATAAATAAATAAATAAATAAAAATCCTTAAAATAAATAAATAAATAAAATCTACCACTTAATCTGCCAGGGCTCTTAAAAGTCACCAGTATCTTACCAAAGAGACATTTTTCTCTTGAGATAAATTGTTTCAAAACAAAAAACAAAAAACCTGTACAACCTAACTCTTACAGGGTTTGCCAGCAAGAGAAAAGATTTATGTTAGACTTCATGTTCTCCTGGTAAAACATGTTTAACTGGCTATATCCCTATGGCTCTTTCATTTGAACCTGCCTCCCCTTTAAGCCCAAAGATTTAAAATTAAATGGTTGTACTATTGCAAAAACAAAGCATACACATATCTGTCATCCTTTATCCCCACATATGTACCTTTTGACTTTTTGTTAGTAGTACTAATATTAACATTTATTGAGTCCAGTGTCCAGCCAGGCATTTTACATGTATTCTCTATACCAACTGCTTTGTTTACATAAACTCATGTAATAATCATATTGCCCTTAAGAGGTGGATATTCTCATTATCTTCATTTTCCAGTTAAATTGAAGGTTAGAGATTAAGGTTAGAGATTGGATATTCTCGTTATCTTCATGTTCCAGTTAAATTGAAGGTTAGAGATTAAGGAATGTACACTTAGCAGGTGAGTGATTTAATCTTAGGTTCTACGAAGCTTCCCTCTGTCCCAATTTACTAAAATCCTTTAGTAAATGATTTACTTTACCTATTTCAATATTTTCCCCCAACTTCCCAACTGCTGGGATTAATTTCCCTTCTCTGTAATCCCTTAGTCTTACCTCTTCTGTATCTATTCAAAATAAAATAAATGTATTTATTTTGGTAATTTATGAGAACTTTCCTTTCTGCCTCCTTACAAGCTGCAAAACCCTTGAAGACAGACACCATCTCAGTATTTTATATTCTAAATATATTAGGTAGGTATTGGTTAAGGGTTTGAGGGAAGAATACCACCTTCAGTAACCAGCAGACCTGGCTGATGGACACATGCCAGCTCCTCATAAAACTGAAACACTTTGATGGGAGGCAAAGTCCTTGGTATTGGCCTCTGAGAACCCTGGAATTAGTCAGTTTGGAGTCCAGTGGAACAAGAATTTCATTTTTTATAACTTCTCAGAACCATGAGAATACACTTGTTGCCTTCATAAATGTTCTCTGATCTAGTTTACACATTTAACAACCCTGGTGGTATTTGGATAGATTTGTGGAGAACCAAGCTCAAGGGTATAGCTATAATAGCTATTCAGTAAATTTTCACAACATAAGATGACACCATTGCCAGAGGAAATAAACCAGTCATTCAGAATTTGAGTTGAATAGATTAGTTCAAATTCATTAGTTTCGGGTACTTTATAGTAACTGAATCACATTCTAAATCCTATACCAGATTTCAGTTTATCCACACATAAAGCGGACTTTTCTTCCTTTGAAAAGATAAACTTACGTTTCTTAAAACCTTTAACCAAATACTACTCTTATGGCAGGGGCGCTGGGTGACTCAGTCGGTTGAGCATCCAACTCTTGATTTCAGCTCAGGTCATCTCAGGATCGTGGGATTGAGCCCTTGCGTGGGGTTCCATGATCAGTGGGGAGTCTGCTTGAGATTCTATCTACCCCTCCCTCTCCCTCCAGGCCTCCCCACCGCTCTCTCTCTCTCTAAAATAAATCTTAAAAAAAAAAAAAAACACACTATGGTAGCTCTCAGAAACATGTCTGTGCCATAACATACTTTCTTCCTTTATCTTGAGAAATTGAAAGGTATGACTGACTACTACTTATTTAGTTAAATATGAGGAAACTTCATGCTCTACATATATAACTTACTTGATACAGTTATGACTGTAGCCTTTCAGAATGTGTCTGAAATCTGTAGACCAGACACTTAACATATGTTAAGTATTCTGAAGAAATAGATAAATGGGTATTAACAAAGGGAGAATCATGACAGAATTACAACCCAAGAAGTAGTATGCAGGATAGGGTAATAGATCTTAGACTCTAAGCTTGCACTTATTAGTTGAATGAACCTGAATGTATCATTTTACTTCTTTGAGCCTCAGTGGTAGTTTTTGGAATTGAATGCAATATTGTCAGGTTTTTAGCGTAGTACCTGGCATGTAGCAACTGCTCTAGAAATGATATTTTCAGACCTATCTTGTTCACACTAAAATTTGTTTCCTGTGATTTGGCTGGCTTACATTAAAGTTTGTTGTCTGTATAACAGAAATGAACTATCCCATATCTCTAGTAATAAGTAAAACAAGTGTGAATTATTACAGCTAGATATATTAAAAAATTTTTGTTATCAGTAATCATTTTTTAAAATATTTTAAAAAGATTTTATGTATTAAAGAGCTCACACGTGAGCTGCAGAGAGGGAGAGAGAGAATCTTAAGCAGACTCGGCGCCAAGCACTGAGCCTGATGGGGGTTGGGGCTTGATCTCAAGACCCCGAGATCATGACCTAAGCCAAAATCAAGAGTTAGCCACATAACTGTCTGAGCTACCCAGGTGCCCCAGTAATCATTAATTTAAGTCACACAGTATAACTGTTTGGATTTCCATGACCCACAAAAGATTTTCGTTTTTTATGCTTCCCAAATGCACATATTCTTGTAAACCTCCATTCACATGCTGGAGAGAGGTTCTACCTTAGGGTGGATGAAATTATAGAAGTACTGAAAACAGACTTATATGTCTAGATGATCATTTCAGGTGACCCTTCCTTGTCCTCATTCACTCCTCAACTACCATCTGTCTAGGTAGCTAGTTTGATAGAAGAGGGCTTAGAGTGAGTACCTCTCTTCCAGTTTTGTCCCCCATTCACCAGAAGACATAGTGTTAAATTAAACCTTTGCATTTGTCTATAGCTCCATATGGTTTTTAACTCCTGTTAAGTGGCTCTCATGAGATCACTTAGAAATATAACGGTAAACAGGATGATATTTCATTTTTTTTAAAGATTTTATTTATTTGACAGAGAGAGATCACAAGTAGAGAGAGAGAGAGGATGAAGCAGGCTCACTGCCTAGCAGAGAGCCCAATGTAGGACTCGATCCCAGGACCCTGAGATCATGACCTGAGCCGAAGGCAGCGCCTTAACCCACTGAGCCACCCAGGCAGCCCGATATTTCATTTTTTTAAGAGGGAGAGAGAGAATCTCAAGCAGGCTTCACACCTAGCACAGAATCCAACGCGGGGCTCAGTCTTACGACCCTGAGATCATGACCTGAGCCAAAATCAAGAGTCAGATGCTTAACTCACTGAGTCCCCCAGACGCCCCTCAACTTCTTTTTTTTAAAGATGAGAAAACGAGAATGAAAGAGGCTACGTTTACTTGTCCAAGGTCATAAGGCTAATGAATGATATTCTCAGAACTAGGACCCAGGTCTTTATGTTCCTTTCCCCAGTTCTTTATACACTGTCATTGAGATTTCAGTAGAATCCTTGGTATGGATATCTAAATCCACTTGATCTGATGGTTTAAATGTGCTGCTTCAACTTTCTAATCATATGTAAGGCAAAGTAGCCATGGAACAAAAGACTGATAAATTTGATGATCTAAAATTTAGAATGGATTCATGACAAAATCACCATAAGCAGATATAAAGACTAATGAACTAGGCCATGTAGGGAGGGGAGTGAGATTGTAAATCACATAGAACAGAAGACCAATCTTAACTACATATCAGTATGAAAATAAGTTGAACAGTCCTCATAAGAGAAATGCAAATTAAACAATGACATACCATTTTAACCTATCATTTTTCCCAAAGATCTTTAAGTTTTATTTTATACATCATTGGCAAGTAAATGAGGAAAGACAGACATGTTCATACATTGTTGGCAAGAGTGTAAAATGGTACATAGTCTGTGAAGGTTATTTTGGTAATATCTATCAAAATTTTAAAAGCACCCTGTGACTCAGTTTATCCTAGATATCAACCCTATAGATTACCAGCCCTATAGATACAGTTAAATATATAGACACATACAAGAATATTCAACTTTCATTTTTAAAACATACAAAACAAAAAGTTTAAAAAGTACATCAAAAAAATTTGAAGGGGCACCTGGCTAGCTTTGTCAGTAGAGGATGGGACTCTTCATCTTGTGATCATGAATTTGAGCCCCATATTGTGTGTAGAGATTACATTTAAAAAAAAAAAGTTGAGGAATATTTATTAATCTTTCACTTGGTACAAATGTGTATGATTATACTACAAATTCCTGACATTAAACCTAACTAGTCAATTTTTTAACTTCTAAATATAAAGGATTATTTGTTAAAAATTCTGCCAGATTGCAAATTCTTTGAAAGCATGCACTGTGTACACTTCCTCATCTTTGTACCTCCAAGGTGCTTTCTAGTGGATACTCAGTGTTAAATAATTTGGTACAGAAAATGGAATTGAAAAGTGCTTTGGTTATTGCTAGATTACTAAGAGATCCAGATTCTTATATTAGTCCACATACATCTGGTTAGAACACTCTGAAAAAGAGAAGTTTATTTTTCTATTTTCCTATACCCTAGTTTCCCCATCTTAAAAAATGGGTGGTTAGGTGGTGTCTAGAAAAGTCCCTTCTAGCTCTGTCATTCTAATGCCTGTTTCTAGCACTTGAAGATAGCTATATTCTTCTACTCTTAGTATTTCATAGATCAGTAGACCCAAACTTTGCATACCAACAACTTTTAAGTGTGTATTTATGAATTAAGTATGTCAGTCCATGTGTTGATACTAACATACAGTTATTTTAAAACTGGAATTTTCTTCCCATGCATGTGTATAGTTCTGTGCACTCCTGGAGTTTGTGTATCCAAATTTGGAGAAAACTCTAGAAAAGCAACTTTAATTTTTAAAATATCTTAAAAAGAACAATGTAGTTATTAAAAAGTATTATTCTGATGAATATACCTTTGTCAAACAGCAAAAATTGGGGTCTGTTTTTTAGCTAAAATTGTTTTTATCACTACTTGTTGCTTCATGCCATCATCTTCTTTTGGCATTAATACTTGATAAGCTATCTTAATAAATATATTTGTATTCTTATAGCTTGCCTTAGAGTTTCTCAGAGTTATACATGGTATATCATGGCAACATGATAGCCATTGATATATGCCATAATAGGTTAAATCTCTCTGGTTTATTGAATGGCACATGAGTCTGTTTTTGAGGTTGCAAGGAAAGATTAGGAAAATGCTACTGAGGTCTGGAGGTAGCTGCCACTTGTAACAAGTTACTTAAATACTACACAGCTGTTTCCTCTTCACTAATAGAAAGAATCCTAGACCTGTGGTTGGAGATAGGTTAGGAATGATGTAATCCAACCAAACTAATCAGTTAAGCATCAAATGAGCTACCATATAGCAAGCTATTAGTTTATAAACATAAGGATTCATATCTGAAAATGTGAATGGAGTATCATAAATATTAAGATTCGGGACTACATGTCCATTACATGTGGACTAGCTACCCTTTGGATTCTCGTTTCTGTTCCTAAAGACTCCCATCAGAGAGCTAGTAGACAAGCATAAGGGAAAGAGGAAGGACCATATTCTGATTCGTTGGGTGACTGTGTAACTTCAGACATATTTGTCCTTGAGTCTGAGACTCACTCTCGTTATTTATCATGAGGATAAGTATACCAACTTTGCTTGGTTGTTAGGAAATTTAAGTGGGATAACACAAGTGAATGTGCCTAGAACATGGTAGACTTTCAAACAAAGCTTAATTCCTTCTTGTCTCAAAGTGGCTCTGATCCTGGTAAGTTAAAGGACAAATGAAAAGGTTTGAATCCTGCCAAGTTCAGTAGGTTAAATGTCCTGAGTATACTAATTTTTTTTTAGTATACTAGTTTTTTGTCCATTGCTATCTGGGTGACATCTTAAGTACCTGGCTATGTGTAATGTATTCAGTTCAGTAAGGAGGCTGGAGCTGAGAAACAGAACAAAACTCCTGTACTTTCAGGGTACTAAAATGCCCTATCTACTCTGGTTAGAGGTCCAAACAATAAAAATGACTGAATTTTCTTTTACAAGGTTGATAATTTCTTTGAAGTTAAAGTAAAACTAAAATGGCTTTACACTTTTTTTCCAGCATGCTACAAATGAAAACTGATGAGAAATTGAATTTGTCCGATGGGAATACAGCAAGTTGCCCTTTGAGCCCCATTAAGATGTGCCTTAATCATCCCATTGAATGGAATCTGAATTTGACAGCAGCATCTCTAGCGAGCTGTACAGTTCATAACCAAAATCTCAAAAGTGAAGAGAAATAGATTGCGGTTCTTCTTGCACTATCCTTATTTTGAACATCAGTATTCTTTCTGCATTTATCATTTGATCTTGAAATATTTCTAGTCCTGTGATGTCTTTATATCAATTCATTAGCATTAGTCATTTTGATTATAATTCTTTGTATGTTTTTTCACGTTTTACACCAGACCATTGTGGAATTTTACAGTACAAATGGATTTTGATGTTTCTCTTTTTAATGGTATTTTGTGAATCTTTTATGCCCTAAGTTTAAATACATAATTGTCCCCGGTTTTATTTCTGTGCACAAAGTTTTAATATATACTGCATTATGTGATTTAGAAAGCTAGTATTGTAAAGATTTGTGATGACCCGACCATGAACAGTTGTATAATAGGTGGATACCAACTACCTCGAAGCGAACTGGTAAAAGGCAAAGGTATCTCTTAGAAGTATATCTCTTTCAAAGTTATATATGTATAGAAAAATGGATCATAGTTTATCATCAAGTAGCATGTTTTCATTCATAGAATTTGAGCTGATCAGTTCTTTCTCTGTACTTTTAAACCTATAAAATCTGTGGGCTGTAAGATCAGTGGCACAATTGCATGTTTACTCTTCAGCAAAGCTGTGCCTCTTGCAGACAAGAATACTATTTGGTGTAAGTTACCAGTTTTGAATGAAAAATGGTAAATGGAATTACATCTATTGATTTTATTGTATTTTAGCCATTTAAGTGTAAAATGTCTTTGAAAATCAGGATAATATTCCTTACCTTTAACGATAATAGTGCAAAAGCATAGCTTCAGCAATGGCTACGTGATTGTGTCTAAAACTTGAATAGTAAGAATACTAAAGGTTTGGTGCTTAAATTTATTTTTCCCATGCCAGAGAAAAAAAGCTTTGGTATGGTGATCCATGGAAATATATAAGAACATGGGTTCTTCCCTTTGGATAGCCTGACTGGGATAAATGGGATTTAGTCTATGGTGTTTCTAAACACTTTTCCTTACACATTCTGTGTAAACTTTAAGTCCTATTTCTTCCTATCCCTCACCCCCAAAAATTATTTTTAAAGTGACAGGGATTTAACAAAATAAGACTTACGTAAGGAATTTGAAGCACAGGAAGACACAGAGCCAACAGAATGAAAAACAATCATCTGTTTTTTATTGTTTTATACCACCACCATATCTGCCTTTTCCTTTTGCTTAATAAGCATTCTTACTTTGTAACTTTCAGGCTCCTTTTATATTTCTGAGTTTTATAAAGCACATATATGTATGTAATATAGCAATTTGGTTCTAAAAAGCACAATGATCTTAATTTAGCTCTATCTTAGAACATTATCTTAAATAAATGGCCTAAATCTTAAAAAGCACAATTATTATTAAAACAGATCCAATGTTAGGGCATTTCTATTCTGGATAATAAAGAGAAAAGGTAATCAGAGGGATAAGAAAACATGTTTTGCTGGGTGTTGCAGACGGAAAGAGGACTGAGTTCATACTCGGTTCCATAAGTGAGGTGAGGCAAGTGCCAATTTGGGAAGAAAAATGAAACTGACAGTGAAGAAACAGTGCTCATAAACTAGTATGTAAAAGACTTCCTGTCATGTTTTTCCCACTAGAATTGTCTTTTATTATCCACAATATTTATTTTGTTATGCCAAAAATGTAGAAAGCAACTCCATAATTAATATGTGTAAGTGGGGGTGCCTGGCTGGCTCAGTCAGTAGAGAGCGTGTGACTCTTGATTTGGGGCATATGTTCAAGCCCCATGTTGGGTGTAAAGATTACTTAAAAAAAAAAAAAAAAAAAAAACACAAAAATTTAAAAAAAAAAACAAAAACCATGTATATTTGAACATCTAACCCAAGAAACACCATCAGAAACATAAGCAAACTAGGACTCTCATATGCAAATATTATAAGAAGAGAAATTATCCATTCGGGTAGCATTACCAAAATGTTTTTAGTGTAAGAATCACAAAATTATCAAAATAACTGTTCAACTTAGATGCTGGGAACTTTGGATTCACTGTAGCAGTCCTCCTCCCCAAAGGTAAGCTCTTTCCTAGCTAGTTTGTGGTACTTCATTTGCCCTTGAGATGTCCCTTTTTAAATGTTCAAAAGTGTTTTCATCTATGTTGGATGTGCCCCATCTAAATCATAAGCTTCTCAAATGCAAGCTACTAGTTAGTTACACTGAGAATCTGTCCAGAACGCTATGATACTAAGTGTGAGAGTTCATACGCATCACCTGAGAAGCCGATTTATGAAGCCGGTTCCTAGGCCCTCCTTAGACCTAGCTGGTTATACCCAGGGGACCACTGCAGGCTTCTGGGGAGCACTCGGACAGGCGCTGTCCTAATGTTTCAGTACAGGCCAAAGTAATGTGGAGTCACATAGCACAAAATCCTACAAAACATCAGGCATTTTCTAATTTTGATACAAGCGTAACTTTATTAAAGCAGAGAACTGAACATAATTTTAAAGGACATTGTTAAAAGGACTTCACCTCCATCATCTCTTCTAACTTATATCTTCATTGAGAAACTGTGCAAGGTTAAGTTTACTTTTTTCTAGTGCTGCTGTTTTGGCTCGTCTTGGCAATCTCATCTTCATTTCTGATTCTGGCTCTGGAATTTCGGGATCACTAAATAGATGTTGAAAATACACCAATTTAAATACAAGCTTTAAAACAAGTTTATTTATCAATAAAACTCTGTTTCTGTCATTTTATCAGTGTGTAATTGATATCCTGATTTTATTAAGTTTAAAACTAAAACCAAAAAAGGACTAACTGGCTGTCTGGCCAGATAGATCATAAAAAACCTAGCTAATTGCTTTTTATTTCTATATGGAACCTGGTATTACAAGGAAAAACAATAAAATTTTGCAATGAAATGATTAAATAGGAACTGCCCAAAATAATTTTGGAGGACAACACAAAGTGAGAAAACATTTTAAGTTCTCTTAATTTAGGCAATAAATTCTTAAAACAGTCTGTAAAAAGCAAGTTTCCTCAAAACATTTTAATCAAAACTTAAAAGTTATATACTGAAAATACACACATTACGATTTTACCAATAGATGAACTCGGGCAACTATAAAGTTTCAACTTACAACAGTGGCTTAATTCGTAGAATCTAAAAATAAACACTATGCCACAAGTATATACAATTTACCATGATAGATTAATCCTGCTTATAAATGTCAAGAACCGAAATCTAAATCCTCAGAGTTTGCTAATTCAAGATCGAAGGAGTCCTACACACAATCTTATAGTTAGAGGCATACATCGAAATATAAACCGAAAGAACATATTAAACATGATCACCTAGGACTAAGGGCCATCCCAGTAAGAAAAGCATACAAGCCATAGGAGGTCAAATGCTCTTGATAATGGAATTCTAGACAATATATATATCCAAGACCTTGCTATTTGCAGTTATCACTGAGTATCTTGTTACATATTGAGATTCTCTCTTTCACAGTGGAAGCAAACTACAATTTCTTTTCTACTCCTAGACAAAAAAAAACAAAAAACAAAAAACATTTTCTAGATGTATATGGTATACCTTTCAGAGTCAACCTCCATAGTCTGACGCCTCCTGTTCATCCTAGCTGAAGCTGTCACTTTTCTCCGTCCTTCAAGACAGTATAAAATTCATTATGAAAATTTATTCTCAGTTGCTTAGTGTTTCTATTTTCTGGGCTACCCAAATCCTTCATTTTCCCTCTGCAACACATTTCTTCCTAGTTACCAGCCATTTATTAATTACTTTTGTAAACTTGAATAATAGGCAAAGGAAAATATGGAAATCAAATCATAGGGAGGCAAATTTTAGTTAAATATGTATGGGAGAAAGGAGAATATGAAAAACATGCTATGTAAAGAGAAGTACTTCTATTATGGCCATAGCACATAACCTACAGAGAAACTAATGAAAATTAAGGGGAGAAAAGTAGGGTAAGCCCATCAGCAGGTCCGAGAGAGAGAGAACTTTAATGTAAGGTAATGGCTTCTTATAAAATATTCCATCGTATATATGGCCAATTCAAATGTGTTATAAAACATTTTTCAGTATAAAAACTAGATCTTCTAACAAAATGCTGAAGAGTGCAAAAATTCTACTTGCTAGAAACTTCCAAAGTTAAGAAGACAAAGTTTAGCAAACCATGATGCTCCTCATTTATGTATAAGAATCGGATCAAATTTCTCCATATGAACATTGGGTTGAAATTTATATATCCTATTTATTATTCATGTGAAACTTACTGTTTTTCTCCAAAACCTTACATAATTGCTTATAATGCAGCTAGCCCCAAGAAAACATCCAACAATATGGGACTAATTTGGAACAATATCCAACAGTAAGCATGTAAATAAGTGATTGGCTACAAAAATATTATGGCCAGATTCCATTCAGAAAAAATTAAATCTGCATAGGAAAGGGCCTCAAAATTGTTTTTTAAGAATTAAAATAATGGTTGGCTCGTGGGTGGGATGATTTGCGTTCTTTATATTAGTTTGCTTGCATGTATTTTCTGATTCTTCTGTAATAAGCATGAACTGCTTTTGTAATAATAATAAAACAATAAAAAGTTGTTGAATTTCAGATTTTTTTTCCAAGTGATCCCCTAATAGTCAACATTTACTTTATTCCAACAAATCCCTTATTGTTGGATACTCCTTGGGAAAGAAATGATGTTGAGAAATTATAAAATAAAATGGGAAAAAGGAAAACAGAAGCCCAGATAAGTACTACAGGGATAAAAGGTTTTCAAAAGTGCTTAATCATACAAAGGACAGAATACAATAACTGAAAATATAAAATCATCATTGATTTTCTAATAAAAGAATCTTAATTTAATCCAAATAGTCCTTGGCAATATGATACATTGCATCATATCTCTTTAAATCAAAAGCACTTGGAGCAACACTGGTATTAGAATCTGAGACACAAAGCAAAACCTAGTATCAGCTGAAAGAACTGAAAATAAAGGATACCTGACACATTTAAAATCTTTATCAACAAGGAAACTTGCAAAGTGAATATTTCATTGGAAAACAGAACTTAAAAGTTTTATTATAAAGATCCATACACTACCTCTGTTAGTCTTTTGCTGAGTGGATTTTGATGCTCGGGTTGCTTTTACATCCCTGAGAGGAGTTTTATATGCTTCTTTACTTTTTTCTGTTAAAGGAAATAATACAGTTCTTCATTAAATATTTTAAACGGTCTTTCCAAGTCAATTTTTCATAAAACAGATATGACAAACCAGTACCATTAGCAGCTACTGAAAATGATCATAAATCAGCATTCCAAAAAATGTGAATATTGGAAAGCAAAGGAAACCTAAGACAGTATGCATGGTCATATGGTGAAAAACATACACATTAAAAAAAAGCTATGAAAGTAAAATAAACACTTATCAGTAATATACTTCCTAAGGGAATTAATTAGAAACATTTTTCCTTCATTTCTGAAATCCAGCCACGTTAGAGGAGAAAAAAAGTGGCTCTAGAGACGAAAAGGACAGAATCTTACAAATACTCAGGTTAATATGTTATTACCATCTTCAATTTGAAAAGCAGTCATAGTCATGTTGGCATCCTGTGCCGCTACCACTTGGCCATCATATTCTTTATTTCCTTTTTCTAACTGAATCTTGATTTTCTCCAGAGCTCTCAGACATGTCCTATCTTTTACTTGCTATAACAAAAAACATAATTAATGGTTTTTAATTAATTTAATTTAATCCTTAACTTTTTTCAAAAAAGCTATATATGGATATCAAGATGTTTAAAAACATTAAAAAACTCCTCTATCAAATTTACAAAGAAAATATTTACTTCAAATGAGCAGACACAATTTGGCAACATATGTATAATTTACTACCACCACATTTAACACAACCACATAAATTCTACTTTAATAAAAAATTTGTACATAATAATTTACACATAGAGTAATTACAAACTACTTTACCTCCAGAATTTCATTCAACAAAACCAAAAGATCTTGAGCAAGGTTGCTACTGAGTTCTAAAGAACCCAAGGCTTTTGTATAGACCCGAATTTCTGGTGAACATGGACATGTTAAGATCTCATTGCAAATTTTTATAGCCAGATTGTCATGAACTGATAAGGCCTAGAAAATCAAGAGAAAAAAGTTTTATAAACTGGAAATGGTATTACAATATAGTTCCTACACATCTAACAAATATTTCCAACTAATTATCTTGCAATAATCCCAAATGCAAAATGTCTAAAACCAAATTTAACATATTCCTCCCAAACTGAACTCTCGCTCTTCTTATAGAGGATGCTGTGGTACAGAGTCCAGAACCACGCCCTTCATGAATGAAGCATTCATCCACCAGCTACTTTGAGTTCTGGAGGCTAAAAATTCTCAGGTGCAGAACTGATCCAGGCTGAAGACTGTGGTGCCTGCCACATTAGTCCACATTCAATGGCTGGAAGATATGCAGGTGCAACAGGCCAGCCTTGTCTCCATCTGGACAACTTAAAGGACCCAGTTCTGGAACTTCCTGTGGCATGAGCTGGGGGTTTAAGACTGCATGACAGCTCAAGTTCTTCCTCTACCCCAACCTACTTCCTCACTCCTCCAGGATATCAATCAGGAGGAAACTCTGCAATCAAGAGATGTCAACAGCTCCTTGGAAGTCTTCTGTAACCCATACTCAAGACCTTAGTGTTATCTTGGTTGGACTCCATCTTCCTTGCCTCCCTAAGTTCCTTCTTCATGTCTTTAACACCCATATTTTTCTTTTCCACATCACCATCTACTATTCTTTTCTTTCTACTTTCTATTGCTCTTATCCTTTCTCTGTAAGTTTTTATCTCTTAATTATATAGGTTTCCAGCTGCCCTCTTAATAGTCACTATTCTTCTCACCGGTTCACCTCATATAATGATACTGGCCACCAAACTGAGCTTCTCCATAGGTAACTTTCATCCCATTAGCCTTTCAGTATATACCCTATTACAGCAAATACAGCCAACTCCAAATTCCCTACCTTAATGTTCTGCCTTCAACAGGGCCATTCTGGCTCTTTAGCCAGAGTGGGTTCTTCCATAGTCCCCTGTATGACTTGGATAACCAGCTACATTTAATCACTTTTACCTAAAGTCTTCTTCTCTACCCAAACCACTGTACAAATCCCAAGACCGAACTGAATTTTACCAGTAATGCTATACTCATTGCCCCTGCTACATGAACCCTGCCTTCTTAAGTCCTAAAGCACTTAGCTCTATCACCTATCCTTACTATATTTTGCCTTAATATCCTTTGTAATCCTCTCTCCAATAACATGTAACTTAATGACAAATGGAGTATACAGTAACCAAATCAATAACAATAAACAAAATTAAAAAGCTATACTTTCAACTTAATTAGCTGGCATCTGAAATCACTAATAACACATTAATTTTCAATATTACAAGTGATATTTTCAATAATAATTTTCAATATTACAAACGATATTCAATAATACAAATGATATCAAAGGATCCAAAACTCAGCTTAAGTTTAATTTATGGGACAGTTTGCAGTTAACTTATCTTCTTTGAATTAAAAACAAAGATGAGCTTGAGGCGACCTTCATTCTTTTTTTTTTTTAAGTTTTCTTTTTTTTTATTTTATTTTTTCAGTGTTCCAAGATTCATTGTTTATGCACCACACCCAGTGCTCCATGCAATACCTGCCCTCCATAACACCTTCATTCTTTGAATTCTCCTTCCTTATCTCAGAAACATAGCAGATAAGCCAACCTTTGAAGGCTCAATGAGTCCTAGATAAACATAGGACATTTTTCAGAATGTTAAATAGCCAGCTATAGGTTGGGAAGGGGTAGTAAGAGAGATGAGTTTTTGGCAAGTTCTGAGTTTCAGTAGCAAATTGCTTTTGTCTTTTTATGATCGATTATCACCATATTTCCCAAAAGGTCTTTTTCTTCCTTTGTGGTATGTGCCACCATAAAGACCAGAAATCTCAAGATCAAACCATGGCCTCTCTTTCTAGGAACCTATGAAAAGGATTGTTTTATCAAAAACTGTGACCTGTATGATAGTCATCATCCTTACCATCCATAGGCTAATATACTCACCCACCTGATAATCTTGTGAATTCTTGGCCTGAGGATTTAATCCACTTGGTCTTGTCAAATCTACAAGTAACTCAGCAACATTAGTGATATCTACTTCAGCTAAAGGAGAAGATGCAGGAGCACTGGCCAGTGTTTGCAGAGTTGGAAGAAAGGCTTCTTCAAAACATTCCTGATTAGTCCTATTGAAAAACAATTTGAAAAGTATGTGAGCAAAGAAAAGGCATATGATTCTCAAAATAAAAATGTGTAAAATTCACCCCATCAAGATACAGTATATTTTCATCTAAGAAAGAGACAAATAATTCAGGTAAATAAAATCTAGGTAAGTTCTCATTTTCATTACTAACCACTGAAAAACAAGGAAGAGTGACAAAATTATAGATATGACTCATGGGGAACCTGAATTCAAGTCAGATTCTGATTTATCAATATAACTAAATACCTGCTCGCATAAGCAAACATGGGGAAGAACACGCCTAGGCAATGTCGAAGTCGAATATCCTCTTCAGTCACAGGATTGTACCATAACAAGACAAGACGAGAAAGAATCCTGCTGCTGACCAAGAGCCCTGAGAACATCAGCTTGGCTAGTCCTTCTGCAGCTCCTGTCCTGAGTTCAGACACCTAATAAAAATGAGTTTCATTAAAAGAATTTCTTTAATTTGTATTTTGTTTTTAAGCCTTGCAATGTAGCCGGTCCTACAGTATTTTTCTATGAACTATCAAAAAATCACGCATACTATGAATTTCTTAAAGATGCATAAAAAGATTTTAGGTTAAGGCTATATGACAAATTACTAGTCTAGCTAAGAAAACCTCAATTCCCTCCAAATTTTTTAGAAGAACCAAAAGGCCTTTTAAATATTGTGAAACCAGATGTCAAAACAGTAATGTATTACATGCTGCTCATGAGGTAAGATATAGAAAACACTCAGTAACATCCCTGCCATCAGAGGAAGGTAACCTATAAATGGAACCTCCAGAGGGAGTAACAATGTGTTATGAATAAAGGGGAAATGGGAATAGAAAGTGTACATGTGGAAAAAGGAATTCCTAGAGAGAGCAACCAAAGCAAACCTTAGAGAAGAAAATGGAAAAGATACAGTGATATTCAAATGGAGGTACAGGAATAAAAGATAGGTAACTAAAACTAGTTACTGATACTGAATTATTAAAGTCAAGCCTCTGACACTTCCTAGCTACATGATCCTGTGCATATTAACTCTGTACCCCACTTTAAAAAAAAAAAAAAAGATTGACATACTTATTTTAGAGAGGGAGCACAAGTGAGGGGGGTAAGGTACACTGCAAGAGAATCTCAAGCAGACTTCCTGATAAGTGTAGTGCCCTCACGTGGGGCTGGATCCCATGACCCTGAGATCATGACCTGAGTGAAAAATCAAGAGCCGGATGCTCAACTGAGCCCCCAAGGTGCCCCAAGTACCCCCACTTTTTTCATATTAAAATAGAAAGGATAATAAAATTACAGATACAAAGAAAAAGAAATACTACAAATAAAACTCTTACAAGTGCTATCCACAAAGGGGTGCCTGGGTAGCTCAGTCAGTTAAGCGTCTGACTCTTGGTTTCAGCTCAAGTTATGATCTCAGGCTCTTGAGATCCAAACCTGGGTCAGGCTCAGAGCTCAGTGGGGAGTCTGACCTCTCCCTCTGCTCCTCTCCCACTCTTTCACTCTCTCTCAAATAATTTTTTTTTAAAGTGCTATCCACATAGTAAATCTTCAACAAATAAAAGTTATTATTTATTATTACTGATGAACAGTAAATATCCTCAGTGATCACACTAGAGAGCCTCAAAACCAGGCAAAAAAATTGAGCTATATAGTGAGGCAGGACGTGGAACCACGTAAGGTTTTTGAAATGGTGGAAAAATAAAGACTTAAATGAGATTTTAGGGAAATTATCTTTGCAGATTATAATCTACAAATATAAAACAAGTCTAAACTAGAGAGACACAAGTAAAAACAATGGATTGAGCAAATACAAAAACTATTACAAAAGTTTTCCCAAAACTCAAAAATAAAGATTTAGAGACCAACAAGATAAATAAGTGCTAGGGCACTAGCACGTGCTTTCCACACACTAACTCATTTAGGGGTCACAACAACCAGGAGGACAGAAACTCTGTTCTACTCAGCACCTGTACTCTCAAGAACATATAGTGACTGGCACATAATTTGCCCCCCAGTATTTGTTGACTTAATTAAAGAAGCATCCAGTGAATAGGCATCATTATCCCCATTTTGCAGATGAGGAAAAAAGCCAGAGACAGTAAACACCTTATTGAAGATTAACACAAATGAGACCAGAACACAAATGTACAAGTCTACAACTCCAAAGGCTACATGCTCCCCATCTTTTTAAAATGTTTAACTGTGACATACTTTCCTGATAGCAATAGTGCTCCATCTGAAGTTGAATGTCAGGAATTTGAAACGAAACAAACTGCAATTTTTAAAACATGTAAAAAAAAAACAAAAAACAAAAAAAAAAACCCTCTTATTATGTATGGCCCAGAGGGCAGTGAAGTTAAGTCAGATCTTGTTTATTGGTGATGACAAAAAAAGTCAAAATCACAGAATGTAGTATTGACAGAAAGAGATTATGGTACCAGTACTATTAAAACAAAAACAAAACGCCTCATTCCTTTGTCACACACTTTTACTGTTCAGTCATTTCCTACCAGTGCAATGTCAGCAAGCCCACAGCACTGGGTAATTCCCATTAGAAAATTAGTATATCAATTAAATATTAACTCAAAATTTAAAACCAACATCTGCCTTTTGACTGGTAAGTTTAATTTATTTACACTTAAATCACTGATAAGAAAGGACTGATTACCACAATTTTGCAATCAAAATGTGGTAAGTCAAAAACTGTTAAAAGAGACAAAAAACAACAAATACTGATATTAAAAAGGTTAATTCATCAAAAGATAATTAAAGGTATAGCTAAAACACAGAGCCTCAGAATATATAAACAAGCATTGGCAAAAATGCTGAAAGAAATAGTTCAACAATAATAACTGAAGAGCTTCCTGAAACAGAAAGAACACCCAGGCAGATCAATAGGGAAACAATTAAAAGGACTTGAACAATCTTACAGACCAACCAGACCCACCAAAAATGTGTAGTCCACTCCACTTCACTATAACAGAATACACTTTCTTCTCAAGGGCACATGGAATATCCTCATGGATAGAAACTAGTTAGGCCCAAAACAACTCAAAATAAATTTAAAAACAATGAAAACATCAAAATATCTTCTCAAACCATAAGAGAATATACTTAGAAAGCAACACCAGAATACTATAAAATTCACAAATATGTATAAACAATATAATTTTTATATACTGAGGAGTTAAAGAAGACATAAAAGTGAACTTTAGAAAATGCTTAGAAATGCACTAAAGTGAAAAATACAAAAACCAAAACTTATGAAGTATAACATAAACAGTCTTCACAGGGCAATTTATAGTAGTAAATGCCTACCTTAAAAAACAAACAAAAAAAAATACAACTTGGACTTCCAGGAGGATAGTGAAGTAGGAGTCCTAAGCTCATGTCTTCCCATGGATATACCTAGATAACACCCACATCAGTGTAAATAATCCAGAAAACAACCTAAAAACTGGCAGAACAGACTCCACAGCTACATGCAGAGAAGAGGCCACATCAAAAAGAGCAGGAAGGGTGGAGACATGGTCAGGAACCAAACTGACCCACAGAACTGTCCACAGGAGGGACACTGCAGCCACTGGACAGAGGCGAGGAGAAGACCCCACCCCCAGGTACCCCAGACACTGGAGACCTTCACTAGGCAAATGAATCCCCATAACATATAGCTTTGAAAATCAGAGAGGCTTAACACTGTGAGTTCTTATAATCAGTGGGGCTTAACACCTGGAACTTGAAAACATCACCCAGCTGGGCTCTGGGAGAGACAAATGGAGATAGGAAACTCAGTCCCTGCCCTTAAAGGGACAGCATATCAAACAATCCCGCTAAGATACAGCACAGAAGCAATAATTTGAAAAAGGCCTGGAATATACAGGAAGATTTATTTACTAATCTCCGAATATGTGCTAGAGGAACAGGGATCTTTAGAAGCTTTCTCCAAGAACAGAGCTGGCAGGTGCCATTTTCCTCCTCTGATCCCCAGCCCAGATACCCAACACTTGAGGGAACCAGCCCAGGATGAACACTTTCCACCTACCTTGCTAATAGCACACCCCACTCCTGAATTCTCCAGACCTACCCCTTCAAACCCACCCACAACAGGAATTCTCCAAAGCAGCTAAAGCAGTGGGGTGAAGGCAGACATCTAATCTGACTGCCAGCTCTGCCTAACAATGAAAGCTTCCCAGGGCACAACACCAGGACAGCCCTTTCAATTCACTGTGACCACATCTTTAAAACCCAGTTTGACCCAATCAAGCCCGAACTGGCCCCAGACTGACCCATTAAAAATATAGGGACTAAAGCTTGCCAATAAGCAACGGGGAAAACTATTACAGATGACTGGATTGACAGCAAACGTGGCTCAGCCACAACAGGAGGCTTCGTAGCACACATAGGAGATACCCCTGAAGCACCAGGTTTTGGTGAACAGGGGACACTGCACTCAGGACACAACAGGAACTCTTCTTCATACAGCCACTCTTTCAAGAGCAGAAGACAAAGCTGACCTTCCTAACACATAGAAATAAATACAGAGTTAAAGAAAATAAGACAGAGGAATATATCCTAAATAAAAGAACAAGAAAAAAAGCTGAAGAAAGAGAGCTAAATGAAAAAGAGATAAGTAATATGCCGGACAGATCATTTTAAAGTAATGGTCGCTAGAGAAGGGCCATCCGTACCCCAGTGTTCATAGCAGCCATGACCAGTCGCCAAACTGTGGAAAGAGCCAAGATGCCCTTCAACAGATGAATGGATAAAGAAGATATGGTCCATATATACAATGGAGTATTATGCCTCCATCAGAAAGAATGAATACCCAACTTTTGTATCAACATGCATGGGACTGGAGGAGATTATGCTGAGTGAAATAAGTCAAGCAGAGAGAGACAACTATCATATGGTTTCACTTATTTGTGGTGCATAAGGAATAACATGGAGGACATTGGGTGAAGGAGAGGAGAAGTGAGTTGGGGGAAATTAGAGGGGGAGACGAACCATGACAGACTATGGACTCTGAGAAACAAACTGAGGGTTTTGGAGGGGAGTGGGATGGGGGGTTAGGAGAGCCTGGTGGTGGGTATTAAGGAGGGCATGTATTACATGAAGCACTGGGTGTGGTGCATAAACAATCTTGGAACACTGAAAAAAAAATTTAAAAATAAATAATTTAAAAAATAAAGTAATAGTGCCTAAGATACTGGACTTGAGAAAAGAATGGAGGATCTCAGTGAGACCAACAACCAAGGGATAGAAAAAATAAAGAACCAATCAGAAATGAAGAACTCAGTAACTGAAATTAAAAACACACTAGAGGGAATAAACAGTAGATTGGAGGAAGTAGAACAGATCAGTAATCTGGAAGACAGAGTAATAGAAAGCAATCAAGCTGAACAAAAGAAAAAAATAATAAAAAATGAGACTAGATTAAGGGAACTCAGCAACACCATCAAACACAGTAACATAGGGATCCCAGAAAGAGAAGAGACAGTAGAGAGGAAATAAAATTCATTTGAAGAAATAAGGGGTGAAAACTGTCTGAAACTGGGGAAGGAAACAGAAATCCAGACCAAGGAGGCACAGAAAGCTCCCTACAAAATGATCCCAAGGAGGTCCACACCAAAACACATAGTAATTAAATTGGCAAAAAGTAGTGGGGCGCCTGGGAGGCTGAGTCAGTTGAGTGTCCAGCTCTTGGTTTTCAGCTCAAGTCATGATCTCAGGGTCATGGAATGAAGCCCTGCATTGGGCTCCACACTCAGCATGGAGTCTGCTTGAGATTCTCTGCCTCTCTCTCTGCCCCTCCCCTCGCTCACATGCTCTCTAAAATAAATTAAATCTTTTAAAAATTGGCAAAAAGTGGTGATAGAGAATTTCAAAAGCAGAAAGAGAAGACTGTTACATACAAGGGAAACCCCATAAGAATATCAGCTGATCAGCAGAAATTTTGCAGCTAAGAAAGAAGTTGCATGATATATTCAAAATGCTAAAAGAAAAAACCTGCAACCAAGAATACTCATCCAGCAAGACTATCATTCAGGGGGCACCAGGGTGGCTCAGTTGTTAAGCATCTGCCTTCAGCTTGGGTCATGATCCCAGGGTCCTGAGATCAAGCCCTACATCGGACTCCATGCTCAGCGGGAGCCTGCTTCTCCCTCTCCCGCTCCCCCTGCTTGTGTTCCCTCTCTGTCAAATAAATAAATAAAATCTTAAAAAACAAAAAAACAACTATCATTCAGAATCAGAGAGATAAAGAGTTTTTCAGACAAACAGAACTTAAAGGAATTCATCACCATAAATCCGACTTATGAGAAATGTTACGGGGATTAGTGGAAAAGAAACACCATAAGCAGGAGTAAGAAAACTAGGAAGCACAAAAGTGTAAAATTAAGAATACCTATGAAAATCAGTCAAGGAATTCACAAAAGGAAAAGAAATAAAGTATAACATCTTATATCTAAAATGTGGGGGAAGAGAAGTAGAAATTTAGTACTTTTAAAATGGCTCAAACTTAAGCAACCATCAACATAATATAAACTACTATATCCATGTTTTATATAAACCTGATGGTAACCACAAATAAAAAATCGGTAATAGATATGCAAAAAGTAGAGAGGAATCCATGTATTTCACTAAATAAAGCCAGCAAACTGAATGAAGAGACCAAGAAAGAAACAGAAAAGTACAAAACACAAAACAAGTAACAGAAAAGCAGTAAGTACCTACCTATCAATAATTACTTTGAATATAAATGGACTAAATGCTCCAATCAAAAGACATATAGTGACAGAATGGATTTTTTTAAAAGTGCTGCCTAAAAGACTCTTTTCAGACCTAAAGACACATGCAAATTGAAACTGAGGTATAGAAAAACATTTATCTGCAAATGGAAGTGAAAAGAAACCTGGGGCAGAAACAATTATATCGGAAACAACAGACTTTAAAACAAAGTCTGTAACTACAAAGGACAGCATATAATCAAAAGGGAACAATGCAACAAGAAGATATAACAACTGTAAATATTTATTCCCCCAAATGACAATACCCAAATACATTAAGCAGGTAACAACAACAACAACAAAAGTAAGTAATCAATAGCAATATAATTATAGTAGGGGACTTCAACATCCCACTTACAGAAATGGATACATCATCCAAACAGAAAATAAAGAAGGAAGCAATGACTTTCAATGACACATTAAACAAGATGGATCTAATAAATATATTCAAAACATTCCATCCCAAAAGAGCAGAATATACATTGTTTTCAAGTGCACATGGAACATTCTCAAGAATAGATCACAGGTTAGCCAACAAAACAAATCTCAACAAAAGGAATGAAATCATACCATGCATCTTTTCCAACCACAACGCAATAAAACTATTTATCAACCACAAGAAAAGACCTGGAAAGAACACAAACAAATGGAGGTTAAATAATATGCTACTAAACAATTAAGGAAGCAACCAAGAAATCAAACAAATCAAAAAGTAAAACAGAGACACATGAAAACGAATAAAATCTTTGGGATGCAGCAAAAGCTATAGTAGGAGGGAGTTTATCACAACACAAGCCTACCTCAAGAAGGGAGAAAAATCTCAAATAAACAACCTAAACTTACACATAAAGGACCTAGAAAAAGAAGAATAAACAAAATCCTAAACCAGTAGAAGGAAGAAAATAACAAAAATTAGAGGAAAAATAGATGAAATAAAAACTAATAGAACACATAAATGAAGCCAGGAGCTTGTTCTTGAAAGGATCAATAAAACTGACAAACTTTAGCAAGATTCATCAAAAAGGGGGGGAGGGGTAGAAAAAAAAAAAGAAAAGGACTCCTAATCAGAAATAAAAGAAGAAAAATAACAACCACAGAATATGGCAGATTAAAGCAAATATTATGAAACATTATATGCCAACAAATTAGAAAACCAAGAAGAAATGGATAAATTCCTAGAAATATGTAACCTCCCAAAACTGAATCAGGAATAAATAGAAAATTTGAATGGTTCAATTACCAAGCAATGAAATTGAGTCAATAATTTAAAAAAAATTCCCAACAAACAAAAGTTCAGGGCCACTTGCCACTAGGCTTCACAGGTGAATTTTATCAAACATTTAAAGAAAAGTTATTACTTATTTTTCTCAAACTATTCCAAAAAAATAGAAAAGGAAAGCTTCCAAATTCATTCTATGAGGTCAGCATCACTCTGATACCAAACCACATAAAGACACTACACACCAATATATCTAATGAACATAGAGGCAAAATTCCTCAACAAAATATTAGCAAATGGAAACAGTACATTTTTTTTTAATTTTCAAAAATTAAAAATTAAAAATCATTCACCATGATCAAGTGGGATTTATTTCTGGGTTGCAAGGGTGGTTCAATATCTGCAAATCAATGTGATACAACACATCAATAAGACAAAGGATAAAAACCGTATGATCATTTCAGTAGATGTAGAAAAAGTGTACGACAAGTACAACCATTTATAATAAAAACCCTCAACAAAGTAGGTTTAGAGGGAACATACCTCAACATACTAAAGGCCGTATATGAAAAACCCACAGCTAACATCGTATTCAATGGTAAAAAAACCACTGGGAGCTCTTCCCTTAAGAACAGAAACAAGACAAAAATATCCACTCTCATTACTCTTACTCTACTTTTTTTCTGGAAGTTCTAGCCACAGCAGATGACAAAAAGAAATAAAAGGTATCTAAATCAGTAAGGGAGAAGTAAAATTCACTATTTACAGACGACATGATAGCCTATAGAGAAAACCCTAAAGACCACCAAAACACTATTAGCACTGATAAATGAATTCAGGAAGTTCACATACAAAATCAATATACATATATCATTTGCCTTCCTATACACAAAAAATGAAGTAACAAAAAGAGAAATTGAGAGAACAATCCCATTTACATTTGTACCAAAAAGAATAAAATACCTAGGAATGAACACAACCAAGGTGAAAAACCCATACTCTGGAAACTATCAAACACTGATAAAAGAAATTGAAGGTGACACAAACAAATGGAAAGATAGTCCATGTTCACTGATTGGGAGAACAAATATTGTTAAAATGTCCATACTATCCAAAGCAATCTATGCATTTAATGCAATCCCTATAAATATACCAATAACGTTTTTCACAAAACTAGAATAACCCTTAAAATTTGTACGGACCCACGAAAGACCCAAATAGCCAAGGTACTCTTGAAAAAGAAAAAAAGTGGATGTTTCACAATCCCAGATTTCAAGATACACTACAAAGCTGTAGTAAGGTACTGGCACAAAAAACAGACATAAAGATCAAAAGAATAGAATAGAGAGCCCAGAAGTAAACACACAATTATATGGTCAATTAATCTACAAGAAAGGAGGCAAAAATATACAAATGGGAAAAAAACAAGTCTCTTCAACAAATGGTGTTGGGAAAACTGAACAGCTACATGCAAAACAATGAAACTGGACCATTTTCTTACATCATACACAAAAATAAACTCAAAATCCTTCAAAAAC
The DNA here is from genome assembly GCF_010015895.1 of Lontra canadensis. NCBI lineage: Eukaryota > Metazoa > Chordata > Mammalia > Carnivora > Mustelidae > Lontra > Lontra canadensis. The sequence continues at coordinate 54,013,007 of NW_022630995.1, forward strand.
CTAAATGTGAGACCTGAAACCATAAATATCCTAGAAGAGAACAGAGGCAATAATTTCTTTGACATCAACAGTAGCAACACTTTCCTAGATAAGTCTCCTGAGGCAAGGGAAACAAAAGCAAAAATAAACAAACTATTGGTATTAATCAAAACAAAAAGCTACTGCATGCAAAGGAAATAGTCAACAAAACTAAAAAACAACCTACTGAATGGGAGAAGATATATGCAAATGATACATCTGATAAAGGATTGGTAGCCAAAATATATAAAGAACTCATACAACAAAACACCAAAAAATAATCCAATTAAAAAATGGATAGAAGATATGAACAGACATTTCTCTAAAGAAGACATACAGATGGCCAATAGACACATGAAAAGATGCTCAGTATCACTTATCATCAGGGAAATGCAAATCAATACCTTAATGATATCATCTTGTACCTGTAAGAACGGCTAAAATCAAAAACACAAGAGACGACAAGTTTGGCAAGAATGTGGAGGAAAGGAACCTTCATGTGTTGTTGGTGGCAATGCAAACTGGTGCAGTCACTTTGGAAAACAGTGTGGAGATGCCTCAAAAACTTAAAAATAGAATTATCATATGATCCAGTAATTCCACTACTGGATATTTACCCAAAGAATATAAAAACATCAATTCCAAAAAAATATATAGAGGTTTACTGTAGTATTGTTAACAATAGTTAAAATATGAAAACAACCTAAGTGTCCATCAATAGATGAATGAATAAAGATGCTATATATATCCTCTTTATATGATATATATAATGGAATATTACTCAGCCAAAAAAAGAGAATGTGAAATCTTGCCATTTGCAACAACATGAATGGATCTAGAGGATATAATGCTAAATAAAATAAGTCAGTCGGTGCTGTGCCTCAGTGGCTCAGTGGATTAAGTATTCAACTTTTTTTTTTTTAAGGATTTTATTTATTTATTTGACAGTGAGAGACAGCAAGGAAACACAAGCAGGGGTAGTGGGAGAAAGAGAAGCAGGCTTCCTGTGGAGCAGGAAGCCCAATGAGGGGCTCAATCCCAGGACCCTGGGATCATGACCTGAGCTGAAGGCAGACACTTATCAACTGAGCCACCGAGGCACCCCAAGTGTCCGACTCCTGATCTTGGTTCAGGTCTTAATCTCAGAGTCGTGAGTTCAAGCGCCACATTAAAAAAAGAAAGAAAGAAAAAAGAAATAAGTGAATCAGAGAAAGCCAATCCCCATATGTTTCATTCATATGTGAAATTTAAGAAACAAAACAAAGAAAAAATATACAAACCAAAAAACAGACCTTAAATATAGAGAACTCATGGTTACCAAAAGAAAGAGGGGAGAGGTGGGGATGGGTGAAATAGATGAAAGGAATTAAAAGTACACTAATCATAATAAGCACTGAGTAATCCACAGAACTGTTGAATCACCAAATTGTACACCTGAAACTAATATAACAGTGTACACTAATTACATTGGAATTTTTTAAAAAAACCCTCAATAACATAACTTTATGCTTTAAGGAACTAAAAAAAAGAACAAACTAAACCTAAAGAAGGAAGGAGAAAGACAATACTAAAGATTAGAGAAGAGAACCAAAACAGAGATAGAAAACAAGAAAAATCAATGAAACCAAAAGCTGGTTCTTTGAAAATATGAACACAATTGACAAACCTTCAATTAGAGTGACAAAGATAAAAGAAAAGATGCAAATAACTGAAATCAGAACTGAAAGCAAGAATGTTACATTTGACCTTACAGTAATAAAAAGAACTGTAAGAACATACTAAAAACCGACCAACAAAAAAATTAAATAACTTAGATAAAATGGAAAATTTCCTAGAAAGACAAATTACAAAACTAACTCAGTAAAAAAAGTAGAAAGTCCAAACAGACCTATAATAATACTCCAATTGAATAAGTAATCAGAAACACCTCCAAGAGAAAAGTCCAACCCCAGATGTCTTTACTGGTAAATCCCCATCAAGCAGTAGAAGAATTCACAGAAATCTTCTCAAAGCCTTCCAATAAACAGAAGAGGAACAAACAATTCCTAACTCAGTATATGAAGTCAGAATTAACCTGATACCAAAGGCAGATTAAAAACAGTGTGCAAGACAACTACAGCCCAATTTCCCTTATGAATACAGATATAAAAATCTTCAACAAAATGGCACCAAACTAAATCCAACCACATATTTGAAAGATTATACACCATATAAACGATAATCAAGTAGAACTTATACCAAGAATGTGAGGGTGGTTCAACAGAAGAAAACAAAGCAAAGTAATGTAGATCAATAAAACAAAACAATAAAAACCCATATGAGCATCTCAAGTGATGTAAAAGCACCTGACATATTAAACATGCTTTTGTGACAAAAAAGCAAACCAAAGCCAAAACAAAGAAAAAAAAATCCAGAGAAGAATAGAAGGAAACTTTCTCAAAATGATAGTCATTTATGAAGAAGCTACATCATATTCAATAGTTAAAAGACTGAAAAGTTTCCCCCTTAAGATTAGAGACAAAACAATGTTGCTTGTTTTAACTACTGCTGCTCAACAGTGTACTGGAAGTTCCAGTTAGAGCAATTAGGCAGGAAAAAGAAAACAAAATAGAGAGGTGGAGAGTCCAAGATGATGGAGGAGTAGGAGACCTAAATTTTGTCTGATCCCAGGAATTCAGCTAGATATTTAGCAAGCTGTTCTGAACACCTACAAACTCAATAGGAGACTGAAGAAAAGAATAGCAGCAATTCTATGAACAGAAAAGCAACCACTTTCTGGAAGGAAGGATGTGTGGAGAAATCAATCTGAGGCAATATATAGGAAGACAGACCACAGGGAAAGAGAGCCTCCATCAGCTGGCTACTGGCACAAAATTGGAACTTTTAGAAGTCTGCTCTGGAAAGGGATGTCACTCTCGTGGCTAAGCAGGGGGAGAAGCCATTGCTGGGACAGTGCTGTCTCAGGACTCCTGGGGTCACAAAAAGACGGGTTGCCTGAGTGCAGCAAAGCTCCCAGGCGTCAAAGCAGGGAAGGCAGCTGCAAAGAGTGAGCCCAGGAGTGGGCTCTCAGCTTGGGGTTGCCATAAACTGTGATCCATGCCACAGATCCACTGCAGGGGCCCAACAAATGGCAGATCTGAGGAGACTCGCCTTCCTCCCCTGGAAGGAGCAGCATGGAAGTGCACCGCAAGAATCTGCTGGGTTTGGAAACTCCAAACAGGGCCATATGCCAGAGACAGAAACGCCTGGTCACAGGATGGGTGAGCGCAGAGTGCAGCGGGAGACCAAGGAGACAGGAATGATTAACTGTTTGTCTTGACCAGGCTGGGTGAGCACGGAGTGCAGCGGGAGTCCAAGGAGACAGGAACGATTAACTGTCTCTGAGGGCTCACTGATGAGCGGGCCCCAAGCTCTAGGCTCCTCTGGGACCAGAGATTGGGAGACCACGATTTTCATTCTCATCCCTGAAAGCTTTCAGGGAACAAAAGCTCTCAAGAGCAAGCAGGAGTTGATTACTTAGCCTGGACCATGGCAAGGCCAGTGCAATTTCGTCTAGGGCAAAGACATTTGAGAATCACTGGGAGGTCCCTCCCCCAGAAGATCAGCAAGAACATCCAGCCAAGACCAAGTTTATCATCAATGAGAGTTGCAAAACTCCAGCGCTAGGGGAATACAACACACAGAATTCATGGGGTTTTTTTCCCCATGATTCTTTAGTCTTTCAAAGTTAAATTTTTAAATTTTTGTTTTTTATTTATTTCCTTTTTTTTTACTTATTATTTCCTTTTTGAAGCAAATTTTTATCTTATCAATTCTTTTAAAAATCTTTAATTTTCATTTTTGTAGTCATATTCTATCCTTTCATTGTATTTAACCTTATTTTTTGTACATATATAAGTTTTTCTTTCATTAAAATTTTAGGATGCCTTTCTTCTAAAAGACCAAAACAAACCCAAAATCCAGTGTACCACTCTGTTCTATTCACTTGCCTGATCACATTCTCTCTCTTTTTTTAATTTTTCTTTTCTTTTTCAACCAATTTCCTATCAATTCCTTTTTAAAAATCTTTTAAAATTTTCATCTTTACAATAATATTCTATCTTTTCATTGTATTTAACCTTATTTTTCATATATCTATGTTTTTCTTTCTTTTAAATTTTTGGGATTCAGTTTCTTCTAACAGACCAAAATACACCTGAAATCCAGTGTATGGCTCTGTTCTATTCACCACCTGACCATATTCTTTTTCTTCCTTTCTCCCCCCCGCCCCGGTTTTGGGTCTCCTCTGATTTGTTTAATCTACATTTCTCTGGGGTAGTTATTACCCTTTTAGCATTTTTTCTCTCATTCATCTATTCTTCTTTCAAAAAAATGACAAAACAGAAAAACTCACCTAAAAAAAAATAGAACAAGAGGCAGTACCGACTGCCAGGGACCTAATCTATAAGGTCATTAGTAAGAAGTTGGAACTAGAGTTCAGAATAACAATTATAAAGATACTAGCTGGGCTTGAAGAAAGCACAGAAGACACTACAGAATCCCTTTCTGGAGAAATAAAATCTAACCAAGTCAAAATAAAAAAGACTATTAATGAGATGTACTAAAAAATGAAGGCTCTAATGTCTAGCATAAATGAGGCAGAAGAGAGAATTATGCTCCAAATGATGGAGCATAAAGAAGCTGTAAAAGAAAGATAAACACTACTGGATCACAAGGGGAGAATTTGAGAGATAAGGATGAAGCAAAACAATATTAGAATAATAGGAATCCCAGAAGAAGAAAGAGAGGGGCAGAAGGCATACTGGAGCAAATTACAGCAGAAAACTTGCCTAATTTGGGGAAGGAAACAGGTGTCACAATCCAGGAATCTCAGAGAACCCTCCTCAAAAATGAATAAAAATAGGTCAACACCCCAACATCTAATAATAAAACTTACAAATCTCAGAGATAAAGAGAAAATCCCGAAAGCAGCTTGGGACGAGAGGACTGTAACCTACAACAGCAGAAACATTAGATTGGCAGCAGACCAATCCACAGAGTCCTAGCAGGCCAGAAAGGACTGGCAGGATATATTCAGGAAACAAATGAGAAAAATATGCAACCAAGAATAATTTATCCAGCTATGTTCTCATTGAAAATAGAAGGAAAGATAAAAAGCTTCCAGGACAAACACAAACTAAAAGAATTTGTTATCACCAAACCAACCCTACAAAAAAAAATACTGAAAGGTGTCCTCTAAACAAAGAGAGAGAGCCCAGAAATAAATAGACCGGAATGGAACAGAGACAATATACAGTAATGGTCACCTTACAGGAAATTTAATGCCACTAAATTCATATCTTTCAATAGTTACCCTGAATGTAAATGGGCTAAATGCTCCAATCAAAAGACACAGTGTAGGGGCGCCTGGGTGGCTCAGTGGGTTAATCCTCTGCTTTCGGCTCAGGTCATGATCCCAGGGTCCTGGGATCGAGCCCCGCATCGGGCTCTCCGCTCGGCGGGAAGCCTGCTTCCTCCTCTCTCTCTGCCTGCCTCTCTGCCTACTTGTGATCTCTCTGTCAAATAAATAAATAAAATCTTTAAAAAAAAAGACACAGTGTATCATATTGGATAAAAAAGCAAGACCCATTGATATGCTGTCTGAAAGAGACTCATTTTAGACCCAAAGACACCTCCAGATTTAAAGTGTGGGGATAGAAAACCATTTATCATGCTAATGGACATCAAAAGAAAGCTGGGGTGGCAATCATTATATCAGACAAATTAGATTTTAAACCAAACACTATAATAAGAGATGAGAAAAGACACTACATCACACTTACAGGGTCTATCCAATAAGATCTAAGGACTGTAAATATTTATGCCCCTAACATGGGAGCAGCCAATTATATAAGCCAATTAGTAACAAAATCAAAGAAACACCTCAACAATACAATAATAGTAGGGAACTTTAACAGCCCCCTTACTGAAATGGACAGATCATCTAAGCAAAAGACCAACAAGGAAATAAGGGCTTTAAATGACACACTGGACTAGATGGACTTCACAGATATATTCAGAACATTCCACCCCAAAGCTAAAGAATACACATTCTTCTCAAGTGCACATGGAACATTCTCCAGAATAGATCACATTCTGGATCACAAATCAGGTCTCAAATGGAACCAAAAGACTGGGATCATTCCCTGCATATTTTCAGAACTTTAAAACTTGAACTCAATCACAAGAGGAAAGTTGGAAAGAACTCAAATACATGGAGACGAAAGAGAATCCTACTAAAGAATGAATGGGTCAACTAGTAAATTAAAAATTTTTAAAACTTCATGGAAACAGGGACGCCTGGGTGGCTCAGTGGGTTAAAGCCTCTGCCTTCGGCTAGGGTCGTGATCCCAGGGTCCTGGGATCGAGCCCCGCATCGGGCTCTCTGCTTAGCGGGAAGCCTGCTTTCCCCTCTCTCTCTGCCTGGCTCTCTGCCTACTTGTGATCTCTGTCTGTCAAATAAATAAAATCTTTAAAAAAAAAATTTCATGGAAACAAATGAAAATGAAAACACAACCAGTCAAATTTTTAGGGATGCTGCAAAGGCAGTCTAAGAGGGAAGTATATAGCACTACAAGCCCTTCTCAAGAAACAAGAAAGGTCTCAAATATGCAAGATAACCCTATACCTAAAAGAGCTGGAGAAAGAACAGCAAATAAAGCCTAAACCCATCAGAAGAAGAGAAATAATAAAGATAAGAACAGACATCAATAAAATAGAAACCAAAAGAACAGTAGAACAGATCAACAAAACTAGGAGAAAGGACCCAAATAAAATCAGGAATGAAAGAGGAGATTACAACCAATACCAAAGAAACAAAGACGATTTAAGAACATATTATGAGCAACTACAGGCAAAAAAAAAAAAAAAAATAGACATTCTGGAAGAAATGGATGCATTCCTAGAGACGTATAAACTATAAAACTGAACCAGGAAGAAATAGAAAACCTGAAAAGACCCACAACCAGCAAGGAAATCGAAGCAGTTACCAAATATCTCCCAACAAACAAGAGATCAGGGCCAGATGGCTTCCTTTAAAGAAGAATCAACACCTATTCTTTTGAGACTGTTCCAAAAATTAGAAACAGAAAGAAAACTTCCAAACTCATTTTATAAGGCCAGCATTACCTTGATCCCAAAACCAGAAAAAGACCCCATCAAAAAGGAGAATTACAGACCAATATCCTTGATGAACACAGATGTGAAAATTCTCACCAAAACACTAGCCAATAGGATCCAACAGTACAGTAAAAGGATTATTCACCACAACCAAGTGAGATTTATTCCTGGGCTGCAAGGTTGGTTCAACATTCACAAATCAATCGATGTGATACACTACACTAATAAAAGAAAGGACAAGAACCATATGATACTCTCAATAGATGCTGAAAAAGCATTTGACAAAGTACATTATTTCTTGATTAAAACTCTTCACAGTGTAGGGATAGAGGGGACATACCTCAATATCATGAAAACCATCTATGTAAAACTCATAGCAAGTATCATTCTCAACGGGGAAAAACTGAGAGCTTTCCCCCTAAGGTCAGAAACATGGCAGGGTTGTCCACTATCACCACTGCTATTCAACATAGTACTAGGAGTCTTAGCCTCAGCAAACAGACAACAAAAAAGAAATAAAAGACATCCAAATTAGCAAAGAATAAGTCAAAATCTCATTCTTTGCAAGATGATATGATACTTTATGTGGAAAAACCCAAAAGACTTCACCCCAAAACTGCTAGAATTCATACGGGAATTCAGTAAATTGGCAGGATATAAAATCAGTGCATAGAAATCAGTTGCATGGGGTAAGAGGATGATGGGAATTAAAGAGGGCATGTGATACAATGAGCACTGGGTGTTACATTTAACTAATGAACCACTGAACATTATATCAAAAAGTAATGATGTATTATACCTTGGATATTTAAATAACAAACAAAAACCCAAAAACATGCAAATATAGTCCCTTCCTCCATGGGACTTATAGATAAAGCAAATAAATAAATATATCAAAAAGAAAAGAGAAGAAGCTAAGTGAAAGAAAGCAGACATAAAGTCACATACTGTATGATTCCATTTATAAGATACACCCAGAATAGTTAAATCCATAGAGATAAAAGATATACTGGTGACTTTAAGGAGCAACTGCTCAAGGATACAAAGGATGCTCAAAGGTTATTCCTTTCGGGATAACAAAAATTTTTAAAAATTAAATAGAGGTGTTGGCAGTTGCATTATATCGTGAAGGTATTATATGCCAATCAACTGTCCACTTTAAAACTGTTTATATCAATTTCACCTTAATAAAAATGAAAATTTTTTAAAAAGATTTTTACTTATTTATTTGAGAGATGGAGAGCACAGGTAGGCAGAGCTGCGTGTAGAGGGGTAGGAAGAAACAGGCTCTCCACTGAGGAGAGAGCCCCATGTGGGCCTCCATCCCAGGGCCTGGTATCATGACCTAAGCCAAAGGTAGCCACTTTAAATGACTGAGCCACCCAGGTGTCCCAGTACAAAAATTTTTTGATTAATTATTTATATATGCTATAAAAGTGTAGTTCAAGAGTACCTTAAGGAAAAAAATTTAATCCCATATCCTATCTCAGACCTTCCACCAACCCAATGTAAAATTAAATTATTTCTTCAGACTTCAGGGGAAAATCTTTGAATCATAAATCACAAAGACATGAGGGAAAAAAAAAAAAAAGAACTCCCTCTAATAGTCATTTTTGTTTACATTTCAATTCTCTGCACGTACAATATAACAGTAAGAAATGAAATATATTAGGAATGAAAGTAGAATTTAATTATACTTAAAAGCCAAAATTTTTAAATGTTAAATTTAAAGCTTTAGTCTTTATTGGTCAAATTTAAGCTTTAGTCTAAAAAAATAAAGAGCATAAACATACACAATAAAAAGAAATTTCATAATAACAGGGCTATAATTATTTCTTACTTCACTATCTAGGAAATCAGAAAGGAGTTTCAGAACATTCTTGGCTGTAGCAGTCTCTTCTTCAGCATCTTTGATATCTTGGTCTCCATCAGTGTTTATTTCTGCATTTTCACTTTGAAGGGCTTTGTTTTTAGTTTTAAATGTCTCAATCCCAAACGTCATCAGTTGGTCGAAGATTGCCTTTAAAGCACTTATTTTTATTGTCACATCATCAATTTGCAAAACCTAAATTGAAACAGCCCCAACCAAAAAATAGATTCAGTAAACTTTTGTCTATAATGCACAAAATTAACATGTACCTTATTTTCTGTCTATGAAACTACCACATAAAACATATTTCAAAAATTAAAAATCTCTTTTAAGTTATTAATTCTTTTTAAAGATTTTTATTTATTTATTTGACAGACAGAGGTCACATGTAGGCAGAGAGGCAGGCAGAGAGGAGGAAGCAGACTCCCCGCCGAGCAGAGAGCCAGATGGGGGGGCTCGATCCCAGTACCCTGGGATCATGACCTGAGCTGAAGGCAGAGGCTTTAATCCACTGAGCCACGCAGGTGCACCTTAAGTTATTACTTTTATTTATACCATAACATTTAGACTTCTACTTCATTTAGAAAAAGCTTACCTTAAGTACGAAAAAACTCCTAGAGTTAGAATCAGGCTGATTTATCTGTTCCTTTCATTTGAAAAAGAATGAATATATCGGATATAATTTTTTTTTAAGATCCAGAAAATTACATTGAAATTGTTTCAGCCATCTATTAAGTCAGAAACATTACATTCTAACCAATAAAAATAATTCATTAGATTATCAGTACTCTCCCAGGTTATCAAGCTTCACTAAAGATAAAATTTTATTAGTTCAATAAATTCGGATTTCGTTAAAAGTAAATTCAGTTCTCGATGAACTGGACTCCTTTATAAAAGGAGGTAAACCATAAAATCCAGCAGGTTCTAGGAGTTTGTCCTAGGTTAAGAACACTGAATTCCTATATACCAAATAGCAAAGCCATGAAAAAAAAAAAAAAAAGAACTGTATATTTCTATTATGAAGAGCTTTATTATATTCTTTATTGCACTTAAATTTTGGACATTGATATATTACTTGGTTATATGGCCTAGCCTTTAGAATGAATAAAAATCACCTGTAAGTTGGTCAAGTGTGAATTGAGAAAAAGAGTTCAAATCTCTGAAATTTCAAAACGTCTATTACGGTAAGACCTGCAAATTTGCCAAAGCAAAATGCAATGTCAGGACTGTTCTCTAAGATTTCTAAACATGCTACCCTTTCAGCAGCAGGTTTTCCTTGTCGTTCTTAGTCCCTTATTGGTTAGCAATAGCTCTCAATACTGTATTTATCTAAGCAAGACTTTAAAATAAAATAATTTGGGGCCCCTGGGTGGCTCAGTGGGTTAAAGCCTCTGCCTTTGGCTCAGGTCACAATCCCAGAGTCCTGGGATAGAGCCCCGTATTGGGCTCTCTGCTCAGCAGGGAGCCTGCTTCTTCCTCTCTCTCTCTGCCTGCTTCTCTGCCTACTTATGATCTCTGTCTGTCAAATAAATAAATAAAATCTTTAAAAAAATAAAAATAAAATAAAATAATTTCTGGGGCACCTGGCTAGTTCAAGTCAGTAGAGCATGTGACTCTGGATCCTGAGGTTGTTTAGTTTGAGCCCCATGTTGGGCTTGGAGCCAAGGGAAGGAAAGAAGGATTTCTCTCTCCTGCCTTTCTAGCAAGTATGTATGCGTGTTTTAAATCAAATTTTATTACTAAAACTTGATTTAAAAAAGAACGAATTTCTTACTCCTCCAAAAGAAAGCTATTTTCCCTTAATCTAAAATCTTCTAATGATAGTCCTAAAAATAACTTCATAAACAAATGAATTTATTCAGTGGTTAATTTCTTTTGATCGTGAACCCTTTTAGGATGTGAGAAGAGATGAAAACTCCAATGTAAGATGACATACAAAAAACAAAGACAACATTTTACATATAACTTATTTTACTGCATTTGAACCTGATATTCACAAACATTTTTAATTTATAAAAAATATCTAAGAGTGCCTGGGTGGCTCAGTCAGTATCTGACTCTTTATCTCATCAGGGTCATGAGTTTGAGCCCCACACTGGGCTCACATTGGGCATGGAGCATACTTTAAAAAACAAAACAAAACAAAACAAAAACCCAAAAAACTATATCTAGCTATATCTTCAGGCAAGTATTAATAGCTCATCCTTAAAAAAAGTTTAGAGATCTCAGTTGTTTATTGTACCAAAAGGGGGGGGGGGGCAAACTTCTATTCTTCAAAACTTTAATTCCGTGACGAGGCTGCTTTTTATTGACTGGTTTGATTTGGAGGAGGGTAAAATTGTGGAATGGTCTGGGTAAGAAAAATCATTTCTCTTTCACACCTGCTTGATTTTGACAATTCCTTTCCATAAAAGAAAAGCATAAATATAAAAACAAATAGTATCAAGGCTCCTATAAACTCTGTTAAGTGGAGTATGAGTTAGTATTAAATACTTCAGAATACTCCAGGACACACTTAAGCGTTACAATCATACTTCATTTCTTCTGGCTTAAATGACACAGCACTTATTATTAATGTTATGACCAGTAAAAATTAAAAGGGTCAAAATTTACATTTCATCTTTAAAGGTTAAGTGAACTTAATTGTTTTTGGGAAAAGTTCAATGGTATTTACTTTACTGCAATACTAGAAATTTTATATAACTGTCTATAACTGTCTACCTTTAATCTCCTCTATTAGAGTTCAAACTTGACTACAACTCAGTTCTTCAGCACCATTCTTAGTGGTATATAGAACATCTTAATGAATGCTTTATCCCATTTTTAGAGCCCCCCCCAAAAATACTACTTAAGCTAGACATAAATGAATTCTTTACTATCAAATGTTCTAAAAAGAATTTTCTCCCACTTTAAAGTAATAACCAGAGATCAATCTAGCATATCAAGACTCCCTGCTGAGCAGAGAGCCTGATGCGGGGCTCGATCCCAGGACCCTAGGATCATGACCTGAGCCGAAGGCAGAGGGCTAACCCACTGAGCCACCCAGGCGCCCCAGAACTTCACATCATTTTGAAGATACTACCGACATTTCAAGTTTCCAAAAGGATCTAACAATAACAGAAATCTTTCTGTGACAACAGCAGCATAGCATGATAACTATAAACAAAGCATCAACAGGAATTTCATCACTGTACAGTAAACAAACTGATCAGATGCCAAATGATACAGAAAAGGTAGTTAGAACCCTGAAATTCCTATGACTATCTTTTGACGTAAGTATGTTTTTAATTTTCTTCCTCTGATAAGCCATTAGCAGTTTGACCATTTCTAGACATATAATTTCCCCAAGTTCTAACTGTATGCTTTCTTTCTCTTGGTAATGTGATTGCAATATTAAAGGATGCTCCAAGGGGCACCTGGGCCTTCTTTGCCCGCCCTCCCTCTCTCCCTCTCTCTGTCTGCCCCTCTGCCTACTTGTGATCTCTGTCTGTCAAATAAATAAATAACATCTTTAAAATAAATAAATAAATAAATAAATGGATGGATGGATGGATGGATGGATGGATAGATAGATGTTCCAAGATAAGGGTTTCATGCTGAGGGAATAATCTATTATTGGTTGAGTTCAGGCTTTTTTTTTTTTTTTTAAAGATTTATTTAGTTATTTATTTGGGGTGGGCAATGGGAGAGAGAATCTCTAGCAGATTCCTGCTGAGACCAACACTGCCAGATCTCAGGACCCTAAGAGATCATGACCTGAGCTAAGAGTGAGATGCTTAACCAACTGAGCCACCCAGACACCCAAGATTTCAGTCTTTTAAAATAATCTTTTCATGAAAATGATGATCTGTGTTGTCACATGTTATTTTCAAATTGAGCAAAGTACTCTCATATACCTGCTGGCAACCAATTTGCACTAAAATTCCTTGTAGCTTTTTTATACCGTTATATTGGCAACACCAGATGCTACATGAGTCACATTGTCCTTTCATTTAGGGAAATGGAACGAGGAATATTTCTGAAGTTAAGCCAGGCCTAAATGTTAAAGACAGATGTCCAAAGGAGGTAAAAAGTCAAATATATCCCACTGATACACTAGATTTCATTCTTCTTGTCTATTCAACAGCACTCTAGCAAGTGCCTTCTCTTCCTATATTATCAATTTTTTTCCTTTCAACAGGGCCATTGCCCTTAGCATTCATTATAAACATGGTATAATCTTCTTTCTCCACCTTAAAAAAAAATTAAAACCAAAAAGCTTTTCATTTTATTCCAAACCCTTCTCTTGCTACCTCCCATTTCTGTTTCTCCTAACAAAAATGAAATCTTGAAATAGTATAGTCTACACTGGCTATCTCCCACTTCTTCTCTCATAATTCTCTCTTCAGCCCACTCCAATAAAGCTTTGCCCTCCACATAAGCTATTTTCATGAACATCACCAAACATTTCTTTATTTGCCCCAAACAGTCAATTATAAATCCTTATCAACCTATCACCAGCATTGGACAGTCAGGGGATACTAGCCCCTATAAAGTATCATTTTCATTTGTCTTCTAGGAAGTGCTCTTACTGTCCTCTTACTGTCTATTTCACCTTAGTCTGTACTGGTTCTTCTTGATCTCTCCTTTAAATGTGACCTAAGCCCTCGGGAACTACAAAGTCAAGATCTCTAATCAATCTACATTCATCGCTCACGTAAAATCCAGTCTCTAAGCACTGGATACTATTACAAAGACTTAGATTCATCTCTCCAGCTTGCACTTCCCTCCTATCTCCAAATTCACATACAAATGCCTATTTGATATATCCACTTGGAACTCAAACTTCAAACTTAACATGCCCAAAATTGAACTCCTTATCTCATCCACCTGCCCTACAACCCATTCCCTCTGTTTTCCCCATCATTGGAAAGGGCAAGTCTATCTTTCCAATTCTTTTGTCTAAAATTCTCAGCTACCTTTAACCTTGTTCTCTCGCATGTCCCATCAGATTCCTCACCAAATTCTAAAGATGCTGTCTTCCAAACTTAGACTACCACCCCTTTTGCAACCCCAGTAACCACTTGAATACTGGTGCAAGCCATTATCATCTCTTTCCTGGATTATTGCATACCTTCCTTATGAGTATCTCTGCTTCCATACTTGTACCCCTACAGTTAATATTAGGGACGTGCAAACTATGGCTAAGGGGCTAAATCCAGTTTGCTGCCTGTTTTTACAGAGCCTTAAAGTTAAGAAGAGTTACATCTTTAAATGGTTAAAAAAATAACTTCATTACATGTGAAATTATATGAAATTCCAATTTCAGTGTCCATAAATAAATTTTTACTAAACTACAGCCACACTAATTCATATACATATTGTTATGGATGTTTTCACACTTGCACTGCAGAATAATACTGGAGACATACCATACGGTCTGCAAAGTCCAAAATATTTACTCTGTAGCTCTTTACAGAAGTTTGCTAACCTCTGGTCTATATCTACACTATACCTCAGTCAGATCCTAATAATCCTCTACTCAAAATTCTCTAGTTCTTTCCCATTTCATTCACTGTGAAATCTATTAATTCCGTAGAAGATCTTGTTGACTGCTAATCCTTTCTCCTACTATTCTCTTTGCTGTTGGCCCTAGCGACAGTTACCCTGTTCCTTGAGCATGTGAAACAAAGTCCTACTTCAGGGCCCCTTCCCTTGTTCTTCCCTCTCCTCAGAAACATCTTACTCAGATATCTAACATAATTCATTCACCCACTTTCCTCTAGTAGTGACCCAAATTTCAACTTATTAGTGTGGCCTTTCCGATGAAAGAGATCCCTCTATTTCTACTCCTAACCCTTCTTCTTTGTTTTTGTTTTTTTTGTACTAGGTCTTCTTTGCTTTTCTCAATCTGACCCAGCATATATTGTTTATTTTTCATTATGTGTTTACCCTTCTAAAATGTAAACTCCATTAGGACAGCAACTTTTATCTTGTTTTTTTTTCATTACCTATCTCATTATTTTCTTTTTTTTTAAAAAAGATTTTATTTATTTATTAGAGAGACAGTACACACACGAGACAGAGTGTACGAGAGAGAGAACAGAAGCAGGGGCAGAGGGAGAAGCAGACTCCACACTGAGCACAGAGCCCGATATAGGGCTTGATCATGGGATCACAACCTGAACTGAAAGCAGATGCTTAATTGATTGAGCCACCCAGGCACCCCCATCTTATTATTTTCTAAGCCTAGAATAATGCTGGGCATAGAATAAATTATATGTTTAATTTAAAAAATACCTTAAAGGGTGCCTGGGTGGCTCAGTGGGTTAAGCCACTGCCTTCGGCTCAGGTCATGATCTCAGGGTCCTGGGATCGAGTCCCGCATTGGGCTCTCTGCTCAGTGGGGAGCCTGTTTCCCTCTCTCTGCCTGCCTCTCTGCCTACTTGTGATCTCTCTCTCTGTCAAATAAATAAATAAAATCTTTAAAAAAAAATACCTTAAATAACTGACATTTCATTTTTCTATTTTAATAAGAAAGAAATAAAAAGGTAGAAATCATCCTGTCCCTAAAAGTCATCCATAATAGTCATCATCATTAATAAGCCCTGGAATAAATTAAATTTAGAGCACTCACAGGATCTCCACAGATTCTGAGTACTTATTTCAGGAAATACAACCCAGATTTTGTCATAGGATAAATCCTACCTGCAATAGTAATACGAAGTGTTTACTTGCAAAATCCTGATTCTGTAGTCCACAGCATCCCAAGCATAAAACAGCCAGATTTCTTATTACAGGATGAACACTTATTATTCCAGGAAGAATCTAAATTAAATAAATTTAATTAAAAATAATTTTGACAAGGACAAGAAATTTATAACAGTATATTAAAAACATGGTCAAATAGATAATTTCTGTATGATGTTATAGATCTACTTCTTATCCATATTGTCTAACTCAATTTTCAATTAAAAAAAAAGGTAAATATTAAATTGCTGAAACAGAAGAATGTAGCCAGAATGAAATATAGTCTGATCATGAGACACCTCCCCCTCCACCTGCTAAAAGTGACTCAATGGCTTCCCAATGTTGACAGGGCAAAGATAAAACTCCCTTACATGACATATATCTCATTGCATAGTCTTTCTTAGTACCATTTTATATCATGCTACCCCTTGCTCTTTGTTTATACTGATTTTGATGTCTTTTATTCAGTGCTATTCAAAAGAAATATAATGTAAATCACAGGTTATTTTAAATTTTATACTATGCACATTAAAAAGAAACATATGAAGCTAATTTTAATACATTATACCCAATATAATGAAAATATTAACATTACAACATGTAATCAATATTTAAAAAAATTGAGGTAATCTACATTGTGTTGTTTGTACCAAGTCTTCAAAACCCAATGTATTTTGACTCTTGAAGCACATCTCAGTTTGGATGGTTAATAGCCACAGGTTGTTTTTTAAAGATTTTATTTATTTATTTGAGTAAGAGAGAGCACAGAGGGAGAGTGAGAATCAGACTCCCAGCTGAGCAGGCAGCCTAACATGGGACTCAATCCCAGGACCCTGATATCATGATCTGAGCCAAAGGAAGACGCTTAACCAACTGAGCCACCCAGGCGCCATCGACACAGGTTTTTAATAGCCACACATGGCTAGTTGTAGCTCTACTGGAAAGAGCAAATCTAGAATGTTCTTCTTTCCCTTTTTCACATAGTTGATGTCCCTTCAAACATCAGATCAAAGTCATCTTCCCTGAATAGAGCAAATTCCACTATTACAAGTTCACATATGGTCATATAGCTCTTCTTCCTAGCAATTATCAATGGCATAACCTTCCACTTGTTTATTTGATTGATGTCCCTTCTCATTTGACCAGAAGATCTACAAGGGCAGTCTACATGTTTTATATCCCATGTGCACTATCACTGACAATTAGTATACAGTAGATGTTCAATAAATATTTGTTCAATTAGTAACTTACAATTTTTATTTAGAAACAGTAACTTCATTAAAATACTTTAACTCCTCTATCTAAATACTCTACTCATTTACATCCCTCTAGTATCTTTCAATCTTTAGACATAATTGTCTTTGTATACTTAAAACCATTATGACCATTCAATTTTATGTTCTTTCTTCACTCAAAATTGAGTATCTTTTCCAACATGTATAGTCTTCATATATACTACTTCAATTGTGTAATTATATGATAGTTTAACATTCTCTTACAATAGGACCAGACATAAAGTATGCAAACAGAACTTTAAAGTACTACTTTTACTGAAGACATTTGCTTCACTAAGAATAAAGCTATATTCTAATGGTTTAGTAAAATCTTTTAATCAGAAGCTCTACATTGTTATAAACAATAATTGGTCTTCTTTACTGACTTTAGAAACTCATGACAATCCAAGGAACCTGATTTTAGATTATATTAATTGGCTGTTTTTCAATAATCCCAAGTAAAAACAATTAGGGGAGAATCCTGGAAGAGTCTGGACACATTCAAAATTTGCTTTGGATAAGTAGCACTTGTAAAAACAATACCCTAGAGTTGCACTAAGTGATACTGTAGCCACTGAGCACATGTGGCTATTGAACACTGGAAATATGACTACACCAGACTGAGATGCGCTATTAAGACTTAGTATAGGCGAGCATGGGTGACTCAGTTGGTCAAGTGTCTGACTCTTGATTTCAGCTCAAGCTCTGATCTCAGGGTCGGAAAAGCAAGCCTCACATGGGGCTCCACGCTGGGCAGAGAGCCTACTTAAAAAGAAAAAAAAAAAAAAGACAGCACCAAGATCTGAATGTAAAATATCTCAATAGTTTATTATTGAGTAAATGAAGGCATTAAAACATTTTGGGTATATTGGGTTAAATATATTAAAATTAATTTCACCTGTTTCTTTTTAATTTTTAAATTTGACTACAGAAAATGAAAAGTTACATGTGTTTGAATTATATCGCTTTCAGACAATGTTGTTTTACTACAGTCTTGCAGTATTTATGTCCCTATGGTCACTAACATGGGAATTACCTTTGAAAAGCTACTTGAGTATAAAGTCCTTTAAATATACAGGAAAAAAAATTCCTTTCACAGGACTCACAATGTTAACAGTCTCATAGTCTTTCTAGATAGCAAGATTCCAGTACTTAAATATTCCTAATGTTTTTCACTATTTCCTCTTACTATCAAAAAATGAAGATATTCTACATCTTTTTCTAGCATAATTTTTTCATACTTCTTAAAGGAATAAATATCACTTATATACCAAGACTTTTATATACATTATCTTAATTTAACATTCACAATATGAAGTACCCACTATATAATTTTTCTTTTTACCACTGATATTTATCAGATGTTTAAGATGGTCATCTTTTTCTTCTTTGGAACTTCAAGGAACTTATTACTTATGAAACGAAGAAGGAGTGGACTAAAACATAAAGCCTCAAAGGCCACAAACATACCAAAGATTCAATGATGCCATTCATGGTTGCACCTATTCCTGTTGAAGTGGACATCTGTTTCAACAGCTCATAGCACAAAATAAGACACTTCTGTAGTGTTTCAACATCATTCTAAAATGAAACACAAAATACTCTGCATTAGTAAGAATATCTTCTGCCTATCCCTTAAATGTTAGCTTTTCCAGGGTAAACATACTGTCTCTACACACACTCCCTAGGGAATCTTATCCAGACCTCCAACTCCATTTACCATCCATGAGTTGACCCAGCTATTTTCTAAGTTTCAGATTCATATATACAATTACTACAAGACATTTCCTCATATATGTTCCACAGACTTCCCAAACTCAAATGTCCAAAAGAGAATCAAATCATCACTATCCCAATCCCTCCTCTTGTGCTATTTCCATAAATAACACTATCATCTATCCAAATGTCCAAACCAAAAGACTTATAATACATTTTTAACTCACTCTTCTCCCTCTTACTAATTTCTAAATACTTCTCAAATCCATTACTTCTTTCCACATCCACCATCATTATCTTGTTCTGGCTGAAGTCATATCAAGCCTACATTATAACATAGTAGTCTTCAACGACTATACCTGTGTAAGCTCTTATCACATTTTCTGACGAAGATATAAATCTCATTCTACCACTTAAAACATTTAGTGGTTCACCATGATCCTTGGCCAAGCCAGAAAGTTTTCAATATTGCTTATGCAAGGCCTTATAAGACCTGGCCCTTAATTTTTCCACCAGATTTATCTCTTACCTATCCCCCCTCAAATCTCTAGTCATGTGGACCTGAAGTTTTCAAACATAGCAGGTACTCTTTAATTTCTGAGCCTTCCCACATGCCTTCCACCTGCCTGCATTCTAACAATTCATCAGGGAGAGACAGAGTGCACTAAAGGCACAAATCTAAAGCCACTTGCCTAACTTGCCTGGATATGACTCCTGCCTCTACAACTTACTATCTGTGTGACTTTGGGCAAGTTACTTTTCCTCTATAAAATGAAAATAGCACCATCCCATAAGGTTATAGTGAGAATCAAACACTTGCGAAGTGCCTGAAGCAGTGACCACCACAGAAAAAGCATCCTGTAAATGTTAGCTTACATTACTAATTTTTACTCAGACGTCAAGTGAAAACATTTCTTCCCCTAGGGAAGCCAACACCACCATACCTGAGTTAGATACCTTGCCATAAAACCCCTATAACTTCCCTGCGTATACCATTTATTATGCTATTCTGTAATTATACTATAATAAATTTATAACCCTTAAGTAGGACAAATAAACACACAAAAGATCAAGGGAAGTCAAGTTATTAATCATGATAAACCATATTTGTTCATGATATTAATCATGATAAACCATATTTGTTCATATTTTCCCAATTCAGACCTGCAGTTTATATTGTTTTTCAGTTTATATTTTCATTTTTCACTTTAAATCCACTCCTCAAATTAAGAACCTATAATGATCCATAGACTGCCAAACAAAATAAGATACTGGTTATGAAAATAAAATTCAGGCATACTCAAAGTGGAGTGTTGGAGCAGGAATGTCTATGGCTACAGAGTGCCAAGGACATAGCACAACTTACAAAACGCCCCTGTAGAGTAAATCTTCCCTATTCAGTATTCCCCTTATGAACGTACTCCAATCAGCACTTCCTAAACTGAAGTAAAATAATAATGATGTTTACTACAAAAGCAGAATTCTAAAAGACCTCCTGAAAATATCAAATATTATAGTAATTGATACCATCAAATATTATAGTAATTGATACCATTCTATCTTATGTTAAAATATGACTAGTTTATCAAACCAATGAAGTTAAAAAAAATAAATAACTGCTGAAACTCAGATTTAAGTGTTACTAGATAAAATGCTTAGTATTTTATTTAAAATAACAAAACTACTTAGCTTTTTCTAAAAACAAAAAGTGTAGTTAAGCTTTAAAAATTACCTGTATAATGGTATAGTTACCATAGAAATTCTTTTCCTAGCTCAGAAAGGTCAGGAGTTTTCCACAAAGAAAAAGATGGATAGATGGATGCATTTTCCTCCTCTAAAGCATTCAAAATACACACACACACACACACACACACACACACACAAAGGAAAACACTGGAAGGTAAGTTTCCCTAGCAAGGAAGAAAGACTACAGATTATAGAGATTAGCATGACAGGAAAGCAAATAAAGTCCCAGTTATAATAATTAAAGTTAATCAAGGCCTTCCTTTCAAAGCCTAAAATAAAAAGGAACAAGAGAAAAAAAATTATTTTCATCTTAATTCATGATACTGCTAAAAAGCCCTCCATAGTAAGGATATTCTGGAAGCTTTCTGAGTTAAGAAAGAAAAAAAGTATAGTTGAGATGATTAATAACAGCTGAAACTTAGTGTGATAAAGTTATCTATACCTTCTCTATATGGACTTCTTTGATTTCAAGTTGCTCTGTCTCTTTCAATAGGTTTATTCTGGCATCTTCTAATGCTTTTATTTCTTCTTTTAATTCTGATGCTCGATTAAAATCCTGTAAGTTAATGCAATTTTCCAAAGCTTCTTTTGCCTCAATAAGCTTAACTTTTATTTCTGCCATCTAAGGAAAGATATAAATTGCTTTAGCAAAAGCTATTATTATGAACATCTGTAGCAAACTAAAGAGTAATATTTAACATTATGACAACCCAGAAGTTAAGCAGAATCAGGCATATACAAAAAGTTGTGGTCTTCCTGATCCAAAGAAGGGCAAATCTTTCAGACTGCATAATCTGGTTAACATTTTAGATACTCTTATAGTTTAACTGTTAATCAATAATTTGACTCAGTGAGAACAATTCTGAAAATGGACAGCAAGAGGAAATAAAAGACGTGCCCAGCTATGTTATACTCAAGCATTTATTTAATTTAGAAGAAATTTACCTTGAGTTCTTTCTTTCTTGCATCAGCTGGATCATCAGCACCAACAGTAACAATAGGCGCCCGAATCTCTGAAATAATTTCTGTAACCTGATAAATTATAAGTTGGAGCACATCCTTTAATATATGTTCTATATCATAAAATGAAACCAAACTGCTACACAGAACTCCAAATAGTATCCACAATCTCTTTAAAAATAGAGCAGAATAGAGTAAAGCACACATTCTACTTGCTAGACAATCTTGGCGGGGAGGGGATGACCAAACAATATATTTGACTAAAAACTCTAAGATTATGAGAAGGTAAACAGGTACATAGACACTGAAGATAAATTCCCTCATACAATGCTTGAAAAACAAAGAAAAATGAATATAGTATCTAATCTTAGGCACCAAAACCTAAAATTCTCTGTCTACATTCCTCAACTCCCTCCCTAGTTTAGCTTCACAGGAGTTAAATATAGAAAAACAGAATACGCTTTTATTCTTCCTTTGGGTATAGAATGCATAAATAATGCCAGCATGACTAAAGACTTTCCTTTCAGAGCCACTGGGACACAAGAGTTGACTGATTCAGGAAAAGGTTACATCCATATGAAGGTACTTAAGCAGACATTGGATAACCACTAACTGGGAATGCTGTATGTTGTAGAAAGGATTTATGTACAAGTATGTATAAGGGGTTGGAAAAGACAACCCCTCAATTAATTTGCAATGCAAAGATTATATGAATTTATGAAAAGCACTGATACAGGTCTTTTTGGCTACCACCGAAAAAATGATACTTGGCAATAGTATAATAATAGGTAACACTTAATTCTGTATTTACCAAGTACTGGATGAATACTATTTCATTGAACAAGGTAGGTCTTATTGTTATTCTCATTTTACAGACATGTAAAAAGGCTAAATTAAATAACTTGCTGAAAATCACAAAGCCAGAAAGTAGAAGGGATCTGAACCTAAGTGTGTCTAACTTAAGCCAGCTCTCAAACACTCAAACACTCTAGTGATCAAGACACCTGTCCCCTCTACCCTAACTTGTTCTACTCAAACTGATTCAACAGAATGATAGGAAGAGAGGATAATTTTTCAAATGCATGTGTGGGAGAGACATTCAGTTTTAAAAACTAAAAATTTAATAGACAAGACTAAGACAAAAAGCAATTGTGAAGATACAGCAAAAAATACTGAAAAGAAAACGACAATCCTCAATCTCACTGACCAAAACCTTTTAACCTTTATCAACAATTAAGAAAATTACTTACAATTTGTGTTCTCTTATTATCATCTGTAACGATGCAGAGCAATCTCTCAACAAGAAAAGAAAGTAGGGATACTGGGGTTGTGGGTAGAGTAAGAATCTCCTGTAAAATAGCCAGTAGTCCTTTCCTACATTCAAAAAGAACTATTTTCATTTAACCATGACAGAAACACATTTTATCTCTAACATTTATTCTGCAGACTTAATTATATTTGTATCAGTTCTTTTTTATCACTATACGTACAAAATATATGTACAGATTAGGTCAAAAATTCATGTTCTGCAAAA
This sequence comes from Lontra canadensis, assembly GCF_010015895.1. Taxonomy (NCBI): domain Eukaryota; kingdom Metazoa; phylum Chordata; class Mammalia; order Carnivora; family Mustelidae; genus Lontra; species Lontra canadensis. Next base: position 54,036,012 of record NW_022630995.1, read on the forward strand.
AAGTATTTTTTTATAAATGGCCCTACAATTTGTCATAAATCAACATGATGAAATGACAAAATATCAGAAGTGAATCAAATTTTCAGATAGTGGGCACCTGGGTGGCTCAGTGGGTTAAAGCCTCTGCCTTCAGCTCAGGTCATGGTCCCAGGATCCTGGGATCGAGCCCCATGTTGGGCTCTCTGCTCGGCAGGGAGTCTGCTTCCTCCTCTCTCTCTGCTTGCCTCTCTGCCTACTTGTGATCTCTCTCTGTCAAATAAATAAATAAAATCTTTAAAAAAATTTTTTTCAGATAGTATCACTAGCCCTCTCTGTAATAGAGATTTTTTTTTTTTTTTTGACAAAGAGAGATCATAAGTAGGCAGGGAGGCAGGCAGAAAGGGAGAGGGAAGCATGCTCCCCGTTGAGCAGAAAGCCCGACACAGGGCTCGATCCCAGGACCCTGAGATCATTACCTGAGCCGAAGGCAGAGGCTCAAACCCCTGAGCCACCCAGGCACCCCTGTAATAGAAATCTTTAAGCAAAGCCTGCAATTTTATTGATTTATTCTGAAAAAATTGAATGTATTTCCATATATATGAACAAAATGGATACAAAATGCACAGGTAACACCTATATGCATATTTTTGCCCATGTATATATATGGGCAAATATATACATATATATATATATATATATATATAGTACATACATAGTACAGTACAATTCCAGAAATACAGTACAGTACTTTATTTTCTCTTCCTTATGATTTTAATAACATTTTTTCTAGCTTACTTTATTATAAGAATATGATATATAATACATATAATATAGAAATCATGTTAATCAACTGTTTACATCAATTTTTGTGTTATGCTTACTGGTAAAGCTTTTAGTCAATAGGCTATTAATAGTTTTGGTTTTTTTTTAAGATTTTATTAATTTATTTGACAGAGAGATCACAAGTAGGCAGAGAGGCAGGCAGAGAGGGAAGCACGCTCCCTGCTGAGCAGAGAGGGCTGAAGGCAGAGGCTTAACCCACTGAGCTACCCAGCCACCCCAATAATTGGGTTTTTGAGAGTCAACAGTTTTATGTGGATTTCTGACTCCACAGAGGTGGGATGAGGGCTCAGGGAGTCAATTACATTTATGTATAAGTATATATGTATGTGAGTGCATACACACACACACACACACATACACGTATGTATACACAGAGAGAAAAGGTGTATTTCCTGCTAGATATTACACGGATAAGAGGAAAAAGAAAACTCTATTGCACTGTAGAGAGCTAGGTTAAATATAAATATATTTAATCATACTGTAACAAGAATATATTTCAATACAGGATATTAAAAGAGCAAATTAGGATAAGAATTAATATTTAGACATACCTTCCTCCTTCTTCACTTGTATCCAAAGACTTGATAATTAGAATCAACTGTTGACCTATAAATTCTTTTGACATCAAATTTCCAATATAGGAAAAATCATTTTTCTTTTCATCTTTCACAACTGGGATACTCTGAATATAACTAAAACAAGCAGAATAAATAAAATGTGTAAAATCTGTTTAAAAAAAAACATTAAACAGGTCCCCCATGAGGTCAGAAAAGGGTCTTTTTCAGTTCATAGAACTTCAACCAAATGGATGTTTATACCATGTTATACTAATTTGGCCTAAAGAATAAACTCTATGCGGTTGTTATGAACCGTTGCAAACAAACTTATGGGCTTGAATCAGAAAGAATTTGGAAAATATACTCATTACAGATTCAAATTTCTTATGGGAAATTTTCAAAAAGCACGTATTTATGTCTCTCAAATTGGTAACGTTATTTCAATGTAACCAGTATTCTCAATTAGAGTCTTGGATCCCTTTAATAAAAACTCAATTTTTCTTTTTTTTCTTTTAAAGATTTTTATTTATTGAGAGAGAGAGCTCAGAGGAAGAGTGAAAGGGAGAAGCAGACTGACTCCCCGTTGAGCAGAGAGCCCAATGCAGGACCCCACCCCAGGACCCTGAGATCACCACTTAAACCCAAGACAAATGCTTAACCAACTCAGCCACCCAGGTACCCCCGCTTTTTTTTTTTTTTTCCTAAGATTTTTTTTTATTTGACAGAAGCAAGGGGAGCAGCAGGCAGAGGCAGAAGGAGAAGCAGGCTCCCACTGAGCGAGGAGCCCAACATGGGGGTAGATCGCTGGATCCCAGGATTCTGGGATCATGACCTGGGCCAAAGACAGACGCTCAACCAACTAAGCCACCCAGGCGCCCCTAAAAACTCAATTTTTCATAAAGAGCTAGTCTTCACTCATCATCCCTAACTGACCATTATTCTTTTGCTTAAAAATAATAATTAATACTAATTATGCAAGTAATACAAGAATGCAATGACCTTTTAAAAAATCAGAAAAATAGAGCTTCACGAATTTGTATTATCCTTACTTAGAGGCCCTACTAATATCTGTATTGTTCTTATTTTAGTGTAGATATTCCTAAACAAGTACTATCAACTACCCTTTTATTCTTACTATCCCTGCTCAAATTAAGGTCTTTTACAAGCCTCACCTAGATAAAATTCAACAGCCTACCAAAAGATCTCTCTTTTTGTGTGAACAAAAAAGGCTACTTAAAGGTAGAATTAGGAGTTTAAGCTTACACAATTGGTGCCTTTAGGCTGAAAGTAATATGAAAAACAATCCTGATGAAAAATGTCATTTTTAAAATGTCAACTGGGACGCCTCGGTGGCTCAGTGGGTTAGGCCTCTGCCTTCGGCTCAGGTCACGATCTCAGGGTCCTGGGATCGAGTCCCACATCGGGCTCTCTGCTCAGAGGGGAGTCTGCTTCCCCTTTCTCTCCGCCTGCCTCTCTACCTACTTGTGATCTCTCTGTCAAATAAATAAATACAAATCTTTAAAAAATAAATAAATAAATAAATAAATAAATGTCAACAAAAATCAAGTTATAAAAACTGCAGAACTATGTATGATGAATAAACTGACTCGCCTATAAAATGATAACCAAGAGTAAATAAAAGGTCACAAATCTCTGGCCATGAGATTAGGACTTTCAGTGGTATCAGCACTCTTTGGGTTCTAGTAGAAAACTAAAGGAAAGAAGCTAATAATTATCAAAATCATTAGCTTAGAGTTACTGGTTTCTGACAGGCTATAAAACCTTCACTCATCTTTGAATCCTTCCCTCCCATTTGAGTACTTTACCACTCCAGCTTTAGCACAATGCATAGCATCAATAAATTTTTTAAAAATAATTTTTTAAATAAGTTCAAAGAGTAGTTGTTTCATTAATAGAGTACAAATCTCAAACTGCACAAATACAACTTAAAATGGACTCACCAATTTTAATTACCATGATATAATTTTTTTAACTATTTTTAAACACATTCATTACAATGAAGAGCACTCAAGAATAAGAAAGCCTTTTCCTAAAGCTCTCTTCAAGAATTTATACTTAAGGGGCGCCTGGGTGGCTCAGTGGGTTAAAGCCTCTGCCTTCGGCTCGGGTCATGATCCCAGGATCCTGGGATCGAGCCCCACATCGGGCTCTCTGCTCCGCGGAGGGCTGCTTCCTCCTCTCTCTCTGCCTGCCTCTCTGCCTGCCTCCCTGCCTGCTTGTGCTCTCTCTCTCTGTCAAATGAATAAATAAAATCTTTAAAAAAAAAAAAGAATTTATACTTAAGGTCACTTTCTAAAACGTGTGTTGATGTCTCTTTTTCTTCCACATATTTGGCAAGCCTAATTTAATATCCCTGATTTCTTCCTTTACGAGAATACCTCAGGTAACAGGAAATTGTTTCATATCAGAATTCTGAGTTACTACCTCTTTCTGCTACAATATGTCTGAAAATACTTCTCTGAGATTATGAGGAAGTAATTTTTCCATTTAATTTTGTTTCTGTACCTGAATAAGCTAATCCTATCTAGTGATGCTCCAAAAAGAAAGCCATTCTTTTTCTAAGGTATTCTTTCAATAATAATTAAAATATAGGGACGCCTGGGTGGCTCAGTTGGTTGGACGACTGCCTTCAGCTCAGGTCCTGATCACGGGATCCCGGGATCGAGTCCCACATCGGGCTCCCAGCTCCATGGGGAGTCTGCTTCTCCCTCTGACCTTCTCCTCGCTCATGCTCTCTCTCACTGTCTCGCTCTCAAATAAATAAATAAAATCTTTAAAAAAAAAAAAATTAAAATATAATTTTCAAAGTTTTCTTCTTTATAAATGAAAAAAAGATTAAAAAGTTACCTATTTCAAAACTCACAGATTAAGTGACAGAGGAATTATAAGAATCCCTGACTTCTCAGAGCCAGGGGAAGCAAGCTCCTTACCTATGGATTTCAGTAATTAAGAGTTAATCTGTGAAGCAATCCTTGAGAAGAGGCTCTCCCTCTATTACTTAAATATTTACTTCCTCATATTTTCTTTACTTTCTATAAGCATTTACTACTTTTATATTAATTCATATTATTAAGCATTGCATCAGACTCATTTTGGACATACTGCAACATGGCCCAAACAGCATTATAATGAACACTCTAATTAAAGAGTGAAGTCTGAAACAATTACTATTGCAACAGTAGATTCACACATATTTTTTATGATGTTACTATCAACTCAGGCTGTAAGTTTCCATTTTGGCTCAGATTTAAGATATTTATCCTTGATTCAATATTTTGCCTGCAAATTAAAATGCATTCATAGTTTTGCCTCCTAACTAATGTGGAATCATTATAAGCAAAAGCAGAACACTACATTCCACATAAAGAGAATTCAGGCCTACAATTCCTATTATATGGAAGAAGCTTTTTAAAAAATGCATCAAAAGCACAAAGTTAAAAATCTACACACCAAAATCTACCAAAACTTTTGGCCCAGCAATTTCACTTCTGGGAATCAACCCCATAAAATCCCAAACACACATAAAATGTATAGTTAACTTTATCGGTGAAAACTGGAATCACACTAAACATCCATTAACAGAGAAGTAAATTAAGCATTGCCATCATACTATGGGATAATATGTTGTCAAGAGCGTGGTAAATTTATATGCACCAACATATAATGATCACAGATATAAGAGGTTGGGAAAAAAAACAAAAATATGTATCGTGTGATTTGTTTAAATAAATTTATATAAATTTTTTAAAAATTATGTATTTTAATATATGTGTATATAAATGTAAAGAAAGAGGTCTGAAAGTGTATATCCTAAATCGTTAACTCAGATAAATGGAATTGAGGAATTAGGAGATGAAAAAAATTCCATATTTTTCTTCTACATATTTCTATATTTGAATTTTGACAAGAGTTGCATTCATATTTGACTTAGTAATTTTATTTTTTATTTTTTGTTTAAGATTTTATTTATTTATTATTAGACAGATCACAAGTAGGCAGAGAGGCAGGCAGAGAGAGAGAGGAGGAAGCAGGCTCCCCGCTGAGCAGAGAGCCCGACATGGGGCTCGATCCCAGGACCCCGCGATCACGACCTGAGCTGAAGGCAGAGGCTTTAACCCACTGAGCCACCCAGGCGCCCCTGACTTAGTAATTTTAAAGTGAAATGAGAATAATAAAGAAAAAGGTATATCTTGAAAAAGCTTTAAAAAACAAAAAGCCAAAAAGTGAAAGTTTTAATTTATATTAAACTAGCCACCAAGGTTCACCTTGTCAGTTGGAAAAGTATGGCCCATGCACCAGATACAACCTGCTGCTTGTTTTCATACAGCTTGTAAGCTAAGAGTTTTACATTTTTATTTTTTTAAAGATTTATTTATTTATTTGACAGATACTGATCACAAGTAGGCAGAGAGGCAGGCAGAGAGAGAGGGGAAGCATGCTTCCCTCTGAGCAGAGAGCCCGATGTGGGGCTCGATCCCAGGACCCTGAGATCATGACCTAAGCCACCCAGGTGCTCCAAGTTTTACATTTTTAAATGGAAGTTTGTTTACACATGGATGTATACGCAAATACATTTGAAAATATATACAGATGTGGGGTGCATGGGCGGCTCAGTGGGTTAAACCTGCCTTTGGGTCAGGTCATGATCTCAGGGTCCTGGGATCAAGCCCCGCAACAGGCTCTCTGTTCAGCAGGGAGCCTGCTTCCCCCTCTCTCTGGGCCTACTTCTGATCTGTCTCTCTGTCAAATAAATAAATAAAATCTTTTTTTAAAAAATGTAAAAAAAAAAAAAAAGAAAATATATACAGATAAAAATTATATGAAATTAAAATTTAATGTCCATATAAGTAGAAAAAAGTTTTATTGGAAAACAGTTACAATCATTCATTACATATTCTCTGGCTGTTTTTGAACCCCCCACAGCAGAACTGTCATTATGACACAGGTCTACAAACTAAAATAGTTACTATCTGACCCTCAGAAAAGGTTTGCCAACCAATTTCAAAGAGTTAACACATCATCATTATCAACTTTATGGAAAAATGTTCATAATCACATCCTAACGGTTTTAAGGAATGTCCCTAAACATATTGACTTTTTACTCTCTCAGTCTACTGTCCAGCACAGAATATTCTTCAGAAAGACTCAATGTACATTCCTATTTATCCCTGCCTAGCCAAAAAATGGTTTTTAATTGACCCCCAATCAAGCATGACTTTGAAAGAGGAGGCTAAGGGTTGACACATGCAGGAAGAAAAGTACAATTCAAACAAAAAGAAAAAATTTTACCTTAGTAAATACTCTGCATATACTATGGGCTCTGGCAGAATCTGCTCCAAAAATTCTTCACCCTCATCTCCTTTCGATTTCACGTATTCACAAAGGACTCGCCAATACAAAGCATTTTCAGGAGTCAACGTTTCTGTTGGAATCAGTTTCCTTCATTTAAAAGGGAGAGAATAAGAAAAAGAATAATCTTAAAGTTAAAAATTTGAATGGATATAAAAAATGGGAAATAAAAAGCAGACCTGATTTTTAAAACTAGCATCCTTTTAATTTGCAAAGTCATTATCCTATCCACCCACACAAATGAAAATATTTAGAGAAAAAGAATCAAACAAGCAAGCATACAAGAGGGAAGCATGTTGTTGGACTTTCCATGGTAAACTAATGCAAAAATGGGGGAAAAAAAGAATGCAGCTAAAGTAGTCTATGATAAGGTAGTGAGTTCTTACACAAGGAGGATAAAAGAGAAAAGACATCAACCAGAGTAAAGAAAACACAAGTGAGATAGACAAAAGCTACTGAAACAGTCTGAAGTAATTAGAAAAGAACTAATTGTAATTGCAGAAGTTCCTGAGCATCACATTACAAGTAATGAATAATATACCTGCCATCGTTATTTTTACAGATTTCTGCCAGTTCATTAAGAGGAGTCACTGAAAATAAGGCATTAAGAACAGAGACTGCCACTTCGGAAGAATTTTCCACATCTAACCGATGAAGTAACTCTAATATATTTCCTTCAGTGAAACGTAGCCAGCCTTGGAGAAGATGCTTCTGCACTGCTTGTTTCACAGGATCTGTTAAGTCATTTGAAATATAAGTGAACAGAGGCTCCCTCTAGCTTCCATTTCCTGTATTTTGTCTATATTAATTATCTTTTATCAGATTAATGTTAACATAAAACCAAAATTTATAATAAAAATGAGAAGAGTATTTCAGTATTTTCCAAAGAAAAATACTGAAGAAAAAAATAAAGGTACAATAATATTGCAAAAGTCACAATGCTGCTTACTTCTAATGAAAATGGAAAAGGCCCAAACCCAAACGCTCAACCACTATCACAGCCTACAAAAATTTCTGCATTCCTTCTCCCCAGGGTTCAATGACTACAGTGTTAGTCCTAACATTATGATAGCGATTTTATTACCTGATGCCTGACTTCTTCTATTACATGACTGCTCTTTGCAGTAGTGAATCATATAAGCATGTATCACTGAACAAACTTTATTCTTAGTTTTTAGTCATCTTCCCAGTCATTAGTCTGCTGACAATGTTTTAAAACTCAAGTTTTCTTGCTATAGCAAAATTAAGCTACCTTAGTCTTCTCATGGGGTTTGGAAATTTAAAATACATTATTCCTCATCATTCCTATAAGCAGAGTCTCTAGTTTTAACAGAGAGAAAAAGGAAAAAAAAGGGTGCCTGGGTGGCTCAGTGGGTTAAGCCTCTGCCTTCCACTCAGGTCATGATCTCAGCATCCTGGGATAGAGCCCCGCATCCGGCTCTCTGCTTGGCAGGGAACCTGCTTCCCTCCCCGCTTTCTCTGCCTGCCTCTTTGCCTACTTGTGATCTCTCTGTCAAATAAATAAATAAAATCTTTAAAAAAAAAAAAAAAAAAAAGAGAGAAAAAATAAAGGAAAATTACGCTACTCTGATCATTCCTAATTTCTGTTTCTATAGCATGGCACACATTCCTATCAAGATATACACAAAGGGGAGAGTGCCTGGGTGGCTCAGTCCATTAAGTGTCTGCCTTCAGGTTAGGTCATATTCCAGGGTCCTGGGATTATGCCCAGTGTCAGGCCTTCCTGCTCAGCCTAAGTGGGAGGTCATCTGCTTCTTTCTCTCTCAAATACCAAAAAAAAAAAAAAGAAAAAGAAAAGAAATACACAAAAGGAATAAGGGAATAGATAGCACTTTTTTATATGAGAGAGTTGAAAAGAGTTTCTGCCCTACCTCTGATATAAATTAGCTATATAGCCTTCAGATATAGTTTCTTCATTTGTAAAACACAGGAAATTTTTTTAAAAAACACCGCTCCTTTAACTACCAGGATCTTTAACCCTTTGAAATGTTTTCTACATGATGTAACCAGCTAAACTTTGACAGGCCATGTCAATGACAAGCTTACTTGACATAATTAAGGACACATGCTTTCTAAATCTTCAAAATCTACTACAGCAAAACCTAGTAATGTTTTGTATATACAGAAGTCTATCTTACCTGATCTGTCATTAAGACCTTGTTGAAGGAGCATTACTCTCTGAGCAATGGACATAGCTCTCATATGAACCTTTTCAGCTAAAACCTTAAAGAGATAGTAATGATAAGGTGGTCATTAAACTCAACACAGTCTACATATTTCATAACTAGTAATATCTCCATCTAATAACCCAGAATTTCCAAAACAATTTAATATCTGGTAACACATTCAATGTAATAAGAATCTACCTAAATTATCTATACTCTCCATCCATAAAAATCCATAAAAATTAAAGAAATCATTATTACATGCCAAATATTTTTCAAAAGTATTTTAAGAATATGTCTACACAAGTTACTAGGCCTATTTACCTGATAAGCCAGCTTTCTGACAGCCTCCTTTACATCCTTGGTGCGCTCCACGATTTTTGCCAAAGTCTTTGCTGATGGTGCAATACATGATAACACTGCACGCCTAACTTCTGGATTTGAATCATTTTCAATCAAAGTAACATATGCTAAAAATAGAGCAATACATTTTAGTACACTAAAGAAATATTATCTATTTAACCACAGTCATAAGATAGCCCACATTTTGATATCTGACAACATGTTTTATAAAGATATTCATTTTTGGGGCACCTGGGTGGCTCAGTTGTTAAGTGTCTACCTCCAGCTCAGGTCATGATCCCAGGGTCCTGGGATGGAGCCCCATACCAGGCTCCCTGCTCAGCAGGAAGCCTGCTTCTCCTTCTCCCACTCCGCCCCCCGCTTGTGTTCCCTCTCTCGCGTGGTCTCTGTCAAATAAACAAATAAAATCTTAAAAAAAAAAAAATTCATTTTTTAGTCTTGCACATTTAATTTTAGCGATAGATTTTTCTCTGCCAACTTCCTTTTAGAAAAATAGAATAAGAAATTTGTCAATAGACTAGGCACAAAGGCTAAAACTAAAAACAAAGAGCCCTAAAGATCATGGAAAATCCATCAATAAGATTATGTCTTTGCTAATCAAGATCTAGAAGAAAGGCTAGCATAGCAGGCAATATATTTTAAATAATAAGGTTTTATAAAAAAAAAAAAAGTTCTCGTTTTACTCCCTGAAACCAAATCCATTCCCTGTATGTAAATGTTTATTCACCCTTACTTTTCAAATTGTCCCCAGTTTTATACTTAAGTACATGTTGACTATTAAACATTTATTTTATACAATATTACGTGTACCATTTAACACCAAAAAATATTAATCAAAACTGACTATAAACTAGTAACAAGGACAAAGAGAAAAATGAAAATGTGCCCAAAATGTAGATAGGCATATACGGAAAGGTGGAATATGGTATCTTTATAAACCCAGAGGCAGAGAAAAATTTCTTAAACAAAAGAAAGTGCAAATCAAAAAAAAGAAAAGAAAAAAAGCACAAGTCATAAAGTCAGAGACTGATTAATTCTGACATTTGTAATTTCTAACATAAGATATCCCAAAGAGGGTGAAACAAAGAGCCATCTAAAGTTTAAAAAGATCTACAATTCACACCAACTCCAAAATTTCTTTCCAAATCAATAAGTAATCAATAAGACAACAGAAAAATGAGAACACATTAATAGGCATTATATAGAAGAAATACAGCTGACTGTTAAATATATGAAAAGATGCATAAAAAGGATATATATCACACACACAAACAGATAAACAAAAATTTTAAAATCTGACAATAATCTAACACTGGAAAGAATATGGATCAATGAATGTTTTTATGCACTGTTACTGGGGTTATTAATTGGTAAACTGTTTTGTAGAACACTTGTATCTTATCTAATAAAGCTGAATGTGCACATATCCTAACAAGTCCACCTTAGGTATATATCCCAGAAAACACTCTTTAACCTGCGCACCAGAAGCCGTGATAAGAAGTTCAAAGCAACAAAACCATTTTTGTAGAGCAAAATAACTGGAAACCAGATGGTCTGTCATTATTAGAAATAATTAACTATGTTACAATTTATACAACAGAGTGCTCTAAGACAGTAAATATATCAATATGGATGAATGTTACAATTATAAATAATTATTGGAAAGTACAGAGAAGTATGACTCATATAGCATACAAAAATGATGGGCAAAACTTTTTAAAGATACATACATGTGGCTAATTGTTTAAACAGAAAGACAAGAGAATAATTAACCCAAAATTCAGGATAATCTAACTCTGAGGGAGACTGGGTGAGACATAAGGTAGACTTCAAAGGCACTGATAATGCTCTATTTTTTTAAGCTGGGTGGTGGCTACCTGGGTATTTTAAAAAATCATATATATATTAATATAAATTATATATATAATTTGGTTATATATATAAACTATAAATATATATATAAATTAAATATATATATATTTGACCTATACTATTCCACATAGAGAGAGAGAGAGGGGGGGAAAAAAAAAAGCTCTCTACTGAGAATTTAACAAAGTCAAGGAAATGAAAAAGAATTTAGGAAGTTACACATACCATTAACAACAGGACATTCATCATCTTTGGGATCCTGAAGTCGTGAAAGAGCCAGAACTGCCTGTATCCTCACATTTGGAATTTTATCTTTCAATCTAATAAGCATGGCTTCATTAATTTTATCAAACAAATCATCATCAATCTGGGCATTTTCTGGCATACTTCCCAGCAGCTTGTTTATGAGCTGGCACACTCTAAACCTAACTGCATTGCTGTTTGCTTCATGAGACTGAAATGGGAACAAATCACAATTTATTTATAATCACATATCATTTGAATTTGTTTAGAATTCAGAAACTTACTAAAGTTCTTCACTCGCAGAGAAACTACAATTGTTACCTTTATCCATATGCATACTAAAAGTCTCACAATACACACAGTCCTAAGAATAAGCTAAATTACAAGAGCATACTTCTCTTTGTAGGAATTCTTACTTTACTTCTAAAACAGAAAACTCATTTAAAATGCTCTGAGAACTGGCTAAGAGAGATCATTAAAAACTTAATACTGCAGTTATTTTAAGTCCATTTCTTAATCTCAATGACAGTTCTAGTATTTCCTACAAAAGGCAGAGACTCATTCACAGACATTTTCTCAGTTAATAAATATTTCATTCTTGGGGCGCCTGGGTGGCTCAGTGGATTAAGCCGCTGCCTTCAGCTCAGGTCATGATCTCAGGGTCCTGGGACTGAGCCCCACATTGAGCTCTCTGCAGGGAGCCTGCTTCACCCCCTCTCTCTGCCTGCCTCTCTACCTACTTGTGATCTCTCTCTCTGTAAAAAATAAATAAATAAATATATATATATATATTTCATTCTCTAAGACATATAAACTCCCATGGCCCTTTTAATTTGCAAAATTTTCTACAATACTTCCCCAAAGTTCCAGTTTTCATACCTTTAAAAGAAAGGTAAACAAATAATTTAAAATGCCACCATCTTCCTCTTCTTCATCATCTTCCATATCTGACTGGTGAAATGAAGTAACAAACTTGGCTGCAAAGTCTACTACTCTCTCCACGGCTGGTTCACGTTTATAGACCACCATAGCATATTTAAGATAATGAACAAACTCCTCATGAAATACTGTTTTAACATCCACCTGAAAGACAAAGAGAAACCCTTCACAAACTGCACTGATACAATCCCTTTCTCCCAACAGTACCGGAAGACTGCTGAAAGCCCTAGTCATAACTCAGAAAAACTAAAATCATTATTTAGTAAACTCTCAGCTCAGTTTCCAAACTATCAAAGGGGAAAAAAAAAAAACTGCACAAATTTCTCTCCAGAGAAATGTACTTTTCCAAGGAAAACAAATGTGAATATTGATTAAGAGTCAAAGGATTCCTTTGACTCTTAATACCCTTGAATTCTCAATATGCTTGGTGCCAGATATTAGTAAAAATAGGCTTCTTCATTAAACAACCCAAAATCGACAATGGCTTTCATATTTTACCACGTTTAGCCTTAATTTTACACAGCAATTTCCTTTTCACATCCTATCTCACATCCTTAAACCCGATTATACTAACTTAGTTTTTCTTGGACCTCAAAATAATTTATCTTCCCGAAAGTCATTGTCCTATTCTTCTTAAGGCACCACTCAAAACAGTAGTTACATAAATAGAAAGATCCGGGTTTAAATGGTTAATTTGTTATTCGGTGATTCCATTCAATTTAAGTGTGAATACTTTGGCGTTCCTGATGTGGGCGGTGACCTGAGGGACAACAACCGCTGAACCTCCCCGTTCAGGATCCACCCAGCGGCCCCACACTTGGCGCCTGGTCGGCCAGGTGCTTGTAAACGTTGCTTTCCAAATTCACAAAGAATTAACGGTTCGCGCCGAAGGCTGCTGGGGAGAGGGAGTGCCCGGGCGACGTCGGGCAGGCCTCCAGGCCTCTCCGAACTGGTTCAGAAGGTTGGAGTCCGGAGGGCCATGGGAGGCTCCTGGGGGAAGCTGGTCCCAGGAGGGCGAGGGGCGGCGGCCGAGACCCCGGGCCGCGCTTACCGTGCGGTAGGTGCGGCTCAGCGCCACCACTAGCTTCGCCTGGTTTTGGTGCGGCTGCTGCGCTAGCTGAAAGGCCTCCTTAACCGGCAGCAGCTTCTTCTCCGCCCCCATGGCGGCGGGACCCGGCCGGGACGAGCCTCGTCTGCTGCCGGCTGCAGACGCCCTACAGAGCGCAGGTCAAGGATACAAAATCACCTCAGGTCCGGGTTAGCCCGTGGCTGAGCACCGAGGGTGGAGTTACCGCCAGAGCGTTCAAATAACTCCCGCGGGAGAAGGAAATACCGCGAGACTGCCGCGGGAGCGGGAACAGAGAGGTCCACCTCCCTCAAGTACGGCACTTTGGGCGCATGCGCTTAGGATCTGCGCGGCGGTTTTGCGCGTGGGAAGTGGCGTTTGTAAAAGGAGGGTAGTTGGCTTGCCCGGAAGTGGTATCGGTCGCTTGCCGAAGGGCGGTTTGCCGCCAGGCAGAGGTAGTGGTGCCAGGCCTATCCGGGTCGTACCCCTGGGCGTGGGACGAGAAAGAAGAAAGGATCTTCTATGGGTGAGAACAGGGAATCTGCTGAGGGGAACAGTTTCTGCTCCGGCTAAATAGGGGAGCTGGGGATGCCAAGCGTAGGGGTTCGTTTAGAGATCCGTCGAGAGGGGGAGAGGGCGTGCTGGAGGCTGGGCAGCGGCCCGGCTTCCCCTGAGAAAGCAAACGTTCCGGATCTGCTGAGGGGGGCGTTACGAGGTCTGCTGATGGAAGCGCGCCTCCGTCATTTTAAACTTTAGGACCGCGGCTGGTGGAGGGTCTGCAAAAGGGAGGCAGTCTGGGAAGAGCTGTAAAGAGAGGCATGATTTAATTTAGACCCAGCTTATTCTAGATGCACCAGCTCCCGAGGCCTAGTTTACAGGGGTGCCTAACGACAATGTATTCAACAAAGGAGAACACGGGATGGTGTTTAGGGTAGTGGTAAAGAAAAAGAAATTTGGAATGCCTTCCAGTAGGAACTAGGTCTTTAAACTTAAAAAAAAAAAAAAAGTGGAATTATATCAGACAAAAACATCTCAATACTCAGAGCCAGCTAAAGAAATAGATTATAAAGCCGCCTGCATACCTTTTTCCAATTGAATTACCTTCTCTCTCCATCATTAACGGCTTTTCTGAAGTCAGCTGTTTTATGTATTAATGACATATGAATAAGTCTCTGAAAAATATACTGTATTGTTTTCATGTTCCAACATTATATAAATCGTCATTTGCAAACAAAATAGTCCTTTGCAACTTGCTTTTTTCAATTAGTATTGTTGTTGAGGTTTATTCATATGGATACTTTCATAATAATAACTTACACCTTATTTGCCAGACACTATTCTAAGCACTTTACTTCATTCAGTCCTTACGAACAACCCCGATAACGTAACTTCTAGCTCCTTTTAAGATGAAGAAACAGAGGCACAGATGAGTTGCTGTAGTATTCTGTTCTATGGATATTTGATAATTTATTCACCCATTTTCTTGCTTCATATTATACATACAACACTATAAGTATTCAAATGCTAAAGTAATTAATATGGTTGCATTTAGGCTGCCTATAATTTCAAATTATCAAGAGGTCTAATTCAGAAAAAGCAAAGAAGTATGAGTATTTTAGGTTAATCAGCTGGAGCAAAAGCGTAGAGGCTGAAAAATTCATGGGATATACTGCTAACATAAGTAGCTAAATGTAGAATGCCTGGAAAGCTATGGAGAAAGAAAGCTAGAAATGGCATTAATTTATTAGCCAAGTATATCCAAGATATTATTTCAACACGTAATCAACAAATTATTAATGGAATGATTTACATTCTCTTTTTTCTCTACTTAGTCTTTGAAATTCAGTGTTATTTTACACTGGCCACATTTTGGGTGCTCCATAGACATATGGGGCCAGTGACTACATTATTTGATAGTGTGAAACTGTTACTGAGAACCATTGTGTATGCCATTTGTTTTTCATGTAAAATTGGCGAACTAGAAATTAGAACAAACTAACAGAGACATTTTTCTTATTTTGTGGCCTTTAATTGCTTGGCTTTTTTTATTCTTTGGGTCCTTACTACCTGTTCCTCTGACTCTGAAGTTTCTAACAATATTATTTCCTTTACTGTATTTTATTGGGTGATCTCTCCACTAATGAGAGATGACGTATCATTTTGTCAGATACTGAAGGATGAGGCATCTAGCCACCAGAGGGCAGCCTAACTATATTGATTAACTTTTTTTAGGCTTTAGTAACAAGGTTTAGTTTAGTATTTTTTGGCCATTATAATCTGAAAAATAAGAAAGGTGGATCATAAAATGAAAAGGCAACCTTTGCAAAGTATATTTCCCATAAGGAGTTAATATCCAAAATATATAAGAAACTCCTACAATTTAATAAGTAAAAAGCAAAAACCTAATTTAAAAATGAGCAAAAGACCTGAATAGACGTTTTTCCACAGAAGACATACAGCCAACAAGTATATGAAGAGGTGCTCAACATCACTAATTACCAGAGAAATGCAAATCAAAACCTCAGTGAGATATCACCTCACACCTGTTGGGATGACTATTAGCAAAAAATCGAAAGATAACAAGTGTTAGTGAGGATGTGGAGAAAAGCGAACCCTTATACATTTTGGTGGGAATGTAAATTGTCATAGCCATTATATATAAAACAGTCTAGAGTTTCTTCAAAAAATTAAAAAGAGAAATACCAATGTGATCCAGCAGTCCTATCTAGGTATATAGCCAAAGGAAATGAAATCACTTTCTCAAAAGATGTATCTGCACTCCCATGTTCATTGCAGCATTAGTCACCATAGCCAAGATACGGAAACAACATAAGTGCCCATGAATGGATGAATGGATAAAGGTGTGATTTATATATAATGGAATACTCTTTAGTCTTAAAAAGGAAGGAAATCCTGCTATTTGCTACAATATGAGTCAGCCTGGAGGATGTTCTGCTAAGTGACATAAGCCAGACCCAGAAAGGCAAATACTGTATAATCCTACTTACATGCAGAATCGAAAAAAGTCAAACTCACTGTAACAAAGAGTAGAATGGAAGTTATCAGTGGCTTGGGGGATGGAGGAAATTGGGAGATATTGGACAAAGTACAAACTTTGAGTTAAAATTCTGGAAACCTAATGTACAGCCTTGTGACCATAGTTAGTAATAATGTACGTATACCTGAAATTTGCTGAGACTAGATCTCAAGTGTTCGCACCACACACAAGAAAATGGTAACTGGGCTGTTGAATGTATTAGTAACTTATTTGCGGTAATCATTTCATGGTGTATACATAAAACATCACATTACACATGTTAAATATATGTAATGTACCTCAATAAAGCTGAAAAAAAAGATGCTAATTAAACATCCTAGTCTCACTTCCTTAAAGCTTACCTGTTTCTTCAGTTTTGCTTTCAGTTTTGTGGGAAAAAACAAGTGATACCAACTATGGGAATAAATTTCTTCCTGTTCTCGGTAAACTTAGTTTAGTTGGAGAAATGACAAAAGTGAAGATTTGGTAAGGTTAAGGCTATATAGTTCTGAAATTATGGTAGTCATTCTTTAAAGGTAAATTATAGGTAGGAGTAAATGGAATAGATGTGGTTAATTCAGTTTTGATGTGGGAAAATGATACACATGGAATGTAAAGGAGTTCAGTGATGGATTCACTCTAGAATTACATATGCCTCCAAAGAGTCTTTGTCAAAGTACAGCGGGCATTTTAAAGAGTGCTTTGAGTAACACAGTAACAAGAATAGCTCAATAATAATCTTGCAGGTGGAACCTAGTAAAAATGTAGCAATATTGATTCTGCTTTAAAAATTTTCTCATTTGTCTTTGTGCAACATATTACCCAAATCACCTGAATATAATTTGGGAATTTTTGTCTTCATAGAATAAAAATAGAACATGCTTGTATAGTTACTTACAGCAGACCTTTGTCATCTCTCATTTTCTTTCAAAAGACTTACTAAACTGTAATAGATGCCAGACAATTTGGGGAACAGAGTTAAGTAAAGAGAATGTGTAGAAACCAGAGAAATGTTCTTTAGGGGAATATTGACCTGAAGCCATTCCATATGTTATTAGCACAACTTAGTATGTATTTGAAACTAGAGATTTTACTAACTCATTTTGAAAATCAGTCCTACAGAATGGCACAAATGGGATATTGATATTTTGGTTTTTGCTTTTTACATTTAGAGTTCTGCCTTTAGTACCTCTGTGTTGTATGTATACTTCTAGTGTGCTTTTACCACATTTTGCTTATCCATTCCTCCAGTGATGCTTCTTACCACCAAAGATGAAGCTTCAGAGTCCATGTTGGTCTTAATGGATAATTTCTTTACTGTATACACACACACACACACACACACACACACACACACACGAGTAGAAGTGCTGAATCATGAGATTCAGAGTTTGGCTAAATGGTGCAGCCAGATTTCTCTTCAGAAAAATTACCCCAGGCTATAATATTACCAGCAGTACTGGTTCCTGCAGGTGTTGTTCCTTTGTCTCCTCACTAACACTTAGCATTGTCTCCAGCTTTCTAATTTTTACCAAGTAGAATAGCATGATAACTCTTAACTCATCATATGGCTAATGGCCAGTTGATTTTTCTCTTCTGTAAATTGAATATTTTTGTCCTTTGCCCTTTCTTTGTTGAGGTTGCTATCTTTTTATTGTGAATTTGTAGTTAAGTTAGTTCTTGATATCTTCAATCCAGAAATAATTAATTTTGAAGTAATTGAAAACACCATTTTTTGGTCTTGTGCTTTATGTTTTTTTCATTTTAAAGTCTCCCTGCGGGATGACTGGGTGGCTCAGTCAGTTGGGCATCCAGCTCTTGATTTCAGCTCAGGTCATGATCTCAAGGTGATGGGATCAGGCCACACATGGGGCTCTGTGTTCAGCATGGAGTCTGCTTGTCCCTCGCCCTCTGCTTCTCCCCCCACACACATTCACACTCTCTTTCTCTCTCTCTCTCTCCCTATCTCTAAAATAAATAAATAGAATCTTAAAATAATAATAAAAATAAGTCTTCCTGGCCCCAAGTCATAATGATATTCTATATTCTTGTATTATATTCTTTTAATGTCATAGTTTACCATTCTCACTTAGGTCTTTCATCCAACATGAGTCCTCCTTTGTATGTAAAATTATATAGGTATATATACAGTTTGGTTTTTCTTTACGTAATAAGCAAGCTTTACCAATTTTTTTTAAAGGTTTTATTTATTTATTTGACAGAGGGAGAGAGATCACAAGTAGGCAGGGAGACAGGCAGAGAGAGAGGAGGAAGCAGGCTCCCCGCTGAGCAGAGAGCCCGATGCGGGGCTCGATTCCAGGACCCTGGGATCATGACCTGAGCCAAAGGCAGAGACTTAACTCACTGAGCCACCCAGGTGCCCCAGCTTTAACAATATTATGTACTAAATACTTTCATTCCCCCTTGATTTATGTGCTAACTTTATTTTGTACTACATTCCAAAACTTTATATGGCTGAATTTCTGAGTTTTGTTCTGTTTGATTGGACTATTTGTTCCAATACACTGACTACCCTATTTTAATGTCTGTGATTTTTGTAATATGTGTTAATGTCTTGTAGGCCAAGAACCCCTTGAATAGTCATTTGTTCCAAGATTTTTAAATCACCTTCTATGTTTTTTATTAGAATTTTACATTTTTCATAGAGGTCTTATATATTAAGTAGTTTCTAGATCCGTGAGAAGTTTGGGGCTGGGTTTTTTTCTCACTGTGAATATGTAATACATATTTTTAGTTAGTATTGCTTGTTTAGAAGTTAAAAGTTCCTCTGTTCAAATCCACATCCTGTCACTTAGTAGAGGTATGGCCTTGAGCAGTCAACTTAAACCTCATGTTTAAAATGAGGGAATAAAAGCACCTAATAGGGTTGTTAGCAGAATTTTAAAGGAGTTAACATTTGCAGTTCCTAGGACAGTAAGTGGTATACACTATATAATAAGTAATGAATATCCATAGATTAATCTCAAATCCAGAAACTTTGTTGAGCCTTTTTATTAGCTCTAATTGTTGATATGTTAGGTTTTTTTAATTCGATGACCATATCATTTGTAAATTGTTGCATCTCTTTTCTTCCAGTTCTTACACCTGTCATCTATTCTTTTTTATATTATTCTTATTTTTATAGCATTGATTGGGACTTTTGGTACTGTATCAGGCAATATCAGTTATCATGGTTATCCTTATCTCATTGTATTTTTAGAGGGAATATATCTAAATTTTCTCCTGTAGGTTATATTTGCTAAAAGTTTTCGGTGATAACATTTACCAAATCGAGAGGGTAACTTTTCTTCGAGTTTGGTAAGAATTTGTTTTGTTTTGTTTTGTTTGTTTGTTTGTTTTTAAAGATTTTATTTATTTGACAGAGAGAGAGAGATCACAGGTAGGCAGAGAGGGAGAGGGCTGAGCAGAGAGCACAATGCGGGGCTCCATCTCAGGACCCTGAGGCCATGACCTGGGCCAAAGGCAGAGGTTTAACCCACTGAGCCACCCAGACACTCCTTTTGTTTTGTTTTTGAAGGAACTAAGAAAGGTTAAATATATACACTTGATGAAAATAATTTTTTTTTGCTTTATTTTCTTATAATGGTGAAATAAATTTATAAATTTTTTTGAAGTTGAGATATTCTTCCTTTTCCTGGGATAAGCTCTATGGAATGGCATATTCTCTCTCTTTTTTTTTTTTTTTCCTTTAATCTACTATTAGATTTTGTTAGGTATTATTTAGAATTTTTGCAGGTGAAATGAGCCTCTACTTTTTTCATTTAGTTCATCTTTAGGTTTAGAATTAATATTTTGTTATCTTCATAAAAGGATTTGTCAGTTTTTATGCTTTTTTCCTTTTTTCTGAAACAACTTAAATAAGTTAATTTCCTTGGAAGTTTAGTGGAACTCACTTATAAAACCATATAGGCCTAGTGCTCTTAAAAGGAGGTTGGTGCCTTTTCATTTTCTTAAACAGTTACTGGTTTGGTCTTTTCAAGTTATCTACTTCTTCCTATATGAGTTTTAGAATTCTCTTCCAGAATTAAGCCATTCTTTCCCATTTAGTATATATTTGTCTTTTTTTTTTTTTTTAAGATTTATTTATTTGTCAGAGAATACAAGCAGCGGGGAGCAGCAGCCAGAGGGAGAAGTAGGCTCCCCACTGAGCAAAGAGCCCAGTGCAGGGCTTGATCCCAGAATCCTGGTATCATGACCTAAGCCAAAGGCAGACGATGCTTAACCAACTTAGCCACCCAGGCATCCCGTGTTTTTAAATTTTTAATCTATTTTTTGTCTTTTTGTGTTTTTAAGTTTCTCGATAAGTTTCACTAGTTTCACTTTTCTTACTCATATTTTCAAAAAACCATCTTTTAGTTTTATCAGTCTTATGTATTATTCCTGTATGCTATTTCATTTCTGCCTTTATTTCCTTCCTGCTTATTTTGCTCTTGATCTTTTCCATTATTTTGAATTGAATAGTTAACTTGTAGATACTTAAACCTCCTCACTTCCTCATCATAGTATTCAAAGCTATAATTTTCTTTTAGGTACATGTTTCCCCGTGTCCCACAAATTTTGCCTTGTGTGGTTTATATTATTCGGTTTTAGTATTTGATATCCTTTATAATTTCCATTTTAACCCATGAGTTACTTAACTTCCCAACATAGAATTACTTTTAATTAACCTTTAATATTACTTTTACTCATTTTGGTGAGAGAATTTAGTCTAAATGAAATAGACCCTTCAGAATCTAGTTTTACTTTATAACCTAATACATTACCTGTTTTCATGTGTGTATATGTGCACTCTCAAGTATCTGTTCTGTTTGGTATAGAGTTCTGACTACTGACATAACATCTAAAGTGTATTAATATTTTGACTGCCGTCAGGCTTCTTCTGTCTCCTGCTTATATAGTTCTGCCCATTGTTACTTGAGAAATTTTGAGGATGTGCTTTCAGGATCGTAAATGTTTATGATGAGTACTATATAATTTTATTCTGTTCCTTTTGCTGATGTTATTGTCCTTTGTCCCTTAGATCTTTTGACTTGAAATATTTTTTTGGGGTATTAAGATTGCTTCTCAGCTTTATTTTGGTCCACAGTTGCCTGATAACATCTTTTTTCATTCTTTTACTTTTTACCTTTCTGTGTCTTTTTGCTTTGAAGTATCTTCCGTTGATTACATATTATTGAATCTTGTTTTGTTTCTTTTAATCCAATCGGAGTGTCTATCTTTTAACCATGAGCTTAACCTGTTTATATTTATTGTAATTGTAATTTCTGCTATATTAAGAATTTTTTAAAAAAGGAATTACCTGGTGAGGAAAAAAAAGAGATTTATATCTCTCTCTCATATCTATAGAATATGGTTATATGACCACAACCTTTGGGTCCCCGCAAGAGTCCTAAACAGTTCTATAACCAGGACAGGTCCTCTAAAACTAATCCCAACAAACTCATCTAAAGGGTAAAAAGTACCTTTTACAGCTCTCTGTCTGGAGTTTGGGGCATAAAGGAACTGCTTTTGCAGAAATAATTTTTGGGGCTAGAACAGTATACTAAAAAATAAACTGACTCAGATATGTACCAATAAACGATTAGGATGACCCCATGCTCTCCTTCCCAGGAGTCATTCCCAGTAGAAAAATCTGCCTAAGAGTAAGACAGAGAGATGGAAAAGCCCAGTAAGTGTTCATGTTCAGCACCCGTGTTCTTAAATACTCCATATAAAGTTAGATGGACAGTAATGTTACCCATTGCTTTCAGGCTTTAATATCATTTCTCTAGTCTTTTCATTCACAGGTTAAAGCTACCTTTCCAGATAGTTCAACAACTAAGTCACCAGTTTCCAAGGGCATTTGCACCACCTCTGGAGAACATCGGCTCCGTGTAAACCAGATGTCCCTGACAACTCATCCACCGTCTCCCTGCACAAAATTTGCACCACCAGCGGACAACAAAGGCAACCATTGTTTCTTTTTGTTACCAAGTAGATATAATATCCCTACCAACAAAACAGAATACACAGTATTGTAGAAGTGTCTCCACAGTATCATGACCAATTGAGAACAGGCTAAGAAAATCAGTTTGCCTAGATGAGGACCCCTTCTCTTCTTGGGTAGCCAGGATTTGAAGGAGAGACTCTGACCTGTACCACACTGCTGGTAAGTGACTTAACACTTTTACACACTGAACTGGTCCTGAGAACTGAGATGTCTTCTTTGTAAATGAAGAATATACAACATAATCTTGAAGAACTGCACAGTGTGATAATGAGCCAAAGGCATACTGTGTGTGTGTAATGGACTGACAAGATTAATCTTGCTGAAGGATTTTTCCACCTTTTGTTTCTATTTGCTAGTTTTAGTCAATATTTTGCTGGCTTAGATTGTTACCTTTTTCTAGTTTCTTCTGTTCTAATCTAATGGGTCCCAGAAATCCCTCTCCTGACCCCTTATCAGAATCAGAAAGTGAGGGAGAAGAAAACGCTAACTACCTAAATGAGAGTTCTGGGCAAGAGTGGGATTCCTCTGAAGAAGAAGACCCTGTGGTGCCCAACCTCACACCTCTCGAGAGTCTTGCCTGGCAGGTTAAGTGCCTTTTAAAATACTCTACAACTTGGAAACCTTTAAATCCTAATTCCTGGTTATATCACGCTAAACTCTTGGATCCAAGCACACCGGTCCATATACTTCGAGAAATAGGTCTAAGACTCTCCCATTGCTCCCATTGTGTACCCAAACTGGAACCCATTCCTGAATGGCCTCCTCTGGCTTCTTGTGGAGTCCCACCTTTTCAAAAGCCCCTTACAAATGCCAGTCGGCTTTCTAGAGATCATGCCACTCTTAATGGAGCGCTGCAGTTTGCCACCAAACAGCTAAGTCGAACATTGAGTAGGGCCACTCCCATACCTGAGTACCTAAAACAGATCCCTAATTCATGTGTTTCTGGTTGTTGCTGTGGCTGGTTAACTAAAACAGTTAAGGAAACAACCCGCACTGAGCCCATCAACACTACATACTCGTACACTGACTTCCAGAAGGCAGTTAACAAACTCTTAACCACATCACTCTAAAGACCCACCATTTGTTCTGATCTCTCTCGTATTGCTGATTGAGGAAGGAAGTACAAAGTCACACATACCACAGTTGAGAAACAAATGCCTTTTCAACCAAACCATGCCCTGTCCTAACAAGCCTGTAAGTACTACCAAGTATAATGGTCCCATAACTCAGCTATAGAAAATGCATGGTGAGCATGCCCTCTGACAGACCCTGTGGATATAAAGAGAACTTCAGTAGAAAATTAGACCAAAGGGACCATATTACAAAAGTTAGGTAGACTCTTGTCTACACTCAGTTCCCCCACCAATTTGTTCTGCCTCTCAGAATGGACTCTTGACCAGATGTCTCGTTGTGAACAGAAAGGAAGAAGTAGTAGCTCCCTATCCCTTTTGTTACCTAACCTTCAGACTAGCCAGTGGGGAAAGAAGGAACTTAGCTACTCCCAATAACACCTCTCTGAGCATACTCTTTTCTACCATTAGTGTCTGTGAGACAGTTGCATGAATTTGAATTCCCTAGACAAAAGATAATGGTGGGGCTATGGATTTATCTCCCAGCTTTTATACAGATAGGCTATATATGGCACCCTTTAGGGTTGCTATTTTGGGAGGAGGGAGTGCAGTTTCAAACCTAGGCTGCATTTCTTCAGGCCTGTTATATAGTACCTGCAGTTACAGTATAAACCTTTATATCATAGGTTCCCACCATGCTGTCTCTAGCTACATTGGCCTAAAAATTGCAACCAGGGGTTAAACAGACACCTTTTCTGCAGGGAATAGGTTTCCCACATCTTGGCATTCAGACTTTAGTCAATAGCACATCACATTTTAAAAGACCAATGGGAAAAGGATTAAGGGCATTTATGCTTTCAATATTAACTGCTAGTGAATTAAAATATTTCATCTGTATAACGTTGTCAGCAGTACTTTATGCACTGTTTACATCCATAGAAATTTCAGGAAGTCTTCTAACTTTAAAGAACTTACCACTATTGTATATCTATCAGAAGTTGGAGTTTTTAGCTTCATTGTTTTTCTACATAGATCAGCTTCAGATTTTCTTCTAGCTCAATAAGGAAGAGAATGTACCCTTGTAAATGAATCTTGATGCATTTATTTAAATGAATCAAAACATAGAAATCCTACATAAAAGAAGATGTATGGGACCAATAAATCTTTTCACATGTCTACCATAGAATAAAACCTGTGTGTGTGATCCTGGTTGACTGGGCATCTAAAAGGAATCAGAAAATAGATTGTTAAAGATCCTATATCCTTTCATTTTACTTTTACTTTTTCCTGTTCTCCATAATTAAGTACTGTATATGATGTGGCATGGAAAAAAATGGAAGCATTAATGAAATCACAAATTCTATACATGTATGGCAACTTTAGGAGAGAGGAGAATGTTTATAATCCAATGAATATTTCTACTGAGCCTTAGTTCTCATGTCTTAAGGAAAAAAGAGGGACTTGTAGTAGGTAGAAAAGATACTTGTTAATGGAAAATTACTGAAAAACCATATCATACTGTTAGTGTAACTGAATGTATCAGAAACTGTTCCTATGTATAGATGTTCTGTGAAATTGGGTTTTTAAAGTGTTATAAGAACCTGTTCCCTTTTTTTTTTTTTAAAGGGGGAGGAGGGAAGAGGTAGGGAGGTCTGAAAATTAAAATATATTGATGTTTATGTAACCATAATATGTTCCTTTTTCTGTGTGTGTATATAAAAGTGCCTTGCCATGAAGCGTTTTTGCTATTCACTCTGAAAGGAAGCCTTTCCCCAGCTCTGCAGCTGAATAAACCAACAGCTTTGTACATGCTGAACAGAGTATAATCATTTGTTCCCAACAAATGAGGTAGACCTTGCTTTTCTTAAAGCATATTCAGTATTCACTAAGTGCTGAATAGAGTCAACTGATTAGATAGGTAGATAAAGAAAGAGAGAAAGAAAGAAAAAGAATATAGTGTCTCTGATAGGTGACTTGGCAGCTCTAGAAAATGAAACATACTTGTAAAAGAAAATATTCAGTCAAGACCTGGATTTGAACCCATTTGTTTGTATATGTTAAATAACTACAGGTTACACAAAATGAGAGATACCTGAAAAAGCCTTAAGCCTTTACTTCTTTTTGTGTGCCATGGACCTGGGGTTAGGGGTGGGTTTACCACTTTCACCCTCCCCCCACAAGGGATTAGGAGAAATGACAAATTTACTATGTTTTCATAGAAATATTTATCAAAGGAAACAGGATTTCTAAGGCAACGGGCATTAATATTATTTAAAGGTATTCTCACAGTGCAGATAGGCAGCCTCTGAAGCAGTCCAGATACTTAGAGCACAGAAGACCATAATCATGTCTTTTAAACCCATCAGCTTTCCTAAGAGAAGGAAAAAATTGGTACATATCTGATGAGGGACAGATTTAAGTTGCCTTTTGGGGATTATCCTGATGGGACTCCTATCATAAGTATCCATTTAAAGAAATTTCTCTATGATGAAAATATTCTGGTATTAAAGTAGATTAGTAAAGCTGTTAGGGAATTTAGAAATCACTTGGGTTATTTCCTTACTGATACATAAATTCTCTCTTCTGTCTCTGTTTTCTACTTTTGCCTTCAGTTTTAGAAAAATTAATTGCCTTTTGGAGCAGGCCATTTCGTTTACATGTCTCTTGTTTAGAAATTTAGTCATTCATCTAATAACAGTATGGAGTGCCTACTATCCAGACCCTGGGAGTGCAAAATTAAATAAGGTACTCTACATAAAAAGTTTTAAAATATACTGAACTGGGGTGTCTGGATGGCTGAGTCGGTTGTGCATCCGACCTCTGCTCAGGTCATGATCTCAGAGTCCTAGGATAGACCCTGAGCCCCACATCTGACTCCTTGCTCAGTGGGGAGTCTGCTTCTCCCTCTCCCTCTGCTCTTCCACTGCTTTGCTCTCTCTGTCTCTCTCTCAAATAAAATCTTTTTTAAAATAATAAAATAATATACATTGAGCCAATATAAACTACCCCAAAGCTTTTGGCCATTGATGCTGTTTTTGCTTCCTAGGGTCACATTAAATTAGCCTAATCCTTATACAGACCCTTAGATATTTGTAAATGTGTGGCCATCCAAGTGTAGTGGAAAGTTGCATGGAGGCCACACTCCAATAATGAAACCCCAAAAGGGGTAGTCAGCTTGGGAATAGATAAAGAGGTCTTTATACACAGATTTAAGCTGTATTTGATAAATTCACAAGGCAATGGCACATAAAAATCAGGGACAGGAGTGTTTTGCTCATATGGCTAGGGTGCATTGAAAAGCCCAGAAAGTTTGGATGCCTTGTCAGACTTTGTGATACAAGTCTATGCAAGCTCCTGGCATATGAGTCCACCAATGAGCAATATCCACTGGACTGAGGGAAATTGAGGGAGGCTGTACTAGCTGACACCAACCACCAGGTATTTCTCCTGTGTCGAGTTGCTGTTATCAAAAAGAAAATCTCTGGCATGTCTTTGCCAGTTTTAAACAAAGTTTAGTTAACAGTTACATGTTTGAGTCTGATCATTGTGCACAATCCTCTATAAATTCTTCCTTTCAATTGGTGGCAACAGTGGGATGATAAAATAGTTTTGGACAGGAGACCAAAAAAATGGGGAGGATAAAGGTAACACAATGACCTGACACTTGCTGGCTATGCAACTCCTCTTCGCTGTGGGAACTATGACCAACTCTTCTCAGATGTGGGAAAGGAATGCCTGATTTTAAAAATAATTTAATAGAGCAGGCAGAGAGTCCCAGAGTTGTTGCTTCCAAATAACATGGAGTCAATTTAAAATGGTAGTGACAGTTTAGGGTTGGATCTTTTAACAAGTTGAAGTTTGGGCAATTAAAACTAAGTTCCTAGTATACACAGAAACCAAGTTGGTGTGGTATCAAGTTAGATTTCAGCAGAAACCAGATGAAACAGAATCAGTGTTGTAGTTTGTAAATTCAGGAGCTCGTTCTTACTTCAGGGAAAATACGTTTGGGTTAACTGCCAAAGTTATGCTTATTTAACACTAACATTCCATCCATAGTGTCAAGTGTGGGACCTGACACCCCAATACATCAACTGGTGTTTCTCAATGTTTTAATTAGGCAATAGTCTGGAAGGGATAGCTTCCTTTGGGAGGCACCCAAACATCTGGAACAGTCCAAGGGTATGGCTAGTTTTCATAAAAGAATTCCCTAGATTGGCTTTATGATTGCACCCTGAACAACTAGAAGGACTTGATCCTGCACCAGTGGCAGAGTTCCGGTGACACAAGGGGCCAACACCTAGAGAACTAAATTCTGTGTTAATTGAAAGCATTAAGGTTGGCCACAACCAATCCATTCCACAGGACTTTATCACACAATGGGTTATATGGTGTCGGCCCCTAGCTACCTGCCTGGTAGTAATGTAGACTCCCAGTGACTTGAATGCTTTGGTCCAGATCCCACTTTCCCTCTTTATATTCCACTTGTTGATGTTGGTCACTTTCCTACACATTGTTTTCTTTAATTATGTTGGGTTACTGAATCAGCAAATAAAAAACAGGATGCCCAAATAAATTTGAATTTCTGATAAACAAGAAAATATTATACCGGAAAAAATTACTTATCTGAAATTCACATTTAATCCATTTTTTTATCTGGCAACTCTATAAATGTGTTAATAGCATTTAGTGGGTTGTAGTCATGGAGTTCTGGGAGCGCAGTCTGATTCTGCCATTATATGTTGCCTACTTACCTCCAACTACTTGATATGGGTTAGGGGAGAGGGAGACAAACACATAGTTGACCCAAGAATAGACAGATGTGAGGTGGAAGGGAAACCCAATTACTGGTATGAAAGTTTTATAGGAGACACATTTTATTTGGCTAAAATAATCACATAACCAGTAAGACATTTACAGACACACATTTTTAAAATCCTGTCGCAATAATAGGTAGGTTAAGTTTGTTGTTGTCTGTGTTCTGTTTGGATTAACTGCTAAATTTTAAGTCATGTTTTAAGCAGTTAATTTCTCACCTTGCTTAAAAAAAAAAATACGTGATAGGTAGCACAGTTGTGGCAACCATTCTGCATTGCAGGAAAGATCCACACATTTGGAACACTTACCTTTTCCTTCCAGATCCCCCAAAGACTCAAGGATTTGAAGCAGGTTACTTATTCTGCTTTCTAGCCAAAGATGGGAGGCTTATTCTCTGGACAAATCAAACGGATTAGAACTGGGACTTGAGAAGAGTAGTGGTGTTAGTGAGGTGTTACTCTGAAAACAGGAGATGGAGAAAATGTTGGTATTCTGAAGATGGGCCTTCAGTTCCCTTCTCCAATTGGCTAATTGGCAGTTAATTAGCTAGCTCCAAATGTGGCAGCTAGGTTTATACCCAGTCCTACCCACCCCAGCCAGAGGGGTGAACAATTATAAAAACAACTTGCCACTTGGTTATTTGTTACAATAAAACCCAGAGTCCACTCATACATAGCTTCCAGGCTCTTATAATCATGATAAACTGATAGCCAAGGATCAATAGACATTGGCTATTGAAATGAAACCTGAAGATCAAAGGAACCAAAAACCTGGAAATAATGCAAAGAACGTAAAACTCCCAGAAGAACCTATTATACCCTCAGAAATAGGAGAATATACTGCAGCCATGAAATATGAACAGGATGCTAGAAAAAATGAACAATCAGAAAATAAAAATATTGGAAAAATAGAGCTAGAATTAAACACTCAGTAGTTATGTTGGAAGATAAGTTGAAAAAAATTCAATAAGTAGAACTAAAAGACATGGAAAATAGGAAAGAACAAAAAGTAATTTCAGAAGATCAGAATGGGATACACCATCTGATTAGTAAGATCTCCAAAATGAGAACAGAGAAAGGAGGTGAAAAGAGATAACAAAATTAAAGAATATTTCCCCAAAATGTAGGACATGAGTCACATAAATTAAGAGGATCCACTGAGTGCCCAGCACAATGAATTAAACACAGAAAAGCATACCAGGATGCCAGGATTAAAAAAGATCCTAAAAGTTGCCAAAAGGGATGAAACAAGAGTTACTTTTGATATTTTTCACAGGGCACCTGGGTGACTCAGTTAAGCATCCAGCTTTGGATTTTAGGTCAGGTCATGATCGCAGGGTCCTGGGATCAAGCCCCACATGTGGGGAGTCTGCCTAAGAATTCTCTCTCTCCCTTCCCCTGCTCTCTCTTTTTCTCAGATAAATCTTTAAAAAGATATTTTTACAATGGTATTTAGATTTAAAAAAAAAAAAAAGATTTTATTTATCTGAGAGAGCACGAGCAAGGGCAGAGGCAGAGGGAGAAGCAGACTCCCTGCTGACCAGGGAGCCCCATGCAAGGCTCAATCCCTGAACTCTGAGCCGAAGGCAGATGTTTAACTGACTGAGCCACCCAGGCACCCCTGATATTTAGACTTCTTGGTAACAACACTGGTTGAAGGGAGACTATGAAAGCAAGGCCTTCAAATATAAAAGGAAAAATTATTTCCAATGTAGAATTCTGAACCCCAACAATCCAATCAAGCAAGTATGGGGCTAAAATAAAATTTAGACTTGCATGACTTCAAAATTTTATCTTTTTTTTTTAATTTTATTTTTTATAAACATATATTTTTATCCCCAGGGGTACAGGTCTGTGAATCGCCAGGTTTACACACTTCACAGCACTCACCATAGTACATACCCTCCCCAATGTCCATAACCCCACCCCCCCAATCCCCCTCCCCCCATCAACCCTCAGTTTGTTTTGTGAGATTAAGAGTCACTTATGGTTTGTCTCCCTCCCAATCCCATCTTGTTTCATCAAAAATTTATCTTACCATATACCCTTTCTTAGGAGGCTCCTGCAGAACATGCTTCACCAAAACAAAGGAGTAAATCTAAACGAGGCTTGGGATCTGGAAAAGAAGACCTCACGAAGGAATGCAATGAAGGAAAGTGCTGGGATGGCTACCAGGTCAAGTAAGTAGGATGGGAGTTTCAGGAAGTAGGTCTCTAGGAAACTGGGAACAAAGTGAGTACATGGAAAATGCGGAAAGGAGCGAGACAGATGTTGGAACATTAGGGAAAATCAAAAGGATAAGTTCATGGGATACTAGACTAATGTTAAAAGGAGGCAGTTAGAAGTACACCAAACACCCATTTTTGGATTTTGGATGATGGACACATTCTGGAGTGTCACTATGTTATGAATATAAATCTCAAATTTTATTTCAGTTTTATGTAATTAGTTATTATGATTTTAGTAGTCAGATTTTAGAAGCTTGACATTGAAAATATAGTAAAATTGTAGTCGTGTCAGCAATTAGATTGCTTCTTCAGGTATCCTACTCCACAACTGCATGAGACGCTCCAGTAAACCATGCACT
Source organism: Lontra canadensis (assembly GCF_010015895.1). Lineage (NCBI taxonomy): Eukaryota > Metazoa > Chordata > Mammalia > Carnivora > Mustelidae > Lontra > Lontra canadensis. Next base: position 54,066,945 of record NW_022630995.1, read on the forward strand.
GCAGAAGGCTTTTTCAGGGGGGAAAAAAAAAAGTTATTATAACTTTTTTTGTAAAAAGAACTTTGTCCCTGGCTTGGGAAAAATCTCAAAATTCTCCTCTTTACAGAAATGATGCATAGCCTATAGTAGTACTGTCAGCATCATTTAAATTTTAGCCTCTGTTGATTCAAAAGCATAAGGAATTACCTACTTTAAAAATAACATTTTGAAATTTCATACTATCTCTCATCTTCCATACTGTTTTTGCTATCAAGCTACAGTTAAATCTAGTGACAGCTCCATAATATATTCCCATATAATGCTTTAGGGTTTGTTTTTTTTTTTTTTTGAGTTTTGATTGAAGATTTTCCCCATAATTTATGTCATTATTATATAATCAAATAAATTTTTACTTAATTGCAGATGATAATGTGTGGTGATGTGTGTTTTCTCTTTCATCAAATCTGTTGTGTAAACTGTGCCAGGTCAATTTGTCTATTTGCCTTTTTTTTTTTTTTTAAGTAAGGGATAATATTCCCACAGTGAAATATGAAAAGTACACTAATCTTAAGTGTACTTTATGATTTTTCACATGTACACACTTGTTTTTTGTTTTTTGTTTTAAGATTTTATTTATTTATTTGTCAGAGAGAGAGAGCACAAACGGGGAGCACCAGGCAGACGAAGCAGACTCTGCTGAGCAAGGAGCCAGATGCAGGACTTGATCCCAGGATCCTGGGATCACGACCTGAGCCGAAGGCAGATGTTTAACCAGCTGAGGCACCCCTATTTTCTTTAATTCATCTGTTAACTTCCGTGAATATTTTATAGTGTATGTAAAATATTAGTACAGTGTGATACTGATTCCTAGGTGAAGAAGTACATTGTTGGGAATACATGCTCAAAAAGTTCCTGCTGACAGATTACTTGGTCAGTTTGGAGATGTCCTTTGTACACCGATTGCCATGGGAGCTCAGAGAGCATCTCCAACTGGAATAGTCAGGTCAGGACTACCTCAAAAGTATGACCCGAGCTGAAAATTGACAGCTGACAGGACTGAAATAGGAGAGAGGACAGGAAGGACATTATAAAGCAAGACCTAGAAGAAACTGACAAGGTTTGTTGGAGCCATTAAAGCAATTTTCAAAGTGGGGCCTGGTTTCATCCACAACAGCGTCACTGAAGGGCTTGTTTAAATGCCTTACTCATACCTCCTAAATCAAAATTTCTGGTATGGGGTGTCTGAAATGCTCAATTTTACCAAGTTCGTGATAATTTCTAGGTTAACCAGAATTTTAAATAAAAGTTCTAACTCCAGGGGTGCCCGACTGGCTCAGTTGATAGACTGTGTAACTCTTGATCTCAGGGTCCTGAGTTCAAGCCCCACAGTGGGCATAGAACTTACTTTAAAAAAAAAAAAATTCTAAATCCATGTAAATACTCTGGACAATATTTGGGTTTATAGTGCAGAGGCAAACTGATCAAGTGATCAAGGAAACTGAGAAATGGCTACACTGAAATATTCAACCATAGATAGGTCAGCCATACTACCGGTACTTAACTTGGTTAAAAACACATCCATTGAATACTGAGCACTCTACTGCTGTGTAATCAAGAGAATTAAAAAGCACCAGTTCCATTCCTTTTTTGAATGTTGGAGAGTTCTATTGTTTAATTATCTCTGAACTCCAGAAAAAGACCAGAAAAGCAGCAGTATTGCTCCCCGATTCACTTCCTACCTGTTATCCCTAAGGCAAAATTAGATGTACTTTGCAAATTGGTTGTTGACTCTTTCAGGTATTGAAAAGACTACTACCATGAACTGCTCGTACCTCCTGTACTCAACTCTTCTTTTACCCCTGTGTTTCACACCTTTGTTACCAGGTACACAATTTTAAGGTAGGAGGATGAAAAAAAAATGACTACCAATGCTAGAGTTCCTAGACTCATTTCCCACAAGCTGTTTCCAGAACCATGTGGAGCTCATGGTATTCATATTAATATTAATATTGATGAGAAGTAGAAGCAGAAAAATGTTCACTTTAGCCCAGAAGGCTGACCTACAGCCTGTATAATTCTGATAAGGATCAAATTGTTGCTGATTGCTACATTCTTAAAGGATCTCATGACTGCCTGTATATCTCACAGACAGTTACTATTGAACTGAATGGGAAGCATCAGAGAAATCTTTTAAAAGTTGATTTACGAGTAGAAATTTAAAGAAGACATTTAAGATCTAAATACTCCCTGACTGTTACCTCCCCCTTGAGCACTAGGCATATAACCACTAGCTTCATACAGCATAAGAATAGCTCTTTTGCCCAGGGGTCCTGTCCCCGTGCTACTTACCTAAATAAACTCACTAAGTTGCACCAAATAATGTCTCAAGAATTCTTTATTGACCCTGTGCTCCACACCCCTGCAATAATATAATCTGTCTATAATATTGCCACAAAACATTTTATTCCAAAGCATCCTGTCCTGTGGTGTTGTGTTGAGATACTATAATCTCAGTGCAAGTGTTGTCTTTATTTTCCTCCTATGGAGATAAGATGGAAGACCTGATCCCAGGCTACCTGTGGGAACTTCCAGTCGAATGGGAGGACTTTGGAAGAATTCACCCAGAGCCAAACAAAAGAGGTAAAAGCTTACTGGACACACAGCAAGGGGGCAGTGGGCAGGACAGCAAACGATAAGCTGTCTGCCACAGGGCAGTGGTGAGGGGCTATAGTTATAGGGCAGAGTGAGGAAATATAGAATTTTCCCTTTTTTGGTAACTGTGCCTGGTTGTAACTGGTCAGTTAGGGACTATGGCTATTTCTAGGTGGGTCACAGAATGAGCCTGATTACAGCCTGATTCAGCTTGGTGGTCCCTGTGGGCCCTTTTACCTTACTCAGGTGTCCATTGCTCAAGCTTCTTGCCTGAAAGAGGCTCTACACTACCTGCGATGAAATCCTGGTACTAGTTAATGTGTGTGAGGATTACAATAAAGGCTTGGTGCCAGTTTAAGATCTGTGTTCATTTCTTGCATCCTTCCTTCAAAAAGGAGGGAATCTTTGACAGAGAACTTTAGCTTTTAAAAATATGGTAAAGGTGCTATCCAGAAATCCAGAGCTTTGAGCATATATCTGAGGGACTTGCAAACTAGTCTAAAAGATGAGTAGTGTTAAAAAAAAAAAAAAATTCAACCAAGTAATTTGAAGGTCTGACTGGCTTTATTAAGCAATTCATGAGTTGGGCAGCATCCTGCCAAGTAAGTAGACAGGAGCTCCAAGGAGTTGTAGTACAAAATGGAAGTTTTTATAGGAAGGAGGGTGAGACAAGGAAATTATCAGCAAAAGAAAGAAAGGATTCTTCCAGGCAAGGTCACTTTCCCTTTGGGAGGAATAGCAGGGGTGTCTTCATGCAGATTACCTCATCATCCTCTGTGACAGATTACCTTAATGATTTTTACCAGAAAATTCCTGACTGACCAGTTAAGACAACATTTGTGGGGGAGCTTGAAATCACAATTAACATTAGACATTGAGCCCTGGTTTGGTGACTTGGCCTAAGTGACACCATTTTGAGCCTGTGGTTTTCATTTTAACAGTAGGAATAAGGCACAGTAGGGAAAAGGGCCTTCTATGTAAAGAGGTTAAGTGAAATAAACACTCAAGAATGTGATCTTGGTTTTAGATGAGTAGTAGAAGTATATTAGTAGTAATGTCAATCAATTTTCCCGTGCAACTAAACTGATAAGGAGAGAAAACTCTGACTAAGCAAAGGCTAAAAGATTAGTAAATTTCTATTAAAGAGATCACCTAAGGCAGCACCTAGATTATCATTGTGGTAAAGATGAATTATTCAATACCTGTTGAGACAACTGTCTAGCCATCTGGAAAAACATGTCTGTATTCTAACCTCACACAGAAAATATAAGATCAATAACTTTGCCTATATAAAAATTGAAAAAAATTTATAGAGCATGTCAACCAAGAAAAGAATTCACTGAAAATTTAAGCAAGCAGACAGTTATCTGGGCAATTCGGATTGTAATTTGGGATGCACAGATTCCGATAGAAACCTGAGTTGTGTTCCAAGGAAGACCAAGAGAGAGCAGAGTTATATAGGCAAAAGTCTATATGAGTATAGTTCTCATTCAGGTCCTCTGTGCAAAGGAGGGATTGGAATTACAGTAGCTGGGATTGGCTGGATTAATATGAAAAGGAGGGATTGAAATTTGTTGAACATATTGACTCCTTTGGAAGTGAAAAGTGCAGGTGATTCAGGTGTTATGTGTTATGGTGAGGAGGAAGTTAAGCCCAGGCTGAGGGTTTACAGCTAGCTGAAAAGTTCAGTTTCTAAATTGAGGACATGCATAATCTCCTCCTACCCTATGGCTTCCCAACCCTATTTTTTATTATTATTATTATTATTTTATTTATTTATTTATTTATTTATTTATTTATTTATTTATTTATTTATTTTTGGCAAGAGAGAGAGAGCATGCTTTAGCAGAGGAAGAGACCAAAAGGAGAGTTAGAGAGATTATCTTAACCAGGTTCCACACTCAGTTTGGAGCCCAACTTGGGGCTTGGTCTCATGACCCTGAGATCATGACCTGAGCAGAAATCAAGAGTAAGATGTGGGGCACCTGGGTGGGTTAGTTGGTTAAGCATCTGTCTTTGGCTCAAGTCATGATCTCCCTCCTCAGTGGGGAGCCTACTTCTCCCTCTCCCTCTGCCTGCTGCTCCCCCTGCTTATGCACACACACACTTTCTCTCTCTCTTAAATAAATCAATAAAATCTTAAAAAAAAAAAAAGTAGGATGCTTAACAGAGTGAACCACCCAGTCCCCACCTCCCAACCCTATTTTAAAAAAAGAGACTCTCTTAGCTAAGGTTGCTTGCTTTACCTTGGAAATCTCCTTTTACAAGCATAAGAAAGCTAAAATAAATCACTAACCAGGTGAAATGTTTGCAATATATACCATAGACCCAGTGCTAAAGGTCCCTACAAGGAAAGATCTTGTAATACATGTTAAAAATTATTAAAGACAATTTAGGTAATATAAAACTTCATGAAGTGGACAGACTCTTTGTTCAGAGACTATAAAGAGGGTAGAAGGCAAGAAGCTTTTATAAGGGTAAAGAATAAAGAACAAGGGGTGGGGTGCCTGGGTGGCATAGTCAGTTAAGCAACCAACTCTAGGTTTCGGCTCAGGTCATGATCTCAGGGATGGAGCCCGGCATGGGGCTGCATGCTCAACGCAGAGTCTGCCTAAGATTCTCTCTCTCTCCATCTGCCCCTTCCCCATGCTCTTTCTCTCTCTCTCTCTCAAATAAATCTTTAAAAAAAAGAAGAAGAAGAAGGAAGAGAAAAAATGGAAAATATCTGATGGCTAGGGCCACACAGTCAACCTTGTTTGGAGTTAAGGAGGAAGAGGAAATAAGTACAGGGCCCAGAATTGGCTTGGCATTTGAGGATTGGCTGACTGGATATATTGTGTTTCTGGTCAGGCAAAGCACTAACAACAACACAGAAGTTATCTTAAGTTTCAGGCTGTTGATGTGACATTCTGAGCACTTTGTCTTGGGCCTAGAAAGTTATTTCAACACAAGGAAGAAAGCCCAGTGAAAACAATGAAAAAAAAAAAAAGGTTTAATTCCAATAACTGATCAGTTTCTGGAAAGGTCTTCCAACAACCCTACTAATACTCACGTAAATGGTGTGTAGAGGGAGACACCCTTTACCTATTAAAATGGAAGCTCTCTGAATATCAATACCTGCTAGTTTTGGCAAGGGTGTGGGAAAACACACATTTTTGTGCCCTCTTAATGAGAGTATAAATTGGCATAACTTCAAAAGAATGGTATAACAATATATCATCAACATTTAAAATTTGCTGACTTACTGAAACTGGTTTCTTAGGATTTATTCCTATGGAAATACTTGCATATGTGTGCAAAGATCCACATATGATGTCATGTAGGAAGTTATCTTGATTCAGTGGTAATCTCCAAATACACTATCAGGCAGGCTATCCCATATGTCATGGACAGGAAACTCCATAGCCCAAATTAAGATGCTCAAAATCACATGGTTGAGTCAATCACTTTTCAATAGAAGTCAATTTGATAGTGACAGTTAAGACATTTGGGATAAGGTGCCAGGGAGCTAGGAGGACCATATTTACCCAAATCCTGTCTTAGGCAGTGTTTATGTCCTATCTGCTGCATTGACCTTCACTCCTGACAGGGCTGTTATGGGGACCACTGCTGAAATTGGAAAGGCAGCTCAGCAGATAGAGGGGTGCCTAGAGCTGACACATGCTTCTATGAGAAACGTGCGGAGCAAGTATGCCTGGTTAGAGGTCTGCTGTGATCCATGCTTTCTGTGTTTTTCTGGGACAGAACATATATATGGGGCTAGGATGGGTGTGGAAAATGAATAGCATTTGGGGAGATAATGTAGCTATCAGCCTGAAGGTGATATCATCTTAACTTAAAACTTGGCCTTTCCATTATTTTCAGTTAGTAACCCTCTTGTTTGTTCCATCTTTTCCACGTATATTCCATTCTATCTTTATCTTGTCTTACCATATGCTTTCTATACTTAACACATCTTAACAATCCTATCTCATAAGCTATTTGCTTTCCCATTATATTAACACATGAGTTTTATATGTCCTTTTTGTTTTCCCTGTCCTTTAGAACAGAAGTGAATATTGTTGGGTGCCTGGATCGTTCAGTTGGTTGAACATCTAATTCTTGGTTTTAGCTCCGGCCCTGATATCAGGGGCTTTAGATCAAGCCCCGTGTTGGGCTTCATGCTGGGTATGGAACCTGCTTAATATTCTCTCTCTCTCTTTCTCCTTGCCCTTCCCCCCACCAAAAGAAAGAAAATACGCATAGCAAACATATATGAAACATCTTGCTTAAAATATTTTTTTTAAAAATTTCAGTAGGGGTTAGGATAAATATGTTATTTTGTATAGAGATACTGATTGTTCAAAGTAGGAATGTATATCTTTAATGACAAAAGAAGAAAATATGTCTATTTTATATGAATGAATAGGGTTCAAAAACATGATGTACAGTATTCCATTTGTTTTAAATATGCATTTATGTACATAACATCTTCTAGATGTGTACAGAAAGGACATATAAAAGAATCTTCTCTAAAATATTAACGGTAGTTTTTTCTAAGTGTAGGATTGGGGGTAATTTTTTGTTTGCTTCTTATATTTTGTCTTATTACAGATGAGTTTTTTGAGGGAGAGGAGTACTGTAAGAGGCTTACATTTCTATAATCTACAGAAAGAACAAATCAATTATGGCTTTTAAGAATTTCAGATTACCAGCATTGTGCTCTTCAAAGTCAGATAGACTCAGATCCATTACCAGCTGTATAAAATCGGGTGCTTAGCCTCCCTTATCTCCAATTTCCTAGTCTGTAGAATGACAATGATAATAAGTACCTTAGAGGAAGTAAGAACGTGTGCAAAGAGCATAGCACAATGCCAAGATCATATTAGTGGTCTAATAAATGTTCCCACCCACACGCCATATTTGATACAGTGCTTAATTCCCTTCTGCCCTCTATTTCATTCCTGATAGTGTGAAAGAACCCACTAATCATAGTGCTAGGAAATCTCAGCAGCTGCAGAGAACTCTTTCCAAGACAGGTCAGCTTATATTATCTTCCCTACTTAGAAGCTATGGTTCAATAAAGCCTGATAAAAGAGTCTGGGGTTTTCCTAGGCTTCCATGAAAAATTTGAAAGTATGGGGTGCCTTGGTGTCTCAGGCAATTGAGCGTCTGCCTTGGGCTGGGGTCATGGTCCTGGAGTCCCAGGATGGAATACTGCTTCAGGCTTCCTGCTCAGCTGGGAGCCTGCTTCTCCCTCTGCCTACTCCTCCCCCTCTTGTGCTCTCTCACTCTTACCCTGTCAAATAAATAAAAATCTAAAAAAACATTTTGTGGGGGGGCACCTGGGTGGCTCAGTGGGTTAAAGCCTCTGCCTTCTGCTCAGGTCATGATCCTAGGGTCCTGGGATCGAGCCCCCAGGTGGGCTCTCTGCTCAGCAGGGGGCCTGCTTACTCCTCTCTCTCTGCTTGCCTCTCTGCCTACTTGTGATCTCTGTCAAATAAATAAATAAAATCTTTAAAAAAAAATTTTTTTTTGAAAGTATAAGGTATCTCACTGATGGGGCACCTGGGTGGCTCAGTTGGTTAAGTGTCTGCTTTTGGCTCAGGTCATGATCCTAGCGTCCTGGGATCAAGCCCTATGTCGGGCTCCCTGCTCAGCGGAGTCTGCTTCTCCCTCTTCCCCTTCCTCTACTCCTGCTCTATCCCACAAATGAATTTAAAAAAAAAAAAAAATTCTTAAAAAAAAATCCCACTGGAAAATATTTCAGCCCCTAGACCTAATAGGATCACATTTAAATAAGTAAAACTTGGTGTTAGATCACAGTCTTAACAAACCTTAGTGTGAATTCTCAACCCCATTCAGACCAGATGTCACTTTTTAAAATAATGTTCATGTTACTATACTGAAATTCAGAGATAATTTTTTAAATGAGCACACACATTTTTAAAAACCAGTATAATTTCTTGATACTTGTAAGATAAAGAAATAAAAGGAAAGTCATTACAACTAAATGTGTATTTCAATATATAAATGATCTGATATGATTAACTCTGTGACTTAATGTATTATTCCCATGCTTGGACATCTGGGTAGACTCACCATGAACGGGTCAAATACAATACAAGTGTGTTGTACTGGCAACCAAATAGCATGAGCCATGTGGCCATTGATGATGTGATTTTCCAAAATGGTGAACAACTTTTGGTAACATTTTTGGACTAAGGCTAATTTCCCTCTAGTTTACACAGTGGTTGAATTCCTAGGGGCAATAAGACCCTGCAAAAAGTACTTTAAAGGGAGCTTGTTTAAAATGTGGGTTCTTGGACACTCAACTCCAAGTATTTTGACTCAGGGAATCTAGCATAGGACCAAGACACTATATCAAGAGAGATTTTGGTTCAGGCATTCTGTTTTCTAAATGCACTGGGAAACTGAGATGTTGTCTCAGAGAGGAAACCTAAATTTAGTAGAAACCACAAACCCAGGTTGGCCATTCCTACCCAGTGTAGAATCCTGGGGCCAGAGTAAGAAATTTAGAATAAGAATATCTTGGTTCAGACACACTGGGCTACGTGCAATTGCCTGGCTTGGCACAAATGTTCTGGATCTATTTTCTTATCTATAAAAATGGGTATAGTTACCTGCAGTGTAGAGAATGGGATTGTGGTTTCTTAAACCCTTTGGAGCTTGCTTGCTTTATCAAGATGACTAAAACTCTTGATATAAAGCAGTCTGTAAAATGAAATATATTAAGCATGAAAATTGCTTATAATGTCGATGCTATAATTCACATGTTAGGAAAATCTGATCAGGGTGTTGTCACTTTGCCCCAAAGCCCACTGTTTGAACCCAGAGAAAGAGAGCCACAAAGAAATTTGGTCACTAACTCCTGCACTCAACAAGCAAAATAAAAATGCACAAACCCCTAATCCTGACAAGATTCTGGCTCCATCTGGCCGGTGGCCAAGAGCGTGGATATGGATGAGTCACACTTCCCTTTCACTGAGCTCGGTTTACTTAGACTTTCAGCTCTGTTTGTCAACTACTCCATTCCTCTTTGCTTCCTCCTTTCCCACACCTGCTACCATCCTTTTGGCCTCTCTGATGACTTTTCCTCTGCGCTCCTACCGCTTCTTGTACTACGCGTTCCTCTCTTTCTCGTCCCAGATTTCTGTCACCAGCACCTCTCAGCCGCCCCTTTGGCTTCTTCCCTTTGTTCGGTGATCTCTGGCAATCCTCCCGCAACGTCCGGGCTCCTCCCCAAGATGGGGGAAGGGGGGTTGCTACCCGCAGTCCCTACTGGGGCCCACACCATGCACCCGGGTCCCGGTACCTCGTCGCGTCCCCGCGACTTGCTCTTACCTCCCTTTCCCTCTCAAGACCTCCCCGGCCGCAATCTTTGCCTTCAGCGCCTACCTCTGAGGCTCCGGAGCCTGGGGCTGAGGGTGCTGGCTGGTCAAGGTGCCCTGTCCCTCGCTACCCGTCCACCCCGGAGAACATCGCCAAGGGCCCCTTCCCAGACCGTGCTCCCCGGCTGCCCGAGGCTGAGGCCGGCCCTAATTCTTCCTTGGCTTGGGGTGCCCACCACCGGCAGTCGCTGCTGAGTCGGGAGCCAGGAGCCACCCACGTGTCCAAGAGCGGGGCGCGGGGCCAGCGCAAACCTCTCCAAGGCCGGCGGCTTCTGGTCGCTGAAGCTCCACTGTTGCAGGCGAAATCCGCTCGGGCCGGAGAGCCGCGCGCGGGTCGCGAGCCGCATGTGCGGATCCTCGGCGTCTCGCCGCAGGGTGCGGGTGTCCGCAGAGCGCGCGAGCCAGCGAGCGAGGGCCGGAGCAGGGAGGGTGGGCTCGAGAACCGCCCAAAGGCCAACACCTCTGGACGGCAGGGGCCGCGCGGCGGGACTGCAGTGCCACCGCTCCGGAGAAAGCCCACACGCTCACAGGCCCGCGCGCGCACGCACGTGCACACCGCGGGCAGCGAGAACACGAGCGAGAACCCTTGAGTGTTGAACGCGTTATAGTCATGGCTTCTGTCCTCAACAGCAAAATTCACGCGTCCGGGACTTCCCAGGGCTCCAAAGCTGATGCCCGCGGTGGCGCCGACTGGAGAATGGACTGGGATCCCGACATGCACGTGAAAATGTGCAAGAAGATCGCCCAGCTCACCAAGGTAAGGTGAAGCGCTGCGGGCCGGCGAGCTGCGCGCCCTGGGTGCGGTGCCCAGGTTGGGGGAGAGCAGACTCGACCAGGAGAGGCCCAGGCTGAATCCGGGCAGAAACTTTGTCTGGGAGGCCAGTCGGTAAGGGAAGCGGTCCTAAACCTTGGTAAATTGACCTTCTGGAAGCACCTCTGTGGAGAGAGAGGATTCTTACCAAAGAAACTCCTACAGACTGCTTGCTGAGCAGGTGGTCTGTGCTCCCAAGGTGGGAAACATAGTTGAATCAGTGCTAGTGTGAATTGTGTGTGTGTGTGTGCGCGCGCGCGCACGCGTGTGTTTTCCTTTGCCAGTTCTGCTCAAATGATCGTGTCTGGAATGTTGTGATTTTATTCATCGCTGTACTTTACAGCTGGGGAGGTCATGTGGACTCTGTTTAAACACTTGATTAATTTTTTCCTTCATTCAACAAATATTTGAGCCATTTGTTGAGTGCCGGCAGCTTGCCTGGCACCGTACTAAACCTGGAAGGCAGCCCAGGGGATTTACTATCAAACTGGGTGCAGATGTTGTAAGAGCATAAATAGGGAAGTGCACCATTCCCCCATTAATTATTGGATTACAAAAGACCTTGGGAGGTCAGCCAGCCCATCTTCCTACGTCCTCCCAGGGACAGTACTGAACCTCTCCAGGACCAGATGAAGACCACCAAGAAGATGCCACCTTGCCCTTGGTTAACCCTCGACAGCTTCCCTATTAGGAGCTCCTTGTTGTCGGTTTCCCCTCTTGTGCCTTGTGTATAGATGGAAACAAGATTCCATTCTTACACAAGGTTCCAGTGGGAGAATATAGCTGTTTGCCTTGGAGTTTCCTTTTGACATCATAATAAACTCCTGATACCATGACTGCTAATGGAAGGGTCAGGTCCAGATTCTGTCCAGCAGTATATGGGACATGCTCTCTTCCCTGTCTTCCTCCAACCTTCCCATACCCCCCCCCTTTTTTTTGTAGGTTCACAGGCTCGTTCCTGTTTTGCCAGAGGGAAGGGAGCACAGGGACTTGAAAATGGACACTAGCTGCCTTCTCCTGCCCCTCCTATCAATTTCTCCACATTCTTGGCATATGAGCCTGTTTCCAAACAGTGATCTCTTTAGTCAATGATTGAAAAAAGGGATTGGAGATACCCCTTGAGGGTTTGGCATGTGTGGCTGGCACCACTGATCTAATCTACATTTATCCAAATGTGACATCAACCCCTAAAAAATATTGATTCAAGGCTCTAGACACAGGATAAGCCATCTCTATCTTTAAAGAATCTAAAATGTTTTTGTAGACACAAGTTTGAAATATGGAAAGAAAACTCAGACGCTACTATATAATCAATTGCTCAGTTGGGTATTTCAAACTGTGAGTTCTATAGAAGTGGAAACAAAGGGTAAGTAATTATGGGCAGGAACAGTTAGGGGAGATTTTTATGGAAGAGATGAACCCTTTAATTCAGTTTGAATTTATAGAGTGCCTACTGTGTGCCAGGTGCTGTGCTGAATATTGATGGCACAAAACTGACTAAGACATGGTCTTTACCCCTGTGTATAACAAACACTTGAACAGATCATTTCAATACAATGTGGTAAGTGTTCCACTCTGTAGTATTTATGGCACACCTATTAAGTGCTAAGCACTGAAGCTAACAGCAGTGGAGAAAGCAGCATGATCCCTGGCACACAGTAGGCAGTGTTTCTTCAAAGGATAGTTTGCATTAGAAATCATAATGGATTCTTACTTTGTAGTGCCTCTCTTTATGGTGTTTATGCTAATTGCTTAAATTAGACATTTTAATATTGATACCAATGTGCTATCTTTCTTTTGGCTAATGTTTGTGTGTCACATATTTTCCATTTCTTTAGACTGAATCTTTCGGTAAGTTGATTGTATTTCTGCCAGGTGAATTTAATCTTTGTGCATTGATTGTGATTACTAATATACTGGGCCTTATTCTTCTATCATGTTTTATGTTTTTGTGTGCTGTCCTTTTTCATTCTTCCTTTTCCTCTATCCCTGCCTTCTATTGAATTAGTAAAATGATCTGTATTTCCTCATTTTCCACTGCTGGTTTGAGGGCATTAGGCTTTATTTCTATTCTTCTCAAAACTGTCTTTTATTTTTCAACATATGTACTTAACTATAATTTTTTCTAACAAAATATGGTGTAATTCTTTCTTCCTGTAAAAGATTTTCTTTTAAGATTTATTTAGTTATTTTGGAGAGAGAGAAAGAAGGGGAGGGGGGAGGGGCAGAGGGAGAAAGAATATCTCAAGCAGACTCCCCACTGAGCCTGTTTCCACCTGGGGCTCGATCTTAGGACCCTGAGATCATCACCTTGAGATCATCACCCTGAAATCATGACCTGATCCAAGATCAAGAGTTAGGGGCTACACATTCTGAGCCACCCAGGTGCCCCATTCCTGCAAAAGATTTTTGCATACTTTACCCATTTAACAGCCCTTTCCTTTTCCATCTTGCCATTGTTGTCTAGAGCATTTGACATTTTTAAATTTGAAAATCATTTTTATGATCAAGTGTTAATTAATTTCACTGACATTTCATCACTTCTCACTATTTTGTTCTTGAATGCAAAGCCTTCTCTTTAGGTTCACTTTTCTTCTAGCTGAAGTCTATTTCTTAGTAATTTTTGCTGTTGAGGTCTAGGTAGGGGAGGGAATTCTTTGCATATTTGAAACTGTCATTATTTTGTGCTCAGTATTGGGTGATAATTTATTGGGTATAAAACTCTAGTGAACAGTTATTTTCCCAAAGCACAGTGATGAAGGTACTCCATTGTTTTCTGGCACTGGTTGTTGCTGGTGAAAATTCTGCTGCTAGACTAAATTTCATTCCTTTGTGGTCAGTCTGCCTTTCCCTTGATAACATGTAATATTTGTGTTTGTTTTGTTTTGGTGTTCAGCACTTTCACCAGGACTTACTATATGTTAGTGTACTTTCTGTTGAGGACTGGTGTGCTCTCTTTAATTCTGGAAAATTATCAGTGATTTTCTCTTCAGATAATGTTTCTCTGTCATTGCCTACCTTTTCTTTTCTGGAACTGCCATTAGGTCAGTGAGGAAGCCTCTTCATCTATACCCTGAAATGTGATTAAAAAAATATTTTTTGCCTCTGTGTTGGATTCTGATGAATTCCTTAATTAAATCCTTCTGTTCACTAGTCCTCTAAATAAGTTGTCCAGTCCAAAGTTTTTCCCGCCTTAAGTCTTAAGTCCTGTCAAGTTTTAGAATTTCAATAATTATATTTTTCAGTTCTAAGATTACTTATTTCCTCTGATTTTAATAACTTAATTTTTATAGCTTTATTGAAGTATAATTTATATATTATAAAATTTATCTATTTAGGTGTATGATTCAACCTTTTTTTAGTAAATGTTCAGAGTTATTACACTATAACTGTAATCCAGTTTAGGACATTTCCATCGCACCAAAGAAACCTGTTCTACGTACCCATTTGTCGTCAGTCCCCATTCCCACCCCTACACCAGGCAATCATTAATCTACTTTCTGTCTCTATAAATCTGTCTTTTGCAGACCCTTCAACTCAATGAAAGATACAATATATGGTATTTCCATCTGGTGCTTTTCACTTAGTTGCTAAATCTTAGCAGAATGTTTCTGAGGTTCATTCATGTCGTAGCATATGTCAGTGATTCATTCCTTTTCACTGCTCACTAGTATCCCATTGATGGATACGTACCTTCTGTGGGAGACATTGGGGTCATTTCCTCTTTGTGGCTATTGTAAATAATGTTGCTATGAACATTACATTCCTATGCAAGTCTTTGTGTGGACAAACATTTTCATTAGACTTGGGTAGATATCTAGGAATTGAATTGTTGGATTGTATGTTATTTTTAAAAAGATTTTATTTATTTGGGAGAGAGAGGGAGTGCACACATGAGCGGGGGGTGCGGCTCAGAGGGAGAAGCAGATTTTCCGCTGAGCAGGGAACTCCTCCTCCCCCACATGCAGGGCTCTGTCCCAGGACTCTGGTATCATGACCTGAGCTGAAGGCAAATGCTTAACCCACTGAGCCACCCAGGTGCCCCTGAATTGTATGTTATATTTATGTTTAACTTCTGAAGAAACAGCCAAACTATTTTCCAAAGTGACTGCATCATCTTACATTGTTCAGCCTACTTTCCTAGGAAAACCCAATCCAACCCCATGCTCCCAGTTCTCGAGTTACAGTGAAGTACATTTCTTTACTTACTCCACAATTCACTCATTTCCCTTCCTTTTTCTCTTTATGTTTACTCTCCCGAAATGTCTTCATCTCTAAAAGTTGAGTTCTACTTATCTATTAAATCTCACTTCCCCCCAAAAAAGCCTTTGAGAAACCTAGCTTTTGAAATTAACCATGTATTCATTACTTATTAATTGTGCATTCATTATTTTTTCTTACATCTGTTTTTCCAGAAGTTCGTACAATGCCTGGCACATGGTAGACTCTCAGTAAGCTTGTTACATTTAAAATTTCCTCCCACAGATTTGGTTAACACTTTTTTCGTGATATTTATCCATCTGGTATCATAGTTGATTTGTATATACACATACATATACATATGTATGTATTTGTACATATATATATGTCCCTTAAAAATCATAAACTTGAATCTATTCACAATACTTTGCACCTGATAGACACTCAACATATGTTAGGGTAGTAAATATTCATTCACATGGTTGTTCAAAGTCCAGGGTGCACATAAAAATCCCCTGGGTAGCTTTTAAAAATATACCAGTGAGATGACAACTAGACGGATCCCAGACTGAAGTCTCTTCTGGAGGGAAAAGTGCTGCAAGGAGACAGTCAAGTCTATGGACAACTGGAATATGACGATAGGGAGATGAAAAGCATGCATGTCAGTGTTAAATTTGCTGGAGTTGAAAATATACTTTGTGGCTATGCAACAACATATCCTTATTCTGGGGTAGTGCACATTGAAATAGGTCTTACTTTTTAAAAAAAATTATTTATTTGAGACAGAGAGAGACAGAGAACACACATGTATGCAAGGGGGGGTGCAGGTTGGACAGAGGGGCAGAGGGAGAGGGAGAAAGAATCTCTAGCAGACTTCTCACTGAGCATGGAGCCCAGAGCCAGGCTCAATCTCACAACCCTGAGATCATGACCTGAACCTAAATCAAGAGTTGGGACACTTAATTGACTGCACCACCCAGACACCCCAAAATAGGTCCTTTTTTAAGTCCATAAGTATGATGTCTTACTTTCAAAGTATTTTATTTTATAAATAAAACATGGAAAGAGAGCAAATGGTAAAACAAATGGGACAAATGTGAGTCATTGGGGAGGCTCAGTAAAGGGTATGGGGATGTCCTTTGTACTGTTCTTTTCCTAGGAGTGTTTTTCTAAGCTTGAAATTGTTTCCAAATCAAAAATTAAAAACAAACACAAAGCATGTAAGGCCCCAGGCCCCACCTATGAAGGAGAGGAGAGAACAGTAACAGGCACTGCTGTTTTCTGAGTCACTCAAGAACTCTTGATGTTTACTCGGGGTCAAGAACCACCATTTCAGAGCACTTGAAGGTTTAAATAGTGAAGTGGGCACAGAGGAGTCATTTGGGCCCTACGAGGTTCCAAATTCATTTCCCACTGAAGCCTTTGGGAAGCTTTTGGTTCTGAAAGCATTAGGCAGGTTTGCCTAGCCCTGACCCTGGACCTGTCAGGCCAGCCTCTGCTTTTTTCTTTGCCCTAACAATGTCCAGCTGATTCTTTTTTTTTTTGGCAGGGCTCCACATCCTCATGCCCAGAGGTTTGGCACCCCCTACACCCAGGGATTCTCCTGTTCCAAATTTCAAGGAGGTATAGAATGTCTTGCTCCAAATAAAAGCTTTATATTAGAACAAGAAAATGAATGGGACAGTTCCCTCTCCGTGAGCCATCTCTCGAACTGAAGGCTAACTCTCAGGACCTGGGACCACAAGCGTGAAAACTGCATGCACGTAGCACTCCCTCTCATCTCCCAATCAGAGGAAAAGCGCCCAGGAGACAAGGAGCAGTCTCGTTAGGTGCCAGAAGCTGCTAAGCTAAAAGTATAGGAGTAGAATAACTCGACAGGACCCTCTCAATCACCCTTTGAAAAGGATCTGTGCCAGTCTCTTGGAAGACCCTGCAATCAAGGGCCTGCAACTTCCACACATTAGTAATACCTTATGATTTTTTTTAGTGTTTGTAATGCCTTCCTTTTTGAGCTTTAAGGCTTTCTATTAGTTCCTCACCCCTGTCTTTTATTATGTATTTATTTTATTAAGTATAGTTGAGACAGTGTTACATCAGTATCAGGTGTACAGCATAGTGATTCAGCAGTTCCACAGGTTGCACAAAGCCCCAAACAATAATCACTGCATGATACATTATTACAAGACTACCTCCCCTATGCTATACTTTCATCCCCTTGACCTATCGTTTTACTTAAAATTTATTTATTTGAGAGAGAGAGAAGAGACAACACAGTGGAGGAAAGAGGGGCAGAGGAAGAGAATCTCAAGCAGATTCCCCAACTGAGTGAGGAGCCTGACCTGGGACTTGAGCTCACCACCCTGAGCCAAAACCAAGAGTCAGACTCATAGCTGACTGCAGCCTCCAGGCACCCATTGACTTATCTATTTTATAACTGGAAGTTTATAGCTCTTAATCTCCTTCACCTCTTTCACCCATCTCCCTAACTCTCTTCCTTTCTAGCAACTACCAGTTTGTTCTGTATATTTATGAGTTTTTCTGTATTGTTTGTTTGCTCGTTTATTTTGTTTTTTAGATTCTGCATATGAGTGAAATCACTGGGTATTTGTGTTTTTCTGTCTTATTCCACTTAGCATTGTACCCTCTAGATCCATCTGTGTTGTTGCAAATGGCAAGATTTCATTCTTTTTTGTAGTTGTGTTCTTTGCAAAGGCTTTGACATACTTACTCATCCTCTGTGTGCACAGCAGTTCTGCATAGCAAGAAGGGAAGCACCATCTCTAATGGAGGGAGGAAAAATCCAAGACCCAGGAGAGGGCCAGCATTCTTGCCTGATGTTACATTAGTACGTATTGACAGAACCAGGGCTGGGTGTGTTTGTTGGGGGCGAGGTGATATTTCCACCCTGGTCATCCTTATGTTTCCATAACCTCTCCCAATCATCTTTAATACTTTTTCCCATGGAGGGAGACAGGTGTATCCAATTAGTGAAGCTGAGAGCAGGGATTTTGCAGAGGTCTTTCCTCAGCCTACCTTTTTCCTCA
Source organism: Lontra canadensis (assembly GCF_010015895.1). Taxonomy (NCBI): domain Eukaryota; kingdom Metazoa; phylum Chordata; class Mammalia; order Carnivora; family Mustelidae; genus Lontra; species Lontra canadensis. The sequence continues at coordinate 54,085,022 of NW_022630995.1, forward strand.
TGGAGTAATCTGCTCATAGGAGCACTCATTCTACTCTGTCTGCCAGGCCATCGATTTTTACATGATCTCACCCTAGTCCAACGTCTACTAAGAGAAGATGATATTGATGTGTGGGGGAGATACTGGATGTCTGTAGAGATGGAGTGGATGATACTGTTATGGGAATAGGTCCTGAGTATGATCAGAAAGATTAAGGAAAAACGATTATAATTTCGTTTTTTAAATATTTTTTGTTTATTCATTTGAGAGAGAGAGAGCATGATTGGGGGGAGGGTCAAAGAGAGAGGGAGAAGCAGACTATCGAGCAGGGAGCCAGATGCAAGGGCTCCATCCCAGGAGCCTGGCATCATGACCTGAGGCAAAGGCAGATGCTTAACTGACTGAGACACCCAGGTGCCCCAAAACAATTCTAATTTCGATTCATAGTTATCTTTTCAACCAGTTTAAACTTGATTAATTTCTAGAGGGCTACTTCTTACTCTTATTTATACTAGTAAATATAGATGAAAAATTAAATGAGAATAAACATGAAGACACCTGGAGCTAATGAACAAGTTGGGGGTTTACCTGGGACTGTCCTTCCTCCTGATCCTTACGTGGTTGATATCAGCTAAAAGACCATCTCTTTAGAGAGGCCTTTTCTGACCTTCCAATACAAAGGGGCCAACTTTCCTCATCTCTAATCAGAAAAAATTAGGTCTTTCTTCCTTGGTGATTTGACAAAGGACGTTTCACTAACTTAATGTGGAGCTCTTTATATCTCACCCAGGGCTGTTTATATCATCGTCTTGATACATACTGGTTTCCCTTCCGTTTCTGAACTGGTAGAACTGCAGAGGGCCGGAGTTCTCGCCCAGTCGTCAAAACCAGCAATGGGAACAAAGCTACCCCTTCTCTGTGTCAGAAAGGCAGTATCCCAAGGCAGTGGGAGTGATGCCTGTTAGTGACAGGCTGCCACTTGAGCCCTGTGTTTTCATGGCTTAAAGGTGTGGAAGTTTTATTGCACCAACTGACTCCTGCAGCTTCTCTGAAAATACCCTCCTGCTTGTTGGAGCTTGTTTGGGGACAGATGTTCAAGCAGTTCCATACCAGTTTGCTTTAGGATTCGAGATTGGAAAACTACAGATCTGTTTTAACAAGTCCTCTCCTTTGGAATCTTTCCATTTAATGATGTGATTCATGGTGTCAAGCTAGCTATCTCACAAAAATCTTTTTGCCATAAAACACTATGAGGTGCACTTGAAGTTGGATGTCTTTGAACCCTACCTGCTAAGATGCCTTCACTTTTGCATGACTCTTCCAGTGTCTGCATCCCTCCTTCTTCCGCACAGCAGTCAGAATGACCTTAAACCTGAATCACACCCTCACACACTGCTGGTGGGGACATACCACATGGCAGCCACTTTGGAAAACGGTCTGGCAGTTCCTCCGTTAAACAGTTGTCATATGAACCAGCAATTCCCGAGTCCTCAAGAGAAATTAAAACATACACCCACACAAAAACTCACATACAGTTTTCAGAGAAGCACTTTTCATGATAGCCCCCAAAATGGAAATAAGCTAAATGTCCATCAGTTGAAGAATGGATAAATAAAATGTGATACAGAGTACAAGATGGCAGGGAGGGAGGCACGTAGTGGCTACAGGGTGCAGGGTTTCTTTTTTGGGGTAAAGAAAATATTCCAAAGTCAGTTGTAGTAAGGGTTACACAACTCTGTGAAAGCCACTGACTTGTACTTTAACTGGGCAAATTGTATGGTGTCAGAGTCGTATCCCGATTAAGCTGCTAAATTAAAGCAGACGAAAGAAATCCAAACCAAACAAACTGAATCCTATCTTTCTCCTGCTTAAATGAAGTTCTGAAGCAAGTCCCAGCGACTTCACCCTGTAAACAAATAACAAATCAGCCCAACTCTGTTCCCCATTTCCACCTCCCCCTCTGCCCCAACCCCTGAGGAGCCTTGTGGCCCACCCTTGCCACCTCACATAGGGGCAAGAATGAGCTTTGAAAATATAAACCAGAACATGGTCTTCTGTTTAAAACCCACCAGCGGCTTCCTGTTTCACTTGGAATAACATTTGTTCACCTAGAATAAACTCTCTGTCGTGGTCACCTGAGGTGGCCACTGTCCATGTCTCAGTGTCATCTCTCGGGCCATGATGGTCTTCTTTCGGGCTTTCAGATGTGCCCGGTTTGTGCTGCTCAGCGTCTTTGTTCTGTGGCTTCTTCTACCTGATCCTGACTTGGCTGACTGGGCTCGGCTCAGATGTCTCTGCAGACCAGGCCACCCTGTCTACCTGGACAATGCTGCTGCCCAGCCCCTCTTGGAGGTCCCCTCAGCTCCATCTGCTATCATCATTTTTCCCTCCTGCTATTTGTCGCTTTCTCTTCTCTGCAAAGGAAGTTTCTGGAGGGCAAGGATTTCTGTCTGCTTTGTTCTCTCCTGCACCTCCACGGCCTGAAACAGTGCCTGGTTAGTGATGGGTGCCCACGAGTGTTCGTTGATGGGCTAAATGCATAAAACTCTTCCTGGACCTCCCTTTGCTCCTAGCTTAAAATATGAAAGTTTAACCACAGCCTGTATATATTTTATGGGTAGCTTTTTTCAAGGCCAGAACTCAGGGGGTGCTAATCTCTAATTTTCAGAGTGGCGTGGAGAACTGGTCTTATCTGACAAATAAGAGGACTTCCCCCATCCCCCCATGGCCAGCATCTCACTTAGTCCCTCCCAGTCCCTGACCACAGGCACAGAGTCTGACCAACCTTGGTGCCTCCATTGATCAGATTTAAATTCCTTCGGGACACGAGAATTATAAAACAGCAATGAGCAATCATACACCATTTTAGAAAACACATCCATTTTATAAAATTCAAAAATACAAGCAAAAAAAAAAGACTTTAAAGCATCCCCAAACCTGTAATAACTATAGTGATAAAATAACTGATAATAGTTTTGTATACCCTACTATCTAATTCCCCATGCAAACATAGACCTATAATTTCTAAAAGTAGAGTTACATCATACATAACTATTGTGTTGCCTGGGTTTCTTTTTTAACCTTTCACAATAGACCTTGAGCTTACCAACATAACTTTTCATGGTTGTGTTAGTATTCCACTGTATAAATATTGTATAACTTCCTTCATCTAGGAAACATTTACTGAGCACCTGTTATGTGCCAGGTAAAACGCCTTATCTCATGGACCTTACAGGCAAGAGAAATATAAAGAATGTGAACAAATACAATAGAAGCTGTTTTATTCAGTGTCATTTGAGCATTTTGAATAATTGAAAAATGAAAACCACAAAGGAAAAAAACCTAACACATACATAACTTTGTTTTTTTTTTCTTTTAACTTAAAACAAAGGCCCACAAATTATGGCCCATAGGCTAAATCAACCCACTGCCCATTTTTGTATGGCTTATGAACCAGGAATGGTTTTTATATTTTTAAATACTTGAAAAAAATTAAAAAATAAGAACAATATCTTGTGACATGTGAAAATTATATGAAATTCAAATGTAGTATCCAAAATAAAGTTTTGTCGGAACACAGCTACATACATTCATTTAGGGATTTTCTAGGGTAGCTTTTGTTCAGCACAAAAGCAATGGCAGATTTGAATAGTTGGGACAGAGATTGACTAAAGCTTAAAATACTTACTATCTGGACCTTTACAGAAAAAAGCCTGAATACCCCAATTTAAAACATGTGTATGAGCACTTATTCACTAATCTTTTCCTGTGAGGCTCAGTTTTAATTCTTTGGGATGGCCTGTTATTTTGCTTTAAACTTTATTTGTCTTACATAAACTACAGCCATAATTGGAGTGACCTTCTATTTTATCACCCGAATTGGACACTTCTGAGAATGAAAGGGGGCACTAAACTGGGGAAGGTACTGAAACAACAGGTGTAAACAGAGACTGTCCTAGATTGACCTGGATAGGTCGTCACCCTACCGATGATGCACTTGTCCTATTTACCACACGCATCTGTTCTATTTCCCATAATTCATCTCTACTCTTTCTTATTTGGGTGTCTTAATGTGGAGAATTGAATCTAAATATTCTAGATTATTTTCTTTAGCAATTTTCTTGTATTGAGTCTGTCCAAAGCGTTCAACTTAGTTTTCATAGGAACAGCTTAGTTTTTATATTCAGATATAACTGACTTAATATGATGTTAGATTACATAATTCAGCAGCAAATACAACTGGCACAAAGAAATGACAATGTGAGCAGAATTGCTATGGTTTTCCAGAGAAAGGATGAAGAGTTATTAAGTTATCCACAAGTTGTTTGAATGGAGATAGGTTAAGACAGCTTCTACTGTTTTTATACAGCAATTGAATTATAATTTTGATATGCTATCAAGGAAGAAGTATGAAAACATTGAACAGCCTAAGGGATCAAGGAAGTTTCCCTGAGATAGGGACTATTATTGGTGGACATTTTGCTTGATTCTGGTTTTTCATTATCGTAATTAGTATTATGGACATTTTTTTTAAAGAGGGAGAAGGGGGCAGGGAAGGGGCAGAGATAGAAACAGAGAGAGACTATACATATATATATATAGAGAGAGAGAGAGAGAGAAGAGAAAGAGAGAGAATGAGAGAGTACACGAAGGGAGAAGCAGAGGGAGAAGGACACGCAGAATCTCTGCTGAACAGAGAGCCCAACATGGGGCTCTCCAACCCTGAGATCATAACCTAGACCAAAATCAAGAGTCAGACATTTAACTGAATGAACCACCCAAGCACACCTGTGATGGACATTCTTGAGATTGTATTGCTGCACACTTGTTAGATTATTTTCTCCAGTTAAATTTCTCTGGGCAAAACTCACTTTTGTTACAAATAGACTCCTATGAAGGAATATCAGGAAGATTGGGAGACCTGGAGAGAGGAGAAGAATTTGGTGATTAGTTGAAAAGAGTCTCATAGGCAAGGTGTTCTTACTTGCTAACTTCAAAGCTTGCCATTTTAAAAAAAAGATTTATTTTTTATATTTAGAGAGAGAGAGAGAACATGTGCATGTGTGTGGAGGGGGAAGGGCAGGGGGAGAGGGAGAGAGAGAATCTCAAGCAGCCTCCACACTGAGCATGGAGCTCAATGCTGGGTTCAATCCCACGAACCTGAGATCATGACTTTAGCCGAAATCAAGAATCAGAAACTTAACTGCCTGAACCACCCAGGCATCCCCAAAGCTTGTCATTTTTAAAGGCAATTATTATAACTCTCTTCCTCTATAATCCAATTACTGGAACATTTCTGTGGAAACAGCACACTCATATTGGCAGAGACAATGAATGGTGTGTATAGTAGTCCCGCTTTCTCCATGGTTTCAGTTACCTGGGATCAACTACAGTCCAGAAACAGATGATCCTCCTGATATATTGTGATATATAGGTCACAATGCCTATGTCATTCCCCTCACTTCATCTCATCACACAGCATTTTATCAGCTCACATCATCACAAGAAAAAGGGTGAGTATGATAAGGTATTTTGAGAAAGACCACATTCACATAACTTTCATTAGTATAACATTAAAATTGTTCTATCTTATTAGTAGTTCTTGTTAATCTCTTACTATGCCTAATTTATAAATAAAGACACGTCATAGGTATGTACATAGAGGAAAAAACATACAGTATGTACATGTAGATTCGGTACTGTGTGGGGGTATTTGGATATATCCCCTACAGATAAGGGTGGGGGGCGAGTAACTGTAATTACTTTCAAACTGCAGTGACATAATCACAGGCCCCGGTGGTCAGCTCACATTCTTACTGCTTGACAGACTTATTTGAAGTTACTCACTATGTTCTGATCCTTCAGAGTAAGAAGCCACAACTAGAAAATGCTCATAGGTTGCTCAAGGCATCAGGGAAACAAGCAACTTTCTCAAAGCTTGGAGGTCCATTAGAACCCGTGGCACACCAGTGTTCTCCCTGCCTTGTCCCTAGTCTCCTGAGAGAGCGTTTTTCTTAGCTATGGAATCTTCAGAAAAGGAAGCAGAGACCTGCTGGTAAGTCATTGATGTCATCATCAACAATAGTATTCTTTTCAGTCTTTTGAAGCAGAATGGTGGTAAAATCTTCCTGAAAAGTGATGCCCCTGCCTGCAGAGTCCTGAACAGATACCATAATAACTTTTCCCCTTGAACTTCAGGCTCTCATTTGGTTAAAAAGCAGGCCCAAGAGACTGTTGCTTAGTCTTTTACTGCTTCATGCCAATTGTGTACCTGGCAGATGCAGTCTTCTCTTGTTGGTAGCTGTGGTAGACACACATACAAAAAAAATGGACCCCTGATAGATATCAATTCCCTGGAATCTATGAATCCTACCTCGTGAGAAAAAGGGGTCTTTGCAGGTTCAGTTAAGCATCTTGAGATGAGATAGTCTTCCATTATCTGAATGAACCCTAAATGCAATGACAAGTGTCCTTAAAAGAGAACAGCAAAGGGAGATCTGAGACAGAAGAGAAGACATGAAAGAGGTGAAGGCCATGTGAAGATGGAGGCAGAACTTGGAGCAGTGGAGCCACCAGAAGCTCAAAGAGGCTGAGGATGGATGATTCTCCCCATGAACTTCAGAAGGGAGTGAGGCCTGCAGGCACCATGACTTTGAACTTCCGACCTCCAGGCTATGAGAGAATAAAGTTCTGTTGTTGTATTTTTAAAGGTTTATTCCTTTATTTGAGAGAGAGAGAGAGAGAGTTGGGGTGGGAAGGGACAGAGGGAGAGAATCTCAAGCAGAGTCCCTGCTAGGGCTCAATCCCATAACCCATGAGGTCACGACCTGAGCCAAAGCCAAGAGTGGGAAGCTTAGCCCACTGAGCCACCCGGGTGCCCCATCAAGGTCTGTTGTTTTAAACAAGTCTGTAGTGACTCGTTATGGCAGCCACAGGAAGCAAATACGCCGGCTTTTTACAGTTCCCTCTTCCCCATTATTGATGGCTGCTTCGACCCTGCTGAGCCTCTCTCCTCTGATAACTGTCAGTGCTTTTCAACAAAAATTCAAACCAGCAAATGAAAACTTCTGGGTGGAGCCCAAACAACTATGCATTTTTTAAAAACTCCACTGCTGGCTGTGACTTCAGCCTGACTCTGAAGCCACTGCCTCTGGCCCAGGTGATTGGTTCTGGTCCATGGTGAGGTCCTGGGCTGGCCCTATCTAGTGGCAGAGAGATTTGAGTGTTTGTCTTATTTCCTGCACTTCTCTAGGAAGCTCTTTAGTCCTGTACTCCTCAAATGCTGGTATTAAACACGAGTGGCCAGGCCCTCCTGCAGCACTTCTATTCTAGTCAGTCCATGGTGAGGCCTGAGAATATGCATTTTACTTTTAATTTTTTATTTAAATTCAATTTAATTACCATAGAGTGTATTATTAGTTTCAGGGGTAGAATTTAGTGATCCATCAGTTACATACAACACTCAGTGCTCATTATTTCAAGTGCCCTCCTTAATGCCCACCACCCAATTACCCCATCCCCCATCCATCTGCCCTCCAGCAACCCTATTTGTTTCCTGTAGTTAAGAGTCTCTTATGGTTTGTCTCCCTCTCTGTTTTTTTTTTTTGTTTTGTTTTTGTTTTTTGTTTTTAATTTATTTGACAGACAGAGATCACAAGTAGGCAGAGAGGCAGGCAGAGAGAGAGGAAGGAAAGCAGGCTCCCTGCTGAGCAGAGAGCCTGATGCGGGGCTCGATCCCAAGACCCTGGGATCATGACCTGAGCCGAAGGCAGATGCTTAAACCACTGATCCACCCAGGCACCCCTCCCTCTCTGTTTTTATCTTATTTTATTTTTCCGTCCCTTCCCCTATGTTCATTTGTTTCTTAAATTCCACATATGAGTGAACTCATATGATGTTTGTCTTTCTCTGGCTGACTTATTGCATTTAGCATAATACCCTTTAGTTCTGTCCATGTCATTGGCAAGATTTCATTCTTTGGGTGGCTGAGTAATATCCCATTGTATATATAGACCACATCTTCTTTATCCATTCATCTGGCAATGGACATCTGGGTTCTTCCCTTAGTTTGGCTATTGTGGACATTGCTGCTATAAGCATTGGTGTGCATGTGCACCTTCAAATTACTATGTTTGTACCCTTTGGATAAATACCTAATAGTGCAATTGCTGGGTCATAGTGTAGGTCTCCATTTAACCTTTTAAGGAAACTCCATTCTGTTTCCCAGAGTGGCTTTACCACCTTGCATTCCCCCCAAAGTGTAGGAGGATTCCTCTTTTCTCTGCAGCCTCACCAACATCTGTCATCTCCCGAGTTGTTCATTATAGCCATTCTGACTGGTGTGAGGTGTTATCTCATTTTAAACCAGCTCAGGTGGGACGCCTGGGTAGCTCAGTCAGTTAAGCATCTGCCTTTGGTTCAGGTCGTGATCTCAGGGTCTTGGGATTGAGCCCTGGGTCAGGCTCCATGCTGGGCAAGAAGCCTGCTTCTCCCTCTCCCTCTGCCGCTCCCCCTGCTCGTGCTCTCTCGCTCTCTCCTTCTCTCTCTCAAATAAATAAATAAATAAATAAACAAATAGCAAGTAAAGCAGCTCAGATGATGCTGCAGACCTCAGGTTGAGCAAGCCATTAAGATGACCAGGATTCTCTATTCTGTCTTCCTCATTTTTGAACTTTCAGCTGCTTCTAGCATAGTGCCCTGCTCATGGTGATACTCAGTAATATGAGTTGGCTTACTTTGAACTGTTAAACCCTCAGGACCAGGACTTCCTGTTATACATTTTTTTATATATCTTCAGTGCCTCCATGAGCACCAGGACTTAGGGATTTGGAGGGTGGATGTGGCCTCATATGAAAGTTCCCTTTGCTATTATTAAAACTGCCACCTAAGAGCCTGGAGTGGCCTGCCTCTTTCTTTGTTCTGTACTCCTCGTATTGTGCTCAGTCTCATAAATGGACACTGACCAATTACAGGTTTTGAAGGAGCAACAGATATTAGTCTGCCTGGTTGACCTATGAGTCTTGGTCTAATTTTGCACTCTGCTGACAATTTGGTTATGACGAGGATGACAGAAACATTTGGGGTGACATCAGAATCAGGGGCCTACAGATAGGATGTTGGGAGGTGGGTAGCATGGGGATGGTTAAGGGTGATACCTTGATATTTTGAAGATGTTTGTCTAGATCATAATTTTGGTTAGGCCAAACTAGTGCCAAGACAGTGAGAAAGAACCTGTTTTCTGAATTTTTGTTCATCTTCTTGCCAGGGTACTCTGCCCTTGAGAAGCATGCCCCTGAAGCATCTGCTTTTTTTTGCACTTGCAAGCTCATTAATGGCATTTTCCCAGATACCCAGAAATAGCAAATTCCATTAAAAGGCTTATCATTAAACACAATACAGCTCTTTATGTGGGAGAAGGATGGCCTCTGAATACGAGTCCATTAGGGCTGTGGGCTGGAAAAAATGGGTCAGCTTTCTTTTAAAGGAGAAATTAATACAGCAGGCAAGAGCCAGCAATACTGCCGACATTCATCTAGCAAAGCTTTTCCTCTTCCTGCTGCCAAAGTATGCCTGTCCAGACTTGCTATTCCTGTCCTCAGCCTCCTGGAGCAAGGCCCATTTGTCCTAAGGAAACCTATCAAATTATCTGGCGACAATCTAAATAAATATGAGAGGGGAGATTAGAAGTGGGTATATGGGTGTGTGTGTGTGTGTGTGTGTGTGCATATGTAATCTAAACCGGGCCTCAGGAAAGCAGAAGCTAATCAGTAACTTATTTGCTGACCTCTCTCCCCTTTGGTGGGTCCTTGTATCAGTTCCATGAAAACTGGTTCACAGCCCTGTCCATGAGATGCTATCTTCAGAGAAGAGCTGATATAGAGAAGCTGGTTTCCATTATAACAGGCGAGTGCTCAAAAGGACTGTGCGGTATGTGGTCTCTTGATTTAGGCAAGCCGAGGCACAGGGCCTGGTGGGACCTGGGTGCTGGAGTTGATGGGCAAGGGAAGAACTCAGGCTGAACAGTGGGAGCTGGGACATGAATATTCCATTGAGATGCCATAGACACCAAAAGAGCTGCAATGGGAGAGCTTTTCAGCTGTGTGGGCCTGCACAATGAGGGGTTCTAGAAGGTGGGTGATTCAGAGTTCAGGGGAGCCAGCTGTTAGAAGTAGGCATTTGGAATTCTGTCCAAATTCAGCCAGATCCCCTGCTAATAGGACACAGTCAAGGAGACCCAACTTTACAGAAGGAGGAATTTGGCAGTGCCAGGTTCTTAACAAAACATGGAGAATTTAAGGAGTTTGTAAGATATTCAAGGGGGAAGTATCCTCCAGGAAATCTAATATATATTTGTGCCAGTTGGATGTTTGCATCATTTTTTTATTAACATATAATGTATTATTAGCCCCAGGGGTACAGGTCTGTGAAGATGTTTGCATTATTGTTTGGCAAATATTCACTCACTCCTCTCCCCCTCCCCCATCCTATGAACAGAGATTACCTCCTCATCCATTGGTGATGGACTGCTCCTTGAGACTTGCTTTGCTCTATGGGATGTTAGAGGATGTGAATATGGGCAGAGGCCTTCATTGTGCTTGTACAGTTTGGAGATTGCCATGAGATAACCCTGTGCTGAGTGGCCACCATCTGTACAGTCTGGCCCCAAATCAGGAGACCTGAATCCAGCTGTCATCGCCTGGCATCGCCTGGTGCCAAACATAGATGATTCAAAATCTGAAACGTAGAGCAGATCCATTCTAGCTAAATCCAGCCTAGATCAGCTCAACCACGGTTCGACTACATAAGAAAAAAATGCTTCTTGTTGTAAGTCATTGAGTTTGGGGGTAGTTTTTTATGCAGCTGTAGGCAGCGCCTAAGCAGGACTGGAGCTCAGAAGAAGCAGCTATACTAGGAATTACCAACTTATAGGGGATATTTTGTTTGTTTGTTCATTTACTCCTTCACTCAGTAAATATTTAGCATAAGCTGATTCTGTGCTGGGTACTTCCATTCATTGGGATGGAGATTGTTCAAAATCCTTGCGGAAATAGGTCTTTTGGCAGCTTTCCAGGGAGAATTTGTAGAGTTAGAACAAAGGGCTGTCAAAACCAGAACCTTCAAGATTGCTAGCCTATGAAAGAGAGCCTGAGAGATCCTTGGGAGAGGTATCAGGAGACACAGGTGAAGCTGGTGTTTTACCTGGGATGAGAGGCCTTCAAGAGGGAGTGTTGACTGGTGGCAACGATGGAAGATGGTCGAGTCCTGAAAAAGAAGCCATCATAAATGGCCATCAGTGACCTGGCTGTCATTGGAATGATGACCCATGCATGGGAGAGCCTGGTGCAGGGAGCCAGATGTTGGCATCTGCATTTGTCAGCTCAGGCTGCTGTAACAAAATACCACAGACTGTGTGACTTGCACTGAATGGTTTTAAACAGAAAACAGAAATGAATTATCTCACCTCTGGAGGCTGGAAGTTCAAGATCAAGGTGCCAGCAGTGTTGGTTTCTGGTGAGAGGTCTCTTCCTGGCTTGTAGGCAGTCTCCTCTCTCTATGTGTTCACATTGCTTTCCTTTGCACACATGTAGAGAGAGAGAGATCTGTGGTGTCTCTTCCTTTTCTTCTAAGGACACTAGTCATATTGGTTTAGGGCTCCCACCCTTATGATCTCATTTAACTTTAATTACCTCCTTATAGCCCACTTTCCAAATACAGGCATACTGTGGGTTAGGAATTCAACATATGGAGGTGGGAGGGGACACAATTCAGTACTTAAGAGCATCAGAAGACTTGGTCTGGTTCCAGCCTTGCCACTGCCTTTATCACCCCTGTGAAATCCTCCAACGACTCACTGCCAGGAGCTAATAGGCACAACGCCCATGATACCTGCCTGCCTCGGGGTTGCTGCAGGGAAAGATTTATGTCTCTTTGCTGCTTCTTCTGGTTGCCTTTTCCATCTGTTTTCCATGGGAAGAGGAGCTCTTCAGCCACTCCTATCCACTCTCCTCCCCCCACCCCGATGTTCCTGCCAGTCATCTAGCTCATTCTCCTGAAGGTGAGGAGACTTCCCTCCCCTCTGGTGTTCAGCCACCCTAGACAGGGCCCTGAAGGCTATTTCATGCTTTCAGTTTCCTTATAGTCCCTTCTGTGAGGGAGAAAGCTTCTTGTTTCTGAGCTTTTTAGGTCAGAGAACACATGAAGGCTGTTACCTTGAGCTTGCTTTGTGCTGTAGTCAAGGCAAGGAGCCCAGGCACTACCTTAGGCTTAGAGCCAGGTGTCTCAACCTGGGTCCTATTGACAATTAAGGCCAAATAATTCTTTGTTTTGAGAGGCTGGTGTGTGCATTGTGAAATGTTTGGCAGCATTACAGGCCTCTACTTACTAGATACCAGTACCCTCCCCAGACAACTAAAAATGTCTCCAGATGTTGCCCAGATCCTCTGGGTGGTAGGAGGGTGGTTCCAATCAATCTCTGTTGGAACCAGTGACTTAGTGGGGAGGTCGTTGTTCACTGAAGGCTCAACTTTGGATATTGAAGAGCCTTCAGTTCACTAGCTTAGGACTCAGTGGGAAGTCGTAGAGTTTCCCGGAGAAAAGGCATTTCTTCCAGGACGTCCAGCAGGCTCCTATGCAAATATGCAACATTGCGGTGGTGGTTCTCACTGGTAAACCAGTTTCCAAGGAGGACCTAAGGCTTAGGCTCCCCACCTTCCCAGAGGTCTTTTAAGTAACTATAAGTGCTCTGAACTAATATTAAAAGGACAGTTCACACATAGCAATACCTAACAATGTGAAATGCATTGCCTGTGTCCAGGAGATGTATCTTGCTTGTTTATTTGTGAGAGCAGGGGCAGACCGGAATGGTTTTGTTGATTTGAATATCTGGTTGACCTTGATGTTTCACCTCTCCAGAGCTTCAAAACCTCATCTACAAACTTGATATTTTTGCCCATTCCCCACTTCCTCCATTGAACTGTTGCTAAATTCGGGTGAGAATGTATTTATGGATTCTCTTTTTTAAAGATTTTTTTTATTCTTTGAAAGAGAGAGAATGAGAAAGACAAAGAGAGAGAGAGCATGAGAGAGGGGGAGGGTCAGAGGGAGAAAGGTGCAGAGAGTGAGATGTGGGCACTCCATCCTGGGACTCCAGGATCATGACTTGAGCAAAAGGCAGTCACTTAACCAACTGAGCCACCCAGTGCCCTGTATATATGAATTCTTTACAAACCAGGCATGCTATGAAATCCTGAGCTGTTTTGGGGGGTGCGATGTGATGGAGGGAAAGAGCCCTAGTTAGCCAGTCGGGGATTCACATCCCTTGGTGCCATGGAGCATCTGAGCCTTAGAAAGTTACCTAACAATTCCTTAGATGCTTCACCTGACAAATATTGGAAGCAATACCTACCTTGATGTGTACAGAAATGACATAACAAGTAGATTAAAAACACAGCAGCAAATGGCTGAAGATTTTCTTGAGTTGACTTTAAGAACCTAGATGCCTGATCTCCAACTTTGATCTCCTTGCTGAGCTCTGATGCTATGCAATGTAACACCTCTCCCAACACTGCGGGCAGGTCTGCCACCCCCACCCTGCCCCTGTCCAGGTGGCTCTGGGGAGACTAAAAGCATCTAGGCAGTGTCCACCACTTGGCAATGTCTGCAGAAGCAGGACAGGACACCAGGGCTGTGAGGGAAAGAGTCCAGTGTCAGCAGGATGTGGAGCTAGCGGGAATCCAGAGAAACAGAAGTCAGGGCCCCGAAACTCCAAAGATGGCTAGTGCTGAGATTCCCACTCTACGTCAAATGGGGTTTCAAGTCACATTTCCTTTGACTCTCAATGATACGATAGGAGCCTCCAGCTGATGTCAGACTTATAACTGCCTCTGAGAAAAGATAAGCTGAGTTTCAGATGTGTTATCTTTTCTACCCAGGGAGACATTCTCTTTTATTCCCATTGGTTTTAAGCTTATTCAGCTTTTTAACCCCTTAAATCAGGTGAGCCACCCAAAGAGAGAGACAGTGAAGTCCAATACCATGATCTACGTGCTACTGTAGAAGGCCCTAGGACGGGGAGGCTTGTGTTGACCCTTGAGCAGTATGCAGTTGTCACTCAGGCCTCCCTCCCACCGAGTGCATTTAACAGCCTACAAGAAGCTTATTTATTGCCCCTTTCACTTTACGGTGGGAACACCCTCACTTATGCAATAAAGATGACAAGTCACCCTTCCAAGATGCCTCACTAGAGGTCAAAATCATCTCTTCCTCTTACCTTGGAAAAAATTGCACCTGTCACATTTCTGAAGCAGATACAAAAACCTGGGCCTGAAAAAAAAGAGTCATCTAAATTACCCTCTCAACAACAGACAGGTCCCTGGCTATTGCTACAGGAAGGTAGGCAGTTAGCTATGTGGTTAGCTGGGTGCATGATGCATGAGCCCACAGTGAAATCAATTATGCGCTATTGGAAATTTCATCCAAATATACTGCAGACTGCATAGGTGAATACACAGGCTAAGTTCCTTTTAAAGTGACTTATTTTGGAGTGGCTGGGTGGCTCAGTCGGTTAAGAGTCCGACTCTTGATTTCAGCTCAGGTCATGATTTCAGGGTTGTGGGATTAAACACCACCACCACCCCCACCCTGCCCCAGGGTCTGGCTCTATGCTCATCAGGGATTCTGCTTGAGATTCTCTCTCTCCCTCTCCTTCTGCCCCTCCCCCTGCTCATGGGCTCTCTCGCTCTCTCAAAATAAATAAATAATTTCTTTTTGAAAAGTGGCTTGTTTTTAGACATAATGCACAATTAAATTAGTACTAACAAATGGAGGCAAGTTTTATTTATTTATTTTTAAAGATGTTATTTATTTGAGAGAGAGAGCCCAAGCAGAAGAGGGAGGGGCAGAGGCAGAGGAAGAAGCAGAAGCAGATTCCCCAGTGAGTAGGGAGCCTGACATGGGGCTCAGTCCCAGGACTCTGGGATCATGACCTGAGCCAAAGGCAGACGCTTAACCCACTGAGCCATCTAGGCACCTGGACACAAGTTTTAGTCCCGCACATTTCTTCAGTTGGAAATAACCTAGAGATAATTTAGTTACTGGCCCAGTTCACACGTGCTAGACTAGACTAGCTAAGAGGCTCCTCTGAGGTCACACTGCTAATTAGTAGCAGTTGGGGGGTCATTAGTAGTTGGGGGGGTCATTAATTTTGTTTTTGGCATGAGTTTGGAGGTCCCATGAAACACCCAAGTGAAGATGCCAGGGAGGCAGCTGGATATTTTTATTGGTCCTTTAAGAAGTGAGTTACACATTTGAGGATGAACTTTGTTGAACACCTTACTCACATGTATTTCACACGTATTTCAAACTTTGTTTCTTCTTAGTAGGAAATGGCATTTAGAGACTACAAATCTATACACTGAGGGCACTCTTTGCAACCAGGTCATTCACTGAATCTAGGTCTTTCTATGCACATATATAAGATACACATTTTTCTAAACATAAATTACATCATGAGTTCATATTGATACTTTTAATTCAAGTTGAGGTATAAAGTGTTCTTAATACAACCTTGATGATTTTATATCTGTAGGTCTCGTGAACAGAGGCCTAAGTTGCATGAAGCTATTTGAGAGTCATGGCTCCTCGCATTGTTACAGACCTAAGTTAGTTCATGGGCCTGGAGCTCCTTGAATGTAGGGGAGATCAGGTCCCCCTTAATAAAGAACTCATGGGGGGCACCTGGGTGGCTCAGTGGGTTAAGCCTCTGCCTTCGGCTCAGGTCATGATCCCAGGGTCCTGGGATCGAGCCCCACATAGGGCTCTCTGCTCAACAGGGAGCCTGCTTCCCTTCCTCTCTCTCTGCCTGCCTCTCTGCCTACCTGTGATCTGTGTCTGTCAAAAAAAATAAATAAAAATCTTAAAAAAAAAAAAAGAAGTCATGGTACTGACACCCTGGGTACTGAGTCTTCCAACTTTTCCCAATAGGAGCTGTGAGGTAAGTGTACCGGCATAGCTGTGCCCTTGAGAAAGTTGGATACCTAGAACTTTGGGGATTATTGGGCATTGACTCTGAGAAAACTGAAACAGAGGTGCTAAATAATCTTCCCCAAAGTATACAACTAGGAAGTTATAGAACCAGAGTTCGGGCCCATTCTATACTATTAATTACTGTGCCTACAAACTCTCCTGTACCCACCACCATAGGACTAGCATCTATCCTCATTGCTGACCTCTCTGAAACACTCAGGGATCATACACGCTGCTGCCCCACATCCTGCATTAGCTCCCCATGGCCATTAGAATAAACAAGGTCATCCGTGATCTGCCTTTTTTTTTGCCCTTCCAACTTCATCTTGTACTTCCTGGCCCCGCCCCATGCACAGAACATGACAGATGACATAGAGATTTGCAAACACACCATTTTCTTCCGCCTCTCCTCACGTTTGCACATGTTGTTCCCTCCACTTGGAATGTCCTTTCTACCTCAGAACTTTGCAAGGTCATGAGCAGGTGGCTTTGTGAGGCCTTTGTGAATCACCCACAGACAGCAGCCCCCTCCCACCTTGAAACTATCATAAATGGCCCTCTCCTCCATGACAGTGTCATGCATGAAACATCCCACTGTAGCTACTTATGGTACAAGTGTCCATGAGCAACTGGAGGGCAGTGTCCATGGCTTGTGATCATTGAAGAGATGAGCCTCTCATGCAGAACTAGAAATCTCGTGAGTCTGCAGCAAATATTTGCTGAATTAATGGATAAATGAATAAACTCAAAGGGAAACTGTGGCCTGATTGTAATGGGCCTTGAATACCCTGCTGAATAATTTGCTTTCAAGCCAACCATCCAGATGGCTCTCCAGCCAATTAACGGTCAAAATAACTTCTATTTGTTTTCTTGAATGCACAGATATATAAAAAAATAAAAATGACAAATTACTTCACAGTTCAGATAATTAATATGAGCCATTTTTAAAAATACACAAGAGCAGACAATTTATACAATGCAGAGAGGTAGAAAATGAAAAATAAGTTCTGCTCATGAATCTATTAGGAGTTTCTTGTATTTTCTTCTGTGAAAGCAAAATTTATACCTACACTACCATGTTGTTTAGCTGTATATGTAAATGCTATACATATCTATTTTTATGCATATCTCATTTTTAAAATCTTACACAAAGTCTCATATTGTGTAAACTGCTATTACTATCTAAAAATTATATTAACATTATTCCATTATATTAGTTATACTAACACATATTGGAGACTTTTCCATTCTGCACGTTTAATTCCAGTCTAGCCTATTTAACATCTGCAGAATGTCCATAATTCATTATCTGGTTTTCCTTGGGCATCCTAGTTGTTTCCTTTGTTGTTGTTGTTTTTTCTTTCCTTCCAGATGATACTGTAGTAAACATTCCTTTTTTTTTTTAAGGTTTTATTTAGTTATTTGACAGACAGAGATCACAAGTAGGCAGAGAGACAGACAGGGAAGTGGGGAAGCAGGCTCCCCACCGAGCAGAGAGCCTGATGCGGGGCTTAATCCCAGGACCCTGAGATCACGACCTGAGCCGAAGTCAGGGGCTTTAACCCACTGAGCCACCCAGGCACCCCTGTAGTAAACATACTTGACCTACATCATGGCACCCATAACATAAATTCCTAACAGTGGAGGGTGCCTGGGTGGCTCAAGTCAAGACCCATTGATACAGTGGAACTGGGCATGTGGTCCGCTTCCTCTGAGTCACCCAGACTGCACTGGGGAGGAGTGGCTGCATGAATATAATCAGGGTCCTGTTAAGAAAGAAGGAAGAAGCAGAGATGGGAGTGATGCAGGAAGGGGCCATGAGCCATGGAACACAGGTAGCCTCAAGAAGCTGAAGAGGCAAAGAAACAGTTATGCCTAGAGTCCCCAGAAGGAGTGCAGCCCTGCTGACACCTTGATTTTAGGTCTTCTGACTGCCCAAATTGTGAGATAATAAATTTGCATCATTGTAAGCTACGAATTTCAGCAAAAGGAAAATACAGTAGGTAAGTAACAGGTTAGAAAGGCTTTTACCCTTCTCCAACATTATAAATTAATGGTACATTAAAATAAATATAAATGATCCACAGTTTCTCCTAATGCTCATATGGTTTTATTCTTTACATCTGAATTGTTACTCAATCTGGAATTAATTTTGATATAAAGGGTGAAGTGGGGAATCCAACTTAATTCTTCTTCAATGTTTAACAAATTACCCTGCACCATTTATTGAATAATGTCCTCTTTACCATGAATTTGGCAATCAGGACTCTCTCTTCTGTTCTTTTTTTTTTTTTTAATTTTTATTTATTTTTTTAATTTATTTTCAGTGTACCAGAATTACCATACCCAGTTCTCCATGAAATACATGCCCTCCATAATACCCACCACCAGGCTCACCCAACCTCCCACCCCCTGCTCCTCCAAAACCCTCAGATTGTTTTTCAGAGTCCACAGTCTCTCATAGTTCATCTCCCCCTCCAATTTCCCCCAACTCCCTTCTCCTCTCCATCTCCCCATGTCCTCTGTGCTATTCCTTATGCTCCACAAATAAGCGAAACCATACGATAATTGAGTCTCTCTGCTTGGCTTATTTCACTCAACACAATCTCTTACAGTCCCGTCCATGTTAATGCAAAAGTTGGGTATTCATCCTTTCTGATGGAGACATAATACTCCATTGTATATATGGACCACGTCTTCCTTATCCATTCGACTGTTGAAGGGCATTTTGGTTCTTTCCAGTTTGGCGACTGTTGCCACTGCTGCTATGAACACTGGGGTACAGATGGCCTTTTTTTTTTTTCCACTAAATCTGTATCTTTGGGGTAAATACCCAGAAGTGCAATTGCCGGATCATAGGGAAGCTCTATTTTTAATTTCTTAAGGAATCTCCACACTGTTTTCCAAAGTGGCTGCACACCAACTTGCATTCCCACCAACAGTGTAAGAGGGTTCTCCTTTCTCCACATCCTCTCCAACACATGTTGTTTCCTGTCTTGTTAATTTTGGCCATTCTAACTGGTGAAGATGGTATCTCAATGTGGTTTTGATTTGAATCTCCCTGATGGCTAGTGATGATGAACACTTTTTTATGTGTCTGTTAGCTTTTTTATGTCTTCATTGGAGAAGTGTCTGTTCATGTCTTCTGCCCATTTTTTGACATGATTATTGTTTTGTGTGTGTTGAGTTTGAGGAGTTCTTTATAGATCCTGGATATCAACCCTTTGTCTGTACTGTCATTTGCGAATATCTTCTCCCATTCCGTGGGTTGCCTTTTTGTATTGTTGACTGTTTCCTTTGCTGTGCAGAAGATTTTGATCTT
This sequence comes from Lontra canadensis, assembly GCF_010015895.1. NCBI lineage: Eukaryota > Metazoa > Chordata > Mammalia > Carnivora > Mustelidae > Lontra > Lontra canadensis. The sequence goes on from NW_022630995.1 coordinate 54,104,346, forward strand.
GATGAAGTCCCAAAAATTTATTTTCACTTTTGTTTCCTTTGCCTTTGGAGACATAACTTGAAAGAAGTTGCTGTGGCTGATGTCGAAGAGGTTACTGCCTAAGTTCTCCTCTAGGATTCTGATGGATTCCTGCCTCACGTTGAGGTCTTTTATCCATTTCGAGTTTATCTTTGTGTGTGGTGTAAAAGAATGGTTGAGTTTCATTCTTCTACACATAGCTGTCCAATTTTTCCAGCACCATTTATTGAAGAGACTTTTTTTCACTGTATATTTTTTCCTGCTTTGTCGAAGATTATTTGACCACAGAGTTGAGGATCCATATCTGGGCTCTCTACTCTGTCCCACTGGTCTATGTGTCTGTTTTTATGCCAGTACCATGCTGTCTTGGTGATCACAGCTTTGTAGTAAAGCTTGAAATCAGGCAATGTGATGCCCCCAGTTTTGTTTTTCTTTTTCAACATTTCCTTAGTAATTCGGGGTCTCTTCTGATTCCCTACATATTTTAGGATTGTTTGCTCCAACTCTTTGAAAAATGCCGGTGGAATTTTGATGGGAATGGCATTGAAAGTATAGATTGCTCTAGGCAGTATAGACATTTTAAGAATGTTTATTTTTCCGATCCATGAGCATGGAATGGTCTTCCATCTTTTTATGTCTTCTTCAATTTCTTTCATGAGTGTTCTGTAGTTCCTCAGTACAGATCCTTTATCTCTTTGGTTAGGTTTATTCCCAGGTATCTTATGGTTCGTGGTACTATAGTAAATGGAATCCGTTCTCTAATTTCCCTTTCTTTATTTTCATTGTTAGTGTATAAGAAAGCAACTGATTTCTGTACATTGATTTTGTATCCTGCCACATTACTGAATTGCTGAATGAGTTCTAGTAGTTTGGGGGTGGAGCCTTTTGGGTTTTCCATATAAAGTATCATGTCATCTGCAAAGAGAGAGAGTTTGACTTCTTCATTGCCAATCTGAATACCTTTTATTTCTCTTTGTTGTCTGATTGCTGTTGCTAGAATTTCTAATACTATGTTGAACAAGACTGGTGAGAGTGGGCATCCTTGTCGTGTTCCTGATCTCAAAGGGAAGGCTGTCAGCTTTTTCCCATTGAGGATGACATTCACTGTGGGTTTTTCATAGATAGATGTTATGAAGTTGAGGAATGTTCCTTCTATCCTTATACTTGAAGTGTTTTAATCAAGAACGGATGCTGGATTTTGTCAAATGCTTTTTCTGCATCAACTGAGAGGACCATGTAGTTCTTCTCTCTTCTCTTATTGATTTGTTATGAAACCAGCATTACCCTGATCCCCAAACCAGGCAAAGACCCTACCAAAAATGAGAATTTCAGACCAATATCCCTGATGAATATGGATGCTAAGATTCTCAACAAGATCCTAATTAACAGGATCCAACAGTACATTAAAAAGATTATCCACCGAAGGACCTCAATGTGAGAAAGGAATCCATCAAAATCCTTGAGGAGAACACGGGCAGCAACCTCTTAGACCTCAGCTGCAGCAACTTCTTCCTAGGAACATCACCAAAGGAAAGGGAAGCAAGGGCAAAAATGAACTATTGGGACTTCATCAAGATCAAAAGCTTTTGCACAGCAAAGGAAACAGTTAACAAAACCAAAAGACAACTGACAGAATGGGAGAAGATATTTGCAAGTGACATATCAGATAAAGGACAGGTATCCAAAATCTATAAAGAGCTTAGCAAACTCAACACCCAAAGAACAAATAATCCAATCAAGAAATGGGCAGAGGGGGCACCTGGGTGGCTCAGTGGGTTGAGCCACTGCCTTCGGCTCAGGTCATGATCTCAGGTCCCTGGGATCGAGTCACACATCAGGCTCTCTGCTCAGCAGGGAGCCTCTTCCCTCTCTCTCTCTTTCTGCCTGCCTTTCCATCTACTTGTGATCTCTCTCTGTCAAATAAATAAATGAAATCTTAAAAAAAAAAAGAAAAAAGAAATGGGCAGAGGACATGAACAGACATTTCTGCAAAGAAGACATCCATATGGCCAACAGACACATGAAAAAGTGCTCCACATCACTCGGCATCAGGGAAATACAAATCAAAACCACAATGAGATACCACCTCACACCAGTCAGAATGGCTAAAATTAACAAGTCGGGAAATGACACATGCTGGCGAGGATGCAGAGAAAGGGGAACTCTCCTACACTGTTGGTGGGAATGCAAGCTGGTGCAACCGCTCTGGAAAACAGCATGGAGGTTCCTCAAAAAGTTGAAAATGGAGCTACCTTATGACCCCGCAATTGCACTACTGGGTATTTACCTTAAAGATACAAACGTAGTCATCTGAAGGGCACATGCAACTTGAATGTTTATAGCAGCAATGTCCACAATAGCCAAGCTATGGAAAGAACCTAGATGTCTATCAACAGATGAATGGATAAAGAAGATGTGGTATATATATACAATGGAATACTATGCAGTCATCAAAAGAAATGAAATCTTGCCATTTGCGATGATGTGGATAGAACTAGAGGGTATTATGCTTAGCGAAATAAGTCAATCAGAGAAAGATAACTGTCATAAGATCTCCCTGATATGAGGAAGTGGAGAGGCAATGTGGGGGGTTTGGGGGGTAGGAAAAGAAAAAATGAAACAAGATGGGATCAGGAGGGAGAGAACCCATAAGAGACTCTTAATCTCACAAAATAAACTGAGGGTTGCCGGGGGTAGAGGGGTAGGGAGAGGGTGGTAGGGTTATGGACATTGGGGAGGGTATGTGCTATGGTGAGTGCTGTGAAGTGTGTAAACCTGGCAATTCACAGACCTGTACCCTTGGGGCTAATAATACATTATATGTTTATAAAAAACTAAAAAATTAAAAAAAAAAGATTATCCACCATGACCAGGTGAGATTTATCCCTGGGTTGCAAGGGTGGCTCAACATTCACAAATCAATCTCTCTTCTGTTCCAATCATCTGTCTATTTTGTGTATAGAACCATGCTATTTAATTTAATTATTATAACTTTATAATAAGTTTTGATGTCTGATAGGATAGTCCACTCTTCCTACACTTGATTTCTAAAATAGTTCCTGGATTACTGACCTATCTATTTTTCTATGTGAATAGAAAAAATCCTGTTGATGTTTGCATAGGGATTACATTGCACTCACACATTAGTTTAGAGAGAATTTACATATTATGATATTAAGAACTCCTACTCAAAACCACAGAAAGTGTTCTCATTTATTCTTTTATGTCTCACAGCTTCGAAATTTTCTAGGTCGAAATTCTACATAGTTCTTAAATTTGTTCCTCTGTGTGTGTGTGTGTATTCGCTGCTGTCGTATATAGAACATTTCCTCCCTTAATGTGGGTTTGGAACCTCAGATTTCTTGGAGTGACAATCAAAGCTGGCCTGTAGGTGGAGGGCAGGTAGAGACTAAAGAAAGAGGCGGACCACCCTAGGTTTGTAGGTGGCAAGTGTAATAAACAAGGAAGCTTGCATATGAGCCTGTCGTGGATGGCTTCCAAAGGAGAACTTCACCCCACCACCAGAATCTGAAAAGTTCATGTGGAGGATCTACCCAGGTTCAGTCACCTATTTAGTTCAGGTGGTCGCAGCAACACATTACTCTCTCAAGTCTGTGACCTTGAAAATGGCTCCAAGTGTGGGAACAGTGGGTAGAACAAACATTCCTGGGACTGGGCAGGGTGTGAGGATCCACCGATCCCTCCCGCCCAGCTCATAGGTTCAGCTGTGGGAACATCCTCTCTATGACCACCTCCACATTTAATCCTTTTCAGCTGGTTATATTTATAATTAGCAAAGTCATTGAATCATGTATTTTAAGCCTAGTCAATTTTTAAAGGCCTCTAGAGAGTGACAGTCATCCCTGTATTTAATAACCTTTTGGTCTGAATTACTTGATTGTGGAAATTATTGACAACAGGTGAGCTGATTTGAGTAAGTGGGAAAATTGCCTTATAGCTACCTTGAAAATAATGCTACATTCCATTTAAATACATTTTTAAAACTTTTTATTTGCATAAAACTTACATACAGAGCAGGTTTTAAAACCCGTTTTAGTAAGACTTGGTCTTATAAGTTCCAGCTGATTTATTTATTCCTAAACCATTTTTTAAAAAGATTTTATTTATTTGACAGACAGAGATCACAAGTAGGCAGAGAGAGAGAGGGGGAGAGGGAAGCAGGCTCCCTGCTGAGCAGAAAGCCCGATGCGGAGCTCAATCCCAGGACCCTGAGATCATGTCCTGAGCCGAAGGCAGAAGCTTTAACCCACTGAGCCACCCAGGTCCCCCTCCTAAACCGTTTTCGGGATCCTTCTTATGCTAGACATTTGGTCAGGAATAACCTGTTCTAGCTCTCTTCAGCTGCGGCAACTAGTACTGAAGACCCCCAAGCTCAGTCATGCCCACTCGGAGCCAATGAAAACAGAGCTATTATGGTGTAACAAGAGCTTCCATTACCTTCCATGGTGGGCTTGGAATTTATTGGCTTCCCTGAGCTCCTGGACCCCTAAAAGCAGCTTCCATCCCACCACACCTCTGCTTTTCTGACCTACTTACCTAGTTCTTTAGGACTAGAATTAGCTGGTCTAGATTCCCTGCCCCTTGGTTGAGCTCTTTCTTCAACTGGCTAGACCTCCCTGGAGCCACATCTCTGCTTGGAGTTGGCCCTTGTGGCCATGGGATGAATATTATTTCAACGTGGATGTTGGAACTGGCCCAGAGAGGACCTGATTTTGCCACCTCTCTTAAGCACTATGTTTGGGGTCCCAGAAACTCAGTCAGGACACAAAGAGTGGAAGACTTTACAACAATATAAAGTTTAGAGGTGTGTTGCATCATATAGCAGGAAGCCAGGAGGCAGAGCCCCTCTCTCTCCACAGCCGGGTGATTCAGCGTCTCAAGGAGCTCATCACAGGCCAAATGCTTTCCATCTTCTTAGTCCTCTACATGTCAATGCTTTCTCCCCTCTGACTTCCAAGGTGGCTGCAGCGATTCCCGGCAGGGCACAGAGACATGACCATCTGCAAAGGAGAAGGGCATTTCCTCCCATGTGCTGCTTTCTATTAGTAAGGAAATCTTTCCCAGAAGTCCTTCAGCAGATTCCTCGTTGGGTCTCCTTGGTCAAGATGGATTTCCACACCCAAACCAGAGGCAGTCACTGATAAGGGAAACAGGACTGCGAGGCATGGCTGAGATAATGTATAATTTGTCCTAATTCACCCCCTGAGTCCATGGGAAGGGTACCGCTGAATGAAACTGGAGTTCTGTTGGCAAGGGAGAGGCCGAGAAAGGGTGTTAGGTAGGCACTATCAGGTCTAAGATACTGGAGAATAAAAGTCTAATATTGGAATGGAAACCTGAGCTAACAGCTATGCATTTTTCCATTAGTCAGAGGTCATTTTCTCCCCAGGAGACACTGGGTTCTCATTTAGGGGCTATTTTCCCCCCAGGGACTTTTGGTAATGTCTGGAGCCATTTTTGGTTATCACAGTGGGGTTGGGGGAAGGGGGGGAATGCCTGGCAGGATGCTCCCTAACATCCAACACTGCATGGGGCAATCGTGACAACAAAGACTTATCCGACCCCAAATGCCAATAGTGCCAAGATCAAGAAACTCCATTTGTAGGAAGATACGAAGCATGAAGAATTGAAAGAATTGAAAGAAAGAATACAGCAAGAATTAAAGCACTGCTTTAATGAACACTTGTAAAGTGTTGTAGCTCATTTTTTACACCTCTCTGATACTGGTTTGTAATGTCTGATGGGTATTTCTGGGAATCAAGTGTCACAGGGTTCAAACAGGACGAGAGGAAAGCATATCAACAATTTTTGCCAGCAAACTTGTGAAAATTAAAGAAGAAACACCTAATGATGGCAGGGGTGTGGCAGAGCAGGCCGGTGGCAGTGCCAAATGGTCCCACTGTTCTCAAAAACAGTTTGATGATATGTACAATTACTCGTAAAATCCTGCCCTCTCAGGCGCCTTCGTGGCTCAGTTGGATAAGCGACTGCCTTCAGCTCAGATCATGGTCGTGGAGTCCTGGGATCAAGTCCTGCATTGAGCTCCCAGCTCTATGGGGTGTTTGCTTCTCCCTCTGACCTCCCCTTTCTTGCTCTCTCTCACTCTGTGTCTCTCTCTCTCTCAAAATAAATAAATAAAATCTAAAAAAAAAATCCTGACCTCTTATTGTCGCATTCCCCTTCTAAAAATTCTCCTAAGGGAAATATCCAAACTATGACAAAAGCCTTATTGAAAATCTTTATTCTGAACACCATTATTTATAAGCAAACATTGGAAATAACTTAAACTTCCAATGGTATGTATATATAACAATAAAATAAGATTGAGGTATTTATGATGGAATTTTATGCCCACAGTAAGCATAACATTTATGAAGGAAAAATACACTTATGTTTATGAAGAAAAAATAAACACTTATAAGGGTAAATAAAAAAGTGAGGAAATGAAATTGAATACATACCATGATCATAATTATGATAATACCTTAAAACGTTAAGTACAAAAGTAATCTGGCAGGAAACACACCAGAATTTGAGTGTGACTTTATTCTCCTTCTGATTTTTTTTAAGGTAATGCAGCCATGTTTATTTAAGTTTATTGTGTTCAAGGCAACAAATGCAAAATATCTAGGTCATGCTAACAATTTAATTTTTAGATCTGTTTCCAGTATTTTAGACTTCTGATCTCCCTCTTCTGGCTTACTTTTTCCTTATCCCAGAGGTTCCTGAATGAGGGCCCATAAACAGTAAGAGGCTTACAGATATATTTCAGACAGTCCTTCCTTCATCCTTTAAAATTGTAGGATATATGTTTTCTCTCTTTTTTTTTAAAGGATAATTTGGGTGCCTGGGTAACTCAGTCAGTTAAGCATCTGACTCTTGATTTTGGCTTAGGTCATGATTTCAGGATTGTGAAATCAAGCCCTGCATTGGGCTCAGTGGGGAGTCGGCATGAGATTCTCTCTCTCTCTCTCCCCTCCTCGACAACCCTCCCCCATCCCCGCTTGTGCACTCTCTCACTCAAATAAATAAATAAATAGGATATTATAATTCAGAGCAGTTATTTTTAATTTAAATTCAGTTAATTAACAATAGTATATTATTAATTTCAGAGGTAGAGTTTAGTGATTCATCAGTCTTATATAACACCCAGTGCTCATTACAACCCATTTCCTCCTTAATGCCCATCACCCAGTTACCCCTTCCCTTCATCCCCCTCCCTACAGCAAAGCTCAGTTTTTTCCTATAATTAAGAGTCTCTTATGGGTCTGTCTTCCTTTCTGATTTCATCTTGTTTTATTCCCCCCATCCCCTGTAATTCTCTGTTTTGTTTCTTAAGTTCCACACATGAGTGTAATGATATGATAATTGCCTTTTTCCTTCCTTAACATAATACCCTCTAGTTTCACCCAAGTCACTGCAAATGGCAAGATACTATTTTTTAAATTGAGATATAATGTATTATTTACCCCAGGGGTATAGGTCTGTGAATCATCACGCTTACACATTTCACAGCACTCACCATAGCACATACCCTCCCCAATGTCCATAACCCAGCCACCCTATCCCTACCCACTCCCACTCCCTAGCAACCCTTACTTTGTTTTGTGAGATTAAGAGTCTTTCTGGTTTGTCTACCCCCTGCTCTCATCTTGTTTCATTTTTTTCCTTCCCTATCCCCCACAAACCCCTGCCCTGCCTCTCAAATTCCTCATATAATAGAGATCATATGATAATTGTCTTTCTCTGATTGACTTATTTCATTCAGCATAACACCCTCTAGTTCTATCCACATCATTCCAAATGGGAAGATTTCATTTCTTTTGATGGTTGCATAGTATTGTATATATATATCACATCTTCTTTATCCATTCATCTGTTGATAGACATCTAGGTTCTTTACATAGTTTGGCTATTGTGGAAATTGCTGCTATAAACATTTGGGTGCACGTGCCCCTTTGGATCACTACATTTGTATCTTTAGGGTAAATACCCAGTAGTGCGATTGCTGGGTCGTAAGATAGCTCTATTTTCAACTTTTTGAGGAACCTCCATGCTGTTTTCCAGAGCGGTTGCACCAGCTTGCTTTCCCACCAACAGTGTAGGAGGGTTCCCCTTTCTCCACATCCTTGCCAGCATCTGTCATTTCCTGACTTGTTAATTTTAGCCATTCTGACTGGTGTGAGGTGGTATCTCACTGTGGTTTTGATTTGTATTTCCCTGATGCCGAGTGATGTGGAACACTTTTTCATGTGTCTGTTGGCCATCTGGATATCTTCTTTGCAGAAATATCTGTTCATGTCTTCTGGCCACTTTATTTTTTTTAATTTCTTTTCAGTGTAACAGTATTCATTGTTTTTGCATCACACCCAGTGCTCCATGCAATACGTGCCCTCCTTAATACCCACCACCTGGCTCCCCCAACCTCCCAACCCCCCCTTCAACTCCCTTCTTAATTGGATTATTTGTTCTTTGGATATTGAGTTTGATAAGTTCCTTATAGATTTTGGATACTAGTCCTTTATCTGGTATGTCATTTGTGAATATCTTCTCCCATTCTGTCAGTTGTCTTTTGTTTTTGTTGACTGTTTCCTTTGCTGTGCAAAAGCTCCTGATCTTGAAGTCCCAACAGTTCATTTTTGCCCTTGCTTTTCTTGCCTTTGGCAATGCTTCTAGTTAGAAATTGCTGCGGCTGAGGTCAAAGAGGTTGCTGCCTGTGTTCTCCTCAAGAAATTTGATGGATTCTTGTCTCACACTGAGGTCTTTCATCCATTTTGAGTCTATTTTTGTGTGTGGTGTAAGGAAATGGTCCAGTTTTAATCTTCTGCATGTGGCTGTCCAATTTTCCCAACACCATTTATTGAAGAGACTGTCTTTTTCCACTGGACATTCTTTCCTGCTTTGTTGAGATTAGTAGAACATAGAGTTGAGGGTCTATTTCTGGGCTCTCTATTCTGTTCCATTGATCTATGTGTTTGTTTTTGTGCCAGTACCATATTGTCTTGAGGATTGTAGCTTTGTAATAGAGCTGGAAGTCTGGAATTGTGATGCTACCAATTTTGGCTTTCTCTCTCAACATTCCTCTGGCTATTCGGGGTCTTTTCTGGTTCCATATAAGTTTTAGGATTATTTGTTCCATTCCTTTGAAAAACACTGATGGTATTTTGAAGGGGATTGCATTAAATGTGTACATTGCTTTAGGTAGCATGGACATTTTCACAATATTTGTTCTTCCAGTCCATGAACGTGGAAACTGTTTCCATTTCTTTGTGTCTTCCTCAATTTCTTTCATGAGTACTTTATAGTTTTCTGAGTACAGATTCTTTGCCTCTTTGGTTAAGTTTATTTCTAGGTATCTTATGGTTTTGGGTGTAATTGTAAATGAGATTGAATCCTTAATTTTTCTTTCTTCTGTCTTGCTCTTGGTGTAAAGAAATGCAACTGATTTCTTTGCATTGATTTTATATCCTGACACTTCACTGAATTCCTGTATGAGTTCTAGCAGTTTTGGAGTGGAGTCTTTTGGGTTTTCCACATAGATTATCATGTCATCTGTGAAGAGTGAGAGTCTGACTTCTTTGCTGATTTGGATACATTTTATTTCTTTTTGTTGTCTGATTGTTGAGGCTAGGACTTCTAGTACTATGTTGAATAGCAGTGGTGATAGTGGACATCCTTGCCATGTTCCTCACCTTAGGGGAAAAGCTCTCAGTTTTCCCCATTGAGAATGATATTCACTGTAGGTTTTCACAGATGGCTTTGATGATATTGAGGTATGTACCCTCTATGCCCACACTATGAAGAATTTTAATCAAGAAAGGATGCTGTAATTTATCAAATGCTTTTTCAGGATCTATTGAGAGGATCATATGGTTCTTGTTCTTTCTTTTATTAATGTATTGTATCACATTGATTGATTTGTGGATATTGAACCAAACTTGCAGTCCTGGAATAAATCCCACTTGGTTGTGGTGAATAATCCTTTTACTGTACTGTTGGATCCTATTGGCTAGTATTTTGGTGAGAATTTTTGCATTCATGTTCATCAAGGCTATTGTTCTGTAATTCTCCTTTTTGATGGGGTCTTTGTCTGGTTCTGGGATCAGGTAATGCTGGCCTCATAAAATGAGTTTGGAAGTTTTCCTTCCATTTCTATTTTTTGGAACAATTTAAGGAGAATAGGTATTAATTCTTCTTTAAATGTTTGGTAGAATTCCCCTGGGAAGCTGTCTGGGCCTGGGCTCTTATTTGTTGGGTAAGTTTTTATGATTGCTTCAATCTCCTTACTGGTTATGGGTCTGTTCATGTTTTCTATTTCTTCCTGGTTCAGTTGTGATAGTTTATATGTCTCTAGGAATGCATCCATTTCTTCCAGATTGTCAAATTTGCTGTCCTGTGGTTGCTTATAATATGTTCTTAAAATTGTTTGTATTTCTTTGGTGTTGGTTGTGATCTCTCCTCTTTCATTCATGATTTTATTTATTTGGGTCCTTTCTCTTTTCTTTTTGATAAGTCTGGTCAGGGGTTTATCAATCTTATTAAATCTTTTAAAGAACCAACTCCTAGTTCTGTTGATCTGTTCTACTGTTATTTTGGTTTCTATTTCATTGATTTCTGTTCTGATCTTTATGATTTCTCTTTTCCTGCTGGGTTTAGGCTTTCTTTGCTGTTCTTTCTCCAGCTTCTGTAGGTGTAGGATTAGGTTGTGTACTTGAGACATTTCTTGTTTCCTGTGAAAGGCTTGTATCACTATGTACTGTCCTCTCAGGACTGCCTTTGCTGTGTCCCACAGATATTGAACAGTTGTATTTTCATTTTCATTTGTTCCCATGAATTTTTTAAATTCTTCTTTAATTCCCTGGTTGACCCATTCACTCTTTAGTAGGATACTCTTTAGCCTTCATGTATTTGGGTTCTTTCCAACTTTCCTCTCGTGGTTGAGTTCTAGTTTCAAAGCATTGTGGTTTGAAAATATGCTGGGAATGATCCCAATCTTTTGGTACTGGTTGAGGCCTGATTGTGATTCAGGATGTGATCTATTCTGGAGAATGTTTCATGTGCACTCTAGAAGAATGTGTATTCTGTTGCTTTGAGATGGAATGTTTTAAATATATCTGTGATGTCCATCTGGTCCAGTGTGTCATTTAAAGCCTTTATTTCCTTGTTGATCTTTTGCTTAGATGATCTGCCCATTTCAGTAAGGAGGATGATAAAGTCCCCTACTATTATTGTATTATTGTCAATGTGTTTCTTTGATTTTGCTGTTAACGGTTTATATAATTGGCTGCTCCCATGTTAGGGGAATAGATATTTAAAATTGTTAGAACTTCTTTTGGGACAGAGCCTTTATGTGTGATATAGTGTTCTTCCTCATCTCTTATTATAGTCTTTGGATTAAAATCTAATTTTTCTGATGTAAGGATTGCAACCCCAGATTTCTTTGGATGTCCATTAGCATGGTAACCTTTTTTCCACACCCTCACTTTAAATCTGGAGGTCTCTTTGGGTATAAAATGAGTTTCTTGTAGACAGCATATCAGCGGGTCTTGTCTTTTTATCCATTCTGATACCCTATGTCTTTTGATTGGGACATTCAGCCCATTTACATTCAGGGTAACTATTGGAAGATATGAACTTAGTGCCATTGTATTGTCAGTAAACTGACTGCTACTGTATATTGCCTCTGTTCCTTTCTGGCCCATTACTTTTAGGCTCTCTCTTTGCTTAGAGGACCCCTTTCAATATTTCCTGTAGGGCTAGTTTGGTGTTTTCAAATTGTTTTAGTTTTTGTTTGTCCTGGAAGCTTTTTATCTCACCTTCTATTTTCAATGACAGCCTAGCTGGATATAGTATTCTTGGCTGCATATTTTTCTTGTTTAGTGCACTGAATATATCATTCCAGTCCTCTCTGGCTTACAAGGTCTCTGTGGATAAGTCTGCTGCCAATCCAATATTTCTACCATTCTATGTTACAGACCTCTTCTCCCAAGCTGCTTTCAGGATTTTCTCTTTGTCACTAAGAATTGTAAGTTTTACTATTAGATGACAGGGTGTGGACCTATTTTTACTGATTTTGAGGAGAGTTCTCTGTGCCTGTAGGATTTTTTATTTATTTATTTTATTTGACAGATAGAGATCACAAGTAGGCAGAGAGGCAGGCAGAGAGAGAGAGAGGAGGAAGCAGGCTCCCTGCAGAGCAGAGAGCCCGATGTGGGGCTTGATCCCAGACCCTGGGATCATGACCCGAGCCGAAGGCAGAGGCCTCAACCCACTGAGCCACCCAGGTGCCCCTGCCTGTAGGATTTAAATGCTTGTTCCCTTTGCCATATTAGGGAAATTCTCTATTGTAATTTCCTCCAATATACCTTCTGCTCTTCTCTCTCTTTCTTCTTATTCTGGGATCCCAATTATTCTAATGTTGCTTCATCTTAAGGTATCAGTTATCTCTTGAATTCTCCCCTCATGGTCCAGTAGTTGTTTGTCTCTTTTTTGCTCAGCTTCACTATTCTCCATCATTCGGTCTTCTATATTACTAATTCTCTCTTCTGCCTCATTTATCCGAGCAGTAAGAGCTTCCATTTTTGATTGCACCTCATCAATAGCTTTTTTGACTTCAACTTGGTTAGATTTTTAGTTCTTTTATTTCTCCAGAATGCAATTTTATCTCCAGAAAGGGATTCTCTTATATATTCCATGCTTTTTTTTGAGCCCAACTAGCACCTTGATAATTGACATTCTGAACTCTAGTTCTGACATATTACCAAATTACCAATGTCCATATTGATTAGGTCCCTAGCTGTCGGTACTGCCTCTTGTTCTTTTTTTTTTTTTTTTGTGGTGAGTTTTTCCACCTTGTCATTTTATCCAGATAAGAATAGATGAATGAGAGAACAAAATATTAAAAGGGTGGCAAAGACCCCAGAAAAATATATGCTAACCAAATCAGAAGAGACCCGAAAGGGGGGGGGGTGGAGAAGAAAAGGGGGAAAAAGATAAATAAATAAATATATATATATATATATATAGAGAGAGAGAGAGAGAGAGAGAGAGAGAGAGACTCGTGAATCGAACAGAGACACCCACTTGATTTTGAGTGTATTCTTGTCTCATAGATGAAACTACCTCCCAAAATTTAAAGAAAGAAAAACTTATATCTATACAAAAATAAGGGTAAACACAATGAAGGGATGAAATATAACCATAAAGATGAACATGTAAAAAGACTCTAAAACAGGAATTGATAAGATAAGTTGGTTGGAAAAAGAAAAAAAAAAAGAGGAGAGAATGCAATCGGGCTGGAGACTAGAACAAAGCCATGAGCTAGATTTAGGGTATATTTTAATCTATTAGAAGAAATTGTGCCAAAATTTTAAAGGAAAAAAAACCCTATATGTATACAAAAAATAAGGTTAAATATAATGAAGGGATAAAATATGACTATAACAATGAAAATTTTAAAAGATTTTTTAAAAGGATATTCATAAGATAAAATAGTTAAAAAACGTTAAAAGAGGAAAGAGGAAAAGTTAAAAAAATAGAATAAGAAAAAAATAAAATTAAAACAATTTAACTTTGAAAAACTAAAGGATCATGGGGGAAAAAGCCATGAATTCTGTGTTGCTTTCCCTTAGCTCTGGAGTTCCACAGTTCTCATTGATCAGTGAACTTGGTCTTGGCTGGATGTTTTTGATGACCTTCTGGGGGAGAGGCCTCTTGCAGTCATTCTCAAATGTCTTTCCCGAGGCACAATTCCACCCTTGCCAGGGGCCAGGCAAAGTAAACTACTTGGGATCGCTATTGGTAGCTTTTGTTTCCTGAATGCTTTCCATAGAGCTTTGGAGGATGGGATTGAAAATGGCAGCCTCCCAATCTCCAGCCTGGAGGAGCCAAGAGCTCGGGCCCCACCCCTCAGTGCACCCTCAGAGAAAAGCAGTCAATCCCTCCAATCTCCCTGGTCTCTGGCTGCACTCCGTGCTCACCCAGCCTATGAATGAAAGTTTCTATCTCTGGTGCATGGCCCCGTTTGGAGTTTCCAAACCCAGAAGATTCCTGCCATGCCATCCTGCACCACTCCTGGAGGGGGAAGGAAGGAGGTCTCTCCAGATCTTCCCCTTGTGGGATCCCTGCTCAAAGAGCAGTGGCCCAACTGTGTTCAGATCATGGTTTAAGGTAATCCCAGGCTGCGAGTGCACTCCTGAGCTCTGTCTCTGTAGCTGCCTTCCCCGCTCCAATACCTGGGGGCTCTGCCACACTCAGGCACCCCAGGTATTTCTGTGACCCCATGGGCATGGATACCACAGTCTCCCTCCAAGGGCTCCAGCCCCACTTGGCCTCTGGAGTGATGTCCCTCAGTGGAGCAGACTTCTAAAAGTTATGATTTTGTGCTTTGCTGCTCCACTGCTTGCCAGAAGCCGGCCCCTCCTCCCACAGTCTATCTTCCCATAGCTTGAGATTCACTTCTTTGCATGTCCTACCTTCCAGAAAGTGGTTGATTTTCTGTTCCTAGAATTACTGCTCTTCTTCTCTTCTGTCTCCTGTTGAGTTTGTAGGTGTTCAGAATGGTTTGATAACTATCTAGCTGAACTCCTGGGACCTAATGATATTTCAGTCTCCTACTCCTCCACCATCTTGTTTCCCCTCAAAATTTCATTTTTTTTGATGGCTGAGTAATATTGCGTTTTGCGTGTTTGTGCAGCACATCTTTATCCATTCATCTGTTGATTGATATCTGAGCTTTTTCCATATTTTGGCTATTGTGGACATTGCTACTATAAATACTGGGGTATAGGTGCCCCTCCAGATCATTATATTTGTGTCTTTGGGGTAAATACCTAGTAGTGCAAGGATAGCTCTATTTTCAACTTTCTGAGGAACCTCCATACTGTTTTCCAGAGTGGCTCTACCAGCTTGCATTCCTACCAACAGTATAAAAGTTTCCTCTTTTTCTGCATCCTCACCAACATCTGTCATTTCTAGACTTGTTTACTCATTTATTTATTTTTTAAAAGATTTTATTTATTTATTTGACAGAGAGAGAGAGAGAGAGAGAGAGCACAAGCAGGGGGAAGGGAGATGGAGAAGTAGGCTCCCAAATGAGTGGGAAGCCCAAATTCAGGACTCAATCCCAGGACACTGGGTTCATGACCTGAGACAAAGGCAGACACTTAACCAACTGAGCTATCCAGGAATCCCTGACTTGTTAATTTTAGCCCTTCTAACCAGTGTGAGGTGGTACCTCATTGTGATTTTGGTTTGTGTTTCCCTAATGCTGAGTGATGTTGAGCATTTTTAAAAATGTCTTGGGCATTTGTAGGTCTTCTTTGGAGAAATGTCTGTTTGTCTTCTGCCCATTTATTGATTGCATTATTCTTTGGGAGTCGAGTTTTATAAGTTCTCTATGGATTTTTGGATACCAGCCCTTTATCTGAAAAGACATTGGCAAATATCTTCTCCCATTCTGTCATTTGTCTTTTGGTTTGGTTGACTGTTTCCTTTGCTGTGAAAAAGCTCTTTATCTTGATTAAGTCCCAGTAGTTCATTTTTGCCTTTGTTTCTCTTGCCTTTGGAGATGTGTCTAGCAAGAAGTTGTTGTGGCCAAAGTCAAAGAGGTTGCTGCCTGTGTTCTCTAGGATTTTGATGTATTTCTGTCTCACATTTAAGTCTTCCCTCCATTTTGAGTCTATTTCTGTGGAAGGTCTAAGAAAATGGTCCAGTTTCATATCTGCACATTGATGTCCAATTTTCCCAACACCATTTGTTGAAGAGATTGTCTTTTATCCATTGGATATTCTTTCCCGCTTTGCTGAAGATTAGTAGACCATAGAGTTGAGAGTCCATTTCTGAACTGTCTATTCTGTTCCATTGATCTATGTGTCTGTTTTTGTGCCAGTGCCATACTGTCTTGATGATTATAGCTTTGTAATAGAGCTTGGAGTCCGGAATTGTGATGCCACCAACTTTGGTTTTCTTTTTCAGTATTTCTTTGGCTCTTTGGGGTCTTTTATGATTCCACATGATTTTAGGATTGTTTGTTCCAGCTCTGTGAAAAGTGTTGATGGTATTTTGATAGGGATTGCATTGAATGTATAGATTGCTCTGGGTAGCATAGACATTTTAACAATATTTGTTCTTCCAATGCATGAGCATGGAACATTTTTCCATTTCTTTGTGTCTTCCTTAATTTCTTTCTTGAGTGTTCTATGGTTTTCTGAGTACAGTTCTTTAACTCTTTGGTTAGATTTATTTCTAGGTATGTAAATTTTTTTTTTATGCAGTTGTGAATGGGATCAACTCCTTAATTTCTCTTTCTTCTGTCTTATTGTTAGTGTATAGAAATGCAGCTGATTTCTGTGCATTGATTTTTATATCCTGACATTTTGGTGAATTCCTGTATGAGTTCTAGAAATTTGGGGGTGGAGTGTTTTGGGTTTTCCACATAGATTATCATGTCATCTGTGAAGAGTGAGAGTTTGACTTCTTCTTTGCCAATTCAGATGTCTTTTACTTCTTGTTGTTGTCTGATTGCTGAGGGTAGGACTTCTAGTACTATGTTGAACAACAGTGGTGAAAGTGGTCATCCCTGTAGTGTCCTGACACGAGGGGAAAAGCTCTCAGTTTTTTTTCTGAGATATTCATTGTGGGCTTTTCATATGTTGTTTTTATGATGTTGAGGTATGTCCCCCCATTCCCATACTGTGAGGAGTTTTAATTAAAAAAAAAAGGATGTTGTATTTTGTCAAATGCTTTTTCTGCATCATTTTCATTTGTTTCCATGAATTTTTAAAATTCTTCTTTAATTTCCTGGTTGACCCATTCATTCATTAGTAGGATGCTCTTTAACCTCTATGCATTTGAATTCTTTCCAAATTTCCTCTTGTGATTGAGTTCAAGTTTCAAAGCACTGTGGTCTGAAAATATGCAAGGAATAATCCCAGTCTTATGGTACCAGTTGAGACCTGATCTGTGACCCAGTATGTGATCTCTTCTGGGGAATATTCCATGTAGACTCAAGAAGAATGTATATTCTGTTGCTTTAGGATGGAATGGGCAGAAGTTTTTTTTTTTTTAATTGTTCTTTTGGAAATGAAATCTTGCCATTTGCAATGTCATGGATGGAACTAGAGGGTATTAAGTTTAGCGAAATAAGTCAATCAGAGAAAGGCAATTATCATATGATCTCCCTGATATGAAGAAGCTGAGATAGTTGTGGGGGGTTTAAGGGGTAGGAAAAGAATAAATGAAACAAGTTGGGATTGGGTGGGAGACAAACCATAAGAGACTCTTCATCTCACAAAATAAACTGAGGGTTGCCGCGGGTAGGGGAGTAGGGAGAGTGTGGTGGGGTTATGGACATTGGGGAGGGTATGAGCTGTGGTGAGTGCTGTGAACTGTGTAAACCTGGCAACTCACAGACCTGTAACCCTGGGACTAATAATACATTATATGTTAATAAAAAATAAAAAATTATATAAAAATTTAAAAAATTGTTATTTTGATTTACTTTTACCTTGACCTTATACTACTTTTATAATGATGAGTTCCAAGGTATTATAATGAAAGACAAAATGATTTTTTTAAAGTATACAAATGATTGAAATGTAAGGGACAAAGCTACGTCAAATGCAAGGGCAAGTATGGGTCAGCTCTGAGGACTGTCAGTGAACCAAAGGATCTTGGTCCCCATTTCTACCAGGGACAACACTTTTGAGGATACCTTAACTGATAGTTGATTCTTTTGGGCCCGGTTAACCTTGGGAGACAGATGGGGTGGTTAAAGCCAGTTAGATACTCCCTCCTGGCACTGTGAGATGCCCCAGAATGCCAGCTGAGGGGATGAAAGCAGAGATCCTGCAACCTCACCGAGAGTTTTATAGGGAACACCATTCTGAGTTCTAGCACATGTTATGCCAGGGAAGAAAAACAGCGCTTATTGCTTCTGACTCTTTCTCAACTCCTTGTTGACCTTGTGTTTTATCTAGATGAGAGAGCTATTCCCTAAACTCCTGAAGTGATATTCTGTGTCTGTATCACAGATCTCTAAAATAAGGTCCAAATCAGAAACTGAGATAGAACTGGGGGTTCATACTCTCTCCTGTGGTCTCTTCTTTGATTGCTGACTAATTCCAGAATTCCTCAGCTTCCCAGCTGTTATCTAAATATTCTGGAAGTGACTTCACCACCTTAACACCTGCGGAATAAATTCTTTCTCATTTTTTATGACCTGCTGAAATGTTACCACCTATAAGAAATCACCTTGCCGCCCCCCCCAACCATGCAGAGTTGATGATACCATTTGGCTTCCCACAACACACTGTAGGTTCTCAGTAAATAATCACTGTAAAACTTAAGAAAAATGTAAATTTACTTTATCACAGGTTTTTTTAAGATTTATTTATTTATTTATTTGACAGACAGATCACAAGTAGGCAGAGAGGCAGGCAGAGAGAGAGAGAGGAGGAAGCAGGCTCCTCACTGAGCAGAGAGCCCAATGCGGGGCTCAATCCCAGGACCCTGGGATCATGACCTGAGCCAAAGGCAGAGGCTTTAACCCACTGAGCCACCCAGGTGCCCTATCACAGGTTTTCATTTCTCAGAATTTATGCCATAAACAACCAGCATCAGAGTCACTAGGGAACTTGATTTACATGGAACACTACATCTAAAACTAATGATGTACTGTATGGTGACTAACATAGCACAATAAAGAAATAAATAAAAATAAATAAATAAGATATACAAATGGTCAGCAGATACATGAAAAAAATGGGGGGAGGGGACGGAGGAGTCAAGATGGTGGAGAAATAGGCTGAGACTACATCAGGTAGCAGGAGTCAGCTAGATAGCTTATCTAAACATTGCAAACACCTACAAATCCAACGGGAGATTGAAGAGAAGAAGAACAGCAATTCTAGAAACAGAAAATCAACCACTTTCTGAAAGGTAGGACTGGCGGAGAAGTGAATTCCAAAGCGACGGGAAGATAGGCCGCGGGGGGAGGGGCAAGCTCCTGGCAAGCGGCAGAGCAACAGAGCACTAAATCAGGACTTTTAAAAGTCTGTTCTACTGAGGGACATCGCTCCAGAGGCTAAACCGGGTAAAGCCCACGTGGGTTCAGCGTGGCCCCAGGGCCCTCAGGGTCACAGAAGGATCAGGGATGTCTGAGTATCGCAGAGCTTACAGGTATTAGAACGGGGAAGCCGGCTACAGAGACAGAGCCAAGGAGTGAGCTCTCAGCTCGGGGTTACCTTGAACCGGTGGCAGGCTGAGTGAGCTCGGAGGCCAGGGAGACGGGAGTGATTGGGTGCTATTCTCTGAGTGTGCACTGAGGAGTGGGGCCCTGAGGAGTGATTTGCAAACACCAAATCAACTCTACAGGAAATATTGAAAGGGGTCCTCTAAGCAAAGAGAGACCCTAAAAGTAGTAGATCAGAAAGGAACAGAGACAATATACAGTAACAGTCACCTTACAGGCAATACAATGGCACTAAATTCATATCTCTCAGTAGTTACCCTGAGTGTTAATGGGCTCAATGCCCCAATCAAAAGACACAGGGTATCAGAATGGATAAAAAAACAAAACCCATCTATATGTTGCCTAGAAGAAGCTCATTTTAAACCCGAAGACACCTTCAGATTTAAAGTGAGGGGGTGGAAAACAATTTACCATGCTAATGGACATCAGAAGAAAGCAGGAGTGGCCATCCTTATATCAGATCAAATAGATTTTAAGCCAAAGACTATAATAAGAGATGAGGAAGGACACTATATCATTCTCAAAGGGTCCGTCCAACAAGAAGATCTAACAATTTTAAGTATCTATGCCCCTAACGTGGGAGCAGCCAACTAT